>NC_080066.1:54715427-55315427 GCF_949987535.1 Balaenoptera acutorostrata | reverse complement strand
GAAGAGCTGGTCCCTTAAATGGGGTCAGGGTAGGGGCAGACCGTAGGTTGGGCCAGGAAGGAGGGATGGCTTAGGTGGTTTGCCCACCCCTTAGGTGGTGCTGTGTGGAGGGGTTATGCACAGTACCCTGCTTTTGTTCCTGGCTCTTCAGAAGTGGCAGTTGGTTTTTTTTGGTCTTTTTGTATCTTGTCTGTGATTTTCCCCAACTATGTACGCACACAGTTATTTTTAGTCCCTTATAGTTTCTTTGTATTTTGATGCTTGAGGAAACATTTGTCCAGGTGCAAGCATTGCAGCAAAGTGTCCCAGGTCCCAGTCTGTCTCAAATCCATTTCCAGTATTTTCTTTATTGTGCTCAAATTGTCCCACTTGTGGCCACTGAGAGACTTCATAAGTTGTTCGCTAACAGTCTTTGATGTTCCAGACTCTTCTTGTGCATTTCCTGTCCCAGACCAGAATATGCCATTTCTCCCAGGAGCACTGATATCTTTAATGAGAAACGTTGCTTATAGGCCACAGTCTGGATGCTAGAGGTAGCTGTTGCTGCTGAGTTGCTTTCTCTTTCAATGGACAGAACTACGAAATGCATACACATTTTGTATTAGTTCATGATGTATTTTACCTTACAATTTAAATTCAGGCTATATGCTATTTTTTAAATGTAATTTATCTTACACACCTTCATCTTCTTTCTCTCATGCTGAAGAATCATGTTCTCAATAACTCTAATGTAATTTACCCATTTGTTTCATTCCACAATATGCAGTCACTGTTACTAAACCAAACTTGGGTCCCTGGGCCCACAGACAGTAAAGCCAAGCTACTGATACTGGATTGTGGTGAAGAAAAGTGCAGTGTTTATTGCAGGCTCCAGGCAGCTAGTGCTCAAAAGACCTGAATCCCTCAATGGCTTTCAGGGACAGGTTTTTAAACACAGGGTGAGGGAGGAGGTTTGTGGGGTGTGGGATCAGCTCATGAACATTCTTCTGATTCGTTGGTGGTGAGGTAATTGGGAGTCAACCTCATCAACCTTTTGGTTCCAACTGGTCTGGGGTCTATGTGTTGTGGGCAGCATACAGTTAACTTCTTCCACCTGGTGGGGTTTCAGTATCTGCCAAACAGCTCAAAGGACATGGCTCAGAATATTATCTATAGCCCCTGGGGAAGAACTAAAAGTTGTTGGCTTTGTTTAATGGCTACAGTGTTATTATTTTGTCTTGCTTGACTATTTTCCTCTCTTTCTCCCTTTTCTCACTTCTCTGATTAAATTTATTCTTTGACTAAAGTTTTTCTACAAACAAAAGGCAGGCGGAGGACATGTCGGGGTGGGGGAGTCCTGTTCTGGGAAGGCTCCATAGGGTCCTGCTTGGTTATATCACCAGTCTTAGAATAACTAAAACATCAGCAGAAACATTATTAATGAAAACATTTCAAGCTGTTTTTTGCTTTCTTTTTTTTTTTGTCTTAGGAATATTTCCCACATGAATGTATAGTCAAACAACTGTATTTTGAAGTCTCTGTATAGTTATGTCACCAATGGGACACAGATTCATTTGCTTCCTTTTGCCTTCAGTGTATGGGTACTGCTTTTTAAATTTAACTTTGATTTATGTTTACATAAAATATTTTTAGGATTACAAAGTCACAGGCATAAACTAAATTATATTTAAAGAAGTCTAGTTTCTGTCACCACTCCCTCCACCCTATTCTCTTCCTTCTCTAACATGTTATAACCACTTAAAATATATTTGGTTTTCTTTCCAGTGTTTTCTATATTTATTCATATTCCCTTTCTTAGATAAATGGTAACATATTGTGCTTTCTTTTTACCATCTTACTTTTTTTCCACTTAATTTTGGGTTTGCAAACTATACATGACCTACAGTCCAAATCTGGCTTATTACCTATTTTTGTAAATAAAGTTTTATTGGAACACAGACACACTCATTTATTTACATATTGCTGGTGGCTGCAATAGCAGAGTTGAGTAGTTGCAACAGAGATGGTAAGGCATGCAAAGCCAAAAATATTGTTAACTATATGGCCCATTATGGGAAAAGTTTGCCAACTTTGTATACTAGAGAATCAATACACAGCAATATACTTCTCATTCTTTGTTTTGACTATATATTATATTAGTTTCCTGTGGCCGCTGTAACAAATTACTACAAACATGATGGCTTACAAAAGCAGAAATTTATTCTCTTGTAGGCCAGAAGTCAGAATTCAGATTCTCTGGGCCAAAATTAAGGTATTAGCAGGTCTGTGCTCCCTCTGGAGGCTTGGAGGGAGAACGTGTTCCTTGACTCTTCCGCTGCTGGTAGCTGCCAGCTTCCTTGGCTTGTGGCCACATCACTCCAGTCTTCAAGGCCAGAATCTTCAAATCTTTCTCTGTTACACCATCTCATTGCCTTCTCCTCTGTGTGTGTCAAATGTCCCTGGACCTCTTTCCTAAAAGGTTGCATTTAGGGTCCATCCAGATAATTCCCATCACAAGATCCTTAATTCAATCACATCTGCAAAGATCCCCCCCCCCACACACTTTGTGTGTGTGTGTTTGTGCTTTATAAGGTAACCTGCACAGGTTCCAGGGAATATGGTGTAGATATTTTTTGGGTGGGGGTGGGGGGCATGGATGATTTTCAGCCTGTTGTAAACAATGTGGTACTCTACTGTGTGGCTGTATTGTAGTTTATTCAAAGCGTCCCCTGTTGATGTATATTTTGTTATTTCTAGTTTTCAGTTTTATAAGTAATGCTGCAGCAAATAGCCTTATGCAAAATTTTTTCGTATCTTTTGTCAGTGTGTCTTTGGAATAGATTCCTAGAGCTGGGATTGCTAAATTACTGGTAAATGTGTGTGCATTTTTTTCTGGGTATTGGGAAAATCTGCCTTAGAAGGGTGGTACTAATTTGCATTCCCAAGGGGATGTAGATAAATATTGTTTTTGATGCATGGATTGTTTGGCATCTTTGGTTCACACTGGCTCTGCTTCTTTTATCACAGAGGTCTACAGTAGTATTTACGTGCTGGGCTTGTCTCTCTGTCTATCTGTATGTCCCATGAATACACTAGCAAGTGACACCACCTGGTAATGAAACCGGACTCCTTCTCTCTCATGTGGCACTTAAACTTAGCCAAAACTCAGACTGGGACTCAAACCCATGGGCTGGGACTTGAATCCACCTGCACCTCAGATTGGGACTTGAATCCACAATCCCTGACTTAGAAGGGGACTCGAACCCACTGTCTTTTAATTGAAACTACTCACCTGGGGTCAGGACTTACTGAAGCTCAGGTTCTTTTGTCTGGCACAGAAAAAATCAGAGAGAGGAAAACTGGCAGGAGAAGAATGAGTTTATTAGCATAAGACGCTTGTGAGAAATGCAAGTGGGCAGGTGAGAAGGCTCTGCCCCAAGGACTGAGAGGGAGAGCGCTTTATTTTTATAAATAAAAGAAAAGTGGGGAGGAGGAGTAGACAACCTTCTTCTCATTCTTGGGCTGATGTCAAGGCTTACATCATTAGTTCCTACTTTGGCCCTATATGGTTTAACTGGGACTGCCATGACACTGTTTAACTCATATGTATATTAGCAAAAGGGTGGTAACATATACTTAAATATGGTAATTCATCTCAGGTTTCTGTAAAATGTCCCCTTTCACCTATATTTTTGCCTTGGTTACATGCAGAAATGCTACTCCTCAAAGACTATTAACTCCCTGACTTCATATAACAAGATTCAGACCCCATATCTATTGTCTTGTATTTTAACTATCAGAGTTTGTGGCTTGAGTATGCCTGGCACTTGGACACCTGGTCTTCCTTCAAGGTAGTATAGATTGTTGCTAGGTTAATGGATTCTTTTCTTGAGTGGTCATTAGCTTACAACAGTCCCCCAAACTCCCTTAAAATTCCCTTTCTGTCTTTAATCCCCTGCTGGAATTTCTAAACTGACTATTTAATTATCCTACTCTATCCCTATCAGTAATAGATTCATCATCTTAACTCTGCAGAAAATAACCCTGTCCTGATAACACTAATGGTTACCAACAGAGTAGGACAACAAATAAACTTGGGGGAGGAGAGGGAGAGGCCTATTTAAGAAAGATTTAGCATCAAAGTCTCTTTTTTTATTGATCACTTTTCACAATCATCTAAAACTGCACTGATTGTCCAACTCCAGGATTAAATCAATAGGGGAAAAAAGACAAGTCTGTGGTTTGGTAGTCAATGCAATATACATTTAGATTGGTATTTTCCAAACTTGAGACTGGCTTCTGAAATCAAAATCTTCCAAAGACCTCTAATGCAGATTTAAAAAATAAATATAGGTCAGTGTAGTTCTGTTTTGTGTTGGTACAAATATACGCTGTTTCTCTAATGCAGGCTTCTTGCATGTGCATGTCTGTTTCAGCAAAATCCCACTTAAACTGTTTCTACCCTGTTATATGCAGAAACCCATGAATTGTTCATTAGGTTCTCATTAACTCATCTTGTGGAAATGAAAACGCACAGAGTGGTCAGACTGCTGGAGATTTCTGCATTCATTTAATACATCATTGAGAGGAAACTCCCTCAACTTTCAACAGAGTGTCAGGCAAGGTTTTATGGGTGAACAGAGGGAGCACAGATTTCCTCTCTTCAAATAAGTTCACATTTCCTAGTCTCAGGAAACGTTGCAGTTGAGATTTTCTGATGCAAAATAAGGTGGTTCTCATCATTCTGTCACTTGCCTTCTCCCAGATTTCAGCCACTGACCATCAACTGGCCAGAATGGTGGTGCCCTTGGGGGCCTTCCGCCCACTGCCTGGATCCTGCAGTGTTTGAAATGTCATTAGTCTTTTTCAAATGAGTTATTTTTAGCAAGGAATTTATCCCAGGACTCCCATTTTTAAGATGACTTCTATTATTTTCAGAGTTAGTTTGTTTGGACCCAGTGATGGCAGAGCGCACTGGCTGCCCAGAGCCACAGGGGTAAGTCCACAGCCAGGTAGGTATTTTCTAACAGCCTCCAACTCTGTATGACAAAATTATTTTCAGAAATAATCATGAAATGAAATTCCTAAAAATAATGGCCAGAAAGGAAATGCAGACAGTGAAAATGCCCTAATTTTGAACCTCATATATATAATCTTGTCAATAAACAAATAAAATTTTTAAAAATACATCTTAATTACATTAATATATTTTTGAACAAAAGAAAAAGCTACTAGTCATCAAAAAACTGCAGCAAATGTTGAGACCAGGGGTTCTCACTGGGGTGTGATTTTGCCCCTCAAGGAAGTTTTGGCAATGTTTGAAATATCTCTGGTGCAACAACAGGGTGGGAGTTGGTCTACAGACAATGAGTGGGTAGATACCACTAGACATCCTACAATACTCAGGACAGCCGTCCTCTTCCACAAGAAAAAATGTCAATAGTGCCAAGGTTGAGAAACCCTGGTTTAGATAATATATTGTCAAAAGATGTTTTCAGAGAGAAATATTTTACTTCTGATGCTATTTAGATTTACTGGCATGTGGTAATAAAAACAGCCTAACTTTTAGTCAATTTTATTATTGTTTTAAAATTACTGCCTGAATCTAGGGTTGCACTGGCCTGCATCCAGTGTATCACTGTGGTTGCCCATCTCAATATCCCTAGTAAAAAAACTCATTTCTGTAAAGGCACCAGATAAAAACTACACTTCCCAGCCTTCCTTGCCACGTAGCATAGCCCATAGGTAGCTCTGTGATAGATGCTTAGTGATTGAAATGTATGAGAACAGGGGGAAAATGGCTTCCAAAAAACCTCCTTCATGGCATCTGGTGAGCACCCTTTGCCCACTTCCTCTATGTTTCATCCTAGAACTTGCTACCTGGAATACATATGTGATGGCTGGAGTGTGAGTCACCATTTTGGAGTGCTGAAGATGATAGCATTTCCCAGAGGATGGTGGAGTGGTGGACTAGAAGGAATCCAGGACTCCAATGGCTATGTTAGTACAGGACTGCTAACCTCAGTTACATTCATGTGAAGGATAAATAAGCTTCTGTCTTGTATAATCCAAAATTAATTTTGAGTAACTTTTTTTTTCCAGCTGAGTCTGACCCAATCAGATTCCAAATACAACTATCTCCAACTGCAGAATTAGTTCCATTGGCTTGTTGGAATGGAAGTTTGGACCTATTAATCAATCCTCAGTTGCCACTTTAGTTATGGCTCAATATCATCCCCAGAGAAAAGTTTGCCTCCAGATTCAGTACCTACTAGGCAATACTAATTTTAGCAAACTTTCACACTCAGTTATTCCACACAAATAAAGTAGTTTATCAGAACTGTTCAAGTGCCTAAACATGGAAAAAATATGTTCTGACTGACTGATGATCAGTTATATATCCAACTAAACCTTTAATACAAATTTGAAATAAATTTCATTGCAAACCTTTTTAGCTTCCCCAATGCTAGAGTTATTTATTTTTTTTTCTTTTTTTAAAACATTATCAACTATCTATACATCTATGATCAGCTGATTTTGACCAGGATGTCAAGATCATTCAAAGGGGAAAGTACAGTCTTTCAACAAATGGTGCTGGGAAAACTGGATAATCACATGCAAAAGAATGAATTTGTTTCCTTTCTTCAGATGATATTCAAAATTAACTCAAAATGGATCAATGACCAAAATATAAGAGCTAGAGGTATAAAGTTCTTAAAAGAAAACAGGAGTAAATCTTTACGTGCTTGGGTCTGACAATGGATTCTTAGGTATAACACCAAAAGTACAAGGAGCAAAAGAAAAAAAAAAAAAAACAGGACTTCATCAAAATTAAAAATTTTGTGCTTAAGAGGACACTTAAAAGAAAATAAAGAGGCAAACTACAGAATGGGAGACAATATTTTCAAACCATTTATCTAATAAAGTACTTGCATTTAAAAAATACGAAGAATTCTTATACCTCAACAATATAAAGAAAAATAACCCAATTAAAAATGGGCAATAGATCTGAATAAATGCTTTCTCCAAGAAGATATACAAATGACCAGTAAGCACAGGAAAAGTTGTTTGACATCATTAGTCATCAGGGAAATGCAAATCAAAACCACAATGAGATATCACTCCACACCCACTAGGATGGCTAGAGTTAAAAAGTCAGATAACAACAAGTGTTGGAGAAGATGTGGAAAAGTTGGAACACTCTTAATATGTGCTGGTGGGAATGAAAAATCATGCAGCCACTTTGGAAAGCAGTATGAAAGGTCCTCAAATGATTAAACATTATTATCATATCACTCAGTAATTCCACTCCTATATAACCAAGAGAAATGGGCACATATGTTCACATAACAACTTGTACATGAATGTTTACAGCAGCTTTATTCATAAACAAAAAATGGAAACAACTCAAATGTCTATCTGCTGATGAATGGATAAACAAAATGTGGTATATCAATGTTATGGAGCATTATTCAGTATAAAAATAAAGTACAGATAGATGCCACAAAATAGAAAGACCTTGAAAACATTATGCACAGTGAAAGAAGCCAGTCACGAAAGACCACAAATTGTGTGATTCCATTCATAACAATAGGAAAATCTGTAGAGAGAGAAAATAGATTAGTGGTTGCTTAGAGCTGCAGGTGGGGCATGGAAAGAGTTGAGAGATGATAGGTAAAGGATATGGGGTTTCTTTCTGAGGTGATGAAAATATTCTATCTAAAGTTGACTGTGGTGATGGCTGTACATATCTTTTAATGTACTAAAAACTGTATGGTTTAAATGGGTGAATTGTATGCTATCTGAATTATACTATAATAAAGCAGTTAAAACTACATGGATGGCAAATAAGCACGTGAAAAGATGCTTAATATCAATAGTCACTAAGGAAATGCAAATTAAAACCACAGTAAGATATCACTACACGCCAAAAAAAATCTGAAAATTAAAAGACTGACTATTGCCAAGTGTTGGCAGTGATACAGAGAAGGTAGAACTCATGTACTGCTAATTCACTAAATGAACAAGAAAAGTATTGCTCAAGTGCTGAGTAGGTCTCTTGGGCTCTTGGATTACTTTTATACATTTTTACTCCCTAAATTTAATTTTCCTTGGAAAACAGTTTGGTAGTGTCTTAAAATGTTGAACAAACTTCTACCATATGTCCCAGCAATTCCACTCCAGGTGGAGTGGAGAAATGGAAGAATATGGCCATGCAAAGACTTGGACACAAATGTTCATAGTAGTTCTATTTTCAAGCCCCCAGATGGAAACAACCCCAAAATCTATTAACAGGTGAATGGATAAACTGATATATGGATACAATGGAATACTACTCAGCAATAACAAGGAATGAGGTCTTGGTATATGCCACAATATGGATGAATCTCAGAATAGCTATACTGAGTGAAAGAAGCCAGACAAAAAGGATTACAAAGATTATTATTCCATTTACATAAAATTCTAAAAACTGCAAAATAATCTATAGTGACAGGAAGCAGCAGCTGCCTGGGGCCTGGAGGTTGGAGGGGGTGTCAGGAGGAGGGTGATGAGAAGGAGGATTTACAAAGGGTTGTGTAGGGCCCAATGAGGGTATTCACTGTCTGGATTGAGGTTATGGTTTTATGGGTCCATACATATGTTAAAACTCTTCAAATTTTATCTTTAAATATAAGTAATTTATTATATGACATTTATACCTTAATCAAATTGGTAATTTTTTAAAAAACCACTATGAGCTGATTTTTCCTTTGTCTCTTCCCTTTCTCCTAGAGATGGAAATCATGAGCTTCTGCTGAGAAGCAAGCCTCCAAGGTCTTTTTTCTCAGCTAATTAGAAGATATTGACCCTAACTCAAAGAATAAGCTTTTAAAAAGTCTTTTAAAAAGTTCTTGTCTGAATCAAGTCATTTCTCCTGTTCCTTAGATATTGTTTGAACAACTATGCAAAGGAGAAACTGGCTAAACAGTTGGGTACTGAATTTCTCCTTGTCATTGCTCTTCACTGTGATAAGTGAATTCATATTGCAACAGGGATTATTGCATAACAAAGAGCATGTTTCCATGAGCTGCAGCACAGCACACTAGAAAAATCTCAGAGAAAGAAATGAGAAGACTAGATTTCTGGTTAGCACTACCAGCTGTGAGAACTTGGGTAAGACATTTGAATTCATTTGCCTCAGTTTCTTCTGAGGCAAGAAGTTCTGCTTATCATTTTTTCATCAGTTGGAATAATATTTCAACAAGATGGCTTTTGTTTTTCCTATATTACTTAATAGATAAGATCTTTAGGGACTGTGTATTAACTATCAAGAAATAGGTACAAACACTAACTTTTTAAACATAAGTTGGAGCATTTATTCTAGAACTAGAACGATTTCAATTATCCAGATAATATTTATGGAATACAGTGTGGGCCATACTCTACATTAATTTTTTCTTCTAACTAATCATCTATGCTGGGACTTCCCTGGTGGCACAGTGGTTAAGAATCTGCCTGCCATTGCAGGGACACAGGTTCGATCCCTGGTCCAGGAAGACCCCACATGCCGCAGAGCAACTAAGCCCGTGCACCACAACTACTGAGCTTGCGCTCTAGAGCCCGTGAGCCACAGCTACTGAGCCCACGCACCACAACTACTGAAGCCCATGCACCTAGAGCCCATGCTCTGCAACAAGAGGAGCCCCTGCAATGAGAAGCCTGCACACCACAATGAAGAGTAGGCTCCACTCGCCACAACTGGAGAAAGCCCACATGCAGGGATGAAGACCCAATGCAGCCATAAATAAATAAATAAATTTATAATAAAAAAAATCATCTATGCTTGGTTTCTCCTCTTCTTGAACCTTTCTGTAGCTGTGCAATGTTCCTTTATTCAGTTCTAACAATCATCAGCCAAAGATCTTAAAATAGAACCCAGCTTCAGCACTTTTATCGTTTCCCCGAAGTGTCATGCAAAGAATTCACTGAACAATTGTTTCAGCGCTTGGCACCATGTCACCAGTGGTTATGAATATGCAACTAAATCTTTGCAAAACTGCAGTAAAAAACACCCTCAGAATCTTACAGTACATTCAGTACCTTTGTTTTGAGTAAAAGGAATAATAAAATGTGAAAAAAAATAAGGCAATTTTATTGCAATGTAATATATAACAGGTTATTGTCTGTATAGAAGTATCTCAAAATGTACAGAATTACATTTTATATCAAAGACATATTTTTTTACATGACACATCTACTTTTTAAAAGCTATTAAAATCTGGAAGGCATTCTTTTATAATTAAGAAAATTAAGTAAATTCCCTCTGTTCAACGAATAATCACTGGAATTGAAGGAAAGAAAATGTAGTAAAAAGGAAGATAACAGTTTTAAATCAAGGAATAACTAACACAAAGATTGAGTTGAACACTCAGGGCCCCTGCAGCATCCAGGCTGTTTAATGCTGGTGTATTTAGGGAGGCTGTATCTGCTTATGATAGCAAAGCCCAAAGCTGGGCAAATGTGCCCGTCTCCATGCATCTCTGTCCTGAACGACACTTTCTCCAGACATGAAAACAAGGAAGAACAGTGGTCTAAGCTTCATTTCTGTTTTTGCCAGAAATACCATGTCAATCTGTGGACCTGGTGGTGTAAAAATGGATTTCAAAGGAGTTCAGTGCAAATCCTAATCTTGTGTGATGCGCCGCAAATCAAGCCAGATGATTTTCCCCAGGAGTCACTAAACAACATTTTCAGAGGAAATCGACCATTTTCTGGTTCTCAGCTTTTCTTTCCCCCACTCCTCAGACTAAACCCATTTATCACCTTCCCTTTTGGGGAATCTAATCCAGGCATTCCTCAGCAGGGCCCACATGTAAGGAACTGTGGTCCGTAGAATAATGTTTCCCACCAAAGAAGTCCTCGTCCTGATCCCCTGACCCTGTGACTATGTTGCCTGTCAAGGGATTTTGCAGGTGCAGATAAGTTAAGGCTCTTGAGATGGGGAGGTGATCCTGGGGGGTTCAGTCTAATCACATGAGTTCTTAAAAGCAGAGAACTTTTCCCAGCTGGTCAGAGAGATATGACAACATAAGAAGAGAAAGATGCTGTGTTGCTGGCTTTCTAGATGAAGGAAGGGCCATGAGGGTGGCCTTGGGAAGCTGGAAGAGAAGGAAATCCATTTCCTTGCCTTGACTTTAACTGAGACCTTAATCTTAGCCCAGTGAGACCATGTTTAACTTCTGACCTACAGACCTATAAGACAATAAATCTGTGTTGTTTCAAGTCACTACGTTTGCAGTAATTTCTCATGGCAACAATGCAAAACATATACAGAAGTTTTCACAGCTCCATAGTATTCAAGAGCCAATAGGAAACTGAGGAAACAAGGAAAAGCTAACAGGAAACTGAGGAAACAACAAGGAAAATATAAAGTGTCTTCCAAAATTCTAAAACCATTTCCTGTGCATGTGAGTAAATATACCAGTGGTAAATGGAATGGTTTAATTATTTTTTTCCGTGGACATGGTATTACTATATACATTTTAAAAGTTTTGTAACCCTAGGTATCTTCTTTTAGCCTATAAGACCCAGTATTATTTTTTCAATTTTTAAAAATTCAAGGCAGTCACTTGGCAAACGCACATGAGTTTACTCAGCTTTGATGGCACCACCAGAAGCTAGGGAAGCTCGTAACTAGTGATGAGGTGTGGAAAACCCCAACGGAGGCCAGACAGTCAGGGGGCAGGAACGGCAGTGACCTGGCCCAGGACGCCCCAGTCTGCTGGATGTGGCCAACTCAGAGCATCTTCCTCCTTCCCTTCAGCTCTTGCACTGAAAACTGAAGAGGCAATCCCATTAAGTAGAGGAAGTGGATGGTGGGAGGGTAGGATGAAGTCATTAGGAACATAGAAGACAGAACATCTGGTGAATAACATCACAGCATTGCTCAGGATCTTGCCTTTAGTTAAGATGGAAAGAACATATATGTGTCTTGACCTCTTTCTCACCTCAAATTGTTTCAGATTGTCTAAGGTCTAAAGCATATTGACAGCCATTTTTCAGGCTATGTCTTTAAAAACGTATTTGAACTATAATGTATAAACCCACAATAAATCCACAAAATCAGCACATATTTTAATATCAATTTGCAACTTATATCAATGGCTAAACTTAGCAAACACTTCATAATCTAGATTTTTTTTTTAACCTGGCCATGATCATAATTATAAGATTTAGGTGATGTCTTGCTTCTGTTGCTCTAGGAATAAAATGAGGAATTGTGAACCACGGCAAATAAATATCATAAACTTGTTTTACAATTTGGTATCAGTAAAAATCATAATATTTTCTATTAAGATTTTAGTTTGTAATGTTTTCTTCCCCCAGGGAGGGTTAAAAAACAAAAACAAACATTTAGTCATTTAATCTACACACAAAGTTGCTGTATCTGAAGAAAACTCAGCAAAGTCTCCAGTAGTCACAGAATTTGTCGGAAGAGTTAATAGAGACATCATCTGATCAGGCTTTGAGGTCCCTCCCCCATCAACCATCTGGAATGCCCTTAGTGATCAATAAATCAGGAGAGAAGTCTGAATAGTGGAGTAAAACACAGCCATAGATTTCCAAAGGTGATAACAACAACTGTGAAAAATCTCAAAATTAAGTCACAGTTGATATCTGCATTAGTCCAGGGATACTACTACTGCTCTTTTCAAAAAAAAAAAAAAAAAATGCCAGTTCAGGAAAATGGTCACTTATATGTCCTAAATCAGAAGAAAATCTGGGGGCTTCCCTGGTGGCGCAGTGGTTGAGAATCTGCCTGCCAATGCAGGGGATGTGGGTTCGGGCCCTGGTCTGGGAGGATCCCACATGCCACGGAGCAACTGGGCCCGTGAGCCACAATTACTGAGCCTGCGCGTCTGGAGCCTGTGCTCCGCAACAAGAGAGGCCGCGATAGTGAAAGGCCCGCGCACCGCGATGAAGAGTGGCCCCGGCTTGCCACAACTAGAGAAAGCCCTCGCACAGAAACGAAGACCCAACACAGCCATAAATATATAAATAAATAAATAATTTAAAAAAAAAAAAAAAAAAGAAGAAAATCTGAGGTTGCATGATGTCAAAATAGCTCAGCTTTTATGATTCTTTTTTTAATTTCTTAGTTGTAGAAGGAAACTTGCTTCCTCCACTCACTACACTTCTGACAACAGATGTGCATGCAGTTTTCCCACACTTCAGACACTAGCTGGGTGTCCTACAGTTCAGTCCTGGCACATATTCCCTGGACTTAATGCAGACCCCACAGGTTAAGGGCTCAGCTCCACAAGATGCCCCCACTTCAGTCTCCAGTTGCAAATCCTAGATGTCACCTGTGCTTCTGACCAACTGGTTATAAACTGTAGGTTTCCACAACGCCCTCCCCAGATTTGATAATTTGTTATATGGCTCACAAAACTCAGGGAAAACTATGTTTACTGGTTTATTATAAAGGATATGGCTGAACAATCAGATGAAGAAATACGTGGAGTCCAGTCCTGACGTGTCCTTAACACAGGAACTTCACTCCCATGGAGCTGGGTTGGGTCATCCTCCCAGCATCTGGATATATTCACTGACCTGGAGCTCCTGGAACTCTGTAGTTTAGGGATTTTTATGGACCCTTCATCAGGTAGACATGATCAGTTATTAAGTCAATCTCCACCCCCCCACCTCCCTACACCCCCATCCCCACTCCCCTCTTCAGAGGATAGGAGGTGAGACTGGAAGTTCCAAGCTCCTAATCATGGCTTGGTCTTTCTGGTGACCAGCACCCATCCTGAAGCCCTCCAGGAGTCCACCAAGAGTCTCCTCATTGGAACAAAAGACACTCCTATCACTCAGGAAATTCCAAGAGATTTAGGAACTCCGTGTCAGGAACTGGGGACAAAGACCAAAGATGTATTTATTATGTCACAAGTTGTACTTAGTCTCTTTCAAATGATTTTGCATTTATGAAGGCATACTGTGATAATGAAAATAAGGATTCTACTTTTCATATTCTTGCAGAGTAAGAAATAGTCTTTTCTTTCTAAGCTGCCTGGGGCATGCCTTGGCAGGCTATCAGGAGACAAAAGGAGATACAAGAGCAAAACAGAGAACTGCTTTCTAATCAGCTGCAAGCTCTTAACTTCATTTTATATTCCCGATTCTCACTCTATGACTATATAATGACTTTTGACGCTTGCTTCCTCTGCCTTGACATTGAGTTTCCATGGAATAGATTTATACACCGAAAACCCAAAAGAATCGACAACCTGATAGGTGCCCTGGCCATCTCATTCTAACAGGAATTCCATTGGTCTGACTATCAGATCTCTCTTCCAGGGAGCACTCCTGTGCAAGGAGTCCCCTCTATGATTCCATCCAGCCTGTGTTGGGCCAAACCCTATCCTACAGAAGACTTGGATCTTTCCTGGTTCAATTGGATATGGTTGAGTTTTCACATCCCTGTAGCATGGGACATAACGTACCAGGACATAAACTCATTCTGAACAGAAGCTTTGATTTCCTTGGGTGAAAATTGCCGTTCACTTCCTAGATATTATTGTTTTCAAAACTTGACTCTGCTAATTCAGTGCTGAGCTTATAAGAGGTTTTAATAAATGATAACTGTCCCTTTTTAAAAGCCAAACAATCACTTAATATGATAAAGCAAATATTTTTTATTGTCCTGAGAAATAGCTGTGTCAGGAAAACAAAAGCTCTGTTTTTGTAAAATCAGAACAATTTAATTTTCATTTTTGAAAATATACCCAATATCGCATTTACTTAGTTACATCTTGAACATTGCCAAAAGTAAGCAGTGTATCCATACAGCATGTTTCATTTCAGCAGTTAGAAAGGAGGTTTTTCCACCTCCTTAAAAACACACCCATGGATAAAAAATGTTGTCTGCCATATGAGTACACAAAAGATGTGTGGCCATCAGCCACTCCAGCCCAATGGTGCACCCTGAGGGGACTCAGGATGGGAAAGCACAGGATACTGGCCCCAGAGAGCTGAGGTGCATATCAGAGGGATGATTTCAATAAGTCCAGATGCTTGCAACTTCCTTTACATAGAAAAGCACTAAAGTCCTTAACTTGAGATGTCTGGTTTTCTTTAATTAACTGTAATGTTTGATGTTCTGACTACCTGGTTTTGGTTGCAAAACTTCTATATGTCCTGGCTCCTCCCTTACCTCTTTGGAGCCGTCACTCAGAGCTATCTGAGAGGCTGTCTCCTGGGCTTGAAGTCCTCAGAAAGTTTGTCAAATAAAACGTAATTCTCAACTTCTAGGTTGTGTATTTTTTTCAATCAACAACACACACATTTTTCTTTACTTCTAGATGTGGTTTAATTGAATATATATCAATTCAAAGAAACTTGTTTGAGCAACTACTGGGTGAAATGACCTTGTGTGTGGTTTAAAATGTAGAGGCTGATGTCTGTCCTTAAATTACATGGACTTTGGAACAGGTGAAGCTCATTTACATAAATGAGTCTAATACAGGGTAAGCCATGATGTGTTGAGGTAATAAACAATCTTCAAATCTAGTTGATTAAAGCACCAAAGGTTTGTACCTTGCAAATGCTCCCCGTCCATCCCTAGTTGGTGGGAACTCAGGTGTTCCTAAGCCCTCCAGTTGACAGAGCAACTATCATCTCAAGTGTAGCTCAGAGCTGTACACAGGCAGAGTCCTAGAGTGTCCCACACCGGAAATGAAGCCTTCTATTGGCTGCCCCAATCTCCAACAGGCCAAGGAAAAGCAGTCGTAATCCTGGGTCCAGAGAGAAGAAAGCTGGAAATGTTTGAGGACCTGCCTCAATGACCCATCACACATGAGGCAGAGTGGAGTGAACAGCACGTGGATTGACAGGTGACGCGAGTACCACAGAGGAGGTGCATCTCAGGTGAGTCCTTGGAGGAGGAGACTGTGAGGGCACTGGCAGTACTCGAGGTAAGAGAATAGCCAGAAAGGAAGAGACAAATTACAGGATTAGAGATGTATGTTTGGGAATAATTAACATTTGAGGGGTATTTGAACCATCATACAAATGAGATTTGTTGAGATATCTTAAGATGAAAGGACCAAGAAAGCAGAAATGGAAAGGTGTGGGGAGAAGAAAAATCTAAGATCAGTCATAGGTACCCGGACTCTTATGGGTAATAGAGCCATAGATTGTCAGGCTGTCTACCTCCACCCCACTAGACAAAAGCGAGCATCACGGACCTCCTCAGGCTGTTCACAGCATCTCCTCTAGTGTGAGAAACAGTTTTCAGTGTGGCCATTCTGCACATTTGGTTGACTCCACAATCTTCCACACTTAGTTGTCTCTCACAGCAGGTTGCCTACAATGTGGTTTACATAAAAATAGCCTAACAGGAAATAAGTAATATTATGAGATGAAAATCAGACTTGTGGCCTGTGAGGCCAAGTTTCATAATGAAGGCAAATATTATAAAGGGAAATTCTCTGAATTTAAAAACAGGAAATGTCGAAGAACACAGATGAATCCATCAGAACTGAGGCCATGGATTAAAATATCCCTCCCTAACTTCGTGCTGCTTAGAGAAACACTCGGGGCACAATGGGACCATGATAAGAAACACGATTCAGTGTAATGCAGTTTTCCGTGGACCCTGGTGGGTATGCTTGCCAAAATTGATTGATATAATGTGGGAGGTTAACTGCTTTATTGATATTATCCCCATTTTAAAAAGAGCAAAAGGAAAAAATTACCTCTCTGTATTCCCTAAAAGGATCATTTTGACAATGCCATGTAATTTTATAAGGTTTATTCTTAATATTTGGTGAGCAAAATTTTTGTATTTCAATTACCCAGAGGAAGTAACATTCACAACAAATGCAGCACACTTTGTTCTTTGTTTACCAGGAGAAGCAACAGGCATAGGCCATGAAAAGGCAGGTCTTGAAAAGGAGTTTCATTACTCCAAGTCACAAGATGGTAGGAGTGCATCCACTCTACAGAGACATGTCTAGTGATTACCTGCTGTGTTCCAGGCACTGTTTGATTGTGAAGTTGAACTTGTGCTAAAGATGAAGAAGAAATATTTTTGCTGCCCTTATAAAGCTTAAACTGAATGCAAATAGTAATTACAAAGTTTGAGAAATACTAGGAATGAAACTAGTGGATGATACACTAAGTACAAAGAGGTGAGAGCCTTTTAGATGGGGAGGCCAGAGAGAGCTTTAAGCCAGTACCTGAAGGATGACTCAGCAGCCAGTCCAGGGGCAGAGGTGGGAGAGGGTGGGAGAGAGGAGAAAACCGTCCGAGCTAAGGGAGTGACATAAGCAAAGGCCTTGTCTGGGAAACACAGAAAGCATACCAGGATGCTGAGGTCCCCCAGAACAAGTGGCTGCATGATGCACAGAGAGAGGAGGCAGGTGGGAGGGAACAATGGGCCAGGCTGGAGTGAGGCCAGACCCCTGAGGATGGTGCCACCAGATGTTCTGGTGATGGGGCCTTTGCCCAGGTGCCTTGAGGCTGGTTCTGGAAGCACCAGAAAGGCTAGAGGCTTGGTTAGCTGCTGCAGACACAATGAAGGGCCTTCGTCTAGGCACCACTGACAGGAACATGAAGCAGGGGAGCCACAGACCCCCAGCCCACATTCCCTCTGTCCAGCACCCTGATGGTCAGTCTCCGGGTGCAGCTGGCAGGCAGATGTGTGACCTAGGGCCCTAGGTCAGCACTGAGAGCAGTGTGGAGGGCAGGTGTGGGGCTGAAAGACAATGGCTCACTGACTCTCATGGTGGGCCGAAGGATAAACTGGAGGTGGGCTGCTGTGGAGTGCAGGAGAGACATGAGGTTGGTAGAGAGGTGAGGCAGATGGCACAGGCCTCACAGCCACTGCCAGGAGTTTGTGTTGAATTTTAGGTACAAGAGGAAATTGTTGAGGGCCTTTGTGATGAGAAAAATCGGTAGTAATCACAGTTATTGTAGCAGCAGCAGAAGCACTATTTATTGTGAGCTTGCTATGTGCCAGCCCCCACTCTAAGTGCTCTGCGTTCAGTTCTCATAACATCCCTATGAGTCAGGAACTCTTAGCCCCATTCTACAGAGAGAACTGAGCATGGAGAAGTTGAGTAATTTGCTAGGAAGCAATTTGCTAGGAAGTCATTTGCTTAAAAGCTTGGCAGCAATTCAACATCCTGATTAACTTGGGAAAGGGGGAGACTAACCATGCAGGGAATTTAGGATCATGCCAGCAAGATATTCAGAGGGTAGTCCCTGCATTGGGGGAGTGCCCTTAATACCCAGGGGCAGCTGTGAGCACTTCTTAAACCTGAAGCACATAAACCCAAGTTGCAGATGCAACTCAGAGAAACAGGCCACTAAAGCAGTAGGTTTTCTGGTATTACACTTGTCCATCTTTCCACCTAAAGAAACAAGCACAGTGTCAGGTGGTCCCTGCATCCCAGAAACCTGCCCTGGTGCCACAGAAGCCTAAAGAGACCCCCGATGAGCTCTGCCCGACTTGGGTCAAAAAAACATGATCCAAGATGTGGGTCTCAAAGGAAGATTAGAACTAACATCAGAACCAATCTCATTGGTCTAGGGATTGACCACAAAGTTACCAAACTCAGGTCCAGCTGCTCACTGCTCGAAAATCAATACTCAAGAGGCAAGTGTTGGTAAAAATGGAAAATGTTGCATTTAATCAGAAAGCCGGCAATCTGGGGAGAAGGCAGACTCAGTGTCTCCAAAAACCAACTCCGAAGATTCTGCTCAGCCATAAAAGTTTTTGAATGAAAGGGGAAGTAATCTCAGTTAATCACTGAGATAGGGGGTCAGAGTCATCACCATCCCCCAATGTGTGCAGGCTTGTTGACTTCTTGTGATCTTTCTTTAGATGCTATCTTGTTCACACAGAAGCTAGGGAAAGCTAAGGAAGAGATCTGGTCATCTGTTAATTACTTATTCTTCATTTCTACTTCTTTGATTTATGGAAAGAACCAACAGGTTAGGCAAGGTATTGTGTGATCAAGAGATTTGAAAGGTGTGCTTGAGCTGGAGATGAGTAGAGGATGGGGGTGCCTGGTTTAAGGTTAGTTACAGTATAGCTCTGCTAATGTGACAAGACAAAGGGGCCTCTGGCAGAGGAGGAAGCTGTTTACAATAAGGCTCTGAGATGCTAAGCTTCACTGGAGTTAACTGACCTTAAGCAAGGCATGTGCCTCAAAGTGTGAGTGTGTGTGCACATGCGCAAGTGCACACATGTCTCTGTGTTTGTGTGTGTGTGTGTGTGTGTTACATCTACAAAGTCTGGCCCTAACCATTCAGGGTGAGCCAAGGAGACTAAAGCTGGAAAATGGATTTATGAAACTTTACAGAATAGATTATTACTGCATTATCTACTATTTCTGGATTGAACAGCAGAGGAAATGAAACAAAAATAATATTTGCAACCTTGCAAGAAGAATATTTTCTCAGGAGAATTTCAGTTTAATTTTGTAATAAGACCCAGTGCAGTTGCAAAGTTTTGATTAAATTTGATAAGCAAAGCTGGACTTATGGGTCCTGTGCAGTTTGCTTCCTCATAATTAAAAACATAATTCTTGAACAGTCACAGTAACATGTTTTTCCGTTAAGTCAACATATACCACAGGACTAGGGGGAAAAAAAGAGTATTCAATCAAATATTTGCATTTATTGAATCACTTAAGAATAGTGCATTTAGAATTTGCTAAGTAGTGATAAAATATATTTGGAAAATGTAACAATGCTACCTTAATCACTGACCAGCAATATTCTGATTTACTAAGTAGATTCTATTTTTAGTAATTAACTGGATATCTTTTTTTAATTTAATATTTGGCATAAAATGAATGGGGGAAATGAGATTGCCCTTTACCAAATAAACATGTTGGCTCCTAGGATCAGAAAATATAAATAAATGTTATCTTCAGTACTACTTAAATTGCAGACCTGATGTTTAAGAGGACACATAGTTATTTGATTTCAATTCAGAGATATAGAGAGCTGGAAAGAGTATTGCTCTCGCCCATGTAACAAGGAAAATCTTGGAAATCCTCAAATTAATGATTTTTTTGAACCTATTAGAAAGATGAGGTTACAGAGTAAATAAATTGGCACAAAATCTAAAGAGGGATAGGAACCAGCAGGGAGAAACAGGTTCTAAGTATTTACTTACCCGGGATAAACACCACTAAACACCAGGGAACATCTAGACAGAAGAGTGAACGAAACATTTTTAATGAACTGTTGAAGACAGCCTGTGAGCTAGTAAGAATGCGTGAGGCCCCTGTGAGCTGCACACCTAGGAATTTCTAATCTCTTGGAGGCTTTTCCTCCAGGAATCTACTAAGTGCCCACAGGAGAGGTGGGAGTAGTGAGAAAGATCAGAGGTGACAATGGCTGTGAGTGGGCAAATTGTAAGCACCTAAGATCTCCTGTGGAATCGCATTGCAGGTGACAGAGGAACAGACTCGCTGAGATTCAGTTCCCCTAAGGATTAAAAGGCTTAAAATCTGAAGGGTGAGGGCACCCAGACCATGAAGGACACTCACTGATGGACACCTTTGGAAAGCTGCACTGTGGGAGGGGACAGAGTAAAAGAGAAGCTCAGTCCCTGGGGAAGGCAGGAATATGTGTGAAGAGAAGACAGCGTCACATCTGGAGATGGGGCAGGAGCACTTGAGAAGTCCACACCTCCAAGGTCAGGTTCACAGAAGTTGCAATGGTGCACTGATAAGAACACAGAAACAACAAATTTCAAACCCAGCCCAATTCCTGAAGAGACAAGCACAAAACCCCACATTATAGACCTAGCAGAAGAAAAGGCATGCTCATTTCCAAGCATAAAATGTACACACATAGAAAACATCAGCTTTCAATAAAAAATTACAAAGCATGCACACTGTTCATGGGAATGCAAATTGATGCAGCCACTATGAAAAACAGTATGGAAGTTCCTCAAAAAATAAGAACAGGACTACCATATAATCCAGCAATCCCACTTCTGGGTGTTTATCCAAAAGAATTGAAATCAGAATCTCAAAGAGATATTAGCACTTGTTGCAGCACTATTCACAGTAGCCAAGACATAGAAATAACCCAAGTGTTTATCAGTGAATCAATGAACGAAGAAAATGTGATATATATATACAATGGAACATTATTAAGCCCTAAAAAAAAATAAATAAGGTAATACTCACAATAGGCAACAACATGGAAGAACCTTGAGGGCATTATGCTGATATAAGCCAATCACAGAAAGACAGATATTACATGGTTCCACTTATGTGAGGGATCTAAAATAGTCAAATTCATAGAATCAAAGAGGGGACAGTGGTTGCCAGAGGCTAAAAGGAGGGGGGAAAAGGAGAGTTACTAATTAAAAGGCATGAAGTTTCACTCAAGCAAGAAGATGAGTGAGCTCTAGAGATCTGTGTCCAACTCTGTACCTAGAGTCAAAAATAATATCTTGTACACTTAACATTTAAGAGGGTAGATCTCATGTAACATGTTCTTTCCAAAATTAAAATTAAAATAAATAAAACTGAGGGAAAGTGTAATTCAGACTAAAACTAAGATGGAGAAAGAAAAAAGAAAAAATGGTCTTATCACAGATTTTAATGTTGGTTTTTACAATTCTTAAATTCTGCATTTATTTATATGTAAAAATGGAAGTTTTTTGGACGATAGCTTGAATGTAATAAACATATTTTAGCTAAACAAATGTTCTTTATTCTTCACTTTGCATTAACATGTATAATCATTCTAGTTAATGCAAATATATATTTGCAATCAGAATTTTTAATTCTCATATAACATTCTTGAA
Source organism: Balaenoptera acutorostrata (assembly GCF_949987535.1). NCBI lineage: Eukaryota > Metazoa > Chordata > Mammalia > Artiodactyla > Balaenopteridae > Balaenoptera > Balaenoptera acutorostrata. The sequence goes on along the minus strand of NC_080066.1, from coordinate 55,293,625 downwards.
ACTTTATTAAAGTATTAATATATGTCATTACTACAGCAAAAAATGAGCTTTTCTACACATAGTGTAGAAAACTAAATTTTTGTTTACTTTTTTTTGAATTTTATTTTATTTATTTTTTTACAGCAGGTTCTTATTAGTTACCTATTTTACACGTTAGTGTATATATGTCATATATGTATATATGTCAATCCCAATCTCCCAGTTCATCCCAAAAACACCCCCACTTTCCCCCCTTGGTTTCCATACGTTTGTTCTCTACATCTTTGTCTCTATTTTTGCCTTGCAACCTGGTTCATCTGTACCATTTTTCTAGATTCCACATATATGTGTTAATATACAATATTTGTTTTTCTCTTTCTGACTTAATTCACTCTGTATGACAGTCTCTAGGTCCATCCACATCTCTACAAATGACCCAATTTTGTTCCATTTTATGGCTGAGTAATATTCCATTGTATATATGTACCACATCTTCTTTATCCATTCGGCTGTCAATGGGCATTTAGGTTGCTTCCATGACCTAGCTATTATAAATAGTGTTGCAATGAACATTGGTGCGCATGTGTCTTTTTGAATTATGGTTTTCTCTGGGTATATGCCCAGTAAGTGGGTAATATGGTAATTCTATTTTTAGTTTTTTAAGGAACCTCCATACTGTTCTCCATAGTGGCTGTATCAATTTACATTCCCACCAACAGTGCAAGAGGGTTCCCTTTTCTCCACACCCTCTCCTCCATTCTTTTCCAAGGTCCTGGATCTCTTAACTGTCATTATTCTGAATTCTTTTTCTGGAAGGTTGCCTATCTCCAATTCATTTACTTGCTTTTCTGGGGTTTTATCTTGTTCCCTCATCTGGTAGATAGTCCTCTGCCTTTTCATTTTGTCTATCTTTTTGTGAATGTGGTTTTTGTTCCACAGGCTGCAGCATTGTAGTTCTTCCTGCTTCTGCTGTCTGCCCTCTGGTGGATGAGGCTATCTAAAAGGTTTGTGCAAGTTTGCTGATGGGAGGGACTGGTGGTGGGTAGAGCTGGCTGCTGCTCTGGTGGGCAGAGCTCAGTAAAACTTTAATCCACTTGACTGCTGATGGGTGGGGCTGTGTTCCCTCCCTGTTGGTTGTTTGGCCTGAGGTGACCCAACACTGGAGCCTACCCAGGCTCTTTGGTGGGGCTAATGGCGGACTTTGAGAGGGCTCATGCCAAGGAGTATTTCCCAGAACTTCTGCTGCCAGTGTCCTTGTCCCCATGGTGAGCCACAGCCACCACCCCATCTCTGCAGGAGACCCTCCAACACTAGCAGGTAGGTCTGGTTCAGTCTCCTATGAGGTCACTGCTCCTTCCCCCTGGGTTCTGATGCACACACTACTTTGTGTGTGCCCTCCAAGAGTAGAGTCTCTATTTCCCCCAGTCCTGTTAAAGTTCTGCAGTCAAATCCCACTAGCCTTCAAAGTCTGATTCTCTAGGAATTCCTCCTCCCATTGCCAGGCCCCCAGGTTGGGAAACCTGACGTGGGGCTCAGAACCTTCACTCCAGTGGATGGACTTCTGTGGTATAATTGTTCTCCAGTTTGTGAGTCACCCACCCAGTGGTTATGGGATTTGATTTTATTGTGATTGTGCCCCTCCTACCGTCTCACTGTAGCTTCTCCTTTGTCTTTGGATGTGGGATATCTTTTTTGGTGAGTTCTAGTGGTCTTCCTTGATGATTGTTCTGCAGTTAGTTGTGATTCCAGTGCTTTCGCAAGAGGGAGTGAGCGCACGTCCTTCTAGTCTCGCAAGAGGGAGTGAGCGCTGTCCTAGAACTCTACGTTTTTAAAAATAGTTTAAACTAGTCCTAATTTATAATCTCTTCCTTGATTTTGCACTGCATTTATTTTATACTCACCCTAAAGTAGCAGATTCACAGAAAATTTTTAGGTGATAATAGCTCTAATAAAAGAATGTGTCTTCATTTAAACTGTGAAACAATGTTATAAGTTACACAGTGCAGATATTCAATTTTCAATTTGAGTTACTTAGTTGCTCTTTCTCGCTTCACCCACTCATACAAACAGCTAATAAGAAGGTAAAGGCAGGAATTTTCTAAGGGTAAACATGTTACTACTTCATTATTACCGAGGGTGCGTCCACAGAACATTTAGTTCTCCAGGATTTAAAGACCCTGATTGGCACTAGGTATTGCATGGGGGAGGGGAAGGATTCTGAGCTTCATTAAATTCTTCCTAAGTCCAGATCTTCTCAGAGCCTTTCAATGTGTGTTTTGACTTTTTAAGAGTGGGCAAACACTCTCAGTGTTCCTCAAATGTATTTCTTTATGGAACCCTTTACAAGCACATTGTCTGTGACACAATCCATTGAACAAATTAGATCTATCCCCTCTTGGGCACAGGTGTCAGAAGGCAGAAACCTTACAGGAGGGAGGGATCAGGTGACAAGTCACTTCAGGTAACTGCAGGCAGTGGAAGTCCGGGAATCAGCAGAATGCTTGCAATCTCTGTGCCTGATGGAGAGGGGTTAACTGCAAGGCAGCGTCCACGAAAATAGAGAAGCCATAGTGAACTCTGTGAACTGAGGTGGACAAGTCGACGCTCAGGTCTGAAGAGACCATGAATGTGGCAGGAACCAGAAAAGGGTCATTTTACCTTCTTTGCTAAAAACCTACGAGCACTCAGCCCCAACCATTATGTGAACCTCAGCATCTCCTCACTCTGACACCAGCTGCAGAAACAGCATCAGGAGGGTCCGTGCCATCAGCACCATCACAGTGGGTGTTAGGAACCCTGGTCCAGGTGTTTTATAGCCGTGTGTCTAAAACTCTGCCAAGCAGACAGATGGGACAGAGATCTTGTTCTAAGAGCAGATTCTGATTCAGCAGATCCGGGTGGGGTCTGAGATTCTGCTTTTCTAATAAACTCCCAGGTGATGCCAGTGGTGCTTGTCTGTGGACCATACTTTGAGGAGCCTGGTTTTAGGGCATCTTAAAGAACCCTCCAAACCCAAACTCTTCACAGTTTACTTCTATCTAGGAAGGGTCTATACCCATCCTTGATACTAGACTTCTTGGTCTTGGCTATTGTTTCAAACGTCAATTTGACCCCTATTTAACTAAACCCAATATCAATTTTCAGTCTTCATCTTATTTGGCTTATCAGCAGCATTTTCCCTAGTGATGGCTACTTCCTCCTAGAAGTGTATGTCTTTTGACTTGGCTTCCGGGACACCCACATGGGTCCCAATTTTCTCCTTCCATGATTCCTATCTATCTTTGCAGTCTCTTAAGATTGAAATGCCTCCAGGCTTGGTACATGAGCCTTTCCGTGTCTCTCTTGATGATTTCATGTGGACTCACAGCTTTAGACAACATCTATACCCCTTGACCACTTTCACCCTCAAATGTATGTCTTCAGTTTGGGTCTCTTCCTTTGAATCTCAGTCTTATATCTTCAAGGGCCACACGTGAATGTCTAATACATGCCTCAGCTTGTTCTTCTTCACAAACTTGCTCTAACCACACCCTTTTCATCTCAGTTAATGGAAGTTGTCAGGCTAAAAAACTTAGGAGCATTCTGGTTTTTTACTTTCTATCACACCCCATGTCCGATCCAGGGACCAATCCTGTGGCCTCTGCCTTACATCACTGGCCATCCCCAAGCCAGCTCCATCCCTCCCCCGACTAGTGTCGTGCTCTCCTAAGTGACTTTCCTACTTTCTCTCCTTCTCCCTACAGTTGATTCGACACACAGCAGCCAGCATGATCCTGTTAACAAATAAGACAAATCACACCATTTCTCTGCTCAAAACTCTCCACTGTCTTCCCATATTACTCAGGGTCAGTGTTCTCGCAGTGGCTTTCAAAGGACCTGAAAGATCCATCCTCCCCTTTGCCTCCCCTTCCCATTCTCATCCACCCAGCGCACTGTCCTTGAGCTCTGAGGCAAATGTCCACTGGGACTTTGCACTTGCTGTGCCTGCAGCCTGGAACCATCTTCCCCCAGTATGCACATGGCTGTCTTCCTTCCCATTTTCTGGTCTTTCCTCAGACATCACCTTTTCAAAGAGGCTTTCCCCAACCTTCCTCTTTAAAATTTATCCCCAGTGTACACTCCTTGGCTACCTTTTCTGTGACATTTTCTGTCATCGCTCATTTCATTATCTGACATACTACACATTTGACATATTTTTTTGCATTTATTGTCAGGTTCCTGACAGCCCCACCACTAGAATGTGGCCTCCATTAATAGAGGAGCTTTGGAATGCTTTGTTCATGGCTGTAACCTCAGCATCTAGAATTGTCCTGGACACCTAGTTCCCAGTAGAAATTCAAAACATATTTGTTAAACAAATGAACAAATGAATGACTTAGAGAATAAAGTGGCATCAGTGATACAGTTTTATTCAGTCAATTCTAGATAAGGATTTGTAAAGATCTCCAATGAGGGTGACAAAATGTAACTGGTGTGATATAAACCATGAGCTTAGGGTACAATTAGTGTCATCTCACCCTCACCTCCTCTTCCTCGTCTTCTTTCTCCATTGAATCTTCTGCCATCCACCAGCTCTATCAGCAGGAAGGTCAGTGTCTCCCTCCTGAAGCTCTCCATGTCTTCCTATCCCCATTACCAGAAGCTAAATGTCTCTCTGAAAACAAGAAACTTAGCTTCATCCACAAACCTGATGAGAGAGAACTGGTCTCACACAAGGCCCATCACAGCCTGCTCTCACCTCCCGCTACCTGACACTGTCATTAAACACTATTTTAAGGCTCTTTGACAGATGGCAATTGTCCGCTGCTTCTGAATTGCGCTTTCCTGTCTCCATCCCGACGGGAGCCTCTGTAGTGATCTCCATTTGTTACCATGATTATGACCCAGTAGTTAAAAACTTCAACAATGCTCTTGGAAGTTCAAGTGTTCCAGGGGGCTCTCAGCCCAAGGCCCTCTGACACTGAGCTAAGGTCAGTCCTTAGCCTCGAAGAAACCACAGGTTCTTATGCTGATTGTAATCCTGTACTCCACTAAGGTAAGTGAATTTCAGAGCATTTATTTCACTTTCTGCCATTGAGCTCTGGAACGGGGAACCCTATAGTCTACCTTGATAGTATCCAAATCTTTGGAGAAACAATGTGGAGTTACATACAACCCTTTTTACCCAAAAGACTTTGGCTTTCTTATGCAATTCACACCTTATCATTGACCAATTCTACATCAGGGTGGAGACAATTTTATCTAAGTCTCAAAAGCAAAAACACTTCTGGTCGTCATCCTAACAGTGGGTGTATTCTCACCTTCATTCACAGAACTTTCCTCACAGCCTCTACTTCCTATGACTTCCTTACCGTACAACAAAGTACTTGTCAACATTCAAATCATATGACATCATCATCATTTTTGGAAACATTTAAGATAACCAGAAACATTATTAAGTAAGATTTTGAATTTTATTCTAAATGCACTGAGAGTTACACAACAGTTTGAAACATGATAAGAACATAATCTGAATTACATTTTAAGAAAATAATGCTTGTTTTGGAAAAAATATATTTTAGAAGAGCTAGGGTAAAAGTGGACCAGCAGCACAGATAAGACGTTGATAAGAGCTTGGGTGAGGTTGGTGGTAGTGGACACAGAAAGAAGCAAAAAGAGTCAAAATACATTTTGCAGATTAACAGGAATGGGTGGCTGGATGCGAAGGAAGGGAGGTATGAGGTATGAAGGATGACATCCAGATTCTTCCATGAACAATTGTCTGGGTGGTAGTTCTCTCTCTCTCTCTCTCCCCCCACCTTCTTTCTATATCTATATTTATCTATCTATCACCTATCTCTATATCTACCTATCTATCATCTATCTATCAATCTGTATCTATTTATCATCTATCTATATGTATCTATCTATCTAGTTTTTTTTAAGATTTTGGAAGGTCATATTTGGTTGTAAAAGATAATCATGACTTCAGTTTTGAAGGTTATGCTGAGAATTCTATGAGACATTCAAGAGGAAATGTCATGGGAGCTGTTGGGCATGCCAGTCTGGCACTCAGGAAGAAGATATGAGCTAAAGAAATGTTTGTGAGTTTTTGGTGTAGAGAAGGTGTCGTAGTCTAAGCAAAAATTATTAAGCAAGAGAAGAAAAGGGTTCAGAATATGGGCCCAAGGAACTCTAATACGTGGGAGAGGATACACAGAAGGTGTGATTAAGAAAACTACTCCCGTCTCCATCAGGATGAGCTTTGGGGTGAATTCCAGGGTTGCAGGGGAGTTGAAAGACAGTCTTGAATCTAAGGAAACTGTCAGAAAAAACATTTACATCCCTTGCTTCTCAAACTACAGTCCATGAGCCAACATTGATATCAAGTCAGAATTTGCTTGAAATGCAGGCTCTCGGCCCCCAGACCTTCTGAATCAAAATCTGGATCTTAATATGAAGCTCTTGAAATTTGTGAGATGTTAATACACTTGAAGCTCTCATGCAAATTCCTGTTTCTCAACCTTGGCTGCATATTACATTCACCAGAGGATATTCTTAAACTCCAAATATCTAAGTTGCAACCTGAAAAGATAATCAGAATCTCCATGGAGGTGGGGTGGGGGGAGGTGAGACTCAGATATCAGTATTTTTTTAAGTTTCCCCGATGAATCCAATATGCAGAAAGGTTTGAGAACAACTGGTGTAAATGCAAGCAAAATTAATGGGGCTGTGTGTGAGAGTACCTTTAGAGGAAATACATTTACCCTACAACTTTCAGGGGCAAGAAACAATCCACTGTTTTGTTCTTTTCTAATTCTAAGGGCTCTGACTCAGCTCCAGCCCACCTGAGTTGGTAGGGAATTGAGTTGTCCCCATCCTGCCTGGGAGTGTCTCTGTCTCTATGTCTATATCTATATCTATATCATCTGTACTGTCCCAAAAGAACATATTCTGTATGATTCCAATTTTATTAGGTTCTAGAACAAAACCTAGAGGCTAAAGTAATCTATGATGACAAAAATCAGAAAGTAGTTTTCTCTGGTGTGTGTGGGTGGGGGGAGTTGATTGAATTTACAAGGACACTTTCTGGAATATTGGAAATATTTTATATCTTCACAGAATGGAACATTTAGTCTGTGTATTTCACTATATGTAAGCTATACCTCAATAAAAAATATAACTGCAGGAAAAAATGTGTTGGGACAACTGAACAGCCAAATGGAGGGTATCATAAACCAGGATAAATTTCACAAGAACCTAAGAACTTAAAGAAAATAAAACCATAAAATGGCTAATAGAAAACATTGCAACTTTAGAGCAGGGAAGTCCCTTCCAGAGCTATTCAAATCTACAAGCCAAAAAGAAAAAGAAAATTTTGTTGAGCTTTTTTCTCTGCTTAGAATTCCAGGTCGTGCTTTACAATCCCAGAGTGTTTAGCTTGTTTTAAGGTCTAGCAGATTGTGAATTATAAACATGTTATTATACTGAAAAGTGACCTGAAGTGGTTAAGATGATGGTTTTGGGCACATGTGTTGGGGGGAGTGGGGGGTGGGAGGGATGGTGGGGGGGAGGTGCTAAAGGAAAAGGGCTAGAAATGAGCTGCTGAATAATTGTCATGATTTGAAAGCTCAGTACCTCACATGAGGCATGGTCAAGTTCAAGATCCTGTAAGTCTACAGAATTTGTAGATAGATCATGGTCAGGAGACGCTGGCTGGGGATGAGAGTATAAAGGGAGGGGAGACACAGCACGTTGACATTGCATTCTGAACAGAGGAGTGGTGAGGTCAGAAAAACTTAATTTTTTTTCAAACTTCATAATTATCTAAGATATTTTCATTTGAAGAATATGATTTTTTAAGCTATCAAATTAGAAAAAAAAACCCTCAGTGTTGGTGGGGTAAAGATAAATGTATTTTTAAAATATTTGTCTGGTTTAAGAGTATCAACTGATGCCACCATTTGAATAATGCAGTCGGTGATCATTGTTAAAAGTCTAAAATATTTGTTTATGCTTGACCCAGCAATTTCATTCCTAGAAATTTATCATAAGCTTATTTATGAGGACATCTACAAAGATTTAGCAAGAAGGATATAGTTCAGCATTGCTTATAATATCAAAAAGTTGGAAATGACTTGATAGGTTGAATGGTGTCTCCATATAACAGAATGCTAAAAGAGCCATTAATATATCATATGTGATTATTGACATTGATTCATGCTTATGATAAAAGTGAAACAAAGAATCTACATCAGTATATATAGCATGATCTCATTTACATGTTCACACATACATACATGCACATCCAAAAGGCTATAGGCCAGTGCAATGGGATGGCTGTCCTGAGTGATGGAACATACAGATTTGTGGGTAATTCTTATCTGTTTATTTCTAGTGTATTCTTCAAGAGCCATGGGTGTTTCTTGAGTAATTTTTTTTTTAAAGTTAACACTAAAAAATTCACACTCTGGACCAGGGAAAGTAAATAAAGTATATAAATATGAATTAGCAAGCCGGAAGAAATACATGACAGTTGTTATAACTGAATCATAAGTTTGGCTCTGAGCTCCCAGGCAGCCAGATCATAAAGGGAAACACTCAACTTTTTAATTCTCATTCCCATGAAGATTAAATATATCATCTCCAAGGGAAAAAAAGCTCTAAACAGAATCTCTTACATGAGGCACTTTTCATATCTGTTGTATATCTTTATTTTTGGCTCTATCTGTTTTTCTGCCTTTTGAGTAAGAGGGATATGATTATAGATTTTTGCTGTTGTTTTAATTTTTTAAAAACTTGGGAACAGCATCTATTCTAATTTTTTAAACTCACATGCAGTATAATAAGTTGTCGACATTCAGAGATTTTCATGTATATTTGTCACAAGATTGACTACTTTAACAAGATTTTTACTTCCAGCAACCAGAAAAGCATACTATTTTTAATTTATTTTGTTTTTACTTTTTCATTACTATGCTTCTTGCCTTTCTGTTTTCTCTTTTCCTCCTTTAATGACACTGACAGTATGAACTAATTCAGTCTCTTTAAAAGTGGTTTGCAGGATCATGTAAACAGTAAGTACATTTGCTTCTTTTAATAAGCAGACTCGATCTGGATGGCAATCTTTTTGGCATGTGCTTTCATTATTTCTGGTTCAACTTGAAGCTTCATAAAATGTTAGAAATACTTTGGTTTAGGTTTCTTCCAGTTTGGTGGAGAATTTTAACTGAATTCATAATCAGGGCAAATAGCCATTTAACTCCAGATTTCTCCTTTTGCCATCCCATTTAAGAAAACTAAGCTCTTGACAGAGCGGAGTCAAGATGGCAGAGTAGGAGGACATGGAGTTTGCATCTCCTCACAACTACGACACCTACCAGGTGCTGGTGGGGGACCTCAGACACCTAAGGGGATGGGAGGAACCCCTGAGTGACCGTGTAGGATGTAGTGGGGAGGGAGGGGGGAGGAGAAGTAGAGGCTAGATGGGACCAGTGCCCCTGAGGGGCAGGGGGGAAGGGAGGGGTTCCCACACCCAAAGGGACCCACTCACAGCAAGGGGATCAATGGGGATGGGGAGAGACCCTCAGGGGATGGGAGGATCAGAAGGGAACACAGCCAGCATTTTCCCCTCCCACTCGGCCCCCGGCAAGTCTGCTGAGGTCCCTGGCCTGATCCTCTGCCATCCGAGGCCACCTCTGGCCATGTGGGTCCTGGAGACATGGGAGGGAGTGGGGGAGGAAAACTAGAGACTAGATGGTACCAAAGTCCCTGAGGGGCGGCTGGGGGAGGGGAGGATTTCCTGTGCTCGGGTGGTGCCCACTCATGGTGATGAGCTCAGCGGGGATGGGGAGAGACCTTTGTGGGATTGGGGGATCAGAGGGGTATGTGCCCAGCATTTCCCCCATCCACTTGGCCCCCAGCAAGCCTGCTGGGGTCACGGACCAAAACCTCCAAATTCCAAGGCCCCCACCAGCTGTGCCAAGACTAAGCCCCAAATTCCCAACCCCCCAAGGTCCTTTTCCAGCTGTGCAGGTCCTAAGCCTAGGCCCCAGACCCTGCCTAAGCCACACCCGAGCCTAAGAAGCCCCCCAACAGCCAAGGCCTTTTCTGGCTTTTTTTTTCTTTTTTCTTTTGCTGATGTGGTTCTGTTTTACCTTGTTGCTGTAGTTTCATTTATATATATATTTTTTATTCTTTGTTATGGTTCTGCCCCCTGCTTTTTATTGCCATTCTGTGCAGCTTTCAGGATCTTGGCTCCCAGGTCTGGGGTCAGGCCTGAGTTCCTGTGGTGGGAGCACTGAGTCCAAACCTCTGGACTACAGAGAACCTCAGACCCCAGGGAATATTAATGGGAGTGAGGTTTCCTGGAGGTCCTCATCTCAGCACCAAAAACTGGCTCTACCCAACTGCCTGCAAACTCCAGTGCTGGATGCCTCAGGCCAAACAACCAGTAAGACAGGAACACAGCCCCACCCATCAAAAAAAAAGATGCAATGACAAAAATATATGTTACAGAAGAAGGAAAAATGTAAAAACCTACAAGACTAAACAAATGAAGAGGAAATTCGCAACCTATCTGAAAAAGAATTCGGAGTAAAGATGATCCAAAATCTCGGAAATAGAATGGAAGCATGGATCAAGAAAATACAAGAAATGTTCAACAAAGACCTAGAAGAACTAAAGAACAAACAAACAATGATGAACAGCACAATAACTGAAATGAAAAATACTCTAGAAGGAAGCAGTAGCAGAATAACTGAGGCTGAAGAACGAATAAGTGAGCTGGAAGACAGAATGGTAGAAATAACTGCCAAGAAACAGAATAAAGAAAATAGAATGAAAAGAATTCAGAACAGTTTCAGAGACTTCTGGGACAACATTAAACATACCAACATTTGAATTATAGGGATCCCAGAAGAAGAAGAGAAAGAGAAAGGGTCTGAGAAAATATTTGAAGAGATTATAGTTGAAAACTTCCCTAACATGGAAAAGGAAATAGCCACCCAAGTCCAAGAAGTGCAGAGAGTCCCATACAGAATAAACCCTAGGAGAAACACACCAGGACACATAAAAATCAAACTAACAAAAATTAAATTCAAAGAAAAAATACTAAAAGCAGCAAGGGAAAAAAACAAATAACATACAAGGGAATCCTCATAAGGTTATCAGCTGATTTTTCAGCAGAAACTCTGCAGGCCAGAAGGGAGTGGCAGGATATATTTAAAGTGATGAAGGGGGAAAACCAACAACAAAGATTACTCTACCCAGCAAGGATCTCATTAAGATTTGATGGAGAAATCAAAAGTTTTACAGACAAGCAAAAGCTAAGAGAATTCAGCACCACCAAACCAACTTTACAACAAATGCTAAAGGAACTTCTCTAGGTAGGAAACACAAGAGAAGAAAAAGACTCACAAAAACAATCAAAACAATTAAGAAAATGGTAATAGAAACATACATATTGATAATTACCTTGCATGTACATGGATTAAATGCTCCAACCAAAAGACACAGACTCCTGAATGGATACAAAAACAAGACCCATATATATGCTGTCTACAAGAGATCCACTTCAGACCTAGGGACACATACAGACTGAAAGTGAGGGGATGGAAAAAGATTCCATGCAAATGAAAATCAAAAGAAAGCTGGAGTGTCAATACTCATATCAGATAAAATAGACTTTAAAGACTGTTATAAGAGATAAGGAAGGACACTACATAATGATCAAGGGATCAATCCAAGAAGAAGCTATAACAATTATAAATATTTATGCACCCAACACAGGAACACTTCCATACATAAGACAAATGCTGGGGCTTCCCTGGTGGCGCAGTGGTTGAGAATCTGCCTGCCAATGCAGGGGACACGGGTTCGAGCCCTGGTCTGGGAAGATCCCACATGCCGCGGAGCGACTAAGCCCGTGAGCCACAATTGCTGAGCCTGCGCATCTGGAGCCTGTGCTCCGCAACAAGAGAGGCCGCGATAGTGAGAGGCCCGCGCACCGCGATGAAGAGTGGCCCCCACTTGCCGCAACTAGAGAAAGCCCTCGCAGAGAAACGAAGACCCAACACAGCCATAAATAAATAAATAAATAAATAAAATTAAAAAAAAAAAAAAAAAAAAAAAAAGACAAATGCTAACAACCATAAAAGGGGAAATCAACAGTAACACAATAATAGTGAGGGACTTTAACACCCCACTTACACCAATGGACATATCATCCAGACAGAAAATAAATAAGGAAAGACAAGCTTTAAATGACACAGTAGACCAGGTAGATTTAATTGATATTTATAGGACATTCCACCTGAAAGCAGCAGAATACACTTTCTTCTCAAGTTCACACAGAACATTCTCCAAGATAGATCACATCTTGGGTCAGAAATCAAGCCTCAGAAAATTGAAATCATATCAAGCATTTTTTCTGAGCACAATGCTATGAGATGAGAAATCAATTACGGGGAAAAAAACTGTTAAAAACACAAACACATGGAGGTTAAATAGTGTGCTGGTTAATAACCAATAGATCACTGAAGAAATCAAAGAGGAAATTAAAAAATACATAGAAATGAAAGACAACGAAAACACGATGACCCTGAACCTATGTGATGCCGCAAAAGCAGTTCTAAGAGGGAAGTTTATAGCAGTTCAATCTCACCTCAAGAAACAAGAAAAATCTCAAATAACAACTAACCTTACACCAAAAGCACCTAGAGAAAGAAGAAAAAAGAAAACCTAAAGTTAGTAGAAGGAAAGAAATCATAAAGATCAGAGCAGAAATAAATGAAATTGAAATGAAGAAAACGGTAATAAAGATCAATAAAACTAAAAGTTGGTTCTTTGAGAAGATAAACAAAATTGATAAAACTTTAGCCAAACTCATTAAGAAAAAAAGGGAGAGGACTCAAATCAATAAAATTAGAAAATAAAAAGGAGAAATTACAACTGACACCACAGAAATACAAAGGATCATAAGAGACCACTACAAGCAACTATATGCCAATAAAATGGACAACCTGGAAGAAATGGACAAATTCTTGGAAAGGTACAACCTTCCAAGGCAACCAGGAAGAAATAGAAAATATGAACGGACCAATCACAAGCAATGAAATTGAAACTGTGATTAAAAATCTTCCAACAAACAAAAGTCCAGGACTATATGGCTTCACAGGCGAATTCTATCAAACATTTAGAGAAGAGCTAACACCTGTCCTTCTCAAACCCTTGCAAAAAAATTGCAGAGGAAGGAACACTCCCAAATTCATTCTACAAGGCTACCATCACCCTGATACCAAAACCAGACAAAGGTATAACAAAAAAAAAAAAATTACGACCAATATAACTGATGAACATCGATGCAAAAATCCTCAACAAAATACTAGCAAACAAATCCAACAACACATTAAAAGGATCATATACCATGATGAAGTGGGATTTATCCCAAGGATGCAAGGATTATTTAATATATGCAAATCAATCAATGTGATAGAGCATATTAACAAACTGAAGAATAAAAACCACATGATCATCTCAATAGATGCAGAAAAAGCTTTTGACAAGATTCAACACCCATTTATGATGAAAACTCTCCAGAAAGTGGCCATAGAGGGAACCTACCTCAACATAATAAAGACCATAGAGGACAAACTCACAGCGAACATCATTCTCAATGGCGAAAAATTGAAAGCATTTCCTCTAAGATCAGGAACAAGACAAGGATGTCCACTCTCACCATTATTATTCAGCATAGTTTTGGAAGTCCTAGCCACAGCAATCAGAGAAGAAAAATAAATAAAAAGAATCCAAATTGGAAAAGAAGTAAATTGTCACTGCTTGCAGATGACATGATGCTATATGCAGAAAATCCTAAAGAAGCCACCAGCAAACTACTAGAGCTAATGAATGAATTTTGTAAAGTTTCAGGGTACAAAATTAATACACAGAAATCTCTTGCACTCCTATACACTAACTACAAAAGATCAGAAAGAGAAATTAAGGAAACAATCCCATTTACCACTGCAACAAAAAGAATAAAACACCTAGGAATAAACCTACCAAAGGAAGCAAAAACCTGTATGCAGAAAATTATAAAACACTGATGAAAGAAATCAAAGATGACACAAACAGTTGGAGAGATATACCATGTTCTTGGATTGGAAGAATCAATATTGTGAAAATGACTCTATTACCCAAAGCAATCTACAGATTCAATGCAATACCTATCAAATTACCAATGGCATTTTTCACAGAACTAGAACAAAAAATTTTACAATTTGTACAGAAACACAAAGGACTCCATATCACCAAAGCAAACTTGAGAAAGAAAAACAGAGCTGGTGGACTCAGCCTCCCTGACTTCAGACTATACAACAAAGCTACAGTAATCAAGACAGTATGGTACTGGCACAAAAACAGAAATATAGATCAGTGGAACAGGATAGAAAGCCCAGAGATAAACCCACACACCTGTGGTCACCTAATCTATGATGAAAGAGGCAAGAATATACAATGGGGAAAAGACAGCCTCTTCAATAAATGGTGCTGGGAAAACTGGACAGCTACATGTAAATTAATGGAATTAGAACACTTCCTAACACCATACACAAAAATAAACTCAAAATGGATTAAAGACCTAAATGTAAGACTGGACACTATAAAAACTCTTAGAGGGTCTTTTTTGACCCACCTCCTAGAGTAATGAAAATAAAAACAAAAATAAACAAATGATATCTAATCAAACTTAAAGGTTTTTGCACAGCAAAGAAAACCATAAACATGACAAAAAGACAACCCTCAGAATGTGAGAAATTATTTGCACACAAAGCAACGGACAAAGGATTAATCTCTGAAATATACAAACAGCTCATGCAGCTCAATATCAAAACAAAACAAAACAAAACAAACAACCTAATCAAAAAATGGGCAGAAAACCTAAACAGACATTTCTCCAAAGAAGACCTACAGATGGCCAAGAGGCACATGAAACGATGCTCAACATCACCAATTATTAGAGAAATGCAAATCAGAACTACAACGAGTATCACCTCACACCAGTCAGAATGGTCATCATCAAAAAAAACTACAAACAATAAATGCTGGAGAGGGTGTGGAGAAAAGGGAACCCTCTTACACTGTTGTTGGGAATGTCAGTTGATACAGCCACTGTGGAGAACATTATGGAAGTTCCTCCAAAAGCTAAAAAGAGAACTATCATATGACTCAGAAATCCCACTCCTGGGTATATACCCTGAGAAAACTGTAATTCAAAAAGGCAGTGCTCTCTTCGGCAGCACATATACTAAAATTGGAACGAAAAAGGCACATGTACCCCAATGTTCACTGCAACACTATTTACAATAGCCAGGTCATGGAAACAACCTAAATGTCCATTGACAGATGAATAGATAAAGAAGATGTGACACATATATACAATGGAATATTACTCAGCCATAAAAAGGAATGAAATTGGGTCATTTGTAGAGATGTGGATGGACCTAGAGTCTGTCATAGACAGTGAAGTAAGTCAGAAAGAGAAAAACGAATATTGTATATTAATGCATATATGTGGAATATAGAAAAACGGTACATATGATGCTATTTCCAGGGCAGGAATAGAGATGCAGATGTAGAGGAGAGATGTGTGGACATAGGGGGGGATGTGGAGGGTGGGATGAATTGGGAGATTGGGGTTGACATATATGCACTACCATGTGTAAAACAGATAGCTAGTGGGAATCTGCTGTATAGTGCAGGGAGCTCAGCTCGGTGCTCTGTGATGAGCTAGATGGGTGCGATGGTGAGGGGGAAGTGGGAAGGAGGTCCAAGAGGGAGGGGATATATGTATACGTATAGCTGATTCACTTCATTGTACAGCAGAAACTAATGCAGCATCGTAAAGCATTATACTCCAAAAAAAAATAAAAGATAACTAAGCACTTAATTTTTGAAAGACCAGTGTCAGGTTGTCTCCCCATTTCCTCCCATCCCAATTTGGTTTTTTCCAAAGTACAGTTGTTATACATAGTGCTTCATTAAAGGCAGTGAGCACCTGCTCTGCCTGGCACATTATTCACAAGTTTGCCATGTGCAAACTACCTTCACTTGAGTTTCCCCAAGTGTCACCTTGTGAGCCTTCCATGTCTGTTCAGGATTCTAAATTATGTCTGTGTCTTTAAAAACAGCAACATTTGTTTGATTTTTAAAGGAGTCTCTTGCAATGAGGTGATTCTAGCAGCAGAATGGACTCATGTCCCCATCTCCAGGTCTGTCCATCCTGGCTTAATTTTTCTCCCCAGTCCCCTGATAAGATGCAGCAAGAATAAAATAAAACAGGAATCCTGCTAATACTCATATGAGTGTAAACATGCTCTACACGTATCTGTGCATCTCTGTAAGGCATTTGATAAATGCTGTATACATATGCTTTTGGACACAGATAAGATAAATGCTTATCTATACACATTTTTACAAGGGCAGCTCTAGTTTTACTACGAGGAATAATAGTTTTTAAGCAAAAGAAATACAAAGGAAGTTGGAAGGTATACTTACTTCCCCAGTGTCCAGCCACTTAGCTTTTTGCTTCTTGAGACAAGGAGGCTAACAGCTCCCTCCAGCCTTCTCTTCCCTGCTCTAGTCCACCCCAAGAAGGTGCAAACTGAGAAGTCTGGGTCCACATTTCTAAGAGAAGGACTGGGGAGGAGGCAGAGTCCATAAGGAAGGTGGCAAGAACCTGTGAGAGAGACCAGGTATTGGGTGGGCAGGCTGATGGGGCCAAGCTGGACAGAGGAGAGAGGAAGGGCAGCAGTCAGATCCTGCAAGGAGGGTGTCAGAGATGGACAGGAGACTAGGACAGGTAAGAGGGAACACACAGAGGCCACGGCCACAGAGGAACCAGGAAACGACCACAGAAGGGAGACTCACACAGAGCAGAGCTTTCAGAGAGTGGGGGGCTAGATCTTTTGACATTTTTCTTCCATCTGATGCAGTATTATGGGCCAAACACGATAATTTACAGGGGATATTAATTTGTTATGGCTTCTGTAGCAAAATACCACAGACTGGGGGGCTTAAACAGCAGACAGTTTTTTTCTCACTGTCTGGAGGCTGGAAGTCCAAGATCAAGGTGTCAGCAGGGTTGGCTTCTCCTGAGGCCTAGCTCCTTGGTTTGTAGATGATCATCTCCCCGTGTCCTCACATGGTCTTTCCTCTGTGCATGTCGTGTCCTAATCTCCTCTTCCTATGAGGACACCAGGCAGATCGGATAAGGCCCACCCTCATGACCTCATTTAATATAATTACCTCTTTAAAGACCCTGTCTACAAATACCATCACAATCTCAGATACTGGAGGTTAGGGCTTCAACATATGGATTGTGCGAGGACACAATTTAAGCCCTTAACACAGGAGAGGCCCTTAACAAATAGAAATAAGATATAAAAATGTAAGGAAAGTTCACAAATTCCAACATGCTCTCCTGAGCCTGCTCCCCATAGGCAGCAATAGAGAAAACCTCACAAAATGTTCTGGGGGAAGGGAGGTGGTATGCAGTTCTAATGACCAGGCTGTTTGCATGACAGAAAAAGCAGGCACCAACATGCCAAAAGAGGGTGTTCAGCTAGCCTGTAAAACTACCCAGAATTGGCCAAGTTTCTAGACATTGCCTCACTTAAACATCATACCAAACAGCTTTTCTAGAGACAACTGCAAGTTCTTTCCCTTCTAAGGGGACTCAGAGCTGAAGCTAATGGGTCAACACTTGAGACAGTTTTGCATGAACTGTCTGCAGTGCATGCAGCACGGTCAGCACCCTGACTTGATCCTGTGGGTCAGAGCTGCCCCTCCTCATACACAGAAGATCTGTTCCCTCACCACACGTGGGACCTGGGGGTGGTCTATATTCAGTGACAATCTAGTTCACTGAGAAAGCTAATGCCTTGCTCACTAATGACTCTTAGCAAGTATTTGAAATTTTCAAGGAGACCATTTATAAGATGGGAGAATCTGGCCAAAGTTTCTTATTGGAAACATTAACATTCATGATGTTAACACACCATGGGGAGGTCCTGCCCAGTACCCTGTGGGAAGGGTCACTACTCCGTTCATCTGTGACAGCACGTCCATAGCAACTGTTAAAATATTCAAAATGTCCATATGAGCTGGCAAAGAGCTATTGCTCCCAATCCTTGTGTCCCTGCTTCCCCGGTTCCTGTCCCCATCACCTGGGTCCTCCCCACTAGCCCCAGATAGTGGTTAATGTTGCACATAGCAGGCAGCTTCCAGTACCATCTCAGACCCATGCCATCATCAAAGTTCACTGCGATGGGTGAGGCCAGAGCCCTGCTGGCTAGCTATTGTGAAAATCATTCTTCCCTGGAGGCACTTGGTTCAGTGGATATTTCTTTCTTGCTTAAAGAAATGGAAGGAAACTGGCAAAAATGTACACATTTAATTCAACAAAGGATTACATATTACCTTCTGGGTGCAATGTGTTTCCAAGTAATTAGGGAAGCTCTAACATGAATGAAACCTGGTCTTTGAACTCAAGGTGATTACAGTCTACAGAAACTGCCGTTGCTGAAGCTGACAGAATTGAAATTTCATAAACTGTATTTACCTTCTTAGATTGTTCTGACCATGATCTTCCTACTTAGGTTGACCTACTCAGGCTTATGGGCCTGTTTCACCTACCTATTCTCTGCAGGTGCCTCCTTTTTGCCCTTCCCCTCCTGTCCAAAAAAGCAGTGAAAAGTAAATGGTCTGATGATGGCTTTTTCTAATCTTATCAGAGTACACCCAGAAGGGGACACAGAGTTCTGTCGTGCCTGCCCTGCCAGGCTTGCAGCAAGCACAACGTGCTGTTGTGTAACATTTAGTTTCACTCTATCAATCCCTGTAAACACTTGGTGAGTCAAGGTCTGCGGGAGCTCAGCAAGCAGTATCCATGACAACAGTACCTACAGCAGGGTATTCAGCATATGGGATACAAGAAGGATCACCCACTCCTTTTTTTCAAGAGATCATATGATGAATAACTGAATATTCAGCAAGTTGAAACATTCATTTTATGCTAGCCAATACCACTTCCATGCTGCTTTTTAACCTGTATTTGATTCACACCATTATTCAAAAACAAGACAAAACAAAGAAAGGAAGGAAGGTAGGAAGGAAGGGAGGGAGGGAGGGAGGAAAGAAGGAAAGAAAAAGGCAGGTAGACATCCTGCTTGGTTTTGGTTTAAAATATTTCCAATGACTTTTTCTCAAAGAAAATACAATAAAGATGGTCTTGGTGAATTTATGACAACTCCAACCCATAGAAAAAGCCAGTGGAAAATAGTAAACATGTTCAATAAATCTCAAGGTGTAATAATCTCATGAAGACACATGACTGAATTGTTCACTAAAGTTTCTTACACATGCCTGCAACTTATATGTATTTCTTACCTATCCCTGCTTCTTGCTCCAACACCCTGCTGTGGCAAACATTTTGCATCCATGTATGAGAAAGAAGGCAAGAAGGATGAGACAGACTGCAATGTGTCTGAATACTGTCCAGCAACTTTAACTACCATATTATGCCAATTAAATTAATCATCAAATTCTAGTGTGTCAGAAATGGCTGTATTCTCTCATATCATCTTTTGTGTGCCTAAACGGAATAATGAGAGAACTCTGGAGTGATCAGAACATTTCACACAAGCTTCACCTAGTTTTTTTTATTATTATTATTCTAAATTTTATTTATTTATTTATTTATTTTTGGCTGTGTTGGGTCTTCGTTTCTGTGCGAGGGCATTCTCTAGTTGTGGCAAGCGGGGGCCACTTTTCATCGCGGTGCGCAGACCTCTCACTATCGCGGCCTCTCTTGTTGGGGAGCACAGGCTCCAGTCACGCAGGCTCAGTAGTTGGCTTCACCTAGTTTTAAGAACAGCACGTGGGATCTTAGTTCCCCGACCAGGGATCGAACCTGAGTTCCCTGCAGTGGAAACACAGAGTCTTAACCACTGGACCACCAGGGAAGTCCTGGCTTTAACTACTTTTTACCCTCCTAAATAACCGTCTTTGTAGAGATTCTGCCTCAATCTCCTGAGATGATGTCACAAAATTTTTTTAAGGGAAAAACTTTGATTTCCTTTATATTCTTCTCCATCTCCAGCCCATCTTCCTGTCAGAGTTGGGTAAAGCTTGGTAACTGAATAAAGTTCACAAGAAAGGCAATGCCTACAGAGGTTTAAAGAGGATTTTATTTACATTGACAATAGACCCATTGGCATCACAGACATTTTGTTGTGGTGTCTAATCAATGTTCACCATGAAAATTAATCCCACATTTTAGCAAATGATTTTTGCAGCCAAAGAAAGAACTTTTGCGCAGTATTATTAAGTGTATCTCCTACCATCAAATAATAAATATCTGGCATATAGCTGGATGTGCAAATATAACTAGAGACATTAATAAGAAAAATACACAAGAACATTTTGTTTCATGAATAAGCACAGTTGTAAAATTTTAAATTAGGCTCTAATGTATTTACATATTTATAGTCTTGCCTTATACTTGAAATTCTCTATCACTAAATGGAATCTAGTATTATAGTCTGCATTTCTTGCTAACATACAACATTTTCTTTTCATAATTCGTATCCTTGCCAAAGACTATTCATCATTATTCACTAGAGCCAAGGTAAAACCACTGAAATGTTGTAATCTTTATTTTTCTTTTCAATATACTAGTGGGGTTTTAAATAATACAGAAGTATTGGCATTGATCATAATAAGTTAAAATCATTGAAATGGCAATTATGAATCACATATGTACATTTTGTACAGCACTTCAGAAGGGTGGCGTTTCAGAGGATAGACTTTAAATGTACACTTGTGTTAAAATTAGGGTTGTTATCAAAACAATAAAATATGCTGACTTAAAAATATTTTCCCTATTTGGAGCTATCTTTATACCTATTAGATATAAAGTAAGCTACAAGGATATATTGTACAACATGGGGGATATAGTCAATATTTTACAATGACTATAAATGGACTATAACCTTTAAAACTGTGAATCACTATATTGTACACCTGTAACTTACATAATATTGCACAGCAACTATACTTCAGTCAAAAAAAATATTTTCCCTAATTGGGTTTATCTTCTTGATGGCATGGATGTTCTGATTTATTACCACAGAAGTTGTCAAGATAGATGAAAATAATCATTCAAAAGTCATTTGAATTGGCAACCTTGTTTAAACTCAAGTGAATTATGTTTCCACTAGCCCAAGCTCATTTCGTTCTTCAGCCACAAACTAGAAAACTAGTTTTCTGAATATATAAGCCCGAGGAAGAGTGTTTGTGGGAAATGTGTTTGACATTGATTGAAATGTTACTGGTTAAAGAACGTTGTTGTGTGTCTGTAGACAAGACTGTGACAGTTTTGTCCTTACAGAGCAGATGGTTATGATGGCAGGTGGGGCATAAGGAAAAAGATGAAGATGATTAATGTGTCAAGGAGTCAACAAACCTGGCTAAATAATTATAAATGTGTATTATGACTCTGTACATTCCATTCATTATCTTTCTTGTCCTTTTTATAATATTTGACATCATTGACGGCTTTCTCTTGAAAAAGTAAAAAAAAAAATAAAAATAAAAAACATCCCTGAGACTTCTGGGTTACACGCGCTCCATAGAGTCCTCTTACCTTTGGCCACACCAGCCCAGCCTCCTTTGTATGTTTCTCTTCCTCTGTTTTTCCTATATCTTGGTGTCCCCACCAGGTTCTATTCCAAGCCCTTTTTCCTTCTGACTCTGCACACATTTTTGCTTACTCTAAAGGTGTACATTGCCCTGTGTATATTACCAGAAATCTTTATTTTCAACAGAAATTGTTCTTATGGGTTTTAGACTACCTACTGGATTTTACCATGTGTACATCCCACAGAACCTCCAATCTTAAACTCAAAATCTCCTTTTATTGCTCATCTACCTGAGTTCTACATCTAAGGTGATGATATTACTGCCAACTCATGTGTTCAAGCCAAAAACCTGGACACCATCCCCTTTCTCATAATCAATCACCAAGCTCGGCCAATGTTACCTCCTAAATAGACTCAGTTACATTTACTTCTTTCTCTCTCCACCAACAGCACCCTAGACCAGGCCCCTCACTTATCTGAACTGTAGTATAACAACAGTTTTGTTCCTTTACGTTTGCATATATCTAGAGACATCTTAATAAAGCATGAATATGTCACATGATTTTCTCTCATAAAATCCTTGTGTCACTTTTCATTGTTTTTAGGATAAAGTCTTAACTCCTTGACATTGATTAAAAGAACCTGTGTGCCTCTCTAACTGTAGCTATTGTCTTTCAACCCTTGAAACCTGCCCTTCATTGATGCTGAATTCCGTCCTAAAATGGACCATCCTATGGGACACAGCCTTTATCTAGGTGTTACCTCTATCTGGAACACCACCGCTGTCATATGCCTTCTGACTTTCCCTCCATAAACTAACACATTAACATCAATTATTCTCACTTATCTGAGAAGGCTTCCCTGACCAACCTTCCCCCAATACTGAGATGCCCTTCCTTATACTATCATACACTTTTAATCTTCCCTTTCACAGAATTTGTCAGTGAGTTGGGATTGTGTGTTTAATTTAACCATGAGATTGAGGATCGTGTCAGCATTATTCATTACCATAGCCCTAGCTCTTAGCACAATCCTTGAGTTTTAGTAGGCACTTGATAAATATATATACTTTTTGAGTGAAAAAATACATTTTTTTCACAGTTCTAGATGTAAATACTCAAGTTTAAACCATTCAACTAAAAACAGTTTTCCTTTAATGGGTTCTAGCATTTTTTATTCCATTTTCAACTTCTCTTGTGTCACCTAAAATAGGGGTAATTCATTTTATTCAGTACTAGTAAAGAGTTCAAAGCACGTTCAGTGATACAGAATCAGATAAAAGGACCTGGTTAAAAAAGTGCGGATGATAAGACTTTGCGTCTGTGACAGACTCATCTCAGAACTGACAATGTGGATGGACTGATTTATTGATTACATTTACTCACAAGTACCTGCTCACTATTGTGCTATAAAGTTTACTTTAAGAGGCCAACTGTATAGAAGGAAGTAATGAGGTCAAGAATTCACTTTTACACAGTTAGCAATTGCAAATCCATATTCTAACTAAGCTATTTCCAATGAACTATCAAATCAAATAATTCCTGCTGCAAGGCTAGCATTTATCCAACACCTATTTATTCCTTCCAACTTAGTATGATAAGCATTGGCATTAAATTCTCAAACTAGATAGCTGACTAGATGATAAACAGAGGCAGAAAACAACTAGCAAAGGACAAAAATCCTGCAGAAGGAGAGTACCATCAGAAACATTTACCAGGCTAAAAAGGGCCATTGGACCACGAGGAGCATCAGTTATTAATGGAACATGCATTGACTATTTTAAGCAGTTTGTTCAGATTGCTTGCAGGTACTTCTGATTATCTTTAAAAGATGGCAAAGTGTAGTTCTGTTCTGCACAGTTTGGCAGCTAAAATAATAGAACGTTGGAAATTTCCCTTACTAGTACTTTCTTTTATTGCATTATAAGTTGCTTTTCCTATAGTAATTACCTGGGGAGAGAGTAATAACTATGCCAAAAAATGTCAGAGTAAATAATTTAAAACAACTACAATTTTAATATGTTTTGTTCTGTACATTATTTAATGCTAACTTGCAGTGAAATTGCTGAGGAAGTGTTGAATTTGTGTACCCAGCAAGCACAGGAATTCCATTTGATGATGGAGATGCAATAAAAATAAAATCAGTGATCATAATGTTATCATAAATGACCTACACTGAGCCCTGAAGACATTCCATCTAATTGTCTTTTTGAAGCATGCATTCTTTTATTATTTCTACCATGATTAATAAATACTGTAACAGATTGTATTTCCTGAATCTAATAAGTTCTCAAAATTATAGTTTCAATTGTTTCCATTTTCTAAAAGACTTCATTAAAAAATATACTCTGGAATAATAGAAATCTTGAAATTCACACAGGTGTTGTAGATGCCTAACTGAGGCATGATTATCTCATTCATGTCTTATTCTTGGCCGTTCCTTGAACATGGGCCAGCCTGAGGTCAAATGGCACTTTACTCCAAGAGCCCACTGCACTAGGGAAGCTCGTCAGCTCTCTGAAGTTACCATTTAGTCCTTTCATTTGTCATTTGTCTTGGCAGTACCTGTAAAATTTAATAATTCATTGTTTCTAAAAACATTGACTGTGTTCCTGTTATGTGTAAAGCATATTAGTAACATTAAGATGGAAAATGCATGGTTAGTCAATGCCTTCAGAGTCCCCAGCTGGTGTAAATGTAATACAATATGCTAAATGAGTGGGGGCATGCATTCTGATTTTTGCCAGCAAAGAGGAAGATTTCTAATTGGCCTTGGGAAGGGACGGGATGAAAGAAGTCTTTCAGAAATTCATTGATTACTCATTATGCACTAGATCCAATCTAAATACTTTATATGTATTGTCTTGGTGTTTATGTTTCAAACCTCTATAAGTTTCCATTTATTATTGTTATCATTATGCCATTTAAAAAATGAAAATTTGGGAGTATAGAGTTTTAAGTAACTTGCTACAAACCCAGATTACACAGAGCCGGGTGGGGCCTACTTAAACAAGAGCAGCCTGGTTGGAAAGTTTTCACCCAACCCTCTGGACTGCTGGGTCAAGATCAGCCTTGTTCTTGAGTGGCTCATTTGGCACTTACTGCCTGGAAATTTTATTTAACATTTTAAACATATTCGTGTGTCCCTAGACACTTCATAAGCATTCAGAGAGTAGGAGACCTTCAGGCCGGCAGAATAGCAAAGAAAGAACTTAGAATTTATAGATGAGTGAAATGAGCTTAGGCCAAATGCCCTGAGGGTCAGAAAGCTTTTATGCACCTCCATCCACACCAAACTCACAGGCCAATCCTAGCTGGATTGAAAAACGGTGGAGTCGTATTTCCCGGCACCAGGTGGTAGAAGAAAGAACACTGGCCCCGTCTTGGAAGACTTTGTTCTAATTTTGGCTCTTTCTCTTATTCCCTTGTGGTTTTCTGGACTCAAACGCCAATCACTTGATCTTTCTGCACCTTGGATTTCACCTCTGCAAAATTGTGGACTAATACCTGACTACCTACTCCTTACTGTTTGGGTATAAAATTAGAAAATTTATGGAATTGCTACACAAACTTCAAAGCACTAGGAGAAAATGTAATCATTCATGGTGTCCTTGCAAAAAATGTAGGCAGCCGAGATGGGAATGGGATCCTCCATGAGTCTTGCTTCCTCTCCATAGGAAAGATTTTCACATAACTTCCAGGAGACAACACCTGCCTGGTTTTCCTCCCACTTCACTAGCCGCACCTTCTCAGGTGTTTTCTGTTGATGCCTCTTCATTTTGACCTTTTAAAACTGTAGTACTCCAAGGCCTGGTTCTGGGTCCTTTTCTCTCTCTCACTCTCTCCATGATCTCACCCTACGTTCAGATGTTCAATGCCATGTAGCTACTAGTGACTCTCAAAATTACATCTTCAATTTAGCCCTCTCTCCAGAACTCTAGAGCCAGTATCCAGGGTGATAGTTTAAAAAGAAAAAAAAAAAAAAAAAAAACTAGACCATGTGACTGATCAATGGACAAATTCCAAGATGTAATACAGACAACAGTGTTAAAACGTATCAGAAAGCAGCATATTTAGAAATCTTGAAATAAAAGGAGGGTATGAATGGATCTGCAAAGCTACTGACAAGTTCTTAGACAAGCCAGACTCCTGGTTCCCAGACTTCTTTACTCCGAGTTGCTCCTGGCACTATGTATCCAGGACCAGTCTCCGACTTGCCCTCGTCAGAATGGAGGGATTTTGGGGAGAAGAAATTAAAAAAAAAAAAAAAAAATTGTCTCCTTTAAAAATCTTCTAAAGATTTATTTAAAAGCTTTTGCACATCAAAGAAAACCATATACAAAATAAAAGGACAACCTACAGAATGGGAGAATACATTTGCAAACGATGTGACCAACAGGGGATTAATTTCCAAAATATACAAGCAGCTCATACAGCTCAATATCAAAAAAACAAACAACCCAATCAAAAATTGGGCAGAAGATCTAAATAGACATTTCTCCAAAGAAGACATACAGATGACTGATAGGCACATGAAAATATGCTCAACATCACTAATTATTAGAGAAATGCAAATCAAAACAATAATGATGTATCACCTCACTGCAGTCAGAATGGCCGTCATCAAAAAGTCTACAAATAATAAATGCTGGAGAGGGTGTGGAGAAAAAGGAACCCTCCTGCACTGTTGGTGGGAATGTAAATAGGTGCAGCCACTATGGAGAGCAGTGTGGAATATCTTTAAAAAAACTAAAAATAGAGTTACCATATGATCTTGCAATCCCATTTGGGGGTATATATCTGGAGAAAACTAGAATTCAAAAAGATACACGCACTCCAGTGTTCACAGCAGCACTATTTATAATAGTCAAGACATGGAAGCAACCTAAGCATCCATTGACAGATGAATGGATAAAGAAAATGTGAGATACATATATATATATATAATATGTATACACACACACACACACACACACACACACACACACACACACACAATGGAATATTACTCAACTATGAAAAAGAATGAAAATGCCATTTCAGCAACATGGATGACCTAGAGATTATCATACTAAGTGAAGTGAGCCAGACAGAGAAAGGCAAATATATGATATTGCTTATATATGGAATCTAAAAAAAAAAAATACAAATGAACTTATTTACAAAACAGAAATAGACTCACAGACATAGAAGAGAAAATTATGGTTACCAAAGGGGATGTGGGAGGGATAAATTAGGAGTCTGGAATTAACATATACACACTATCTATAAAATAGATAACCAATAAGGACCTACTGTATAGCACAGGGAACTATACTCAATATTTCATAATAACCTATAATGGAAAAGAATCTGAGAAAATATATATATATATACATATACACACATATATATGTATGTATATGTATAACTGAATCACTGTCCTGTACACTTGAAACTAACACAACATTGTAAATCAACTATACTTCAATTTTAAAAAAAAAATTATGTTTAGTTCTACTTGAGCAAGGTAAACATTTTCTCAATCCCTAGGATATTTCATCTCCTTACAAATATTTGAAGCTCCTTTAACCATGATGGCAAAATCCATTATTCCACAGTGAGAGAGACAGAGCCCCCAAATTTAAATGCTTTTCAGAACATTTGTATTTAATCTAATTGAATCTACTCTAATCTAAATTCTATTCAGTAATCAAGCAAAGTATAAATAGCTGACAATGGATGCCTTCGTATTTCCATAAAAGGAAGAGCTTAAGTGACTTAGAAGGCTCAAGGTGCTAAATATTGGGGTCACCCCAATGAAGGGAAAGGGCACATGATAGGAGGATGAAAATGACAGGTGTTTTATTTTATTTATTTATTTATTTTAACTGCTTTATTGGAGTATAACTGCTTTACAATGTTGTGTTAGTTTCTGTTTTTTAACAAAGTAAACCAGCTATACATATACATATATCCCTATATCTCTTCCCTCTTGTGTCTCCCTCCCACCCTCCATATCCCACCCTTCTAGGCGGTCACAAAGCACCGAGCTAATCTCCCAGTGCTATGTGGCTGCTTCCCACTAGCTGTCTATTTTACATTTGATAATGTATATATGTCCATGCCACTCTCTCACTTTGGCCCAGCTTACCCTTCCCCCTCCCCATGTCCTCAAGTCCATTCTCTATGTCTGCGTCTTTATACCTGTCCTGCCCCTAGGTTCTTCAGAAACTTTTTTTTTAAATTAGATTCCATATATATGTGTTAGCATACGGTATTTGTTTTTCTCTTTCTGACTGACTTCACTCTGTATGACAGACTCTAGGTCCATCCAACTCACTACAAATAACTCAATTTCATTTCTTTTTATGGCTGAGTAATATTCCATAGTATATATGTGTCACATCTTCTTTATCCATTCATCTGTCGATGGGCACTAAGGTTGCTTCCACATCCTGGTTATTGTAAATAGAGCTGCAATGAACATTGTGGTACATGACTCTTTTTGAATTATGGTTTTCTCAGGGTATATGCTCAGTAGTGAGACTGCTGGGTCGTGTGGTAGTTCTATCTTTAGTTTCTTAAGGAACCTCCATACTGTTCTCCATAGTGGCTGTATCAACTTAATTTTCCACCAACAGTGCAGGAGGGTTCCCTTTTCTCCACACCCTCTCCAGCATTTATTGTCTGTAGATTTTTTGATGATGGCCATTCTGACTGGTGTGAGGTGATACCTCATTGTAGTTTTGATTTGCAATTCTCTAATGATTAGTGATGTTGAGCATTCATTCATGTGTTTTTTGGCAATCTGTATATCTTCTTTGCAGAAATGTCTATTTAGGTCTTCTGCCCATCTTTGGATTTGGTTGTTTGTTTTTTTGATATTGAGCTGCATGAGCTGCTTGTAAATTTTGGAAATTAACCCTTTGTTAATTGCTTCATTTGCAAATATTTTCTCTCATTCTGAGGGTTGTCTTTTTGTCTTTTTTATGGTTTCCTTTGTTGCGCAAAAGCTTTTAAGTTTCATTAGGTCCCATTTGTTTATTTTTGTTTTTATTTCCATTTCTCTAGGAAGTGGGTCAAAAAGTATCTTGCTGTGATTTATGTCATAGAGTGCTCTGCCTATTTTTCCTCTAAGCGTTTTATAGTGTCTGGCCTTACATTGAGGTCTTTAACCCATTTTGAGTTTATTTTTGTGTATGGTGTTAGGGAGTGTTCTAATTTCATTCTTTTACATGTAGCTGTCCAGTTTTCCCAGCACCACTTTAAAGAGGCTGTCTTTTCTCCATTATATATTCTTGCCTCCTTTATCAAAAATAAGATGACCATATGTGCATGGGTTTATCTCTGGGCTTTCTATCCTGTTCCATTGATCTATGTTTCTGCTTTTGTGCCAGTACCATACTGTCTTGATTACTGTAGCTTTGTAATATAGTCTGAAGTCAGGGAGCCTGATTCCTCCAGCTCCGTTTTTCTTTCTCAGGATTGCTTTGGCTATTTGGGGTCTTTTGTGTTTCCATACAAATTGTGAAATTTTTTGTTCTAGTTTTGTGAAAAATGCCATTGGTATTTTGTTAGGGATTGCATTGAATCTGTAGATTGCTTTGGGTTGTATAGTTATTTTCACAATGTTGATTCTTCCAATCCAAGAACATGATATATCTCTCCATCTGTTTGTATCATCTTTAATTTCTTTCATCAGTGTCTTATAGTTTTCTGCATACAGGTCTTTTGTCTCCTTAGGTAGGTTTATTCCTAGGTATTTTATTATTTCGGTTGCAATGGTAAATGGGAGTTTTTCCTTAATTTCTCTTTCAGATTTTTCATCATTAGTGTATAGGAATGCAAAAAGTTTCTGTGCATTAATTTTGTATCCTGCTACTTTACCAAATTCATTGATTAGCTCTAGTAGTTTTCTGGTAGTGTCTTTATGATACTCTATGTATAGTATCATGTCATCTGCAACCAGTGAGAGCTTTACTTGTTCTTTTCCGATTTGGATTCCTTTTATTTCTTTTCCTTCTGTGATTGCTGTGGCTAAAACTTCCAAAACTATGTTGAATAATAGTGGTGAGAGTGGACAACCTTGTCTTGTTCCTGATCTTAGTGGAAATAGTTTCAGTTTTTCACCATTGAGAATGATGTTGGCTGTTGGTTTGTCATCTATGGCTTTTATTATGTTAAGGAAGGTTCCCTCTATGACTATTTTCTGGAGGGTTTTTATCATAAGTTGGTGTTGAATTTTGTCGAAAGGTGTTTCTGCATCTATTGAGATGGTCATATGGTTTTTATCCTTCAATTTGTTAATATGGTGTATCACATTGATTAATTTGCATATACTGAATAATCTTTGCATTCCTGGGATAAACCCCACTTGATCATGGTGTATGATCCTTTTAATGTGCTGTTGGATTCTGTTTGCTAGTATTTTGTTGGGGATTTTTGCATCGCATATATGTTCATCAGTGATATTGGCCTGTAGTTTTCTTTCTTTGTGACATATTTGTCTGTTTTTGGTATCAGGGTGATGGTGGCCTCGTAGAATGAGTTAGGGAGTGTTCCTCCCTCTGCTATATTTTGGAAGAGTTTGAGAAGGATAAGTGTTCACTCTTCTCTAAATTTTTGGTAGAATTCACCTGTGATGCCATCTGGTCCTAGGCTTTTGTTTTTTGGAAGATTTTAATCACAGTGTCAGTTTCAGTGCTTGTGACTGGTCTGTTTATATTTTCTATTTCTTCCTGGTTCAGTCTCAGAAGGTTGTGCTTTTCTAAGAGTTTGTCCATTTCTTCCAGGTTGTCCATTTTATTGGCATATAGTTGCTTGTAGTAATCATGCATGAACCTTTGTATTTCTGAAGTGTCAGTTGTTACTTCTCCTTTTTCATTTCTAATTCTATTGATTTGAGCCTTCTCCCTTTTTTTCTGGATGAGTCTGGCTAATGGTTTATCAATTTTATTTATCTTCTCAAAGAACCAGCATTTATTTTTATTGATCTTTGCTACTGTTTCCTTCATTTCTTTTTCATTTGTTTCTGATCTGTTCTTTATGATTTCTTTCCTTCTGCTAACTTTGAGGTTTTTTTGTTCTTCTTTCTCTAATTGCTTTAGGTGTAAGGTTAGGTTGTTTATTTGAGATGTTTCTTGTTTCTTGAGGTAGGATTGTATTTCTATAAACTTCCCTCTTAGAACTGCTTTTGCTGCATCCCATAGGTTTTGGGTCGTTGTGATTTTATTGTCATTTGTTTCTAGGTATTTTTGATTTCCTCTTTGCTTTCTTCAGTGATCTCTTGGTTTTTAGCTAAGGGTTTTAGATTTGACAATATCATGTAGTCATCCTTGCTTATATGCAGCAAAGTGAAGTTTTACAGGCTTTCCTTGGGAACAGAGTTGAGGTAGCTAGCACTGAATCACAGATATGCCCCATTTCTGTCTTTCAAGGCTGCTCCAGGTGGTTGAGCCTAGCCTGGGGAAACTGACTCCAGATAAGAGCGCAGCAGGTTGAGGACCTTGGCGTAGACTGAATGTTTGTGTCCACCCAAAATTCATGTTTAATCCTAATCCCTAATGTGATGATATTTAGCAGTGGGCTGTTTGGGAGGTGTCCAAGTCATGAAGGTAGAGCCCTCCTAAATGAGATTAGTGCCCTTATGAAGGAGACTCTAGAGAGCTAGCTGGCCCCTTCTGCCTTATGAAGACCCAGCTGGAAGACAACTGTCCTTGAACTGGGAAGGAAGCAGGCCCTTGTCAGACACTGAACCTGCCAGCATCTTGATCTTGGACTCCCAGCCTCCAGAACTGTGAGAAATGAATATCTATTGTTTGTAAGCTGTCCAGTCTGTGGTCCTCTGTCACAGCAGCCCAAACGGACTGCTTCTCCCTTTCACCTCCCTATCTCTGTTCCCCACTACTGTGTCCATTTTTTAAACATGGCTGCTTTTTTCATATTAAGAGGCCTAGTTAGCTAAGTATTACTCTTCTTAAAATAAAAATTAATTAATTCTGTGATCAAATGATAAGAGCTTCGTAAACTCCTTTAGCTTAGCCAGACTATAGCACAAGAAGGAACAGTTTGTATAAATAGAGTTGTCTCTCTGTTGAATGAATTTCTCACATAATTTTCCACTCTGTCAGTTAGCTATATTTCCAGAAATAATTCCCACTTTATAGCCTAGTGTAAGGACTCATGACTCTACCTCTCTACTTATAAAAATACTGCTTATAATTCTCCATATTATCTTTGGCCAAGTACACGTATGGGTACATAAAACAGACTGAATTGAAGGGTCTGAAAAGAAAGTGTGCTTACAGAAAAATGGTTTTCCATAATCCCTTCCTCAATTCAACAATGTATCTACACAGGTGCTAACAAAAATAGCAAAGATCATGATATATTCCGATTATAATTTGATGGATTGTTAAAAACATTGCCTATTTATTTTAAGAATATACCATAAAATTTTTCTTCCCTCAGTTCAGAGACTAGACACCAACTTGAACGGAAGGAGTCACACAGAGAAGAGATATCAAGAAATATATAATGTTTTCCCCCAAATTTCCTCATGGTCTCTAAAATGAATATCTTTCTCATTTACACCGCCAGGATTCCTATTGTTATTCTTATGTCTTACAGTAATTTCAAGTCCATAAATAACTTTGCCTATTAAATCTTAACATGTTAGAGAATTGCATATTTTTCTGTGATTATCAGTTCACTGGACTATTAAATCCACTTATTCTGTATTTGGTAAAATGGTCTA
Organism: Balaenoptera acutorostrata; assembly: GCF_949987535.1. NCBI lineage: Eukaryota > Metazoa > Chordata > Mammalia > Artiodactyla > Balaenopteridae > Balaenoptera > Balaenoptera acutorostrata. The sequence goes on along the minus strand of NC_080066.1, from coordinate 55,261,232 downwards.
GAGAAACCATGAAATTATCTCATGTTGTTAACAGAAGGGGCAGCTTAAATCCATAAACAACTTGTTAGCACAAGTTTCAAACCTTTAAATATTCACTTGGTATGACTCATGTTCAAGATCTTATTTCCACATTATTTCTAAATGTACAAAAACAGAATTGATTGGTTACTGGAGCCAGATTTATAAGCTCAGCCCTCAATGTTTTCCTCCCTTGGTGATCAATTTCTTCAGGCTGGGTAGCAAGAATATCCCCAACCCCTGATCTTGTCCAAAAGTAAATAGAGTACTGCGGATGCATTCCAAGGTATTTGGAAACCTCACTCTAACATAAGGACCATTCCTCCTATTGGAAAGAACACTGAGGAACCACAGATGGTTCAGGAACACGCAACTGGGCCAAGTTTTAACATTTTAGTGTTGCCACATTGGGTTTTGTTTCCCAGTATCTTGAAACTCCTGCCTCTGGCAGGAGGCTGCTTCTCAGTGCTTCTTACTCAGGAGAGCTAGTTTTCTAAGGACCCCCCCCTTTTTTTTTATCAGATATATAAGTCAATGCAACTACCTAGTAATATCTGTGGCCCACAGGTGTCATACTTCAATTTTAATCTGAGCTACTTACAGCTCCTGGAAACAAATAATTGAAAAGCATTTTATTTTTTTATCAGTTTCTCACCTTTATGAAGTGAGGCAGTGTTACTGTTGCATCATTGCAAACGCAGTGATGCGTGATGTGATATTTCCTTTTTACATGAGTAGCAAAATGAGGTTGTGAATGAAAAGCTCCATCATAATTTTTCTTTTAAAACTGATCATTATCATTTATGAAGCTCTAATAAGTCACCTGAAGTTGGATGTGGCCTGTTTCTGTGTGTGCAGTGAGAGTTGGGATGATGTGAGAGGAAGCCCAGAGGGTCTGCCCGCACCTGTGTTAGAAGGGCTCAAAGAAAGCCTGGAGCCTGATGGGACTCAAGCTTCTGCTTTCTCAAGGTAGGTATGTTTTTTCAGTCATGAATTGCAAAAGACTTTGTGTGGAAAGACTCAGAATGTGCTCAGCAGATGAGCTGCAGCGGCGAACACGACTCACTGGCTCAGGTGTGTTTATTTGCTTCTTGCTGTGCTACTTTCTCATGCTGTTTTGGAGCCTTTTCTTCCAAATTGAAAACGGTCCCTAAAAATTAAAAATCAGGTCATGGGAAAAGTCATTTCTTAAAGGACCAAACTGCTGAAACTGCCTGGGTTTTCTGTCCCTGACGTTTCCCTTCCTGCCTGTCCCTGGTCCACTGTCATTAGGTGTGTGACACTGGAAAAGACAAAATGCACCTTCCTTTTCCACTGAGCTGTCTTGTACGCCCAGCTATGTTGGTGCTGAGATTCTCTCTGGCTTCAGTTGGCTAGTGATGGAGCACTAAATCTCACCGGAAGGACACAGAATTCCCTAAGCGCATACTCTGATGTGCCAGCCTGGCCAGTCCCCAGGAAGAGAAGTACACTGACCGGCTCTGCCCAGAGGCCCCAGTCAGGTGAGCAACAAGGGCAGAGGGATGGTGAAGTTCAAAGTAGTGACCTGATCTACCTCTGAACTTGTGCAAGCATGTCTCTACCATCCTTAAATCAGCACCAATTCCTGAGCCGTTTAAGTCACTTTGCTTATTGCTCTGTCAGAGAAGTACATAAGATGCTTTTCCAAACACGGAGACACTAAGCATTCTGAAGCTAAGTCAGGATAAGTCTCAGTACTTGGTGCTGCTGTCATGGGCTTGTGTGACGGTGAACTTTGTCTTTTCTGTAGTGACAAGTTTCCTCTTCAGAGACCACAACAATGCCTCTGTTTCTATCTTTGTGCCTCACATAGAAAGACATTAAAATAACCCAAGATACGTGATAGCATTTCCACTCTATACTACCTTTAGATTGCATGCCCTCAGTCATAAATCGATTTCTTGAAATAGTAACTCCTAGTTTGGAGATTTTCCCCATACATTCAACATTAAGGCTTTCTGGGAAATATTTTTAATTATCTCTAGTTCTAACTCTATTTTATTAACAAAGACCTGGAAAGGTGAGGGATATGGAAAAAAAAAATATGTGTATGATCAATTACCAATCTTCTATAAAGGGCATAATGAAATGAGTTGCTATTAGATGTGATAGTAATGGATTATTACAATGTTTTTTTCCCAAGGAAGTTGGCAATGCCTCAATCCTGTTCCAGGTCAGTTACTTGTACTTTCCTTGTCTATAGCAAAAGTGAATGTGTGAAAATATATCCAGTAGAGTAGGGCAAATAGCACATGTTCTTAGGTGAGTCTTTGACTAATAAACTAGGCTGTCTCATGAGGACATCTCTGTACCCTAATGCTTTGGGGCTGAAGAAGCCATTATTGCCCTGATCCCACACCTGAGCCTTCTGATTAGTGTAAAAGTCAGTCCAAACCACAAGTAGCTCAGAGCTGACTGCTAGGTGGCTGTGGTATAGAACCTTGTTACCACTACAAGCAAATAAAGGGAGACCAGGTGAAGAGGAGTACCATGTGAGAACATATTGTACCTTAATGCACTGGTGTCCCCGGGGCTGCGGTTCAGTAATAGACTCCATTCCTTGGGCTACAAGTGGTGAAGACATGATTCAGCACGTGTCAAAGGTGGATTTATTGACTATGGATGGGGGAAGAACAGGGTTTTACCTGGTGGTGACCAGAAAGGGGGCTCCGTGCCTCCTGACAGGCCCCTCTCCTCCCATATCTTCCCTGAGACTGTGACGTGGTGCTCATGTCTGTGTTCACTTCCTCACGAGTCACTGTCAAAGATGGAAGGAGGTCCGTGTGTCCTGGCTTCCATTTAGAAGTCCTGGGGGACACTTTTAATATGCCTGGCTTGGGGCTTTGCATCAATACGAAGAATAGTGATGGCTCAGGGTGATTTTGATGCTTACAGTCATACCCAAGGGTCCAGGTGTGCTGTCTGAGTCGGTGTGTAGCAGGTACACATGGGCATGGGGAGGGTGGCATGGGTGCTGTACAGAGAGCACTTGCCGATGCTAGGTCAATACCTTCACCTCTGTGCACAGCTACTTTCCAGAGAAGGTGAATCAGATCACCGTTCTTTTGCCCTGGGGTGAAGTACTGGTAGATGGAGAGGAAGGGAGGGCCCAAAATAAATCTTGTCTTCTTTCTTTCTTCCTTCTCTCCCTCTTTCCCTCCCTCCCTCCTTCTTTCCCTCCCTCCCTTCCTTCCTTTTTTAATATAGGAAAATATTTACATATTTCCAACTTTCTTTGGTGGTGATCTTAAGAGCACATTCAAGATGTAAAAGGTCTGGAAATGAGGCTTTACTGAGACTCCCTTTAGGTCTCTCCTGCTGTACACACAGGTTCTGAGAGCATGTCCTGTGGCTTCAGTAGGGTGCTTTCATCAGTGTACCATCTTGCACCTTCATTTTCTCCACTGGCCATAACTGTAATCTGGTATTTTAAAAAAAAATGTTTCCACTAGGTTACCTGTTGGTATGAACCACAGGCATCAAAAACTGAGCTTCTTTACTCTTTACTCAGACTTGATGAAAAATTCCATTTTACTCAAGAACTGCTAATGCTAAAAGGCTCCGAAACATGTTCCAAGTCACACTGTAATAGCAACAGGACCAGAACTCCAGATCTCCTGGCTCTTAATTCACTATCATATACAGTTTTGCTGTATCATGGAGGCTTGTGTCTTCATCCATGCAAAATTCAGCATTATAATTTAAAAAGAACACTTTTACAAGGTTTATATATTAAGTATTTAATAATTTGTATAATCATTTCAGTTTTTATAGATTATTATTTATCATATTGCTATGTAGCCAAACCAAACATTTCTAATCTCATATTAGCTTCCTTTTGCTGCTGTAAAAATTACCACAAAATTAGTTAATTTAAAACAACATGGAGTCAAGTGGATTAAGGTTTTACTGAGCTCTGACCGCCACAGCAACAGTCAGCTCTACCCACCACCAGAGCCTCCCATCAAGCCTCTTAGATAGCCTCAACCACCAGAGGGCAGACAACAGAAGCAAGAAAAACTACAATCCTGCAGCCTGTGGACCAAAAACCACAGTTACAGAAAGACAGAGAAGATGAAAAGGCAGAGGGCTATGTACCAGATGAAGGAACAAGAAAAAACCCCAGAAAAACAACTAAATGAAGTGGAGATAGGCAACCTTCCAGAAAAAGAATTCAGAATAATGATAGTGAAGATGATCCAGGACCTCGGAATAAGAATGGAGGCAAAGATTGAGAAGATGCAAGAAATGATTAACAAAGACCTAGAAGAATTAAAGAACAAACAAACAGAGATGACCAATACAATAACTGAAATGAAAACTACACTAGAAGGAATCAATAGCAGAATAACTGAGGCAGAAGAACGGATAAGTGACCTGGAAGACAGAATGGTGGAATTCACTGCTGCGGAACAGACTAAAGAAAAAAGAATAAAAAGAAATGAAGACAGCCTAAGAGACCTCTGGGACAACATTAAACGCAACAACATTCGCATTATAGGGGTCCCAGAAGGAGAAGAGAGAGAGAAAGGACCAGAGAAAATATTTGAAGAGATTATAATCGAAAACTTCCCTAACATGGGAAAGGAAATAGCCACCCAAGTCCAGGAAGCGCAGAGAGTCCCATACAGAATAAACCCAAGGAGAAACACGCCGAGACACATAGTAATCAAAGTGGCAAAAATTAAAGACAAAGAAAAATTATTGAAAGCAGCAAGGGAAAAACGACAAATAACATACAAGGGAACCCCCATAAGGTTAACAGCTGATTTCTCAGCAGAAACTCTGCAAGCCAGAAGGGAGTGGCATGAAATACTTAAAGTGATGAAAGGGAAGAACCTACAACCAAGATTACTCTACCCAGCAAGGATCTCATTTAGATTTGATGGAGAAATCAAAAGCTTTACAGACAAGCAAAAGCTAAGAGAATTCAGCACCACCAAACCAGCTCTACAACAAATGCTAAAGGAACTTCTCTAAGTGGGAAACACAAGAGAAGAAAAGGACCTACAAAAACAAACCCAAAAGAATTAAGAAAATGGTCATAGGAACATACATATCGATAATTACCTTAAACGTGAATGGATTAAATGCCCCAACCAAAAGACATAGACTGGCTGAATGGATACAAAAACAAGACCCATATATATGCTGTCTACAAGAGACCCACTTCAGACCTAGGGACACATACAGACTGAAAGTGAGGGGATGGAAAAAGATATTCCATGCAAATGGAAATCAAAAGAAAGCTGGAGTAGCTATACTCATATCAGATAAAATAGACTTTAAAATAAAGAATGTTACAAGAGACAAGGAAGGACACTACATAATGATCCAGGGATCAATCCAAGAAGAAGATATAACAATTATAAATATATATGCACCCAACATAGGAGCACCTCAATACATAAGGCAACTGGTAACAGCTATAAAAGAGGAAATCGACAGTAACACAATAATAGTGGGGGACTTTAACACCTCACTTACACCAATGGACAGATCATCCAAAATGAAAATAAATAAGGAAACAGAAGCTTTAAATGACACAATAGACCAGATAGATTTAATTGATATATATAGGACATTCCATCCAAAAACGGCAGATTACACGTTCTTCTCAAGTGCACACGGAACATTCTCCAGGATAGATCACATCTTGGGTCACAAATCAAGCCTCAGTAAATTTAAGAAAATTGAAATCATATCAAGCATCTTTTCTGACCACAACGCTATGAGATTAGAAATGAATTACAGGGAAAAAAACGTAAAAAAGACAAACACATGGAGGCTAAACAATACGTTACTAAATAACCAAGAGATCACTGAAGAAATCAAACAGGAAATAAAAAAATACCTAGAGACAAATGACAATGAAAACACGACGACCCAAAACCTATGGGATGCAGCAAAAGCGGTTCTAAGAGGGAAGTTTATAGCTATACAAGCCTACCTAAAGAAACAAGAAAAATCTCAAGTAAACAATCTAACTTTACACCTAAAGAAACTAGAGAAAGAAGAACAAACAAAACCCAAAGTTAGCAGAAGGAAAGAAATCATAAAGATCAGAGCAGAAATAAATGAAATAGAAACAAAGAAAACAATAGCAAAGATCAATAAAACTAAAAGTTGGTTCTTTGAGAAGATAAACAAAATTGATAAGCCATTAGCCAGACTCATCAAGAAAAAGAGGGAGAGGACTCAAATCAATAAAATCAGAAATGAAAAAGGAGAAGTTACAACAGACACCGCAGAAATACAAAACATCCTAAGAGACTACTACAAGCAACTTTATGCCAATAAAATGGACAACCTGGAAGAAATGGACAAATTCTTAGAAAGGTATAACCTTCCAAGACTGAACCAGGAAGAAACAGAAAATATCAACAGACCAATCACAAGTAATGAAATTGAAACTGTGATTAAAAATCTTCCAACAAACAAAAGTCCAGGACCAGATGGCTTCACAGGTGAATTCTATCAAACATTTAGAGAAGAGCTAACACCCATCCTTCTCAAACTCTTCCAAAAAATTGCAGAGGAAGGAACTCTCCCAAACTCATTCTATGAGGCCACCATCACCCTGATACCAAAACCAGACAAAGACACTACAAAAAAAGAAAATTACAGACCAATATCACTGATGAATATAGATGCAAAAATCCTCAACAAAATACTAGCAAACAGAATCCAACAACACATTAAAAGGATCATACACCACGATCAAGTGGGATTTATCCCAGGGATGCAAGGATTCTTCAATATACGCAAATCAATCAATGTGATACACCATATTAACAAATTGAAGAATAAAAACCATATGATCATCTCAATAGATGCAGAAAAAGCTTTTGACAAAATTCAACACCCATTTCTGATAAAAACTCTCCAGAAAGTGGGCATAGAGGGAACCTACCTCAACATAATAAAGGCCATATATGACAAACCCACAGCAAACATCATTCTCAATGGTGAAAAACTGAAAGCATTTCCTCTAAGATCAGGAACGAGACAAGGATGTCCACTCTCACCACTATTATTCAACATAGTTCTGGAAGTCCTAGCCACGGCAATCAGAGAAGAAAAAGAAATAAAAGGAATACAAATTGGAAAAGAAGAAGTAAAACTGTCACTGTTTGCGGATGACATGATACTATACATAGAGAATCCTAAAACTGCCACCAGAAAACTGCTAGAGCTAATTAATGAATATGGTAAAGTTGCAGGTTACAAAATTAATGCACAGAAATCTCTTGCATTCCTATACACTAATGATGAAAAATCTGAAAGAGAAATTATGGAAACACTCCCATTTACCATTGCAACAAAAAGAATAAAATACCTAGGAATAAACCTACCTAGGCAGACAAAAGACCTGTATGCAGAAAACTATAAGACACTGATGAAAGAAATTAAAGATGATACCAACAGATGGAGAGATATACCATGTTCTTGGATTGGAAGAATCAACATTGTGAAAATGAGTATACTACCCAAAGCAATCTACAGATTCAATGCAATCCCTATCAAATTACCAAGGGCATTTTTTACGGAGCTAGAACAAATCATCTTAAAATTTGTATGGAGACACAAAAGACCCCGAATAGCCAAAGCAGTCTTGAGGCAAAAAAATGGAGCAGGAGGAATCAGACTCCCTGACTTCAGACTATACTACAAAGCTACAGTAATCAAGACAATATGGTACTGGCACAAAAACAGAAACATAGATCAATGGAACAAGATAGAAAGCCCAGAGATTAACCCACGCACCTATGGTCAACTAATCTATGACAAAGGAGGCAAAGATATACAATGGAGAAAAGACAGTCTCTTCAATAAGTGGTGCTGGGAAAACTGGACAGCCACATGTAAAAGAATGAAATTAGAATACTCCCTAACACCATACACAAAAATAAACTCAAAATGGATTAGAGACCTAAATATAAGACTGGACACTATAAAACTCTTAGAGGAAAACATAGGAAGAACACTCTTTGACATCAATCACAGCAAGATCTTTTTCGATCCACCTCCTAGAGTAATGGAAATAAAAACAAAAATAAACAAGTGGGACCTAATGAAACTTCAAAGCTTTTGCACAGCAAAGGAAACCATAAACAAGACGAAAAGACAACCCTCAGAATGGGAGAAAATATTTGCAAATGAATCAACGGACAAAGGATTAATCTCCAAAATATATAAACAGCTCATTCAGCTCAATATCAAAGAAACAAACACCCCAATCCAAAAATGGGCAGAAGACCTAAATAGACATTTCTCCAAAGAAGACATACAGACGGCCACGAAGCACATGAAAAGATGCTCAACATCACTAATTATTAGAGAAATGCAAATCAAAACTACAATGAGGTATCACCTCACTCCTGTTAGAATGGGCATCATCAGAAAATCTACAAACAACAAATGCTGGAGAGGGTGTGGAGAAAAGGGAACCCTCTTGCACTGTTGGTGGGAATGTAAATTGATACAGCCACTATGGAGAACAATATGGAGGTTCCTTAAAAAACTAAAAATAGAATTACCATATGACCCAGCAATCCCACTACTGGGCATATACCCAGAGAAAACCGTAATTCAAAAAGACACGTGCACCCGAATGTTCATTGCAGCACTATTTACAATAGCCAGGTCATGGAAGCAACCTAAATGCCCATCAACAGACGAATGGATAAAGAAGTTGTGGTACATATATACGATGGAATATTATTCAGCCATAAAAAGGAACGAAATTGAGTCATTTGTTGAGAAGTGGATGGATCTAGAGACTGTCATACAGAGTGAAGTAAGTCAGAAAGAGAAAAACAAATATCGTATGTTAATGCATGTATGTGGAACGTAGAAAAATGGTACAGATGAGCCAGTTTGCAGGGCAGAAGTTGAGACACAGATGTAGAGAATGGACATATGGACACCAAGGGGGGAAAACTGCGATGAGGTGGGGATGGTGATGTGCTGAATTGGGCGATTGGGATTGACATGTATACACGGATGTGTATAAAACTGATGCCTAATAAGAACCTGCAGTATAAAAAAACAAACAAAACAACTAATACTAAACTTTCATTGGGTTATTTGTATGGAAATATGTTAATATAAATGTTTCAGACATTACATGAAATTTCTAAAAATCTTATATTTGTATTTGTATGGAAATATGTATGGAAATATGTTAATATAAATGTTTCAGACAGTACATGAAATTTCTAAAAATCTTATATTTGTATTTGTATGGAAATATGTATGGAAATATGTTAATATAAATGTTTCAGACATTACATGAAATTTCTAAAAATCTTATATTTGTATTTGTATGGAAATATGTATGGAAATATGTTAATATAAATGTTTCAGACACTACATGAAATTTCTAAAAATCTTATATTTGTATTTGTATGGAAATATGTATGGAAATATGTTAATATAAATGTTTCAGACATTACATGAAATTTCTAAAAATCTTATATTTGTATTTGTATGGAAATATGTATGGAAATATGTTAATATAAATGTTTCAGACATTACAGGAAACGTCTAAAAATCTTATATGTTCTGGTATAATGTTATAAGTAATAATCCTAGTTATTACTTTAAAATGTATATCTCAGAAATAACTAATTTTCTTGTCAACTGCATTATTATGAACTTTCATCAAATCTTTAACCATGGTCATTTTTAAGTCTTTTGTCATTTACAGACAGTTCTGGGTGTACTCTGATGATTTTGCAAATATGTTCCTATAAAAGAGTTTCATCTTCAAGAAATTCATGGAAAAGACTCTGACAAGTACAGGTTTCTGGTAACTGACTGTACTGCTGAACTGAATGAATAAGCATTTTCAGAACTCTAATGAAAAACTGATGAACTCATAAAAGTGCTAACAAAAGATCAAGATGAAAAAAAAGAAATTAATTACATGGGACTGAGTGAACTGATGAGGATGAGTATAATTTTTGTGACTTTCTGTCTGAATTAAAAAAAAAAAAAATCCCACAAGGACTCAGAGGAAAAGAATATACAAATCAATTTTCACTGCAAAGTAAAGGAGCTGTTACAGTGGAGGATTACTGGACTGAATGTCAATGTTATGACATAGTATAAGTGTGTTTCATGTTTGGTAATTGCAATCATTGTTGCTTTTGTTGTGGTCATCCATGTACAATGCTTGGTGTCAGTCTATCTATCTCTTGTAAAAATAAAATACAGTGTGTGTGTGTGGAAAAAAAAAAAAAAAAAAAAAAAAAAAAAAAAAAAAAAAAAAAAAACAACATGAATCTATAATCTTACAATTCTGGAGGTCAGAGCCCTGAAATGAAGTGGCAGCAGAACTACCCTCCTTCTGGAGCATCTAGGGGAGAATCCATTCCTTGCCTTTTCCAGTTTCTAGAGACCACCCACATTCCTTGGTTTATGGCCCCAAATCACTCAGATTCAGGCTGCCGTCATCACATTTTCTTCTCTTACCCACACTCTCCTGTTTCCCTCTGTAATTTATAAGAACTCCTGAAACCATCAACAAGCCCCTGTGTCCTTGTCTTTTGAAGTAAAAGGCTGACTCAAGAGTAAATGATTGGGGAACGTGAAGATGGAGAAACAAAGAATAGATGTTGGGCTGGAGAACTGGTAAGAGTTTAGACTATAAGTCTGCCACGTGGCAGAATCACTGAACTCACGGTTCCCTGACAGACATAGATAAAGGCCTGACACACATTCCTAAGTTGTTTTTACAGGAAGCAGACCCCCACCAGATGAAAACTGCTGCTTACAAGCACACAGACCCCAGACTGGTTGGAACCAGAAGGTTGATGATGCTGACTCCCAATTACCTTATGACCAGCCAATGAGAAGAATGTCCATGAGCTGATCAAGCCCTGCTCCTGGAACCATTACTATGACTCCTTACTACCCCTCCAGGGTGGGACACACAGTTTTGAGAGCATTAGCCCACTGTAGCCCCTTTGTCTGGCAAAGCAATAAAGCTATTCTTTTCTACTTCACCCAAAACTCTGTCTCTGCATTTCTATTTAGCACAGGTGAACAGAGGCTGAGTTTTGGCAGTACTCCCATGCTTGGAAGTCCTTATAAATTAGACTGGGCCCACCCAGTTAATCCAGGATCATCTCCCATCCCAAGATCCTTAACTTAATCAAAGTCCCTTTCCCATATGTAGTCACTGGTTCCAGGTACTCATGCCAGGTACATCTTTGGAGACTGTTATTTTGCCTACCTATTCTCTGGAAATAAGCAGAGAGAAATCTGGAAAAGGAGAAGCTGCCCCAATGTCCTTCAGTGGCTCCTGTATTTGTAACCCAGACCCTAACAGGAAGATCCCCACACAGAACACTCAAGTGGTGAGAATCCTTCCCTTTCCCAGCTCACCTGATCCATGCTGACTCGGCCATTGGATGAGGTTTCAGGGGAGGTCTTCACAGGAAACAGGAGGAATGGAAAGGGGGTTCCTTTAGCTAAAGTACCTGTGTGACTTAAGAGGAGTCGAGGATAAGCAATCCGACTGCACGGGACAAATGTAGACTAGCTGGAGTCTTGCCCCTGGGGCATTGTGTAAACCAAGGAGAATGAGGACTTCCTCATGACTGGGAACAGGGGGCCAATGTGAGGGACGTGCTGGGAGAAGGTGGGTCTGTGGTGAAGTAATCATCTCAGAAGGTACAGGAAGCCCTTGCTACTGCCTTCTGTTCATCATTGGCCACTCTTTTTCCTTTTCTCATATCTCAGTATTTTATCCTTGTAGAGGAATATCTACTATCAGATGACCGCAGTTAAAACAGGCTGTGCTCTTCAGGATGTACACATGCCACCACCCCTGGCCCGATGGGCTGGCCTCAAGCTGCAGCAGAGGCAGGCTCAGGTGCTCTTCACCTTTCTTATGCTTCCCTGGTCAATATACAATCAAAACACAATGACAGGAAGAAAAGCCCACTCTTTTGAGGGGATAAATGTCCTTAATGTGTTCTCACATTAAGTAGGCATTCTGCTTATTCTTTAAGATTTTTTTTTATTGATGTATAGTTGATGTACAATATTATGTAAGTTACAGGTGTGTAATATAGTGATTCACAATCTTTAAAAGTTATGCTTCATTTACAGTTATTATAAAATATTGGCTATATTCCCTGTGTTGTACAATATATCCCTGTAGCTTATTTTATACCTAATAGTTTGTTCCCCTTAATCCCCTATGTCTATATTGCCCCTCCCTCTTCCCTCTCTCCACTGGGAACCACTAGTTTGTTTTCTATATCTGTGAGTCTGTTTCTTTTTGGTTTTATTCACCAGTTGTTTGTATTTCTTAGATTCCACATATAAATGATATCATAACAGTATTTGTCTTTCTCCATCTGACTTATTTCACTTAGCATAATACCCTCCAAGTCCATCCATGCTGTTGCAAATGGCAAATTTCATTTTGTTTCATGGCTGAGTAGTATTCCATTGTATATATATACCACAGCTTCTTTATCCATTCATCTGTTGATGGACACCTAAGTTGCTTCCATATCTTGGCTATTGTAAATAATGCTGCAGTGAACATTGGGGTGCTTGTATCTTTTCAAATTAATGTTCTTGTTTCTTTTGGATATATACCCAGGAGTGGAATATATACTGGGTCATATGGTAGTTCTATTTATAGCTTTTTGAGAAACCTTCATACTGTTTTCCACAGTGACTGTACCAATTTACATTCCCACCAACAGTGTACAAGGATTCCCTTTTCTCCACATCCTCACCAACATTTGTTATTTGTGTTCTTTCTGATGGTAGTCATTCTGACAGGTGTGAGGTGATATCTCATTGTGGATTTCTTTTTTTTTGGCTGCAGCATGCAGCTTATGGGATCTTAGTTCCCCAAAAAGGGATTGAACCCAGGCCATAGCAATGAAAGCACTGAGTCCTAACCACTGGACTACCAGGGAATTCCCACTCTCATTGTGGTTTTGATTTGCATTTCCCTGATGATTAACAATGTTGAGCATCTTTCATGTGCCTGTTGGTCATCTGCATGTCCTCTTTGGAAAAATGTCTATTTAGATTTTCTGCCCATCTTTTAATCAGGTTGTTTGTTTTTTGATGTTGAGTTCTATGAGCTGTTTATATATTTTGGATGTTAACCCCTTATCAGTCATATCATTTGCAAATATATTCTCCCATTCCGTAGGTTGTCTTTTTGTTTTGTCTATGGTTTCCTTTGCTGTGCAAAAGCTTTTAAGTTTAATTGGGTCCCATTTATTTATTTTTGCTTTTATTTCCTTTGCTTTAGGAGACAGATGCAAAAAAATATTGCTAAGATTTGTCAAAGAGTGTTCTGCCTATGTTTTCCTCTAGGAGTTTTATGGTACCCAGTCTTACATTTAGGTCTTTAACCCATTTTGAGTTTATTTTTGTATATGGGGTAGAAGGTGTTCTAATTTCATTCTTTTACATGTAGCTGTCCAGTTTTCCCAGCACCATTTATTGAAGAGACTGTCTTTCCTCCATTGTTTATTCTTGCCTCCTTTGTCATAAATTAATTGACCACAAGTGTGTGGGTTTATTTCTGGGCTTTCTATTTTGTTCCATTGATTTATGTGTCTGTTTTTGTGCCAGTACCATTCTATTTTGATTACTGTAGGTTTCTAGTATAGTCTGAAGTCTGGGCATGTGATTCCTCCAGCTCTGTTCTTCTTTCTCAATATTGTTTTGGCTATTTGGGGTCTTTCCTGTTTCCATATAAATTTTAAAATTATTTGTTCTATTTCTGTGAAAAATGTCATTAGTATTTTGATAGGGATTGCATTGAATCTGTAGATTGCCTTGGGGAGTATGGTCATTTTAACAATATTAGTTCTTCCAATCCAAGAACACAGTACATCTTTCCACCTTCAATTTCTTTCATCATTGTTTTATAGTTTTCTGAGTCTTTTACCTCCTTAGGTAGGTTTATTCTTAGGTATTTTATTCTTTTTGATGCAATGGTAAATGGAATTGTTTCTTTTCTGATAGTTTATTGTTAGTGTATAGAAATGCAACAGATTTCTGTATATTAATTTTGATCCTGCAACTTTTCTGAATTCATTGATTAGCTCTAGTAGTTTTCTGGTGACATCTTTAGGATTTTCAATGTATAGTATCATGTCATCTGCAAACTGTGACAGTTTTACTTCTTCCTTGTCAATTTGGATTCCTTTTATTTCTTTTTCTTTTCTGATTGCTGTGGATAGGACTTCCAAAACTATGTTGAATAAAAGTGGTGACAGTGGACATCCTTGTCTTGTTCCTGATGTTAGAGAAAATGCTTTTAGCTTTTAAATTAATTTTTAATTAAAATGTTTTAATTTTCAAAAAATATTATGTTTGTCTAAAGTACTCCTGAGTAATTCCAGATATGCAGATCTGTTGCTTCAGTTATATCAGGAGATAGGCATCAATATGTCCCCAGATAGATAGTAGATCAGGGAGTTCCCTAGAGACTGGACCAGGAGTCTTTCCCATGGTGAACAGGAAGTCAGGTAAGTGAAGTGGAACATGAATTCCTTCAGGAGATGGAGGGACAGGGCCTTTCTGGGTAAGAGGGCATTATGCTAGGAACCTATGAGAAATTTCCAAAGTCAGATTCTCCCTCTCAAAGAACAAAGCCCTGTAGGTTATCTGATCTGGACTCCATTATGCATTTGAGCCCTGTAACAAACTGGCCCTATTCTAAATCCATACTCAGATAGTAGCTTCTAACTTTATCTCCCGTGGGATTGTGCCTGAGAGTCTTGGCACATGACAGCTATGACTTTACTGGACACTGTGAAATAGGCAGTCTTGTGTCCTGGGCTTTACCCAGGACACCCTAGGCTTGGGGTGTTGAACTTGAGGGAGTGAGGTCATCGCCTGGTCAGTGCCACTGTGTGGGCACCTTTTTGAGTGATGTATGTTTGTTTTCTGTTTCTTTACCAGTTTTTGAAAAAGAACTTCCCCATTGTTATCCACACCTCCAGAAAAACTGAGTTATGGAGCACAGAACAGGGAGATTCCACATAACTGACCACATATTCCTTATTAATGTGTAGCATGTCAATCTCAGGGAATCCCAGAGGCTAAACTTGATGACCTCAGGACCCTACAGCAGAACAGAGAAGCAGCTGCAGTGTCTGGCAGTGTTTGCCTGTATCTTAGATAGACCATCATAACATGATGGTGTCCCTACCTCTCCTACTGAACATCACCATTGGGGCCATTCACACCATCTTTATGGAATTCCTCTCTATAGAGGAAAGCCCAATGCAGAGGCTTATGTCTGCAAATGTCCTGGCCCTGTAGGAAGTTGGTCTTCGTGGCTTTGCATGACTCTATAAAAACCACCTTGCCATTACTCCCTCCCTCTGTTATCTCATATGCTCTGGCAATTCAGAATCTCCATCTTTTCCAATCCAGGTCTGTGCTCCAATCGCAAAATGTCCACAGTTTCATTGAGCCCTGCATCCTCATATACCTGCATTACCTGGGGTCCGATCAAGGTAGCTCACTTCTAAAAATGAGCCCAGTTGGTGTTTTGATTTCTTGAAAAGGAACTGGCTGACATGAAGAAGCATCAATATAATTCATAGATTCAGCATTTTGACAATATGGCACAATTTGTCTTCTGTACCTTTTTATAGAGAGCAGACCAGGTGTGTGAGTGGGCAGAGGGGAGAGGGTGACTGCCTGGCTGATTGGACTCAGTGAACGTTGCAGAAGCCTATTTCCCTTCTCAGTTGTGTTGAGCGAATGAGCAGGTGCAAAGTTATTTTTAATTGAGCTACACACCGTCAGTCTACACAGAACTGAAGCTGTCTGTTGAGACCAGCTTTCTGCACATTCAGAACTACTCATGGACCCAATGAGGACACTTCAGTTCATCAACTGTGTCATTTATAAAGATGAGAAATATTATTAAAAAAAGTACTAACCACTCCAAAAGAGTGCTCAAAAGAGCACAGAGATAAATTCAATGCTTCCAAAAGACAGCTCGATAGAACAACAATTGAACTCACCGACAGAATTTTCCATAGTGATAAATGTTCTATATCTGTTCTCTCCAATATGGTAGCTTCTAGTCACGTGTTTATTGAGCACTTAAAATGTGACTTGTGTGACTGGGGAACTGAATTTTTAATTTTGTTTAATTTTTTTTTTACATCTTTATTGGAGTATAATTGCTTTACAATGGTGTGTTAGTTTCTGCTTTATTACAAAGTGAATCAGCTATACATATACATATATCCCCATATCTCCTCCCTCTGGTGTCTCCCTCCCACCCTCCCTACCCCACCCCTCTAGGTGGTCACAAAGCACCTAGCTGATCTCTCTGTGCTTTGCAGCTGCTTCCCACTAGCTATCTATTTTACATTTGGTAGTATATATTAGTCCATTCCACTCTCTTACTTCGTCCCAGCTTGCCCTTTCCCCTCCCCATGACCTAAGTCCATTCTCTACATCTGTGTCATTATTCCTGTCCTGCCCCTAGGTTCTTCATAACCTTTTCTTTTTTTTTGATTCAATATATATGTGTTAGCATACGGTATTTGTTTTTCTCTTTCTGACTGACTTCACTCTGTATGACAGACTCTAGGTCCACCCAACTCACTACAAATAACTCAATTTCATTTCTTTTTATGGCTGAGTAATTTTCCATGGTATATACGTGCCACATCTTCTTTATCCATTCATCTGTCGATGGACACTTAGGTTGCTTCCACATCCTGGTTATTGTAAATAGAGCTGCAATGAACATTGTGGTACATGACTCTTTTTGAATTATGGTTTTCTCAGGGTATATGCTCAGTAGTGAGACTGCTGGGTCGTGTGGTAGTTCTATTTTTAGTTTCTTAAGGAACCTCCATACTGTTCTCCATAGTGGCTGTATCAACTTAATTTTCCACTGACAGTGCAGGAGGGTTCCCTTTTCTCCACACCCTCTCCAGCATTTATTGTCTGTAGATTTTTTGAGGATGGCCATTCTGACTGGTGTGAGGTGATACCTCATTGTAGTTTTGATTTGCAATTCTCTAATGATTAGTGATGCTGAGCATTCTTTCACGTGTTTGCTGGCAATCTGTATACATTCTTTGGAGAAACATCTGTTTAGATCTTCTGCCCATCTTTGGATTGGGTTGATTGTTTTTTGATATTGAGCTGCATGATCTACTTGTAAATTTTGGAGATTAATCCTTTGTTAATTGCTTCATTTGCAAATGTTTTCTCCCATTCTGAGGGTTGTCTTTTTGTCTTGTTTATGGTTTCCTTTGCTGTGCAAAAGCTTTGAAGTTTCATTAGGTCCCATTTGTTTATTTTTGTTTTTATTTCCATTACTCTAGGAGGTGGATCAAAAAATATCTTGCTGTGATTTATGTCAAAGAGTGTTCTGCCTATGTTTTCCTCTAAGAGTTTTATACTGTCCAGTCTTACATTTAGATCTCAAATCCATTTTGAGTTTCTTTTTGTGTATGGTGTTAGGGAATGTTCTAATTTCAGTCTTTTACATGTAGCTGTCCAGTTTTCCCAGCACCACTTATTGAAGAGACTGTCTTTTCTCCATTGTATATCTTTGCCTCCTTTGTCATAGATTAGTTGACCATAGGTGAATGTGTTTATCTCTGGGCTTTCTATCTTGTTCCATTGATCTATGTTTCTGTTTTTGTGCCAGTACCATATTGTCTTGATTACTGTAGCTTTGTAGTATAGTCTGAAGCCAGAGAGTCTGATTCCTCCAGCTCCGTTTTTTCCCCTCAAGACTGCTTTGGCTATTCGGGGTCTTTTGTGTCTCCATACAAATTTTAAGAGGTATTGTTCTAGTTCTATAAAAAATGCCATCGGTAACTTGATAGGGATTGCATTGAATCTGTAGATTGCTTTGGGTAGTATAGTCATTTTCACAATATTGATTATTTCAATCCAGAAACATAGTATATCTCTCCATCTGTTGGTATCATCTTTAATTTCTTTCATCAGTGTCTTATAGTTTTCTGCATACAGGTCTTTTGTCTCCCTAGGTAGGTTTATTCCTAGGTATTTTATTCTTTTTGTTGCAATGGTAAATGGGAGTGTTTCCACAAATTCTCTTTGAGATTTTTCATCATTAGTGTATAGGAATGCAAGAGATTTCTGTGCATTAATTTTGTATCCTGCAACTTTACAAATTCATAGATTAGCTCTAGTAGTTTTAAGGTGGAATTTTTAGGATTCTCTATGGATAGTATCATGCCATCTGCAAACAGTGACAGTTTTACTTATTCTTTTCCAATTTGTATTCCTTTTATTTCTTTTTCTTTTCTGATTGCTGTGGCTAAAACTTCCAAAACTATGTTGAATAACAGTGGTGAGAGTGGACATCCTTGTCTCGTTCCTGATCTTAGAGGAAATGCTTTCACTTTTTCACCACTGAGAATGATGTTTGCTGTGGGTTTGTCGTATATAGACTTTATTATGTTGAGGTACGTTCCCTCTATGCCTACTTTCTGGAGAGTTTCTATCATAAATGTGTGTTGAATTTTGTCAAAAGCTTTTTCTGCATCTATTAAGATGATCATATGGTTTTTATTCTTCAATTTGTTTATGTGGTGTATCACATTGATTGATTTGTGTATATTGAAGAATCCTTGCATCCTTGGGATAAATCCCACTTGATCATTGTGTATGATCCTTTAAAGGTGTTGTTGGACTCTGTTTGATAGTATTTTGTTGAGGATTTTTGCATCTATATTCATCAGTGATATTGTTCTGTAATTTTCTTTCTTTTTATTTATTTTTTCTCTGTTTGTAACATGTGTTTTTTTTTTTAACATCTTTATTGGAGTATAATTGCTTTACAATGGTGTGTTAGTTTCTGCTTTATAACAAAGTGAAACAGTTACACATATACATATGTTCCCATATCTCTTCCCTCTTGCATCTCCCTCCCTCCCACCCTCCCTATCCCACCCCTCTATGTGGTCACAAAGCACAGAGCTTATCTCCCTGTGTTATGTGGTTGCTTCCCACTAGCTATCTATTTTACGTTTCGTAGTGTATATATGTCCATGCCACTCTCTCACTTTGTCACAACTTACCCTTCCCTCTCCCCATATCCTCAAGTCCATTCTCTAGTAGGTCTGTGTCTTTATTCCCATCCTGCCCCTAGGTTCTTCATGACCTTTTTTTTCCCCTTAGATTCCATATATATGTGTTAGCATACTGTATTTATATTTCTCTTTCTGACTTACTTCACTCTGTATGACAGACTCTAACTCCATCCACCTCACTACAAATAACTCCATTTCACTTCTTTTTATGACTGAGTAATATTCTATTGTGCATATGTGCCACATCTTCTTTATCCATTCATCCAATGATGGACATTTAGGTTGCTTCCATGTCCTGGCTATTGTAAATAGAGCTGCAATGAACATTTTGGTACATGACTCTTTTTGACCTATGGTTTTCTCAGGGTATATGCCCAGTAGTGGAATTGCTGGGTCATATGGTAGTTCTATTTTTAGTTTTTTAAGGAACCTCCATACTGTTCTCCATAATGGCTGTATCAATTTACATTCCCACCAACAGTGCAAGAGTGTTCCCTTTTCTCCACACACTATCCAGCATTTATTGTTTCAAGATTTTTTGATGATGGCCATTCTGACCGGTGTGAGATGAGATCTCATTGTAGTTTTGATTTGCATTTCTCTGATGATTAATGATGTTGAGCATTCTTTCATGTGCTTGTTGGCAATCTGTATATCTTCTTTGGAGAAATGTCTATTAGGTCTTCTGCCCATTTTTGGATTGGGTTGTTTGTTTTTTTGTTATTGAGCTGCATGAGCTGCTTGTAAATCTTGGAGATTAATCCATTGTCACTTGCTTCATTTGAAAATATTTTCTTCCATTCTGAGGGCTGTCTTTTGGTCTTGTTTATGGTTTCCTTTGCTGTGCAAAAGCTTATATGTTTCATTAGGGCCCAATTGTTTATTTTTCTTTTTATTTCCATTTCTCTAGGAGCTGGGTCAAAAAGGATCTTGCTGTGATTTATGTCATACAGTGTTCTGCCTATGTTTTCCTCTAAGAGTTTGATAGTGTCTGGCCTTACATTTAGGTCTTTAATCCATTTTGAGTTTATTTTGTGTATGGTGTTAGGGAGTGTCCTAATTTCATACTTTTACATGTACCTGTCCAGTTTTCCCAGCACCACTTATTGAAGAGGCTGTCTTTTCTCCACTGTATATGCTTGCCTCCTTTATCAAAGGTAAGGTGACCATATGTGCGTGGGTTTATCTCTGGGCTTTCTATCCTCTTCCATTGATCTATATTTCTGTTTTTGTGCCAGTCCCATACTGTCTTGATTACTGTAGCTTTGTAATATAGTCTGAAGTCAGGGAGCCTGATTCCTCCAGCTCCATTTTTCATTCTCAAGATTGCTTTGGCTATTCGGAGTCTTTTGTGTTTCCATACAAATTGTGATCTTTTTTGTTCTAGTTCTGTGTAAAATGCCAGTGGTAGTTTGATAGGGATTGCACTGAATCTGTAGATTGCTTTGGGTAGTAGAGTCATTTTCACAATGTTGATTCTTCCAATCCAAGAACATGGTATATCTCTCCATCTGTTTGTATCATCTTTAATTTCTTTAATCAGTATCTTATAGTTTTCTGCATACAGGTCTTTTTTCTCCTTAGGTAGGTTTATTCCTAGATATTTTATTCTTTTTGTTGCGATGGTAAATGAGAGTGCTTTCTTAATTTCACTATCAGATTTTTCATCATTAGTGTATAGGAATGCAAGAGATTTCTGTGCATTAATTTTGTATCCTGCTACTTTACCAAATTCATTGATTAGCTCTAGTAGTTTTCTGGTGGCATCTTTAAGATTCTCTATGTATAGTATCATGTCATCTGCAAACAGTGACCGCTTTACTTCTCCTTTTCTGATTTGGATTCCTTTTATCTCTCTTTCTTCTCTGATTGCTGTGGCTAACACTTCCAAAACTTTGTTGAATAATAGTGGTGAGAGTGGGCAACCTTGTCTTCCTCCTTATCTTAGTGGAAATGGTTTCAGTTTTTCACCATTGAGGACGATGTTGGCTATAGGTTTGTCATATATGAGCTTTATTATGTTGAGGAAAGTTCCCTCTATGCCTACTTTCTGCAGGGCTTTTATCATTAATGGGTGTTGAATTTTGTCGAAAGCTTTCTCTGCAACTATTGAGATGATCATATGGTTTTTCTCCTTCAGTTTGTTAATATGGTGTATCACGTTGATTGATTTGCGTATATTGAAGAATCCTTGCATTCCTGGGATAAACCCCACTTGATCATGGTGTATGATCCTTTTAATGTGCTGTTGGATTCTGTTTGCTAGTATTTTGTTGAGGATTTTTGCAGCTATGTTCATCAGTGATATTGGCCTGTAGTTTTCTTTCTTTGTGACATCTTTGTCTGGTTTTGGTATCAGGGTGATGGTGGCCTGGCCTCGTAGAATGAGTTTGGGAGTGTTCCTCCCTCTGCAGTATTTTGGAAGAGCTTGAGAAGGATAGGTGTTAGCTCTTCTCTAAATGTTTGATAGAATTCACCTGTGAAGCCATCTGCTTCTGGGCCTTTGTTTGCTGGAAGATTTTTAATCACAGTTTCAATTTCAGTGCTTGTGATTGGTCTGTTCATATTTTCTATTTCTTCCTGGTTCAGTCTCAGCAAGTTGTGCATTTCTAAGAATTTGTCCATTTCTTCCAGGTTGTCCATTTCATTCGCATAGAGTTGATTGTAGTAATCTCTCATGATCGTTTTTATTTCTGTAGTGTCAGTTGTTACTTCTCCTTTTTGATTTCTAATTCTATTGATTTGAGTCTTCTCCCTTTTTTTCTTGATGAGTCTGGCTAATGGTTTATCAATTTTGTTTATCTTCTCAAAGAACCAGCTTTTAGTTTTATTGATCTTTGCTATTGTTTCCTTCATTTCTTTTTCATTTATTTCTGAGCTGATATTTATGATTTCTTTCCTTCTGCTAACTTTGGGGTTTTTTTTGTTCTTCTTTCTCTAATTGCTTTAGGTGCAAGGTTAGGTTGTTTATTCGAGATATTTCCTGTTTCTTGAGGTAGGTTTTTATTGCTATAAACGTCCCTCTTTGAACTGCTTTTGCTGCATCCCATAGGTTTTGGGTCATCATGTCTCCATTGTCATTTCTTTCTAGGTATTTTTTGATTTCCCCTTTGATTTCTTCAGTGATCTCTTTGTTATTAAGTTGTGTATTGTGTAGCCTCCATGTGTTTGTATTTTTTACAGATATTTTCTTGTAATTGACATTTAGTCTATATTCATCAATCTATATTCATCAGTGATATTGTTCTGTAATTTTCATTTTTTGTAGTATCTTTGTCTGGTTTTGGGATCAGGGTGATGTGGCCTAATAAATGAGTTTGGGAGTGTTTCCTCCTCTGCAATTTTTTGGAAGAGTTTGAGAAAAATGGGTGTCAGCTCTTCTCTAAATGTTTGATAGAATTCACCTGTGAAGCCATCTGGTCCTGGACTTTTGTTTGTTGGAAAATTTTTAATCACAGTTTCAATTTCATTACTTGTGATTGGTCTCTTCATATTTTCTGTTTCTTCCTGGTGCAGTCTTGGAAGTTTATACCTTTCCAAGAATTTTTCCATTTCTTCCAGTTTGTCCATTTTATTGGTATAGAGTTGCTTGTAGTAGTCTCTTAGGGTGCTTTGTATTTCTGCAGTGTCTGTTATAACTCCTCCTTTCTCATTTCCAATTTTATTGATTTGAGTCCTCTCCCTCTTTTTCTTGATGAGTCTGGCTAATGGTTTATCAATTTTGTTTATCTTCTCAAAGAACCAGCTTTTAGTTTTCTTGATCTTTGCTCTTATTTTCTTTGTTTCTATTTCATTTATTTCTGCTCTGATCTTTATGATTTTTTTTCTTTCTGCTAACTTTGGGTTTTGTTTGTTCTTCTTTCCCTAGTTCCTTTAGGTGTAAGTTTAGCTTGGTTATTTGAGATTTTTCTTGTTTCTTGAGGTAGGCTTGTATAGCTATAAACTCCCCTCTTAGAACTGCTTCTGCTGCATCCCATAGGTTTTGGATGGTCATGTTTTCATTGTCATTTGTCTCTAGGTATGTTTTGATTTCCTCTTTGCTTTCTTCAGTGATCTCTTGGCTATTTAGTAACCTATTGTTTAGCCTCCATGTGTGTGTGTGTTTTACGTTTTTTTCCCTGTAATTGGTTTCTAATCTCATAGTGTTGTGGTCAGAAAAGATGCTTGATATGATTTCAATTTTCCTAAATTTACTGAGGCTTGATTTGTGACCCAAAATGTGATCCATCCTGGAGTATATTCTGTGCACAGTTGAGAAGAAAGTGTAGTCTGCTGTTTTTAGATGGAATATCATATAAATATCAATTAAATCTATCTGGTCTATTATGTCATTTAAAGCTTCTGTTTCCTTATTTATTTTCATTTTGGATGATCTGTCCATTGGTATAAGTGAGGTGTTAAAGTCCCCCACTATTATTGTGTTACTGTCGATTTCCTCTTTTATAGCTGTTAACAGTTGCCTTATGTAATGAGGTGCTCCTATGTTGGGTGCATATATATTTATAATTGTTATATCTTCTTCTTGGATTGATCCCTTGATCATTATGTAGTGTCTTTCCTTGTCTCTTGTAACATTCTTTATTTTAAAGTCTATTTTATCTAATATGAGTATAGCTACTCCAGCTTTCTTTTGGTTTCCATTTGCATGGAATATCTTTTTCCATTCCCTCAATTTCAGTTTGTATGTGTCCCTAGGTCAGAAGTGAATGTCTTGTAGACAGCATATAGATGGGCCTTGTTTTTGTATCCATTCAGCCAGTCGGTGTCTTTTGGTTGGAGCATTTAATCCATTCACGTTTAAGGGAATTATCGATATGTATGTTCCTATGACCATTTTCTTAATTGTTTTCAGTTTGTTTTTGTCGGTCTTTTTCTTCTCTTGTGTTTCCCACTTAGAGAAGTTCCTTTAGCATTTGTTGTAGAGCTGGTTTGGTGGTGCTGAATTCTCTTAGCTTTTGCTTGTCTGTAAAGCTTTTGATTTCTCCATCAAATCTGAATGAGATCCTTGCCAGGTAGAGTAATCTTGGTTATAGGTTCTTCCCTTTCATCACTTTAAGTATATCATGCCACTCCCTTCTGGCTTGTAGAGTTTCTGCTGAGAAATCTGCTGTTAACCTTATGGGAGTTCCCTTGTATGTTATTTGTCATTTTTCCCTTGCTGCTTTCAATAATTTTTCTTTGTCTTTAATTTTTGCCACTTTGATTACTATGTGTCTCACCGAGTTTCTCCTTGGGTTTATCCTGTATGGGACTCACTGCGCCTCCTGGATTGGTGGCTATTTCCTTTCCCATGTTAGGGAAGATTTCGATTATAATCTCTTCAAATAATTTCTCAGGTCCTTTTTCTCTCTCTTCTCCTTCTGTGACCCTTATAATGTGAATGTTGTTGCGTTTCATGTTGTCCCAGAGGTCTCTTAGGCTGTCTTCATTTCTTTTCATTCTTTTTTCTTTATATTGTTCTGCAGCCATGAATTCCACCATTCTCTCTTCCAGGTGACTGATCCATTCTTCTGCCTCATTTATTCTGCTATTGATTCCTTCTAGTGTAGTTTTCATTTCAGTTTTTGTATAGTTCATGTCTGTTTGTTTGTTCTTTTATTCTTCTAGGTCTTTCTTAACCATTTCTGGCATCTTCTCGATCTTTGCCTCCATTTTTTTTCCGAGGTCCTGGATCATCCTGACTATCATTATTCTGAATTCTTTTTCTGGATGGTTGCCTATCTCCACTTCATTTAGTCATTTCTCTGGGGTTTTATCTTGTTCCTTTATCTGGTATATAGCCCTCTGCCTTTTCATCTTGTCTATCTTTCTTTGAATGTGGTTTTTGTTCCACAGGCTGCAGGATTGTAGTTCATCTTGCTTCTGCTGTGTGTCCTGTGGTGGCTGAGGCTATCTAAGAGGCTTGATGGGAGGGACTAGTGATGGCTAGAGCTGACTGTTTCTCTGGTGGGCAGAGCTCAGTAAAACTTTAATCCACTTGACTGTTGATGGGTGAGGTTGGGTTCCCTCCCTGTTGGTTGTTCGGCCTGAGGCAACCCAACACTGGAGCCTACCTGGGCTCTTTGGTGGGGCTAATGACAGACTCTAGGAGAGCTCTCACCCGGGAGTACTTCCCAGAACTTCTGCTGCCAGTGTCCTTGTCCCCATGGTGAAACAGAGCCACCCCTCACTTCAGCAGGAGACCCTCCAATACTAGCAGGTAGGTCTGGTTCAGTCTCCCCTGGGGTCACTGCTCCTTCCCCTGTGTCCCGATGTGCACACTACTTTGTGTGTGCCCTCCAAGAATGGAGTCTCTGTTTCCTCCAGTCCTGTTGAAGTCCTGCAATCAATTCCCACTAGGCTTCAAAGTCTGATTCTCTAGGAATTCCTCCTCCCGTTGCCGGACCCCCAGGTTGGGAAGCCTAATGTGGGGCTCAGAAACTTCACTCCAGTGGGTGGACTTCTGTGGTATAAGTGTTTGCCACTCTGTGAGTCACCCACCCACCAGTTATGGGATTTGATTTTACTGTGATTGTGCCCCTCCCTACCATCTCACTGTGGCTTCTCCTTTGTCTTTGGATGTGGGGTATCTTTTTTGGTGCGTTCCAGTGTCTTCCTGTCAATGATTGTCCAGCAGCTAGTTGTGATTCTGGTGTTCCCGCAAGAGGGAGTGAGAGCACGTCCTTCTACTCCGCCATCTTGGTTCCTCCTTTTCAAAAGCTTTTAAGTTTCATTAGATCCCATTTGTTTATTTTTGTTTTTACTTCCATTTCTCTAGGAGGTATTCAAAAAGGATCTTGCTGTGATTTATGTCATAGAATGTTCTGCCTATGTTTTCCTCTAAGAGTTTGATACTGTCTGGCCTTACATTTAGGTCTTTAATCCATTTTGAGTTTATTTTGTGTATGGTGTTAGGGAGTGCTCTAATTTCATTCTTTTACATGTAGCTGTCCAGTTTTCCCACCACCACTTTTTAAAGGCGCTGTCTTTTCTCCATTAAATATTCTTGCTTCCTTTATCAAAAATAAGATGACCATATGTGCGTGGGTTTATCTCTGGGCTTTCTATCCTCTTCCATTGATCTATATTTCTGTTTTTGTGCCAGTACCATACTGTCTTGATTACTGTAGCTTTGTAGTATAGTCTGAAGTCAGGGAGCCTGATTCCTCCAGCTTCGTTTTTCTTTCCCAGGATTGGTTTGGCTATTCGGGGTCTTTTGTGCTTCCATACAAATTGTGATCTTTTTTGTTCTAGTTTTGTGAAAAATGCCAGTGGTAGTTTGATAGGGATTGCATTGAATCTGTAGATCGTTTTGGGTTGTTTAGTTATTTTCACAATGTTGATTCTTCCAATCCAAGAACATGGTATATCTGTCCATCTGTTTGTATCATCTTTAATTTCTTTCATCAGTGTCTTATAATTTTCTGCATACAGGTCTTTTGTCCCCTTAGGTAGGTTTATTCCTAGGTATTTTATTCTTTTGGTTGCAATGGTAAATGGGAGTTTTTCGTTAATTTCTCTTTCAGATTTTTCATCATTAGTGTATAGGAATGCAAGAGATTTCTGTGCATTAATTTTGTATCCTGCTACTTAACCAAATTCTTTGATTAGCTCTAGTAGTTTTATGGTGGCATCTTTAGGATTCTCTATGTATAGTGTCATGTCATCTGCAAATAGTGACAGCTTTACTTCTTCTTTTCCAATTTGGATTCTTTATTTCTTTTTCTTCTCTGATTGCTGTGGCTAAAACTTCCAAAACTATGTTGAATAATAGCGGTGAGAGTGGACAACTTTGTCTTGTTCCTGATCTTAGTGGAAATGGTTTCAGTTTTTCACCATTGAGAACAATGTTGGCTGTGGGTTTGTCATATATGTTTTTTTTATGTTGAGGTTAGCTCCCTCTCTGCCAACTTTCTTGATGGTTTTTATGATAAATCCATGTTGAATTGTGTCAAAAGCTTTTTCTGCATCTATTGAGATGATATGGTTTTTCTCCTTCAGTTTTTTAATATGGTTTATCAAATTGATTGACTTGTGTATATTGAAGAAACCTTGCAGTCCTGGGATAAACCCCACTTGATCATGGTGTATGATCCTTTTAAGACACTGTTGAATTCTGTTTGCTAGTATTTTGTTGAGGATTTTTGCATCGCTTCTATGTTCATCAGTGATATTGGCCTGTAGTTTTCTTTCTTTGTGACATCTTTGTCTGGTTTTGGTATCAGGGTGATGCTGACCTCATAGAATGAATTTGGGAGTGTTCCTCCCTCTGCTATATTTTAGGACGAGTTTGAGAAGCATAGGTGTTCTGTCTTCTTTAAATGTTTGATAGAATTTGCCTGTGAAGCCATCTAGGCCTGGGGTTTTGTTTCTTGGAAGATTTTTAATCACAGTGTCAATTTCAGTGCTTGTGATTGGTCTGTTTATATTTTCTATTTCTTCCTGGTTCAGTCACAGAAGGTTGTGCTTTTCTAAGAATTTGCCCATTTCTTCCAGGTTGTCCATTTTATGGGCATATACTTGCTTGTAGTAATCTCTCATGATCGTTTGTATTTCTGCAGTGTCAGTTGTTACTTCTCCTTTTTGATATCTAATTCTATTGATTTGAGTCTTCTCCCTTTTTTTCTTGATGAGTCTGGCTAATGGTTTATCAATTTTGTTTATCTTCTCAAAGAACCATCTTTTAGTTTTATTGATCTCTGCTATTGCTTCCTTCACTTCTTTTTCATTTATTTCGGATGTGATCTTTATGATTTCTTTCCTTCTGCTAACTTTGGGGTATTTTTGTTCTTCTTTCTCTAATTGCTTTAGGTCTAAGGTTAGGTTGTTTATTTGAGATGTTTCTTGTTTCTTGAGGTAGGATTGTATTTTTATAAACTTCCCTTTTAGAACTGCTTTTGCTGCATCCCATAGATTTTGGGTCATCTTGTTTTCATTGTCATTTGTTTCTAGGTATTTTTTGATTTCCCCTTTGATTTCTTCTGTGATCTCTTGGTTATTTAGTAGTGTACTGTTTAGCCTCAATTTGTTTGTATTTTTTACAGGTTTTTTCCTGTAATTGATATCTAGTCTCATAGTGTTCTGGTCAGAAAAGATACTTGATACAATTTTAATTTTCTTAAATTTACTGAGGCTTGATTTGTGATGCAAGATATGATCTATCCTAGAGAATGTTCCATGAGCACTTGAGAAGAATGTGTGTTCTGTTGTTTTTGGATGGAATGTCCTATAAATATCAATTAAGTCCATCTTGTTTAATGTGTCATTTAAAGCTTGTATTTCCTTAATTATTTTCATTTTGGATGATTTGTCCATTCGTGAACGCTGGGTGTTAAAGTCCCCTACTAGGATTGTGTTACTGTTTTTTTCCCCTCCTCTGGCAGTTGGCATATGCCTTATGTATTGCCGTGCTCCTATGTTGGGTGCATAAATATTTACAATTGTTATATCTTCTTCTTGGATTGATCCCTCGATCATTATCTAGTGTCCTTCTTTGTCTCTTGTAATGGTCTTTATTTTAATGTGTATTTTTTCTGATATGAGTATTGCACTCCAGCTTTCCTTTGATTTCCATTTGCATGGAATATCTTTTTTCCATTGCCTCACTTTCAGTCTGTATGTGTCCCTAGGTCTGAAGTGCGTCTCTTGTAGACAGCATATATACAGGTCTTGTTTTTGTATCCATTCAGCCAGTCTGTGTCTTTTTGTTGGATCATTTAATCCATTTACATTTAATATAAATTTCGATATGTGTGTTCCTATTACCATTTTCTTAATTGTTCTGGGTTTGTTATTGTAGGTCTTTTCCTTCTCTTTTCTTTCCTGCCTAGAGAAGTTCTTTAAATATTTGTTGTAAAGCTGATTTGGTGGTGCTGAATTGTCTTAGCTTTTCTTATCTGTAAACCTTTTAATTTCTCCATCAAATCTGAATGAGATCCTTGCTGGGTAGAGTAATCTTGGTTGTAGGTTTTTCCTTTTCATCACTTTAAATATGTCCTGCCACTCCCTTCTGGCTTGCAGAGTTTCTGCTGAAAGATCAGCTGTTAACCTTATGGGGATTCCTTTGTATGTCATTTGTTGTTTTTCCCTTGCTGCTTTTAATGTTTTTTCTTTGTATTTAATTTTCGATAGTTTGATTAATATGTGTCTTGGCATGTTTCTCTTAGGATTTATCCTGTATGGGACTCTGTGCTTCCTGGACTTGATTAACTATTTCCTTTCCCATATTAGGGAAGTTTTCAACTTTAATCTCTTCAAATATTTTCTCATTCCTTTTCTTTTTCTCTTCTTCTTCTGGGACCCCTATAATTCGAATGTTGGTGTGTTTAATGTTGTCCCAGAGGTCTCTAAGACTGCCCGCATTTCTTTTCATTCTTTTTGCTTTATTCTGCTCTGCAGTAGTTATTTCCACTATTTTATCTTCCAGGTCACTTATCTATTCTTCTGTGTCAGTTATTCTGCTCTTGATTCCTTCTAGAGAATTTTTCATTTCATTTATTGTGTTGTTCATCATTGTTTGCTTGCTCTTTAGGTGTCCTAGGTCCTTGTTAAACTTTTCTTGTATTTTCTCCATTTTATTTCCAAGGTTTTGGATCATCTTTGCTATCCTTACTCTGAATTATTTTTCAGGTAGACTGCCTATTTCCTCTTCATTCGTTTGGTCTGGTGGGTTTTTTCCTTGCTCCTTCATCGCCTGTGTGTTTCTCTGTCTTCTCATTTTGCTTAACTTACTGTGTTTGGGATCTCCTTTTCACAGGCTGCCGGTTCATATTTCCCATTGTTTTAGTGTCTGCCCCCAGCGGCTAAGGTTGGTTCAGTGGGTTGTGTAGGCTTCCTGGTGGAGGGAACTCACGCCTATTTTCTGATGGATGAGGCTGGATCCTGTTTTTCTGGTGGACAAGACTGTGCCTGGTGTTGTGTTTTGGGGTGTCTGTGACCTTATTATGATTTTAGGCAGCCTCTCTGCTAATGGGTGGGGTTATGTTCCTGTCTTGCTAGTTTTTTGGCATAGGGTGTCCAGCACTGTAGCTTGCTTGTCGTTGAGTGGAGCTGGGTCTTAGTGTTGAGATGGAGATCTCTGGGGGAGCTTTTGCTGTTTGATATTACGTGGAGCTGGGAGGTCTCTGGTGGACCAATTTCCTGAACTCTGCTCTCCCACTGGGCTGACATCCAGCTGGCGCACCAAGACCCTGTCAGCCTCACGGCTCAGAAGAAAAGGGAGAAAGAAAGAAAGAAAGAAAGAAAGAAAGAAAGAAAGAAAGAAAGAAAGAAAGAAAGAAGCAATAAAATAAAGTTATTAAAATAAAAAATAAAAATATTATTAAAAATTTTTAAAAATTAAAAAGTAATTTAAAAAAGAAAAAAAAAGAAAGAAAGAAAGAAGAGAGCAACCAAACCAAAAAACAAATCCACCAATGATAACAAGGGCTAAACACTATACTAAAAGAAAAAAAAAATGGACAGCCAGAACCCTTGGACAAATGGTAAAAGTAAAGCTATACAGAGAAATTCACAGAAAGAAGCATACACATACACACTCACAAAAAGAGAAAAAAATATATATATATACATTTATACATAAAAGGAGGAAGAGAGCAACCAAATCAATCAATAAATCTACCAATGATAATAAACTCTAAATCCTAAACTAAGATAAACTTAAAATCGAAACAAATTAGATGCAGAAAGCAAACCCAAAGTCTACAGTTGCTCCCAAAGTCCACCCCTTCAATTTTGGGATGTTTTGTTGTCTATTCAGGTATTCCACAGATGAAGGGTACATCATTTGATTGTGGAGATATAATCCACTGCTCCTGAGGCTGCTGGGAGAAATTTCCCTTTCTCTTCTTTGTTCACACAGCTCCTGGGATTCAGCTTTGGATTTGGCCCCGCCTTTGTGCGTAGGTCACCTGAGGGCATCTGTTCTCTGCTCAGAAAGGTCGGGGATAAAGTAGCAGCTGATTAGGGGGCTCTGGCTCACTCAGGCCGCAGGGAGGGAGGGGTAAGTAATGCAGGGAGATTCTGCAGAGGCAGAGGCCGGCCTGATGTTGCAACAGCCTGAGGCACGCTGTGTGTTCTCCTGGGGATGCTGTCCCTGGATCACGGGACCCTGGCAGTGGTGGGCTGCACAGAATCCTGGGAGGGGAGGTGTGGATAGTGACCTGTGTTTGCACACAGGCTTCTTGGTGGCTGCAGCAGCAGCCTTAGCATTTCATGCCTGTCTCTGGTGTCCACGCTGATAGCCATGGCTTGTGCCTGTCTCTGGAGCTCATTTACACAGTGCCCTGAATCCCCTGTCCTTGCGTACCCAGAAACAATGGTCTCTTGCCTCTTAGGCAGTTCCAGACTTTTTCCTGGACTCCCTCCTGGCTAGCTGTGGCACACTAGCCCCCTTCAGGTTGTGTTAATGCAGCCAACCCTAGTCCTCTCCCTGGGATCTGACCTCTGAAGCTGGAGCATCAGCTCCCAGACCCCAAACATCCTGGCAGATGAGCAGACAAGCCTCTTAGGCTGGTGAGTGCTGGTCGGCACCAATCCTCTGTGCGGCAATCTCTTCACTTTGCCCTCTGCCCCCCTATTGCTGCACTCTCCTCTGTGGCTCCAAAGCTTCCCCACCACCACCCCCTGACTGCACCAGTGAAGGGGTTCCTAGTGTCTGGAAACTTTTCCTCCTTCACAGCTCCCTCCCAGAGATGCAGTTCTTGTCCCTATTCTTTTGTCTCTGTTTTTTTCTTTTTCCCAACCGAGGTACGTGGGGTTGTTTCTTGCCTTTTGGGAAACCTGATGTGTTCTGCCAGCATTCAGTAGGTGTTCTGTAGGATTTGTTCCACATGTAGATGTATTTCTGATGTATTTGTGGGGAGGAAGGTATCTCCACATCTTACTCCTCCATCATCTTGAAGGTCTCCTCAATTTTGTTTAATTTTAATTTAAGTAGTCAGATGTGGCTAGTGGCTATCTTTTGTAGAGGGCACGGGTAGCTTGGCTTAGCTTATGGCAATAAAATCTATGGTAATAGCTAAAGAAATGAATGTAATTACTAAAAAATCATCCTCTTGCCAACCCTACATATATTTGGGTTATTCTGTTATTTGTAACTGAAAAAGGAGTATAATAGAACTTGATAAATGTTGCCATTTGAATCAAATGCTTTTCATATTGTGCTTATATTTGGATAAGTAAAGAAGCCCATACCTGCAAACTATATTTTAAGCTGATATAACTTCCAATGGAGATATAATGACACTGTCTTTTCCATACATGAGGCTAATGAAACACTATTGTGTCTTTTACATTTATTTAAGGAGATTTTGATCACCAAAATAAAGAGAAGGAAAAGTTTTAGAAAATGTTATGTCTCTGTAGTATTTCAAAAATAGAAACTTCAAGAGGAGGGAAAATTCAGTCACAATTACTTCTGGCAACATAAAAGTTAGTGCTAGTCCCAAGATCTTTGAAAATGTTTTATTCAGTCTGTTGGTACAAGTTGTATTTCCCTAGCAACAAAACAGCACGTATGCTTTTCCTTCCAATGTAGTTAGGCACGTACTGAACAAAATTTATATTATTTATATTACTATTTATATTTATATTTATATTTTTCTGCAGAATGAAATAACAACTCACATTTACTGAGCACTTGCTAAGTGTCAGGCACACTTCTTGTAACTTACATGTATTAACTCCTTGTATCCTTGTAAGAACACTGTAATGTCGGTTACTATTATTATTCACATATTATAGTTGGATAAAGTGAGAGAGGAATTAGGTGTTTCCCAAGGTTATAATACTAGTGAAGGGCTCTAGCTTTGTGACTCCATTCACACAAGTTAATCTATATATTTAGACCCTACTAACTGATTATAGTTGTACTAAGCTGTGAGAATGTAAAACTGAATAAAATATTTTCCCCATGCTCCTGTCTATTCAGAGAGACATACATAAACCAAAAGATAGAATGTGTTGTAAAGAAGTGTTTGATGTGTTTAAGTTTTTGCAATTACATCCCCATATTCATACTTTTATTTTTCCCTTTTCAACAATCTGTTTCCTTGCCTTATAGATCTGTCAATCAAGACTCTTGGCCAATAAGGTGGATACGTGCTTGAAGAGAGCTACTCACATGTAGCCTGAAGTCGGTAGCATCAACATCACCTGGGAACAGGCTAGAAAATACAAATTCCCAGGCCTCATCCAGAGATACTGATTCAGAACGCACCATGGTGTTTGCCTTTTGGATTAGACTTCTTTACTTAGCAAAAGGCCTTTAAGACTCATCCATGTTCTTGAGTGAATCAGTAGTCCATTTTTGTTTATTGCTAAGTATTATTCCATTTTATGGACTCTCACAGTTTGTTTATCCATTATGGGGTGAAGGACAGCTTTCCTGTTTAGAGTTTGGAGCTACTATGAAAAAAGCTGCCATAAACATTTTTATACAGGTTTTTGTATGAGCAAAGGCTTTCAATCACTTGAGTAAACACCTAGGAACGGGAATGCTTGATTGTATGGTTAATTTTATAACAAGCTGTTTTCCAAAGTGGTGCTATCATTTTGTATCTCCACCAGTGAGGAATGAAATTTCCTGGTGCCCTGTATCATTGTCAATATTTGGTATTGTCCTCTTTTGTTTGTTTTGTCATTCTAATCAGTGTGTAGTGGTATCTCACTGTGGGCTTAATTTTCATTTTCTTAATGACAAATATTGTCAACTTTGTCAAATAAACATATTTTCATATGCTTATTTGTGACCCTTATATTTTATTTGGTGAAGTGTTTGCTCAGATATTTTGCTCAGTTTTCAAAACTGTGTACTTTATTTTCTTATGGTTGAGTTTTAAGATTCCTTTGTATATTCTAGACACAAGTCCTCTATCATAAAAGTGACTTTTAAAATGTTTTTCTCCCAGTCTGTGTCTTGTATTTTCATTTGTTTGACAACGTATTTCCCAGAGCTAAGATTTTAATTTTGACAGAGTCCAATTTCTCAGCTTTTTCTTTTATAGGTCATGCCTTTCTTATTGTATCAGATTTTCTTCTATGGTTTCTTTTGGAAGTTTTGTAATTTAAATTTTATATTTCGGTCGATGACCCATTTGTATAAAGTGTGATGTATGTGTCAGGTCATTTTTTTACATGTGAATGTCCAATTGTTCCAGTACAATTTATTGATGATTGTCCTTTGTCTATTAAATTGCTTTAGCACCTTTGTCAAAAATTAGTTGACTATATTTGTGTGAGTCTACTTCTGGATTCCATTTTTGTTCCTTGATCTATCATTCTTCATAAACTCTGGATCATCTGGGTCTTCCTACTTTGTTCTTGTTCAGATTTATTTGGGATACTCTAATTTCTTTGACTTTCCATATAAAATTTAAAATTAGCTTGCCAATATCTACAAAAGCTTACTGAGATTTTATTTAAGACTGTGATGCATCTATAGATCACATAGTGAAGAATTAACATCTTAAAAATCTTCTTAAAATCTTCTGATCCATAAACATAGTATACCTCTTCATTTAGAATTTAAAAAATATTTTTTTTTCTTTCATCAGTGCTTTGCAGTTTTCAGCATACAAATCCTGCATTTGTTCTGTTCGATTTGTACCTAGGTACATTGCATATGTGTGTGTGTGTTGCTATTGGAAATGGTTTTATCATTTCAAATCCCAATTGTTCATGCTGGTACCTAAGCTACTTAAGAGTACAGATGACTTTTGTATATTGATCATGTATAAAGATGAACTTGCTAAACTGACGTTAGTTCTAGTAGCTTTTTTTGTAGATTCTTTTGAATTTTCCATATACAATCATGCTGCCTGGCAATTAAAACAACTTTGTTTCTTTTCCTTTGTTTTTTTCCCCTCCTTATCTCATTGGCTGGGGCTTCCAGGACAAAGTTGTTCCAGATTCTGGGGGGTAGGGGAGATACTGCATCTTTTACCATTAAGCATGATGGTAACTGTGGGGTTTCTTTTGGGGATAATCTTTTTTAGGTTAAGCAAGTTTTGTTTAATTCCATTTGCTTAGATTTTTTTTGTCATAAACGGATATTGAATTGTATTGAATGCTTTTTCTGCATCAGTTAATGATCATCATATGGTTTTTCTAATTAGTCTGTTAATATAGTGTATTATATTGATTGATTTTCAAATACTGAGCCAGTCTTGCATTCTAGCATGAACTAGTGACATAGTATCCTTTTTATATATTCTGTGTTCGATTTACTAATAATATTCTGTTGAAGATTTTTACATCTATGATCATGAGGGATTTTGGTTTCTAGTCTTTCTTCTCATGATTTCTTTGTCTTATTTGGGTATTAATTAGGGTAATACTAGTCTTATAAAACAGGTTGGGAACTGTTTTCTTTTCTGGAAGAGATCATATAGAATTTGCTA
Organism: Balaenoptera acutorostrata; assembly: GCF_949987535.1. Classification (NCBI taxonomy): domain Eukaryota; kingdom Metazoa; phylum Chordata; class Mammalia; order Artiodactyla; family Balaenopteridae; genus Balaenoptera; species Balaenoptera acutorostrata. The sequence goes on along the minus strand of NC_080066.1, from coordinate 55,225,714 downwards.
GTGAAATCATACGGACCTAGAGTTTTCTCTCTTTTTCTTTAGGGAGAGGGAGCATGTTTAACTGAAAAGTCTACTTAAAAAATAGATATAGGGCTATGCATATTATCTTTTTTTTAGTAAATTTTGATTGGATTTTGTCTTTAAAGAATTAGTCCATTTTGTCTAATTTGTTGAATTTATGGCCACAGAGTTGTTCGTAGTATTGCCTATTTATCTTTTTAGTGTCTATGAGGTCAGTACTAATGTTTCCTTTTTTATTTCTGATATTAGAAGTCTGTGTTTTTTTCTCTCTTTTTTTTCTGTCAATCTGGTAGATTTTATCAATCTTGCAAAAATCTTTTTAAAGAATCAGCTTTTAGTTTTGTTGATTTTCTGTATTTTCTTATTTTCTCCTTTGATAATTTTTGCTCTCATATTTATAATTTGCTGCTTCTGCTAGCTTTGGATTTATTTTGCTTTTCTCCCCAATAGTTTCTCAAGGTGGATATTTAGATAATTGACTTGAGAGCTTTCTTATTTTCTGTAATGGTCATTCAATGCTATAAATTTCCTCTTAACCATTGTTTTAGGTATACCCACTAAATTTGACATGTTGTATTTTCATTTTCCTTTACTTCATTAAAAAAAAAAGTCCCTTGAGACCTCCTCTTTGATCTTTGAGTTATTTAAAAGTGTATTGTCTAAATATTTGAAGGCTTTTTGGATACTCTTATTGATTTCTAGTTTAATTCTATTATGATCTGGCACATACTTTGTATGATTTCTGTTCTGTTAACTTCATCATGGTTTATTTTGTGACATAGAATCTGGTCTGTCTCAGTGAGTGATCTGTGTGCATTTGAGAAGAAAGAGTTTTCCATTGTTGATGTGTGGGGTGCCCTGCAAATAGCAGTTAAGTCTAGTTGGTGGTCGTGTTTGTATAACCTTTAAGAAGGGCCACCCTCAAGTCCCCATGCCTGCCTTTTCCTAGGGAGATGACTCCTGCCCCCGGGGTTTAGAAGTCTCCCTTACTCCATCCACTCTGGAAGAGTGTGCCTGTTTTCTGGTTCTTCTAGTGCCCTGTTTGGTTTCTTATCACCAGGGCTTTCTTTTCTCCTCACTTAGCAAACAAAGTCCAAGCCCTTTCCACAGGTGAACTAGCTTCTTTTCTGTGCATGTGTCCATATTATTCACTCATTTTAGTCATTTTGTCACTCAGCAAATATTTATTGAGTGACTAATGTATGCCAGGCTGAGAATAATGTCATGAACAGAAGAGAACAGAAACCCCTGCCCTCAAAAAGTTTGTGTTTTGTGGTTCTTCTTCATAATCCTAAGTCTGTGAGGTAATCAGATAATACAACCACAATTGGCCCATCATCCTGCTCCATTTTCTAGTTAGAATGCCAATATTATAGAGGGTCTGGTTGTGATTTTGAGGCACTCTTTACTAGGAAATGCAAATAGGGAAAGGCTGGGAGATGAACATTTGTGACTGCTTCCTCTTCTCTGAGCTCTGGGGGAAGAGCTGGTTAAGGACTGTTTGTTTGGTACAATCTTGTGGGAATGCTGGCCAACAGACCCAAGGGATTAAGGGGTGCTTCCCCTGAGCAACAGCCACAAAAGCTGGGGCACCAGACATGCACACAAACTCTTTCCAGGGAGATGCTGGTGACCTAGGGCAGGGCAGAGGGACAGCATGAAGATAGTGCCCATCAGCCTTCCCCGTCTCCAAAGAGGATGGCAGCAGGCCCCTTGAATTTGTTAAATTAGAACAAGAGTCCTCATGAGCCTGTTAAGAACTGTTTCTTTTTTTACTATAGTCTTGTGGGTCTCATGGACGCAAGCTCCATTGGTTTTCAGAGCTACATGTTTTGGGGGCTTGTCCCTCAGGTGGAAGTCTTAAAAGTTGGGGTGCTAGATCCCAAACCCTTTGCTCCTCAGGGAGAAGTTGGGAGTTGTGATTTTGCTCCTGATCATACGCTGCCATGCAGGACTTGCAGTTGTGGCGAGATTGTGTCTCTGCCTCTCCTACCCATTTTGATATGGATTTTTTTCTTGTTCCTCTGATGTGTAGGAGTCACTCAGCTAGTGTCTGGATTTCTTTCAAAGAGAATTGTTCTGTATATAGCTGTCGATTTGGTTGTCCAAAGGAGGATGAGTTCAGGAGCCTCCTAGGTTGAAATCTAGAACCAGAAATTCATTGAATTTCTATCAGGAAGACTGCATGCTTACTTATGTAGCTTACTTGTGGTTGTCAATACATTGAATCTTACTCTGGCTGTGCTTCAGCCAGGTTGTTGTTGTGAAGACACAATTTCTCTCTGTGATTTATAGTCTCCCTCGAAAATGGCCAAACATCACCATTGTTGGGGGGGAATAAAATTTCCCTTACCCTTCTGGGTTTTTCTGGCTGGTCTAATAATTAAATCGACATGAGACAGATTAACAGGAGAAAAATTGAACAAAAGTTTAATAACATGTATACATGGGAGAGACCCAAGAAAACTGAGTAGCTGTCAAAATGGCCAAAACCCTCACCTTACAAACCGTCTTCAGCTAGAGATAAAAAAGGATGTTGGGGTAAAGGTTTGGGACTTCAAAGAGGAAGATGGCAGTTCACATGGAGATGGAAGAGCAAACATTTGATAAATAAATGTTTGCTGGGCTAACAGAGACAATGGGACACAGAGTGGGCTCTGAACTCTAAGAGTCTCCCCACCACACGTAGCCTATATTCTTTGCAGACATCTCTGGTAATCACTCTATTCCTATAAGAGGCCCTCTGTCTAAATTCTTTTCAGACAGTTAGAGGGAAGGTCAAAGTCTTTTCCTAAGTCTTTTGGGCCTTGATTGCTTCTGGCTTACTGATCTGAATGCCAGAGACATTTGGAGTGTTTCTCCCCTATCCCACCCGCTGGACTGTGTTGCATCAGATCCTCTTGCCTCCAGCTCCCTGCACAGTCCCAGACCCACTGTCTCAGAGGCAGTGACTTCACTGGGTTTTTCTACTCATGCTGAGGCATAAGAGTCCACGGAACATGCTCTGAGCCCACATCCGTGCCACTGGAAATGCAGGAGCATCAAAATACTATCAGGATGACCCTCTGACTGAAGGGAGGTGAGGATCTGTTAACCCGTTCCTCTTCCTTCCTCCTCGGTTTGGGAGGCCCTGAGATTCAGGCATTCCCAGCAGACGGGCCCACAACGTTGAGCGGTCAGCTGTTATTTGCACCAGGCAGCCAGTTCTCTCTCCTTCCCTCCTGGAATTGTGTTCTCTAAATGGCAATGTATAACTTTTGCCTCTGGCTTTGCTTTCCAGGGAAACCAAGTTAAGATGTCATTCTCTCCCAGCAAATATCAACTTGTAAAGGTGAGATGACACCAAGGGCAAAACTAGAGAAGAAAGATTAAACAAAACATCTCAAAAAAAGCCCAGCATCTATGGTGTCTGCCCCTCTGTGTCTCGTTGCTCTCTTTACCCTGCCTCATTCTTAAATAGCCCCTGTAGGAAGCATCTCAAGGAACCAAGATCTAAAATGTACCTTATGGGAATGGGTCCCAAGTATTTTAACTTTTATCATTGACAGAGAAGCAGTGGAAGGCAACGTTTTAAAGTAAAATGCGTTCAATTAAAAAGATCGAGTTAGGCAAGATGAGTAAGTTCTAGAGATCTGCCGTACAACACAGTGTTTGTAGTTGACAGTACTGTGTTAGTCACTTAAAAGTTTGTTAGGAGTGTAGAGCTCATGTTAAGTGCACTTACCACATTATAAAAAATACAAAGGGGCACAGGAACATTTTGGAGTTTACCTTGACTGTGGGGATAGTTCCACAGGTATATCAATCTCATCAAATTGTATACATTAACTATGTGCAGCTTTTTGTATATCAATTATACCTCAATAAAGCTGTTAAAATAATAATAATAATAGGGGAAATTTTCCACTGGGAGAGGGGATACATGTGAAATTTGTGCAGTATCCACTCAGTTTTTAAAACTGTAAACCTAAAACTTTTCTAAGAAATAAAATCTAGTGACTTTTTTTTTTTTAATGAGCTAGCTGTCCCAAGGAGATGCAAATGAAAAGTTAAGTCAGAGGCAGACAGTCAAAAGGTAAGAAAGCATTGCCTGGACTAGAAATTAAGATGCAAGAATCTGGGCTTCTAGAGATCAATTCCAAAGACAAAGTGATAAAAATGTGTAGTCAGAAAGGCATCAAGACTCGGGGGAAAAGAACTGCAGGGTTGACTAGTAGAAAAATAGTATAAAAATAGCACAGAAAATGGAAAGAAAAGCTTGTTGCAAGCTGACTGCCTTTTCATCTCAGAGGGAAAGCTCATAGTAGAAATCTGAAGAAAAAGAAAAGAACTGTTCTTTAAAGAATACTTCTACCTCAGAGGCACCTTTGAAATGCAACTTCCTGTTTAGATCTTATCTTGTCAGACACCTGTCTTTCCATGTTTTCCTCTGTTACCTGGTCCTGTGTGTGGCAAATGAGACCAACTGTGTAGGGCAGGATGATAGCAGAGGCAAACATAAGTTTGCTTTTTGTCTGCACAGAAAAACGTGTGCAGTGTTTTTCCTGTTGAGCATGAAATGTCAGCAGGAAGGGGAGGGTGTGGTAACTCCTAGCACAACCTCCGACATCACAGACTGCTTTACAGCTTTTGGCTTATTTCAATCACTTAATTGAACAAAAATTATTTGGAGAATGACATGGGTCAGCTAAGAAAGATTCTACTAAATGTAACATTATTGAACCTAGTAGAAGATGTAGGGGAAAGTGGACACATAATGTATAGTAGCAATTATGAGTTGAGCACTAATTATTGATATTTGCCAGGACTCACTCTGCCAAGAGCATTTCATGTCAACTCTGAGAGGTATATACTATTGTTAACCTTTTTTAAACATGAAGAAATGGACTTTGAGAAACTAACCACATGCTGACCATCACATAAGTGCAGAGAACAGAGACAAGACATTAGCATACTGCAATGCCCCACATGGTGCTCAAAGATGGTGCTGATGCCCACAGAGGAGGGACACTCACTGTGTGCTGTGGCTTACAGGTACCATTTCTAGTCTACACAAAACCTTGTAAGGCAAGGGCTTATTCTTACTTTACTGATGAGAAATCTGAGGTTCAATAGCTGATAAATTTACCAAGGTGACATAGTTAACAAGTAGACAAGTCAGAATCTGAACACAAACCAACTGGACTCCAGAATGTAGGGCACCCTCGTTTGTTCTGTTTTGAGTTTGAATACACTAATGTTACCAAACAAGTTCGTGTGCCTGATGCTCAGTGAGGCACACTCCAAACAAAATGTTGGAGTTTGGAGCAGAGAAAGGTTTATTGCAGGGCCATACAAGGAGACGGGTGGCTCATACCCCCAAAAACCTCAAACTCCCCAAAAGGTTTCAGCAAAGCATTTTTAAAGACAAGGTGGGGGAGGGGTGTGGTTAGTTATGGCAAACTTCTTGGTGTAGGAATCCTTTGTTCTCACAGCTGTCCATGTAGGTCAGGTCATGGTCAGATCATGACATTCCTGTAAACCTCCAACAAGACAAATGTTTCTTCAATTTGTATCTCTATATGAATGAACTCTTAAAGGTCAGAGCCCTGAGAATAGGATATTCTATATATTTCAGGCTAAAGGCAACATTCTTTTACAAAAGGTGCAGAGTCAGTATGACTAAGCACAGGCAACAGAGTACAAGGGTTAGAGCTAACAGAATAGATTCAATATGGAGTCAGATTTGTTCTTCCCTATTACACTAATATCATTATAGGTATGAAGCTTCCAGTATATCACCAGCTGGTAGTTGAAGCTGAAAATGTATTTGTGCTCTTTTCTGTCTGCTCTTAGACAAGTAGGTCATATAACTCTAGTGTTCTGTCTAGAGTTAGCCAAACAAACAAAAAAAGGTCATTAAACAGTTAAGCACAGTCAATCTAACATTCCTTGTCAGTTTGTCTCCCAGAGGATTTCCTACAAGGTAGACTCAATCAGTGGTGTAACCACATTTTTTTGTACATGGGAAAGCAAGTTTCTGCAGGAGAGAACTTGGGAGTCAGTAGAGAAATTGTGATTTTCTGAGAGTGGGATCCTAGAAAGAAGCAGCTTCAGGAAGCCAAGAATCCACTGCTGGTGAGTCGCTGTCCAGTTACATTGCACCTACCAATTAGTTGTGTTCTTTATATTATCAGTGGACTAGAACCCCAGGGTAATGATTTGTCTGTGTGTCCTGGAAGGAATCTCAGAGGGAATTTAACTTAACCCCCTAATGTTTCAGATGAGGACATTGAGACCCTGAAAGGTAAAATGTCCAGCTAAGTTCACATGTTTTGAGGTAGAAAAGAAGAAATAGAATGTCTCTGTAATAGGAAAGAAAAAAAAAATCTGACTCCATATTAGATCTGTTTCTTTTACTTTAACCTTTGTATTCTACTGCTTTTGCTATAAGTTAATCACTAAAAGAATGTTGCCTACAGCCTGATATATACAGGATAACACATTCAAGTCTCTGACTTTTAAAGGTACAACACTTTCCCATTCATATAGAGATAAAAAGTTGCAAACAGAGAATAACATTTGTCTTGTTGGCGGTTTACAGGAATATCATTATCTTATGTGGACAACTGCAAGAACTATACCAAGAAGTTTGCAACAACTAACCATGTCCCTCCCTCACTTTGCCTTTAAAAATGCTTTGCTGAAACCTTTGGGGAGTTTGGGGTTTGGGAGGGTACAAGCCACCTGGCTCTTTGCATGGACCTGCAATAAAACTTTCTCTGTTCTAAACTCTGATTTTTCAGTTTGTTTGGCCTCACTGTGTGTCTGGCACAGAAACTTGCATTGGTAACATCTCTTGTCCAGTATTTCACCCAATTTTCAGCCTGGAGTCCAGGGGCTGCCAACACTGGTGGTTCCACAGGCTCAGTGGAAGGCTGTCCTGAGATCTGTGGTGATGAAAGCAGGCTATCAGTGTGTGGAGAAACGTGGGTCTGGAAGCATCCACTTCCCACCCTGAACACTTCCCTCCCCCTTGGTAGAGGGCTATTCCTCTACTCACCCTTGTGGTATGCCCTACATTCACTTTGATGCAACTGACAGGGAGTAACTTAATCTCTGTCAGTATCACCCATCTTCCAACACAAAATCTGAGACAGAATCTTGGAAACTAACATTCAGGGAACATGTCTTATATTCAGGACAGTAGGCCAGTACTTTTCACACCTACATCATCTTATTTAATCCTCATAATGATGTTGTGTCAGGTAGTAATTATCTCTGCACTACTGGGGAGGTAAACAAGCTCAAAGAAGTCCAGTTATGGTTCTTCCCTGTCAGGAAGTGAGTGGATGGAGGTCTGTGTGAGTCCAAAGCCCAGACATCTTGAGAAGTGTTTAGTTAGAGCAATAGCCTCATCATGAAACAGCCCAACAAACAAGTACAGTTCCTTTCCCCAAGTTTGTGATTTACAGCTAAAGCAGTTGCAGATTTTTCTTTTGTTTTTTTAATTAGAGAGCTGATATTAGAGAATAAAACTGCAAAATGGAAACCCAAGCTGGTAAGTCCATGGAAACTGGATACTTAGGCTGCATTTATATATCTACTGTCAACACTTAGAGAGCCTAGATTAATAGAGCAAACAGAGTGATGGTGATTACCCTGGTAACAAAATCGCCATTAAGCCTTGCTCGAGGAGGAAATAAAAAGCTCCAACATCTGTCAGGTTCAACCAAAGTTCATTGAGGATAGAAAACTTCATATGTTCCTTTTTTTTTCCTTAAAATCACAGATAGCAGAATGAACACAGATCACCTAGTGACTAGGAGCCCAGTGGCTCAGAGCTCCCACTAGGGTCCAGGGAGAAACGTGGAGTGACCCAGCAGCACTCACACAACCTCTTGGGGTTAAATCAGAATTATTCCCATGAAAAAGGGAACCATTGCCAGAAATTTTAACATTTCATTAAACCAAAGTTAGCCCCCAATTTCAGATTCACTTTTAAAGGAACTTGCTAACATTGGAGTTGGCTTCAATAACCAAGGCCATCTGGCCATTTTTCAATTGCCGTTTTTGTCTAGCTAGATGAAGAGGTAGTCTCCATAAAAATTAGTTTTTCTTATCCTCTTGGGCAGAACAGTGTAAGCAAATCCCCTCATGTGAAAAGAATAGCCGTTCTATCCTGGTGTTTATTGAAACTTTCCCCACCCCAACCCCCCCCAGCATTTTACCCTGCCATCTATTGGTTTGGTAATATCTTGCCATACTTATCTTTTTAAAACTTGAAATACATTTGACCTATAACAGGGGTCCCCAACCCCCAGGCCGAGGACTGGTATCAGTCCTCAGCCTGTTAGGAACTGGGCTGCACAGCAGGAGGTGAGCCGTGGGTGAGCGAGGGAAGCCTCATCTGTTTGCTCCTCATTGCTCGCATTACCGCCTGAACCATACCACCACCCCCACCACCATCCACGGAAAAATTGTCCTCCATGAAACTGGTCCCTGGTGTCAAAAATGTTGGGACCGCTGACCTATAACATTGTGTAAGTTTAAGGTGTACAACATGTTGATTTGATACATTTATACATTGTAATATGATTGCCATTGTAGTGATAATTAACACCTCTATCACGTTACATATTTATCATTTCTTTTTAGTGATCAGAATACTTAAATTCTACTCTTTTAGCCTGTTTGATGATTATAATACAATACTGCTGTCCATATTCACTATGCTGTGTACTACTTGTTGCAAGTTTGTACCCTTAAACAATATGTGTCCTATCCCTCCATTCCCCATCCCTTGGTAACCACCATTTTACTCTGTTTATCTGAGTTTGCCTTTTTTAGATAACTCATACAAGTGACATCATATAATATTTGTCTTTCTTTCTCTGACTCATCTCACTTAGCATAATGCTCTCAAGGTCCATCCATGTTGGCACAAATGGCAGGATATCATTTCTCATGGCTGAATAATATTCCACTTGACCAACAGGCCCATGAAAAGACACTCAACATTATGAATCATCAGGGAAATGCAAATCAAAACCACAATGAGATATCACCTCACACCTGTTAGTATGGCCATGATCAAGAAGATGTATTGATAGATAACAAGTATTGGAGAGGATAGGAAATCCTTGTGCACTGTTGGTGGGAATGTAAACTGGTTCAGCCACTATGGAAAACAATATGGAGGTGCTTCAAAAAAGTTAAAAATAGATCTACCATATTGCCATACTTCTTAAAGGCATGTAGACACATAATTGTACCCACTAAAAGTAGTGGTTTTTGTTTGCTTTTTTAGATATCATTTTGCAATGTGTTTTTTCTCACTCAGTAGGATGTTTTTGGGTTTGTTCATTCCATAAAACTCTACCTTATCATGTCCAACTGCTACAGTATATTCTCTAGCATGTATTATCCATTCCATTATTGACAGTATGTTCCAATTTTCTTACTGTTCACAAACTAGGCTCTGAAAGCCACCCTTGGACATGCCTGCTTGTTCATATTGGGTTTCCTTATGATCATGTGGTAGGTTGTGTTCTAATGATGCCCACATCATCATTTTTATCCTGCCCCTGCCATGCTTCTCAGCAGGCAAATCACATTCCCTGTCCCATCACTGGCCTTGGACACGTGGCAGTTGCCACATCAGAATGGACGCTCTGCTTGTGGCAGCGTGGTCCATCTCTCCGTTCTGCCTTGGGAACAGCACATCTGAGATAAAGGCTGCTTCTCCCCCCATAATGAGAGCACATGCAGAGAGGACCAGAACTGACCTGAAGCCCCCATGTTGGGTGACTGAGAAAGAGATGTTTATTGTTATCTCACACTGAGATATTAGGGTCATTCAAAACCATACATAGGAAAAGCTGAAAAGTGCTATTGAATTCTGAGGAGAAAAAGGGTTGAGTTATAAGTTTAAGTTGATTCCACAAATATTTTGAAGTGGGATATTTTGCACGTAGTAGTCTAGATTCTGGGGATCATAGCAGTGAATAACAGTGAAGAAAACCAAGTTCCCACTGGGAGGGTGCTTACATTTTATGCATATCATAAAATTTTATGGTTTTTAAAAATTATTTTATTAATAATTTTTAAAAATTAATTAATTAATTTATTTATTTATTTTTGGCTGTGTTGGGTCTTCATTTCTGTGCGAGGGCTTTCTCTAGTTGCGGCGAGTGGGGCCACTCCTCATCGCGGTGCACGGGCCTCTCACTGCCGCGGCCTCTCTTGTTGCGGAGCACAAGCTCCAGACGCGCAGGCTCAGTAGTTGTGGCTCACGGGTCTAGTTGCTCCGCGGCATGTGGGATCTTCCCAGACCAGGGCTCGAACCCGTGTCCCCTGCATTGGCAGGAAGATTCTCAACCACTGCGCCACCAAGGAAGCCCTAAAATTTTATGTTATAATAGATACTGCCAAACTGTCCTCCTCCCTCCTATTTATTTATAAAGGGAGAAAGAGGAAATTTAGGGTGCATATTCTTTCCAGCTTGCTTGTCTTCCATTCTCCAATCTTCAAAGAAACGTTTTTGCTCTGAGCATGGACTTGGCAAAGCTGGATTTACAGTAACCCTCACCCTAGGGACCCTGACAGTCAGTCTGGCTGCTGGTACTCCACCAGCAAAATTGTCTCTCTGCTTGGCTTTGCTTTGACTCCTCAGCACAATGGGATGGCTCTGGCTTTACTCACACAGGGACATATGGGATTATGGAAGGTCGTGGTGACCCCGGCATGAAACCTGAGGTGGGAGCAGGCCTTCTGTGGTTGCATCACCATGATGGGCCATGGAACTGATGGGGCTTAGGGCAGTGGAAGGAGTGGGGTGAGCAGGGAGAGGGCAGCTGGTCCTGGAGGGCAGGGTCAGCAACTGGGGCCCGTGGGCCACATCACAAGGGAGACTGGGAGGGGAGGGGAGAAGAGAAGAACCTGACTCACATTCCCCAGGGAAAGATGCACCTCAGAGGGTGGCAATATCCTCCCTGCCATTGTCCCAATGTCCTGGCAGTTGTGGACAAGCCCCGGCCCCTGCATGTCTTCCAAGTCACACATTTTTCACCAGCCCTTTCTCTTCTGTTCTCTTCAATACCTAGTGTCCTACTAAGCTGGTGGCTTTGTTCTGAAGTATGTGGCTAGGCTCCTGGTCTCTTGATGAACAACTCTTGTCAAAGTCTTTTTTACAGAAGCTGAGGACAGCTACCGCTCTCAAAGAAGGCACCAGTTCTCCAGAACCTCCCCCTTGGTTAGAGGTCTTGAGTCCAGCTGGCCTTCTCTGCTCCTGGTGCTGCCTGCTTCTACTTCCCTGCATTTCTCTGGGCTCCAGCCTCTATTCTAGGCAACTTCCTCCAGCTCCCACCCTCCTCAAACCCAGTTTCTCTACCTGGTCTGTGACACTGAGTCCTCGTGCTGCCTCCCAGTCAAGTGCACAGGGTTATCAACATGCCCCTGTGCTCTTGAATTTCCTGGATAACAGTGTCTTCAGAAAAATGCCTAAAGAGTTCTTGCTTTTGAATCTGGGTGTAGAAAGAACACACCACCCAAGAATCAGCCACAACTACACATTAGCAATCATATACATAATGATATAGATTGCTTACTTTTTGCATGTACTAGTCTAAGAATTTTACATATATTAATTGTCACACAACCCTATGAAGTAACTCCTTTTTAAAGGTGAGGAAATTGAAGCACAGAAAAATTAAGTACCTAACCCAAGGTCACACAGCTATTCAAGAGGCATCGTTGGAAGGAAGCCAGGAAACTCCTAGGTGATACAATTCTGGAGACAGAATGAATTTCTTTCCACCAATGAAAGAGTTTCCTAATCAACATTACTGAAGATTTCTTAAAAATTTCAAAGTTTTATGAGCACGAGTTTGTTGCTACATTACCATATTTACTGAATATATTTTCTGGAAAGTAATTTTAATAAAGTTTACTCTCAATTAAAAAAATAGGTAATCTCAATCCAGAATCTGTGCCCAACACTGCCTTTAAATGGAATGTTAAGGAGGCAAATAATGCAGTGGTGAATATTAGGGAGTAAAACCTTAGAATTTGCTAATTCCTTGATTGTAAAGAGTGAAGGTGAGAGAGCAATAAAGAATGACTCCCAAGTTTCTGGTCCTGGTACTCGCAAGAGAGGAAGGTAATCAAAAGAGAGAGTCACTGACTTTGGGGAATAAGCTGAGTGACTTGGATTACGTTTTGGTGCCCTCGGGACTGTGGGTGGATGGAAGGCACCCTCGGGACAGCCTGCCAGGTGGACCTCAGTTGCTCAGTTTGTGTCCTGGGAAGTCAGACTCCAGCCTGCGTCTAGGCCCCAAGTTTCCCCTCTCTATGACCTGGGAGAGTTGAGTCGTTAAACGCTGGGACCATTGTTTTCTCACCTGTAATGTGCTGATGATTGTAGTTCCTGCTTCATGAAACCATTTGATACTAGCCAGTGAACTGCAGATGATAGTATAGGCCTGAGTGTTCCTGCATCAACTCTGCACTCACACAGCTGTGGAAGCGGCAGCTTGCCATCAGCCCTCCTTGTCACCAGAGAATCTTACAAGGCCAAGTAGGTGGATAGGCCACCAAGTGAGAGCTTGGTGACACTTGGGACCCCAACATCTTAGGGCTTTCCTTAGGTAGGGGTTTTATTTATTTATTTATTTATTTAGTTGTTGTTGTTGTTTTACTTTCTTTTTTTTTTTAATAATTTTTATTTTTATTTATTTATGGCTGTGTTGGGTCTTCGTTTCTGTGCGAGGACTTTCTCTAGCTGTGGCAAGCGGGGGCCACTCTTCATCGCGGTGCGCAGGCCTCTCACTATCGCGGCCTCTCTTGTTGCGGAGCACAGGCTCCAGACGCGCAGGCTCAGTAGTTGTGGCTCACGGGCCCAGTTGCTCTGCGGCATGTGGGATCTTCCCAGACCAGGGCACGAACCCATGTCTCCTGCATTGGCAGGCAGATTCTCAACCACTGCGCCACCAGGGAAGCCTTACTTTCTTTTTTTTTAATGCATTTCCATTATGGTTTATTATAGGATACTGAATATAGTTCCCTGTGTTATAGAGTAGGGCCTTGTTATTTATCTGTTTTTATATATAGTAGCTTGTATCTGCTATCCTAATTTATCCCTCTCCCCTCTTTCCCCTTTGGTAACCATAAAGTTATTTTCTATGTCTGTGAGTCTGTTTCTGTTTCATAGATAAGTTCATTTGTATCATATTTTAGATTCCACATATAAGTGATATCATATGATATTTGTCTTTCTCTTTCTTAATTACTTCACTTAGTATGATAATCTCTAGGTCCGTCCATGTTGCTACAAGTGGCATTATTTCATTCTTTTTCATGGCTGAGTAATAGTCCATTGTATATATATACCACATCTTCTTTATCCATTCATCTGTCGATAGACATTTAGGTTGCTTCCATGTCTTGGCTATTGTAAATAAGGCTGCTATGAACATTGGGGTGCATGTATCTCTTTGAATTTTCTCCAGATATGTGCCCAGGGATGAGATTGCTGTATCATATGGCAACTCTATTTTTAGTGTTTTAAGCAACCTCCATACTATTCTCCATAGTGGTTGTACCACTTTACATTCCCACTTAGGTAGGGGTTTTAGATTTTATTTTGTTTTGGGTAAATGGATTATTCCACTATATATCAAAATCCTGCAAACTAGACAATAACAAAATAACTGAGTGGTAAACACCAACTCACCTGAGCCCTAGAATTTCAGAAACAACTTCCAAAGCTAGAAAAGGGTTTTCTGTGTTCCTGACAGTGTGGATATTGCTATCTGGAACACCTAGCTGAGTGAGGAGATGGTCCTACTGACTCAGGGCACATGATTGAAATGGGGTCAGGTGGTAGACAGGATGAAGTGTTCTGACGTTTCAGAATAAAACAGCAATCATCTAGAGAAATCATTTCTAGAAACACATCCTACTTCTGGGTTGGAATATCTGACAACTCACTTAAGTATTTTGTTTTAAGGGTTTCAAACAGATCCGAATTTGTTTCCACCCCGTCAGACTGTGATTTGGAGTAGAGGGAAATGGATGTGACTGATTCAGCTCCACAGAACATAAAGCAAGATGAAAAATGAGGCCATAATGGAAAACTAATTACAGTGGCAAAGAGAACATCGTCTTCACTGCAAAGGCATGTTGTGTCTCTATTTGACTGTGCTGGAGAAACTATTAGACACAAAGACAAACAAAAAATTGTGGCACCCATGACACATTCAACTGGAGTCATTTAAGGTATGCACATAAAATGGTGGCCTGGAGGGGAAATTGGGGACACCTATCTAATTACAGACTTCCTCTGACATCCAGAAAGAGGTAGCTTAGCAGTGCAGATTTGGGGGCCCAGATCTCCTGATCCCTGGTCTCATTTGATTTCTAGTGACCAGGTTTTATTTTTATAAATAAAAATTCTTGTCCTCCAGTTCAATGCCCAACTTCTCTGTGCAGCATCCCTTGGCCCCTCTGGCCTGGAGATGCTCTCCCTACTTTGACTCCCATGCCTCTACCCTCTGGTAGGCTCTGGTGGTAACACTGTACTTCTTTCCATCATCTTCACTCAGCCCATGTCTTTTTTCTCTTGCCTCCAACCAGGTGACCCATGGAGGGAAATAGAGATGATATCCCTTCACACGGTTACTGCTGTTTCTTGGAGACACTGTGGGGAGGAGGAAACATGCCTGGCTTACTCCAGAAGTTAAGAAGTAGCACTTGTTTTAAGAATTAAAAGATTCTTCCCATAGTTCATTGGAAAAGCTATAGCATACGATGGCTGAGTGTAATTCCACATTGGTAAAACTGCAGGTGTTTACTCTTTTTGTTAAAAAAGTGTAATTTCCATAAGGACTAATTTTCTTGAGTTACTCAACTTTATAATAAGTCTACATTTAATTTTCAGTAATAGAAAAGAGAAACAAAGCTTCAAATGTAGAGGGATTTTACACAATACAGTATGTGTTTAATTATAAATACCAGCAAGTATGACAGCAAGGCGTTGAGCAACCAAGTGGCTGTGATATTTAGTTACTATGATGACAATGGTGACTACAATGAAGGGGGTTATGTGACTGTCCTAGGTGGGCCTAGAAAGTCTACAGAAGGAAAAGGGAAATTTGATGGTCTTAAGTGCCCAGCTCAGAACATAGATAGAAAAATCATCATTTCTATGAGTGCAGTGAAGGGCTTCCTTACTTTTTGCTGCAGGGCAGATACAGTTGTAGAGTTGCAGTTCCATTTATTTATTTTACTGTTGAGGGAGGAGAGGTTGGACCTTTTTGTTCCAGTTTCATTGATATATAAATGATCTGCAACATTGTATTAGTTTCAAGTGTACAACATAATGATTTGCATATGTATATATTGCAAAGTGATCACCACAAGTCTAGTTAACATCCAATGCTTAACATGGTTACAAATTTTTTTTCTTGTAATGAGACTTTTAAGATCCACTCTCTTAGCACCTTTTAAGTATATGATACAGTATTGTTAACTGTAGTTAACTATAGTATTGTTAATTATACATAATGCTGTATACCACATCCCCATGACTTATAAGTGGAAGCTTGTTCTAACATTTCAGAATAAAACAGAACAAAATAGTTAAGTGAGCTGTCAGATATTCCAACCCAGAAGTAGGATGTGTTTATAGAAATGATTTCTTTAGATTGTTGCTGTTTTATTCTGAAACGACAGAACTTTTGACTACCTTCACCCATTTTTACTTCCACCCTCCACCCCTTATGGCAACTGCCAATCTGTTCTCTCTATCTATGAGTTTGTTTTTTTAGATTCCACATATAAGTGACATCATAAGGTATTTGTCTTTCTCTGTCCAACTTATCTCACTTATCATAATGCCTTCAAAGTCCATCCATGTTGTTGCAAATGGCAGGATGCCCTTCTTTCTTCATGGCTGAATTATATTCCATTATATCCATATGCCACATTTTCTTTACCCATTCTTCCATCAATGGACACAGGTTGTTCCCATGTCTTGGTTATTGTAAATAACACTGTGATGAACATAGGGGTGCAGAAATCTCTTTGAGATAGCGACTTTATTTCCTTTAGATATAAACTGAGAAGTGGGATTACTTGGAACCAGATCCTTCCCCAGTCCTATTTTTGATTTTTTGAGAAAGCTCCATACTGCTTTCCCTACAGGCTGCACCAATTTACATTTCCAACAACAAGGGTTGCAGTTCCATTTAAATACACAGCTTTGTCAGATACCAAATGCTAAGATCAGGGTACCAACAGAGAAGGAGAGAGTCTAAGATGAGGGATGAGGGTTGTGCCAGACAGAATCTAAGGTGGCCTCCATAACCCCCACCTCCTAGTGTTCATACTCTTATGTAATCCCCTCCCCTTGTGTGTGAGCAGGACCTGTATCTTGCTTCCAAACTTCTAAATATGAGAAAGGTGATGGATGTACATGGTTACATTTCATAGGATTGTTATCTGTCTTGCTAGGAGTCTTTCTCTCCCCAAGTGACTTTGAAGAAGTGAGCTACCATATGGAAAGGATCGTGTGGCAATCAGCTGACACACAACCAGT
The DNA here is from genome assembly GCF_949987535.1 of Balaenoptera acutorostrata. Classification (NCBI taxonomy): domain Eukaryota; kingdom Metazoa; phylum Chordata; class Mammalia; order Artiodactyla; family Balaenopteridae; genus Balaenoptera; species Balaenoptera acutorostrata. The sequence goes on along the minus strand of NC_080066.1, from coordinate 55,209,117 downwards.
AAGAAGCTGTAAGATATGCTGCCAATAACCACCTGAGCTTGGAACCAGATCCTTCCTCAGTCGAGTCTCAGATGAGACTTTGGCCGCAGCTGACACCTTGTTTGCAGCTTGTGAGGCCCTGAAACAGAGGATCCAACTATTCTATGCCCAGCCTCCTGACTCACAGAGACCATGAGATGATAGATTTAGGTTTCTTTAAGCCAATACGTTTGTGGTGATCTTGTTATGCAGCAATAGATAACTAATGGAGGGGTAGAATTTGGCTAAAGAGAGAGAAAGCTGAGAATTTTGAATCCCACATTCCACCTGACACTTCCTCCTCCCCCTACCCTCCCACCCCCAAATCTGAGGGACCAATATTCTCCAGCAAAAAAAAATCCTTTCAGTGACTGCAGCTAAGGCAATTGCCTCAGAAGGAGATGTTACTTTTTCTCAACACTCTGCATATCTGCAGGAAAATATGTATGGAACTGAAGTTTAAGAATACTTGGCCAGGGCTTCCCTGGTGGCACAGTGGTTAAGAATCTGCCTGCCAATGAAGGGGACGTGGGTTCGAGCCCTGGTCTGGGAGGATCCCACATGCTGTGGAGCACTGGGCCCATGAGCCACAATTGCTGAGCCTGCGCGTCTGGAGCCTGTGCTCCGCAACGGGAGAGGCCGCGATGGTGAGAGGCCCGTGCACCACAATGAAGAGTGGCCCCCACTTGCCACAACTAGAGAGGGCCCTTGCACAGAGACGAAGACCCAACACAGCCATAAATAAATAAATTAATTAATTTTAAAAAAAAGGTCCACGTCAAACAAATATTAAAAAAAAAAAAAAGAATACTTGGCCAAAATGGACAAAATGTGTAATGAGATTGGACTGAATTTATTAATATACATGTATTCACATGAATGTAATTGTTGGCTTACCCACCAGGAATGGCATTAACAGTCTGTTAAATTGTGTAGTTGAAGGCTGGACTTAATGGTTACTTACAACAAATGAGACTGAGAAGTCAGAAATTTCCTGGCCATCTCTAGAGGAAGGAGGACAACAGCTCAGGGGATGGGCATGTTGGAATGAATCTCTTATGTCAAACTGCTCAGCTACTCTTTAAACAGCTTCCACAGAGGACCTGGAAGACACTCTTTTCATCAAGATATAAAGAAATGCATTGCTGTGATGGTACTAGTACACAGGCATACCTTAGACATATTGCCAGCTCAGTTCCAGACCACTGCAATAAAGTGAATATCACAATTAGCAAGTCACATGAACTTTTGTTTTCCCAGTGCATATAAAAGTTATGTTTACACTGTACTGTAGTCTATTAAATGTGCAATAGTATTATGCATACTAAGTGAAAAGAGCCAATCTAAAAATTCTACATACTGAATGATTCAAATTATGCCACATTCTGGAAAATGCAAAACTACAGAGACAATGACATTTAGTAATTGCCAGGGGTTGGGGGGAGAAAGACATGAATAGGCAGAGCACAGCTGATTTTTCAGGCAGTGGAACCATCTTGTATGACTTTGTAATGGTGGGTACATGTCACTATACATTTGTCAAAATCCATAGAGTGTAAAACACAAAGAGTGAATCCTAACGTAAATTATGGACTTTAGATAAGAATGTATCAATATTGGCTCATCAATTGTAACAAATGTATCACATTAATGCAACATGTTAATAATAAGGTAAGCTGAGTAGGTGTGTAGGGGGAGAGGTGGGGTATATGGGAATTCTCTGTACCACTGCTCAATCTTTCTGTAAACCTAAAATTGCTCTAAAAAGTAAAGTGTATTAATTTAAATCATTAAAAAAAGAGAATGAAAACATCAAAATTTGAAGAATACAGCTAAATTAGTGCTTAGAAGGAAATTGATAACATTAAATGCTTTTATTAGAAAGATTTAACTTCAGTAACTTATTCCACTTAGAGAAACTAGAAACTAGAGAAAGATAAAATTAAAACTAAAGTAAGCAGAAAGAATGAAATAGTACAAATTATAGCAAGTCAATACAATTGATAATAGAAAGAAAAACAAAAAAATCAGCAAAGCTGGGTTTTTTTTATTTTTTAATTGAAGTATAATTGATTTACAATGTGTTAGTTTCAGGTGTACAGCAAAGTGATTCAGATATATATATCTTTTTAACATTTTTTTCCATTATAGTTTATTACAGGATAATGAATACAGTTCCCTGTCAAAGCTGGTTCTTAAAAGAGATCAATACAATTAATACACCTCTATTGGGGATCATAAAGGAAAAAGGAAAGAAAACATAAATTACCAATATTATGAAACAAACAGGCAACATTAGCACTATCCCACAGACATTAAAAAATAACAATAACAAAAACAAATAACAACAGAATCCCACAATCATCATTATGGCCCTAAATTTTAAAACTTATGTGACATAGACCAATTCCTTGGAAGAATCAAATTACTAAAACTCACTCAAGAAGAAATAGATAACCTGAATAGCCATATATCTATTAAAGAAATTGAATTTCTAGGAAAAAACTTTCCAAAAAATTTTTTCAGGTCCAGATAGTTGACAAGATACCCTTCAACTGATGAATATATAAAGAAACTGTGGTATATAATACAATGTAATATTTTTCAGCAATAAAAAAACAAGTTCCTGAATCCCACAGAACATGGATCAATATTAAGTAAGTTGTGCCAAGTGAAAGAAGGAAGACCTAAAGGGGTACATGTAGTGTGATTCGATGAATATAATTTTATTAAAAAAAGTAAATCCATAGGGCCAGAAAACAGACCAGTGGTAGCCAGGTGTTGACACAGGTGGGGTTGATGCCAAAGGGACCACACATGGAAAGTTTAGGGTAATGGAACTGTTTTGCATGGTCTTATGATTGTAGACACATGAATCTATGAGTGTTAAAACCCATTGAACTCTGTCTGCTACAGAGTGAATTTAACTGCAATGCAGATATAAAATAAACCACTCAGGGTGTTAGGAGATCCCAGATTGGATTCATAATAAATGAATTATATTTATTTAATGTATATATATTTATTGTATATAAGTAATAATCTCATTAAAGAAAGTGAGGCAAAAATGACCTAAGTAACTTTGGAAAACTGTTTTGGCTGACTACTGTAATGTTAAAGACAAAAAGAACTGTACATAATAATGTACAGTAGTGGGTATGGGTTATCAATTCTGAATTAAAGTTACATGTATAATATTGTAAAATAAATGACTAATTAAATTGTAGAAAATGGGAATCAGATTTCTCATGGTCAGAAATGAAGTTAGTAATATGTAAGGGGAAAAAATCTAGAATAAACCCTTAGGTGCTGGGTTCAAGTTAGAAATATCAGTCTGAACTCATGTTAGTCTTTATATATGCATAGATATATATACATAAATTCAATTGTAAACCTATATCTGTTGTATATCTATATATAAATAAAGAAATAAGTATACATATATGTGTATATGGATAATAAACATATGTATATTTTCTAGCTATGTCTGCTGATAGGGTCTAGAAACAGTAAGAAAGCAATATTAATGAACACACCCAGCACCCAGATCTTGCTTTCTAATACTGTTCTCTACTAAAAGGAACCAGGGCTCCATATAGAAATGGGCTATGGAAAGGGAAACACAAGATGGGCTTCGAGCCTCCTGCAGTACCAGAAGGTAATTTTCAAGTGCTTAAATAAAAATTGTTGCATGTCAAAAGGATATAGGAGCCATCTTGAAAGAGCTGAAGCATTTTGAATATGATAAATAATAAAAGTATTGAATTATGATCCAAAGAATAAAAAAAAAATCCATGAGTCCATAATATATAAATAAATGACTGAAAGAGTAAATAAACCTGAGAGAAGGTACAAATCTTTCTTACAGAAGAATTCCAAATAATATACATAAATACTCCCCTTATAGACAATGGAATTTAATGCCCTTTCCCTTGAGTTTGGGCTAGACTTAGTGACTAGCTCCTAAACCAAAGAGTATGTATGGGAAGAGAAAAAATGGCAAACTTACAGAGGAGAAACCTGACCAATCCTACCTTAACAAAATTATCAAGGTTATTATCAGTAATGAGTCAGTTGCTATCTTGTACCCCCTGAAATGATGTGATGAGAAGGGCATTTCACCTTTGTGGTATCCTTCCCCAAAGCCCTTAACCCCAGTCTGATCATTAGGATTCATCAGACAAACTCCGAATACCTGACCTAATACCAAAATACTCTCCAAAACTGTCAAGATCAGGAAAAGAAAGACTAAAACACTGTCACTGATCAGCAGAGGCTAATGAGATGAGATGACTAATGCCATATGGTGCTCCTGAATCGGATCTGGGAACAGAGCAAGACAATAGAGGGAAAACTAGCTAAATTCCAATGAAGTCTTTGTTGGTTCATTGTATTATAAATATCATGTTAATGTCTTACTTTTGACAGGTTTACCATGGACATAAAAGATGTTAGTATTAAGGGAAGCTGGGTGAAAGGTATATAAGAACTCTCTGGACTCTTTGAAACTTTTCAGTAAATTTAAAATTATTCCAAAATTAAAAAAAAATTTAAAACACTGTAACTGCCAATCCATCCAATTGCTTTTTAGTTCCATTATCTGGTCTCTACCATTCCAGGTTCATATTATTCTGACTGGAAATGAGGAATCCAGTTCCAATGTAGGACCTTCCACTGTTATCTCCAGCTATCAATGAATATTTCAATACAGGCAGACGTCATTTTATTATGCTTCACTTTATTGCATTTCACAGTTACTGAATTTTTTACAAATCGAAAGTTGTGGCAACTCTGCATCAAGTAATTATATTGGCACAATTTTTCCAACAGCATTTGCTCACTTCATGTATCTGTGTCTTATTTTGGTAATTCTTGCAATATTTCAAACTCTTTATTAACCGGTCCCCCATCTCTCTCCCTCTCCTCGGGCCTCCCTATTCCCTGAAATACAACAATATTGAAATAAGGCCAATTAATAACGCTACAATGGCCTATAAGTGTTCAAGTGAAAGGAAGAGTTGCACATCTTTCACTTTATATCAAAAGCTAGAAATGATTAAGCTTAGGAAGGAAGGCATGTTGAAAGCCAAGACAAGCCAAGAGCTAGGCCTCTTGTGCCAAACAGTTAGCCAAGTTGTGAATGCAAAGGAAACGTTCTTGAGAGAAATTAAAAGTGCTGCTCCAGTGAACACATGAATGGTAAGAAAGCAAAACAACCTTATTGCTGATATGGAGAAAGTGTTAGTGGCCTGGATAGAAAATCAAACCAGCCACAACATTCCCTTAAGTCAAAGCCTCATCCAGAGCAAGACCCAACTCTCTTCAATTCTATGAAGGCTGAGAGAGGTGAGGAAGCTGCAGAAGTAAATTTTGAAACTACCAGAGGTTGGTTCATGAGGTTAAAGGAAAGGTGCAAGGTAAAGCAGCAAATGTTGATGTAGCAGCTACAGCAAGTTATCCAGAAGACAATTAATAAAGGTAGCTACACCAAAGAAAAGATTTTCAATGTAGAAAATCTTTTCCTACATTGTGCGGGTTCACATATGGAAGTAATTTGACTGAGAAATATGTTGGATCATTGCGAGAAAGGACCCAACCACATAGCTATAGGTATGAACAGTGCTCCTTCCTCTAAGTCTTCCCCAGAAGGATATGCTGCCTTTTGCCAGAGTTATTGTAGAGTAAGGAAAGGAAAATACTCAAACCTTAGCTCTCAGACCCTTGGAAAGCCACTGTGGTCCTTCATTCAGAGTGTGTGCCATGTGTAATATAAGTGAAATGTACTTGGCTCGAATTCAACACATACTGGATCCTGTGGTATTGCTGACACACTTCGTTTCTTAGTGCCCAAGATGTAATTGGGAATAGTTTTATTTAGTAGCATGCATAGCCCCCACATTGGTTTCTTGATTTCTATAATGAAGATTATTTTGGTAGGAAAATCCAGATAGAAGAAAGACCCTGAAATATCCCTTCTCTGAGTTATTTAACAAAGCAATGCCATATTCCTGGGGAAATTTCAGAGACTAGTGCTATTCTACAACTCCTGAAAGATGAAGGGTTTGTGATTCTTAGTGTATCTCATTTCACTGTCTTTTATGACCAGTGGAAAACTTGGAAGGATCTTGGAGAATGACCAGGGCCTACTGAACACTTAATCAGATAGTGGTGTTACTCAGGATATAATATTTTAACTGGAGTATATCAGTGTAGTACCTGGCACTGCTATGCAGTTCTTGACCTAATAATTTCTTTCTAAATCTCATCAGTGAAGATAGTTGTTTCATGCAGTTTGCTTTATGTGACAAGAACAACAATACACCTTTTTTGTCTTAACCCCAGGCTATATTTACTCTCTTGTTCTCTTTTAAAATATTGTTGGAAATAATTTGATTATGTTAATGATCCATAGAACATCACACTGCTCTATTATAATGATGTAATCATGCTAAATGAATCTTGAAAATGGAATATAGTGAACAGCTCTTGTGAGACCTATGCATATTCGACGCGTGGAAATAAGTCCTGCAAAAGTTCAAGGACGTCACATATCACTGAGGTGTCCAGGGGCATGTGAAAAGAAGAGTGAAATATAAAAGCATTTAGAAAAGTAAAAACAGACATTTCCTTGAAGAAGCGCAAGAGAGTCAGACTTCAGAAGACTTGGCAAGTCAAATCATAGCAAGCATTTCACTGGGAAAGACTTTTATAAAACTGTCAAGGTTAGTGAGTTTATACTTAATTTGTTTATGATGGAGGAAGAGTAATTTTCGCAAATGATTATTATATCCACAAAGGCACAACATATCTTCAGATATATGCAGTGATTAGAGATCAAGGTGGAATTTCTTTTTGTTAGAGAATCAACAACTGAGAGGAAATTTTCATCATTTTATTTATTCTGCAGACTAGAACTATACAGGTTATTTTTTTTTTAATCTCAGGATACAAAGTGTTTTTTGGTTTGTTTTTATAACCTGTCTGTGGAATGCATGCCCAGAGGGGATGCAGGGGAAGGTGTCAATTTCACCCCAAATAGCACACATCAGAAATTGGTACTTCCATCTCTGCTTTCTTAGGCTTATAGGTTTAGAGGTTCCGGTGATCAAGAGAGAAGTGGTTCCACTAAGAACACAGTCCTGGTGGTCTTAAGCTGAGACCATCCATTTGGGTCTCCACATGCCACTGAAAGTACATGCAGTTAAATAAGTTCACTCTGTGGATTAACATTGTTTAGGTTTCAGGTGAGAGTGACTAAATTGACATCTCCCCAAGATGATGCTGTAGCTAATGGGACGTAGTGCTTTCTCCTGGTTGGAACACTTGTTTCTCATGCAAACACAGAAATAACTAAATGTTGACAAAGGAAAGTGGGGACTATGCTGGGCTGTCTGCCTTTGCCCTTCTGCACCCACCCTCCACATCAGTGCCCAGGATGTGTTGTTCTATGGAGCGTTTCCACAGACACCCTTGTTTTCTGGGTTTATAAGCTATATGGGGAGAGAGTGTGATCATTCCACTGGAGCCTTCCACACTGGGCTCCTGGGTTGGCAGTGGCTACCTTGTTCTTCTGGGAGCACACCTTCTGCACGGTGGTCTTTTTTTTTTTTTAATTGGGGTATAGTTGTTTTACAATATTGTGTTAGCTTCTATTGAACAGCAAAGTAGAGTTCCCTGTGCATTAGTTCTCATTAGTTATCTATTTTATACATATTAGTGTATATATGTTAATCCCAATCTCCCAATTCATCCCACCCAACTTGGTGTCCATACGTTTGTTCTCTACATCTGTTTCTGTATTTCTGCCTTGCAAACCAGTTCTGGTTTCCTTTCCAAAGTTTAGTGGCCCCTCTCTCCAGCGGACCCTGCAAGCCTGCAGGAAGTTTGAGGTTCTTGCCATTGCTGGCCCTGGAGTGCATCCATTTTTTGTCATTTTCCATAACCTTGTCCATGTTATAGTGAATAGCTGTTTCATTAAAGTTTTCCTCAGTGTGCCATCTATTTCCTGTTGGGATACTGATTCTAACCATCACAATTTCATAAAATACCAGAAGATGCAAGTGACCATATAAAAAACCCTTTCTAATAGCCTGCTCTCCACTGAAATTATTCAGTAGGGTTGCTTAAAATGACCTCAAATCAGAGTGCAGAATTGAATACATCAATAAAGTTGGGAGGTCATCCTTAGGAACTCTGTAGAGGAACCCAAACATCAGACAGGCATTGGACTAAATGAGCTTTACTGTTCTTCTAACACTCCCAGCACAAACTCTCACTGGTTGCCACCTGGCTTAGAATCAATTTTATGTATTCTTACCAAATGAGTACAATGTAATCACTTGCGAGAATGTGGTTTTGTTAGTAAAAGACTGTGGCATTTTTCAGAAGGCAGACCATATGATGCTGAGTCACTCTGTGCTTCCTAGGTCTGAATGAAGAGGACACGGATCTGGAAATAGACACAGCTCATCTACTATGCCTCCATTGCAATAGGCAGTTCAGAGATGCTGGTCAAGAATGAATATCAAAAGGACAGAAACTCAGAAATAAAGAATAGAGTTGAGCCCCAATCACTGTGCAAAATGTGAAGGATAAATTAGACTGCTTGATATGTAATGCCATAACAGCTGAATAGCTTGGAATAAGATGGGATGGAAAGAGCTAGAAACATTGAAGGGACAGACTAAGCAAAGCCACCATTTACACTTCATTAAATCATGAAGTAAATCTTACATAATTATAAGGCTTTGTTTTCTGACCTTTAATTTTCTATATGGCAAAGTGTTTTTGGTACTTAGAAGAGTACGGTATGTAGTCAGTCCTCAATGAATATTTGTCTAGAGGAAGAATAATATTTCTACAAAATTATAGGAGTGAGCTTAACAATTCTTGTTGTGATGATGTAGATGTGTCACATTAAAAAAATAGCAGTCAGTCTTGTAAAGTAGCTGACCTCTGTTTATTATGGCAGGAAGTCCGGGTGCCAGGAAGAACTAAATCCCCTCACATGTGTACCCAAAACCCTGGCACAGGCAAATGAGAGATTACTCATAACCGTCAGATACATGAATGAAGGGAAGTGGGACAAGGAGAGGGCTTCCTCCCTTGTAACTCAAAGGTGGATGACAAAGGGAGCTTTGAGTTTTTTCTAGCTCCTCAAAAGACAATATTCAATTCCATTTCAGTTCCATTGTGCTTTGGCATCTGTTATTCTCATCACCCAGGACAGCCCAGTTTTTGAGCAATCAGAGAGCCAAGAAGACTGCTGCATCATACAAAGCTGCTGTCCTTCACTGTCAGGAGACTACAAGGTGATGGGAATGTCTCCATTTCACACTCTATCTGCTTATGTGTTATTTCCTTCATGGTAGATGTACGTTATTTCACTAATGCTGCGTGAGCCACCTGTGCACTAGACTGTGTGAACTAGAGGGGAAGCACAGCTGTTGTTCTCTTTTTCCAGGGAGAGGTGGGTTATCCACAATTATGGATCATGAGTTATTGAATAGACCCCACATCCTCCCAAGGGATCACTAAGTCCGCTACCTTCTCGGTGGTTTGAGTCATGCAAAGATGACTGAAGACAGAATAAAGTAGGTAAACTAAACACATTACTTGTAGGCATAAAACTTATTTTGTGGTGTGATTGGCAAAGATGCATTTAACTTGTCAAAGTCTCTGAAATGGACCTCTCCATTTGAGATAGTATTTCTTGTAGCCTGGGAGGTACAGGTCTACCTGAATCTCAGACTATTGTGTGCTTACATCTGTTCTCAGAGAAGTAGTAAAAATGCCATCTGTCATTTTCCAGTAAAAGTGATCTCACACACTTGTAACAAATAAAACAAGTCACCTTCTCTAATTTTTAGTGTTTCATAACCATAGCAGTGCGTCTTGATTTTTGTAAGATATTATTTCTAAGATAATTCCTTAAGGCTATTTAAATGTAGCATGTCTTACAGACAGCAATCTTCTATAATCGTACTTTTAAGGGATCTTTACTTAATAATTTAAAAACCTTTAATAAATGCTCAGATTCAAGAGCTATATAGAGCCAAAGTCTAGGAATTAGGAAGGTGCCATTAAAAACTCTGTTGTACATTTCTCTTCCCAGCCTGCAGAGTTCTCAATCCTAACACTACAGTAGAATCTCCTGGGGGAGATTTCTTAAACTGCTGATACCTGGGCTCTAACTGAATCAGAAAGTCTCAGGTGGGGAAGGAAGCCATAAATATTTCCTAAAAGCTCCCCAGATGACTTTCATGTGTACCCACAGGATAGTACTCTTGGCTTCTATTCAATGAAATGAATCAAAAGATTAAGTTTTAACACCCAAAAGAAGCCCTTGAAATTTTTCACTAGAATCCCACAGTTGTAATCTCTTCCATTAGTATATAGAGGGAGATGGGGAACCAGGCATCCTCTGACAAGTAATTACCTTCCGTGGAGAAGATAAGGTTGTCAATAGCTGAAGGTGATGAAGTGAAGGCACAGGGGGTCGTGTCATAGTGAGGGAGGCTCCTTATCCTGGTGCATCTGAGTTCCTCTGCTATAAGCAGAATGTCATTTTGAAAATAGCACAATCCAATGAGATTCCTTGGGAGGAAAGAAAAAGAGACTGAACTGCCTTCTCAGCATGTCTCTTTTCCTGGTACATTTATTGCTTTCTATCATCAACTATAAATCAACTTTGATTTAGAACTCTATTCTGCTTATATCAGGATTTTTTAGTTACTCTATCGGAATTCCTTAATATGATTCTGTTTTTAAAAAGTTAAGACTTCAGAGAGTGTGTTTCTGGGAGTTTACAGCAATTATTCTTGCTTTTATTGTCTATATGTTTATAGAAAACATTTTTTCAATTTAAAAATCCATGGAACTATATTTAACTGTAACCACAGAGATATTAGTAAATGCAGTGACTATAACTTTAGATGAGACTCTCAACTAAAACTTGGTCTTTCCGTCCAACATATAAACTGTCAAATGATGGGACTGACAGCTTTCACACAGGGTCATGTGTTCTGAATTGCAACCTTGTCAAACGATACTCTGAAAAGGCTGATGGGTCTGATTTCACCTAAAAAAAAGAAAAAGAATTGCCAGCATGCATCAATATAGAGAAAGTAGAATACAGCCCAAGCAGCACCCTCTGTGCTGTGATCCATAACATCAATACCAGGGAGGGTTTACCCAGAAACTGTCAAGCAGATTTCTTAAGATAGACAAGAGTCAACCTCAGAAGAAAGATTAAGCTTTTGAAAAGAATTACTTGGACTTGAATTAGGAGACCATCATTATACTTAAAACCCACTAGAAATGTTCTCACTAGATTTTAAGACACAACTTACTCTGTTTCTTAGTCAATACGTTCAAAAGAGGAATAAAACCTTCCACGAGGTATAAAACAGCAACATATCATTCTTGGCTCCCTCAGCTGGCCTTAGACCATTTTGTGCAGTGGAGGCCTGGGGATGGTTGGGACCACTCCAGCTTCAGTGGAAATGTCTAAAATTAATATCCACCAAAAGGTACACAGACCAAACATGTACCAAACACACTTCATAGCAAGTGTGGCCATCAAGAATTGGAATGCCAGATTTTCCTTAGCAGTCGTATAAAAAGAAAAAGATTTGACAATACCATAGCTAATAGGAAACGAATGGCAGTAAGTGACCCAGGCAAGAATAAATGAAAGAAGTAGCTTTTTTTAAGATATTATGCCTAGGGACTTCCCTGGTGGTGCAGTGGTTAAGAATCTGCCTGCCAATGCAGGGGACATGGGTTCAATCCCTGGTCTGGGGAGATCCCACATGCAGTGGAGCAACTAAGCCCATGCACCACAACTACTGAGCCTGTGCTCTAGAGCCCGCAAGCCACAACTACTGAGCCCACGTGCTGCAACTACTGAAACCCATGTGCCTAGAGCCCATGCTCTGCAACAAGAGAAGCCACTGCAATAAGAAACCTGCGTGCCACAACAAAGAGTACCCCTCGCTCGCTGCAACTAGAGAAAGCCCCCGCACAGCAACAAAAACCTAATGCAGCCAAAAAAAAGATATTATGCATTAATGGATAATGTATAACTTAGTAATAAGAACAGGTTATAAGAGTGAAACTGACATTATATGTGCAGATGTGCTGCATTATGTTTCACAGTGTTCAGCTCTCAATGCAAACCTATAGAGAGAAGCCAAAATGGGACTGTTTTATGCCCCCAACTCGTTAAGATGGTTTGTGTTGTAAAAACAATGAAGGTGCTCATGATGATGATGATGGATGGATAGTTAAGTTTATTAGGTGGATGCTGTGTACAAGTACTGTTCTAAGAACTTTATGGTGTTACCCCATTTAATCTTCATAATAACGGTAGGAGGTGGATATTGTTATCTTCTCTCTTGTACAAGTAGCTGATGCTCAGGAACATTAAATACCTTGCCCAAGGTCATATAGCTCGTAATGGTAGGGACAGGAATGAGACCCAAATGGGAACCCTCAATCTATGCTTTCAAAGTATATAGCAAAATCCTGCATACAAATATATGGCAAAAATATTGTAAAATACCTGTATGCTACTCTGTTTTCCCCAATACAGCAAAATTCCACACACAGGTTTTCCACGTAGAGTCTCAAACTAGTCATGTTTGGGTGGTACCCAAACAAATGGTGTTTCCTCTTACATATAGCTGGTACCACTTTCTCAGAACACCTGATCATACCCCTCACAGCAGTCTGATCTTACCTTCACTCCTCCCTCTGCTTGTCCTTATATCACACAGCTTTCTGTGTAATACTATTTTGCAAAGACAACCAGTACCTGGAAATCAAGTGTTTTTCCTGACAAATGTTCTTCTTGCAGTATTTACACAAGGACTATTAGTGGTAATAGAATCTGGCATGCTGCCTAATGTTAGTTAACATGACCCAAGGAAGGACTGAGCATGTACAGACCAAGGTATTTCTCCTTCATCCAAATTTCAGGTGACACTTCCCATATGTTTCACTCAAAGGGATAGGGTTAGTGCTGTGGAAATATCCTATTATTATCCAGATCAAAAGAAAGTTTGTGAAATCTGTTACCACCATCATCCTTCTGGGTTCACAGATATGACACAGAGTGTGAAGTGACATGATCATGGTCACTGAGTTAGGAAAAACAGACTAAATCTGATCATCCATTCCCTGCAGAGCTGTGATCACATCCAAGGCAACAGGTCAGATCAGGTGCCCAAGAAAGCAAGTGGCAGGCATGTTGTCATCACAGCCTCACTCTAGGGCTGCTTTCTTGGGACTTTCAGTTGGGAAGAAAGAGAGCTTTCAAGAATACTTTTTCATTCATTCTTTCATTCATTCTACAAATATTTATTGAGCATGTACTATAGGGCCCAGCAGACAGGCCCTGCCCTCAACATGCTCAGAGCCTACTGAGGACACAAATAAGAAAATCACCCATGTGATTTATGGGCACAGAAGAGGGACTCCTTACCCAATACCATTGGCCTTTCATAAACAGGCTACTCAACAGCTGAGTTTTGAGGAACTAGTTGTGTAGTCATTACCCTGAGACAAGGGTGCTGTCCAGAAGAGGGTAAAGCAGATGAAAGGCTTGGGAAAACAACCTGCTTAAGAAGCTTGATGAGCTGGAGCATAAGGGCCATGTGGGGCTGTGTCTGGGGAGAACAGGGCAGTGGGAAGTTATCTTGGACGCCAAAAGGAAGGCCTAGAGAATATTACTAGGGCGTAGAATGTAACCTAATTTGGAGAATTGTGAGTTAATTGCACAGCCTGTGCAGAAGAGATGGAGACTTGAGTGGGACTTGACTTAGGAGACTATTTCCTTGGGCAAGAGTAAAATCATAGTGCAGGTTAAAACTGGAGAACAAGACATGGTGACTGACTTGATATGTGGGCTCATTATGAAGGCTGACTCGTGTTTGGTTTGGATAACTGAGGAGAATGTACTTGGTGTTGACTGAGGGAATAAATCCAGAAGGAAGTGTTTGGGGGACTGAGGAGGGAGGGAGTAACATTACAACTTCAGTTTGGGATATGATGAGCTTGAAATGTTTATAAGATGCTGAGATGAATCTGAAACAACGTGTCTGAGGTTGAAGAAGGTGGACAGAGTTGAAAAAAGAAACTTGGAAGGTTTTTGCAGTAGATTATGGATGAAGTCATGGAGGCAAATATACTGGGCCAAACAGATCTTATCTCATGAAGATGAGATTCATGGACAGAACCCTGAGCAACAGTGACATTTATATGGCACCAAAAAACAAAAAAAAAACCCCACAAAATTGGTTGGAAAATAATGGCCTGAGTTGTTGGAAGCCAGCAGAATGGAGTGTCATGAAAAGCAAGCTTCCAATTTCAGCTCAGACATGCAGAGCCCTTGGAAGTCCTCCTTATATTAAGAAAAAGCTGGACAAACAAAATATTGGTGACTTTTCTTGAACCCAGAAGAGAACTGAATTTGCAGGGTGAATCATCATTACAAAATCAGGATAGTCTGATACATCCAGAGAGCTACAGCTCTCAAGATTTGCTCACTTGAGGCAGAAGGCACTGGATGCCATAAGCCAGTAGGAACACTTAAATAGTAACTCTGATGACTTGCCGGAGGCTGAGATGCTCCCTGGGAACTGCAATCACAATGAGAACTCCCATATTTCTGCAGGCTTTTCCTCTAGGGACCCTGCCAGTTTCTCATAAAAGGGATCCAAGAAAGCTCCTAACATAATCCTGACAGGAGAGGGGTAAGAGTAGCCACCTTGAAACCCTTCCAAAGGCTTCTGTCAAACAAGGGGAAATTCTGAAACCTTAGCACTGTTGGAGGAAGGGACTTCTGCCCCACTCCAGACTGCTCCAGATTTCCTATCTCATCAAAAGAAAAAGAAAGTCACAGTGAACAGAGAACAGGGCTTAAAGGGGTAGACCAGGAAAGCTGGAACCAGGAAAATGAAGAGGGGCTTGTGGGGGATGTTTGACACCTCAAAGAAGGACAGCCCTAAAACACTTCTGAAGGCCACATTCCTGAGTCATAGGTGCACTAAAATACTGACATTTAATCAGAAGATTAGCAAAAGTCCTCATCCCCCATATCCTAAGGTGAAACAAACAACCCTCCAGTAATAACAGTGGATTACAGTTTTAAGAACTGCAAGACACACACTTTCTAAGGTGCAGTACAAAGGGAAATCCAAAAGACAGGAGGTGAGGAAAAAAAATAGGTCCACTTGAGGAATTTGAAGCCTCGACTACCTATAGCTACATCAGGCATTAAATGCAGCCCAACTGATAGTTAGGTTAACATAAATTCTCATATGAAAAGCATTTACCTCAGTACCTATTACCCTATAAACATGGCTGGATTTCTATAAACATTAAAAGATATGTCAATAAGCTGGAATAAACATAGCTTGATGACACAAAGCAATTATCAGAACCAGACTCTGATATAACACAGAAGTTGGAATTATCATACAAGGAATTTAAAATAACTATGATTAACATGACAAAGCTACCAGTAGAAAAAGTAGACAGCATATACCACCAGATGGAAATGGTAGCAGAGAGTTAGGAAAAAATTTAAAAATCAAAAGGAAATGCTAGGAATCAAAAGCACATTAATAGAAATGAAGAATATTTTGACAGGCTCATCAGTAGATTCAAAACAGCTCAAGAAGAAATCAGTGAACATGAAGATAGGTCAGTGGAAATTTCACAAATGGAAACACAAATATAATGTAAAGAACAAAACTTCCCAGAACTGTGGACAATATCAAAAAGTCTGACATACAGATGATTCGAATAACAGAAGGAGCAGAAAGAGAATGGGACAGAAGAAATATTTGAAGAAATAATGACTGAAAACTTTCCAAAATTAATGACAGATACCAAACCAGAGATTTTAAAAACTCACAGAGTAACAAGCAGGATAGAAAAATTAAAAAGAAAAAAACTGGCCAAATCGTATTCAAATTGCACACATAAAAAATAAAGAAAACCTTTAAGAAGATAGAGGGAATAAACCACATTATTTACAGAGGAACAAGAATATGAATTATAGCAGACTTCTCATCAGACACCTTTCAAGCAAGAAAAGAGTAGAATAAAATCTTTAAGTTGTTAAAAGAAAAAACACCTTCCAACCTGGAGTTCTACATCTGATTATTTTCATACATAATTTTTCATTAAAAGTGAAGGAAAAATATTTTTCAGCAAAGAAAACCTGAGACAGCTCATTACCAGTAGCTCTGCCATATAAAAATGACAAAAGCTCTTCAGGCAGAAGGAAAATTATGTCAGTAAAAAAGAAAGGAAAAACATTGCAAAATAATAAATGAAGGTAAATTACTTTATTTTCCTATTTTTATTCATCTATAATATAGCACTCTGTTTAAAGCAATAATACTAGCAACATACTGGTGGTGACAGCATATGGATAAATGAGAACAAAAACAATGTCCTAGGGGATGGGAGGGGGAATTGGGAATGCTCTGTTATAAAGTACCAACACTACACATGAAGCAGTATAGTGTTATTTGAAGAGAACTTAAATTATTTAAAATGTATATTGTGAACCCTAGAACAACTACTAAAAAAATTTTTTAAAGCACATATTATATATAAAGAGAGGATACAAAATGCAAGTGTATAAAATATGCAATTTAAATCACAGAAGGCAGGGAAAAAACAGGGAAGAGGAAAAAACAGAGGGAAAAAATGCAATGAATAGAAGACAATTACCAAGATATCAGATTTTAATCCAAGTATCAATATATTAATTACTATTCTAAACGTTAATGGTCTAAATACCCCAGTTAAAAGACAGAGATTATCAAATTGGATTTTTCATTAGAGACTCAAGCCATATTGTGTTTAAGAAAACCCATATTAAATATAGACTCAGATAGATTAAAAGTCAGGAGATTGAGAAAAATGTATCATGAAAATACTAATTAAAAGGCAACTGCAATAGTTATGTTACTTCAAGGCACAGTTGATTTTAGAACAATGAAGATTCTCAGGGTAAAGAGAAACATTAGAAAATCATAATAGGGTCAAATCTCCAAGAAAACAACAATTCTAAAAACAATTCTACACTTAATAACAGAACATCAATATACATGAGGCAAAAATTTATGCAACAAAAAAGATAAATAGACAAATCCACAATGATAGTTGGAGACTTCAACTCTCTTGGTAATTGTTAAAGAAGCAGGCAGAAAATCAGTAAGGACATAGGTAATGTGAGCAGTGTTATCTATCAACTTGTCCTATTTGACATTTATAGAGCACTCCTTCCAACCTCAGTAGAATATATATTATTTTCAAATGCACGTGGAACATTCACCAAGAGAGAACATATTCTGAGTTTAAATATACTTTAATACATTAAAATAATAGAAATCATACAAAGAACAATCTTAAAACACAATGCAATTAAACTAGAAATCAACAAGAGAAAGATATCTGGAAAATTCCTAAATATTTAGAATTGAACATGCTTTTTTTTTTAATTTTATTTATTTATTTATTTATTTATGGCTGTGTTGGGTCTTCATTTCTGTGCGAGGGCTTTCTCCAGTTGCAGCAAGCGGGGGCCACTCTTCATCACGGTGCGCGGGCCTCTCACCGTCGCAGCCTCTCTTGTTGCGGAGCACAGGCTCCAGATGCGCAGGCTCAGTAGTTGTGGCTCACGGGCCTAGTTGCTCTGCGGCATGTGGGGTCTTCCCAGACCAGGGCTCGAACCTGTGTCCCCTGCATTGGCAGGCAGACTCTCAACCACTGCGCCACCAGGGAAGCCCTGAACATGCTTTTAAACAACCGATGAGTCAAAGAAATGTCAAAAGAAAATTTTAAAATATTTTTAACTGAGTTAAAATGAAAATATAATTATGAAAAATGGTGGGATACAGCTAAAACTATGATTAAAGGGAATTTGTAGCATTAAATGCATATATTAGAAAAAAATAAATATGTAAAATCAATATTCTATGCTGCCACTTTAGAAATAAGAGAAATAAGATCAAATTAAGCCTAAAGCAAGAAGAAGGAAGGAAATAATAAGTATTATAGTTAAAATCTGTGAACTTGCAAACAGGAAAGCCATAGAGATAATCCATGAAACCAAAGGTGGCTGTCTGAAAACATAAATCAAACTGATAAACCTCTAGCTTAGCTAATCAAGAAGAAAAAAAAGAAGACAGAAATTATCAATCATTGCTGATCCCATAGTCATTAAAAGAATAATAAAGGAATGCTATCAACAACTCTAGTCCCATAAATTTGATAATTTAGATAAAATAAACCAATTTCTTGAAAGACACAAACTACCAAAACTCACTTAAGTAGAAAATAGAAGCCAGGACATGGAAGCAACCTAAGTGTCCATAGACAGATGAATGGATAAAGAAGATGTGGCACATATATACAATGGAGTATTACTCAGCCATAAAAAGAAACAAAACTGAGTTATTTGTAGTGAGGTGGATGGACCTGGAGTCTGTCATACAGACTGAAGTAATTCAGAAAGAGAAAAACAAATACCGTATGCTAACACATATGTATGGAATCTAAAAAAAAAAAAAAAAAAAAAGGTTCTGAAGAACCTAGGGGCAGGACAGGAAGAAAGATGCAGACGTAGAGAATGGACTTGAGGACATGGGGAGGGGGAAGGGTAAGCTGGGATGAAGTGAGAGAGTGGCATGGACATATATACACTACCAAATGTAAAATAGATAGCTAGTGGGAAGCAGCCACATAGCACAGGGAGAGCAGCTCGGTGCTTTGTGACCACCTAGAGGGGTAGGATAAGGAGGGTGGGAGGGAAACACAAGAGCAAGGAGATATGGAGATATATGTATTTGTATAGCTGATCCACTTTGTTATAAAGCAGAACCTAACACACCATTGTAAAGCAATTATACTCCAATAAAGATGTTAAAAAAAGAAAAAGAAAATAGATAACCCAAATAGTCCTATATCTGTTAATGGAATTGAATAGCCAATGCAATTATTAAAAAAAGAACAAGGTTGGAGGACTCATTTTACTCTATTCCAATTTTTACTATAAAGCTATTACTGTATTTTTACTCTAAAGCTGTCAAAACATCAGGATATAAGTGAAAGAATAGACACATTTAGCAGTAGAAAACAATAGGGAGCCTACACAAATAGCCCACACAAATATAATCAACTGATTTTGACAAATAAAAGCATTTTAATAGAGAAAGGTTCGTTTTTTCAGCAAATGGTGTTGGAGAAATTGAATGTTCATATGCCAAAGTATAAGCATTGACAGAGACCTTACACCTTATACAAAAATTAACTCAAAATGGAGCATAGACCTAAACGAAAATACAAAATTGTAAAATTTCTACAAGAAAACATAGGAAAAAAATCTGCATGACCATGTGTTTGGCTACAAGTTTTTACGTAGATAGCAAAAGCACAATCCATGGAAGAAAAGCATTGGAAGTTGGACTTTATTAAAATTTAAACTTTTCCACTGGTAAAGGCATTGTTAATAGAATAAAATGACAAGCCACATACTGGAACAATGCATATGCTAATCATATATCTGATAAAGGACTTCTGTCCAAAATATACAAAGTACCCTCAAAACCCAATAGTAAAAAACAACTGAATTTAAAAAGTTAGTAGAAGGAAATAAATCATAAAGATCAGAGCAGAAATAAATGAAATAGAGAAGAAGAAAACAATAGCAAAGAACAATGAAACTAAAAGCTGGTTCTTTGAGAAGATAAACAAAATTGATAAAACTTTAGCTAGACTCATCAAGGAAAAAAAGGGAAAGGACTCAAATCAATAAAATTAGAAATGAAAAAGGAGAAGTTACAATGGACACCACAGAAATACAAAGGATCATAAGGATCATAAGAAACTACTACAAGCAAGTATACGCCAATAAAAAAGGACAACCTAGAAGAAATGGAGAAATTCTTAGAAAAGTACAACCTTCCAAGACTGAACCAGGAAGAAATAGAAAATATGAACAGACCAATTACAAGTAATGAAATTGAAACTGTGATTAAAAATCTTCCAACAAACAAAAGCCCAGAAGCAGACAATTTCACAGGCAAATTCTATCAAACATTTAGAGAAAAGTTAACACCCACACTTCTGAAACTATTCCAAAAAATTGCAGAGGAAGGAACACTCCCAAACCCATTCTATGAGGCCACCATCACCCTGATAAGCAAAAACAGACAAAGATATCACAAAAAAGAAACTTAAAGGCCAATATCACTGATGAATATAGACAAAAAAATCCTCAACAAAATACTAGCAAACAGAATCCAACAGCACATTAAAAGGATCATGCACCATGATCAAGTGGGATTTAAGTATTCAAGTATTTTTCAATGCCCACAAATCAATCAGTGTGAATGAAGAAGAAAAACCATATGATCATCTCAATAGATGCAGAAAAAGCTTTTGACAAAATGCAACATCCACTTATGATAAAAACTCTCCAGAAAGTGGGCATAGAGGGAACCTACCTCAACATAATAAAGGCCATATATGACAAACCCACAGCAAACATCATTCTCAATGGTGAAAAACTGAAAACATTTCCACCAAGATCAGGACCAAGATCAGGAACAAGACAAGGATGTCCACTCTCACCACTATTATTCAACATAGTCTTGGAAGTCCTAGCCATAGCAATCAGAGAAGAAAAATAGATAAAAGGAATCCAAATTGGAAAAGAAGAAGTAAAACTGTCACTGTTTGCAGATGACATGATACTATACATAGAAAACCCCAAAGATGCCACCAGGAAACTACTAGAGCTAATCAATGAATTTGGTAAAGCTGCAGGATACAAAATTAATGCACAGAAATCTCTTGAATTTCTATACACTAACAACAAAATGTCAGAAAGAGAAATCAAAGAAACACTCTCATTTACCACTGCGACATGGGCTTCCCTGGTGGCGCAGTGGTTGAGAGTCTGCCTGCCAATGCAGGGGACACGGGTTCGAGCCCTGGTCTGGGAAGATCCCACATGCCACGGAGCAATTGGGCCCGTGAGCCACAACTACTGAGCCTGCGCGTCTGGAGCCTGTGCTCCGCAACAAGAGAGGCTGCGATGGTGAGAGCCCCGCGCACCGTGATGAAGAGTGGTCCCCTCTTGCCGCAACTGGAGAAAGCCCTCGCACAGAAACGAAGACTCAACACAGCCATAAATAAATAAATAAATAAATAAATAAATAAATAAATAAAAGACCGTGAATTTCTAAAAAAAAAAAAAAAACAGAATAAAATATCTAGGAATAAACCTACCTAAGGAAGCAAAAGATCTGTACTCAGAAAACTATAAGACACTGATGAAAGAAATCAAAGATGACACAAAGAGATGGAGAGATATATCATATTCCCGGATTGGAAGAATCAATATTGTGAAAATGACTATACTACTCAAAGCAATCTATAGATTCAACGCAATCCCTATCAAATTGTCAATGGCATTTTTCACAGAATTAGAACAAAACATTTTGTGATTTGTAGGGAAACACAAAAGTCCACGAATAGCCAAAGCAATCTTGAGAAAGAAAACGGAGCTGGAGGAATCAGGCTCCCTGACTTCAGACTCTCCTACAGAGCTACAGTAATCAAAACAGTATAGTACTTGCACAAAAAAACAGAAATATAGATCAATGGAACAGGATAGAAAGCCCAGAGATAAACCCATGCATCTAATCTATGACATAGAAGGCAAGAATATACAATGGAAAAAAGATAGTCTCTTCAAATAAGTGTTGCTGGGCAAACTGGACAGCTACATGTAAACAAGTGAAATTAGAACACTCCCTAACACCATACACAAAAATAAACTCATAGTGGATTAAAGTCCTAAATGTAAGGCCGGATACTCTAAAATTCTTAGAAGAAAACATAGGCAGAACACACTCTGACATAAATCGCAGCAAGATCTTTTTGGATCCACCTCCTAGAGTAATGGAAATAAAAACAAAAATAAACAAATGGAACTTAATTAAACTTGAAAGCTTTTGCACATCAAAGGAAACCATAAACAAAATGAAAAGACAACTCTCAGAATGGGAGAAAATGTTTGCCTATGCAGTAACCAACAAGGAATTAATCTCCAAAATATACAAACAGCTCATGCAGCTCAATAGCAAAACAAACAAACAACCCAATCAAAAAGTAGGTGGAAGATTTAGATAGACATTTCTCCAAAGAAGACATACAAATGGCTACAGAGCACAAGAAAAGATGCTCAACATTGCTAATTATTAGAGAAATGCAAATCAAAACTACAATGAGGTATCACCTCACACCATCATCAAAAAATCTACAAACAACAAATGCTGGACGAGGTGTGGAGAAAAGGGAACCCTTTTGCACTGTTGGTGGGAAAGTAAACTGATACAGCCACTATGGAGAACATTATGGAGGTTCCTTAAAAAACTAAAAATAGAGCTATCTTGTGATCCAGCAATCCCACTCCTGGGCATATATCCAGAGAAAACCATAATTCAAAAAGAAACATGCACCCCAATGTTCATTGAAGCACTATTTACGATAGCTAGGACATGGAAACAACCTAAATGTCCATCAACAGAGTAATGGATAAAGAAGTTGTACAATGGAATATTACTTAACAATGAAAAAGAATGAAATAATGCCATTTACTGCAACATGTATGGACCTAGAGATTGTCATACTAAATGAAGTAAGTTAGACCAAGTCAAATATATTGCTTTTATGTGGAATCTGAAAAACAGGGTACAAATGTATTTATCTACAAAACAGAAATAGATTTACGGATGTAGAAAACAAACTTATGGTTACCAGGGGGTAAGGGGTGGGGAGGGATAAATTGGGAGATTGTGACTGACATATACACACTAGTGTATATGAAATAGATAACTAATAAGGACCTACTGTATAGCACAGGGAATTCTACTCAATACTCTGTAATGGCCTATATGGAAAAGAATCTAAAAACGATTGGATATGGACTTCCTTGGCAGTCCAGTGGTTAAGACTCCAAGCTTCCACTACAGGGGGTGCAGGTTTGATCCCTGGTTGGGGAACTAATATCCTACATGTGACATGGTGCAGCCAAAAATAAATAAAGATAAAAAAGAGTGGATATATGTATATGTATAACTGATACACTTTGCTGTACACCTGAAACTAACAATATTGTATATCAACTATACTCCAATAAATTGTTTTTAAATGAGCCAAAGAAGATATACCAATGGCAAATACACATATGAAAAGTTGTTCAGTATCATTTGTCCTTCAGAACATGTAATATGCAAATTAAAGCAACAAGATACCACTACACACCTATCAGAATGGCTATGACCCCAAAAACTGGCAATATCAGATGCTGGCAAGGAGGAATTTCCAAGGATATATTGTAGAGCACAGGGAATTATAGCCATTGTCTTATAATCACTTTTAATAGAGTAAAATCTGTAAAAATATTGAATCACTATGCTGTACACCTGAATCTAATATAATATTTTAAATCAACTATACTTCAGTAAAAATATAAATAAACTTTGAAAATAAAACAAAATCCAAGAACTTGATTTTAGTTACTCAACTGAGGACAAAATAAAGAAGGTTCAAATATCTAATGTCAACAACAACAACAAAAATGGGTCATTTAGCAAGAAATTCTTATAGTTTTACCTTGTCTAAAAATGACTATTTCCCCCTTGATTCCCGTAGTATAGTTTCATTGAACATAAAATTCAGAGTTGAATTTCCTTTCAGCTTACAAAGATGTGCCTCTCCTTTCTGTCTCCATTTTTTTGGGTGAGAAATCCGCTATCATTTGAATTACCCTGTGACACCTATTATGCCATTTCTCACTGGCTTCTTTCAAGATTTCTTTCTTTGTTTTTAGTTTTTAGAAGTTTTTTATGATTATGATGTATCTTCATGTGGACTTTAGGTTTATTCTATTTGGGCTTTTCTCAGCTTCGTGAATTTCTAGGTGTATGTCTTTCACCAAGTTTGGGAAGCTTTCAGCTATTCTTTCTTCAAATAATGTTTCAGTTCCACTCTCATCTTTCTCTTTTTCTGTGATTCCAATTATACGAATGTTGGTATTTTTGTTATTATCCCACAGATCATGAGACTCTGGGTTTTGGTTTTTTTTTGTTTTCTTGTTTTTTGTTTCTTTGTTTTTGGAGTGGGGAGAGGAGGGGCTGTTTTCTCTTTGCTGTGCAGATGGGGTAACTCTTTTGATCTCTCTTCAAGTTTATTGATTTTACCTTCTGTCACCTCCAGACTTCTGAGCCCATCTATCAGGTTTTTATTTTTCTGATATTAAAATCATCAGTTTTATCATTTCCATTTGGTACTTTTTATAACTTCTACTTCTTGACTGACAAATTCTTATTTATTTATTTTTTCTGTCAGGATAATTTGTAATTGCTTGTTGAAGCATTTTTCACAGTGGCTGTTGAAAATCTTTACCATATAATTCCAAGTCATCTCATTACTGACATCGGTTGATTGACTTCTGATTCAAGTTGTGATTTTTCTGCTTCTTGGAAATACAAGTGATTTTCAGTTGTATCCTGGCATTTGGGAAATTATATTGTGAGACTGTGAATCCTACCTAATCTTTATTTACAGGTAGTCCTACTCATGTGGGTGAGCACACAGGTCATGGCCTATTTTTATGGCCATGGTTCCAATCATAGCTTAATTTTCAGAGCTTTTGTTGTGCTATTTCAGTTGACTTGGTTTATGTGACTGCTGCAGCCACCACTAGTGCCTGCTGATGCTTCCTTCAGGGACAGAGAGGACAGGCTGGAGGTTCTGGTGCTTCTGCTCTGCCAAAAAGAGAGGGCTTCCCAGGCCACTTGCTTTGGAGGGATTGTCCTTGCAGGTGCTGCTTGCTGCCCAGTGTCTCTGAGGGGGAGGTGGACTCTCAGTCCCATGGAGATAAAGAGGTTTCCCAGTCAAAGTGTGCTAGGTTCCTCTGTTCCAGTACTCCTGGCCACCCAGGCTCTCTCTGTGGGAAGAGGAGTCTCAGGTTTGCCCTTGGGACAGAGAGGTTTCCTGGCCAGACTCTTAACAGGACACCTTCTTCCCAGTACTTCCTGGCTGGCTGCCCAGGGTCTGCCAGTGGGGAAGGGGAGTCTCCAGTGCAGCAGGGAGGAAATGTGCTTCCCCTGGCTGATTAATGTTAGCAGGGCTGTTGACCCCACAGGCCAGTGTCACTGGGCTCACCTTGTGTTATGATCATGATTTCCCTTAAACCCAGGTGAGGAATGAGTCTGTGTGAACAGTTTTCCCTTGCTGGGCTGGTGCTAGGGAAGAGCCAGGCCTGCACTGCCTTCTTCTGTTGGGTTGGGATGTAAGATGCCCTGCCACCCTGTTGTTCCTCTAGTTTCTAACCAGTTTACCTTTCTTGTTCCACCTTTTGGAGTTCTCCTTTGGCTGCCTCTTGCATTTCTCCAGGGTTTGGTTGTATGTAGTGCGGAGATGCAGGGAGAAATGTATTTAAACCACCTTGTCCTAATTGGGTGTCTGAACGTTCAGTTTTTCACCCTTAAATTGATTTATCTATAGGGTTTTAGATGCCTAGTTTTAATCATGAATAAATGTTTGATTTTTTTCACAATATGTGTTAGCATATTGAAATATTATGTTTTTCTACTTTAGGTTGTTGATTTGCTGATTTATATTGATTGGTTCTTTGAATATTGAAGCAGCCTTGTTAATATCTTTGTGGCTTGGTACCAGGGTAATGCTGGTATCATTAAATGACTTTGGAACTTTTCTTTCCTATTGTATTTTCCAGAAGAGATCATGTAGACTTGCTATGATTTTTTCCCTTAAATGTTAGTAATGGAATTTTCTTTGTTAGAAGGTTTTTAATGGCAAATTACAAATTTTTAAATGCATATAGGATTATTCAATTTAAATTGATGTTATGTTATCAATTTAAACTTGAGTGAGCATTAATTAGTGGCTTATGACTTGCAAGTAACTGGCTCATTTCATCTAAGTTGTTAAACTCACAGGCATAAAGATGTTTATAGGATTCTCTGGTTATGCCTTCAATGTCTCTAGGGCTTCTTGCAATGAGTCCTCATTCATTCCTCATATTGGTAATTTGTGTCTTCTCTCTTTTTTCTTGGCTAGAATTTATCAATTTTATTGACATTTTCAAAGAATTTTTAGTTTTATTTATTTTCTTTATTGTTTTCCTACTTTAAATTTTATTGATTTATGATTTTTTTCCTTTTGCTTATTTTAGGTTTAAATTACTCATCTTTCTCTAGTTGTTTAATGTGGATTTGAGGTATTCCTTTTTTCTAATATAATATTTCTAACATTTAATGTTATATATTTCCCTGTAACCACTGCATAAGCTGCATTCCACAAATTTTGAAACATTCTATTTTCATTTTCATTCAATTCAAAATGCTTTATTATTTCCCTTACTCTTTCTACTTTGACCCCTGTGTTATTTCAGCATAAGTTATCTAATTTCCAGATACTGGAGAGTTTCCACATATTCTTCTGTTACTGATTTGTAGCTTAATCCCATGTAATTTCCATTCTTTAAAAAAGTTTTAAGTTGTTTTGTGGCTCAAAATATGTTCTCTCTTAGTGAATATTCCATGTGCACTTGAAAAGAACGTATATTCTGCTGTTTGGGGGTAAAATGCCAGTTAGGTCAAATTGGTTGATAATGCTGTTTAGGTCTTTTATATTTTTGCTGATACTCTGTCTACTTGTTTTTTCAATTAACGAAAGAGGCATGTTGAACTTTCCAGCTATAACTTATTTGTCTGTCTCTTCTTTCAGTCTGTCAGTTTTTTGCTCCATGTCTTTAGAAGCTATGCTGTTGAATTGTTACATCTTTTTGGTGAATTATTGTTGTTAGGACTATTATGAATCAACTGTTCTATTATTGTGTAATTTACCTCCCTATCCTTGGTAATATTCCTAGCTCTGAAGTTTACTTTGTTATTAGTATACTCACTCCAGCTTTTGTTTGCACCAATCTCTTTTTCTTCTTTTTCCGAGCATCCAATTATTTGAGCGTTAGACATTTTGATATGTGTATTTGTTTTTCTCTCAAAATTTTCTATCTCTTCTTCAAATTAGCTAATTTCCATTCATCTAACATAAAGTCAAATGACTCTTCTCTGTTATCTCTAGTCTATAGAGATACAGAGTTTATACAGTGAATTTATTTCAGATATTGTAGTTTTCATTTCTGAATTTTTCATTTGTTTCTTTTTTAGTTTCTAGTTCTCTGCTGAAAACTTCATTCCTGTCATTCATTTCAAGAGTGTTCATCTTACATTATGGAGTACGGCTTCCTTTCTTTTGTCTAGTTCTGAAAATCTCCCATGCTTTTACTTTCAACCTTACTGTGTCTTCATATTTAAAGACCACTTGTTATAAGCATTATATAATATGCCATTTTAAAATTAATTCTAACAATTCCTTTATTTTATTTGAGGTATTCAGTACCTTTTCATGTAATGTTATCATGGATATACTTGAAATTATGTCTGTCAGCTTACTGTCTATTTCTATTTGATCCCCATGTTATTATAAGTTCCTTTCTCCATTTTATTACTTTCATTCAAATTAATAAAGTATTTTTATTATTTTATTTCCCCAGTCAACATATTTGTTTTACATTTTTACTATTCAATTTCCTTCTTTTTATATTCTACATACAGAAAGGTGTACAAAATAAAGATATCCATTTTATTGATTTATCACAAAGGGAACACCTATGCAAACACTTCCCCAGTCATGAAAGGGAATATTGCCACCAACCTAAAAACCACCATTGTGTTCCCTTTCAATTACCCGCCCATTTCTCCTGAAAGTTAACTGCTATCCTGATTTTATGGTAATGATGTCTTCTTTCTTCCTTTGTAGTTTTAGCACCTTAGCAGACTAAACACTATAATTCTGACTGTGTGTTTAACTTCATTTGCTCTTTTTTTTTTTTACTGGCGTCTTTGTTCAACATTAAGTTTGTAAAATTTGTAACCACAGATATTCTATATTCCCAGTTGGAGCATATAGATGTATGCAAATGTTCAGAGAAAGATATGAAAGGGTACATATCATACTGATGATAGTGATACTTCTGAAAAAGAAACTAGAAGTGGCAGAAACTTTGACTGAACTACAAGGGCTATACTTTAGCTATTTTCTTTATTGACTAAACTGACTTGTAACTTCCAGAAGATAGTAAGACTAAATTTCAATCTTTGAGCAGAAGTGCTGAGTCTTTACTTCAGTCACACACTGTATTACTGCTTTACAGCCCTATGAAATCTCAGAACATTGATGTGAGAGAAGGTTTGTTACTTGCTCTATGGAACAGGAAAATTCTGCATTTTAATGATGATTTTCAAAGCTTTTCTCAAGTGTATACAGGTGCCAGATAGTTAGCTCACATTAGAGGAGTAGTCAGAGGAACTGGGAAAGTAAGATGATGAATGACATTTGGCATTTGGACTTATATTAGAGGTACAATAATGAGTAGTAGGGACTAGAGTAAGAGAGCCCATGTCCATATACAGAAGGAAATAGCTACTCAGGTCCAGCCAATTTTGGCTTTAGGAGTGTGGAATCATTGCTGCCTGAATCTTATTCTTTTGTCTCTCCGTGTTTTGGCTGGCATTTCACATAAAAAAGGAGCCTTTCATACTGGCTTGGATCCAGCCTCACTTGCCCAGGCACTTTGGTTACAGTATGTTCAACTGCTGGTAGCCTTTTGGAACCACTTCCATAGTTGGGTTACTTTGCCTGGATCAGTTTTCTATCATCCCCTTTTACATCTTCCTCCAATAGTGAGGTTTCCTTATGCCCCAGGGCTAAGCCTAGTCAAATGCCACACATGAGACTGTTTATCATTCTTTTCTTTCCTCTCACAAGATCTGTTGCATGGTAAAAATGGAGCTTACTGCTCTGTACTAGGCCCTGGTCTCAGGACTGGAGAAACATGCATGAAACACCCTTTAAGCATCACATAGTTATCAGCCCCTTAAACAAAGTGTCTCCAGTCATCCCTTGGTTGGATCAAGCTCATATTCTTCAAGAAGAGCTCATGAGTACAGGATTCTCTGAATTGTTACTTGTTTAAACCTATTTTCTGTAACCTTGTAGTTTAAAAGATAGTTTGACTGGATATAAATACTTTGGTGCACTTTATTTTCTTGAGTGTCTTGAAAATGGTTCAGCTGTGTTGCTTGAGTTTTATGTCAGTTTTAGGCTGTCTGATGGCAGCCTATTTCTCTTGCCTTTGTATGTGATTTGGGGATTTTTGCCCTGGAGGCCCTGAGTTTTTTGGGTTTTTTTTTTTTTTTTTTGATCTTAAAGTCTGAAAATTTTGTCTTGGAGTTAATCATTCTGGGTTAGATTTTTCCATGTATGTTGTAGAACTTTTCAGTATGTTAATTCCAGGCTACTTTCTTCTTTTATTAATAAAATGAGTCTTGGGTCGTAGTTTTAAATGTTGGTTCTATTCCATTGTTTTGTTTTCATTTTCAGAGATTATAAGAATGCTGGATCTCTTGCACCTATTTTCTATTTCAACTGTTTTGACCAATCGTTTTGACTCCCCTTTTCATAAATCGAATTTTCTTTCTCTTGGATGTTTTCCTGCTTTTTTTTTCAGTGAAAATTTTTATATTTTTATTCAAATCTATTCTCCCTGGGCAACTTGTAAGCTAGTTTTCGTTTCTAATTTGATTTTTTTATGCCATATTTTTTCCTGGACTTCAAAAATCTCTTTCTATTTCTTTCCTTCTTTTTTTTTTTGTTCTTTTCTGTTCTTAGTTTTTGTGTGTCTGATTCAATATTTTTTGAAGGATCTCTAGTTCACTTTAGAGTGCTGTGTTAAAGGTTTTTTCTGACTCTTGGTTGTTTATTGGATTAGGAATGTTCTTCAGCTGATATATATTGGTTCTCATTTTCGTTTTTTCTTCTTATAGTAGCTTTAAATAGATCAAGATTAAGTTTGTTCTTTCATTTTGTGAACCCACTTGGTGTTTCAGGGTAAATTACAAGATTACTAATTCTAGAGCACACTTTTCTTTTTCAGTATAGTGAAGTGTAGTAGTGTGGTTTATTTAATAGGTGACTTTTTTTAATGAGTGGATTGGGGATCCCCAAGGACACATAGGACTCAGAAAAGCTATTGCACTCCTGGTTACAGTTTATTACAGCAAAATGATGGCTTAAAATGAACAACAGGAAAAGATGCATGCAGCAAAGTCCAGGAGAAGCCAAGTACAAGCTTCCAGGTGTTCTTCCCAGCAGGATGATACTAATGCAGTAATGATGTGTGACAAAAAGTGCAGAATAGTACCAACCAGGGGAGCTCACTTGAGCCTTGATGTCCAGAATTTTTATTAGGAGTCAGTCATACAGTCATTCAGCAACTGAATTACCTACCTCTGCTACCCAGACTCCAGCCTCTTTTGAGCAAAAACAAGCATTCACATAAATCACTTTTGTTAGCATAAACTCTGATCAAACTAGTCTGCCTGCAAAAACATTCTTATCAGCTAGAATATTCCTAAGGCTTAAAGCTTGTCTCCCAGAAGCTGGCCAAAGACTTTTGTTAGGAATGTGCAATGTTTTAGCAACTCAAGTCTGCTGAGTTAACACTTGTCTGCATAAGTAGGGATCGGCTATGGGCCCTTTGAATTTTTGCTTTTCTTTTGTCTTTCAGAATCCTAAATTTCTTTTCTTGCTTCTTCTTCTCTGCACCAACCAGTACCAAAGGGCTCATCATCATCTCTCTTTCTAACATCATTAACCACTTTCCACCACAGAAGCAATGCATTTTGGAGACTGTCACCTCAAGCCCCATGTACTTTTGAGTCTCTTCCCTGAAACCAGTTCTTTAAAATACTAGGAGTCCCCTTCAAGGGTTATTTGTTCAATCTTAGGGTTTCTTGTTTCTTCTCTCTTCCACAGAGTTTATTTAAATTCCTCTACTCAACCCAAATTCTTCCAGTGGAAGCTTGAGCTCCACTGAATTGAATGATTGGGGGCTTGTTTATAAGTACTCTTTTATAGTGTTCCTAACCTTCCAGTTTTGTTATTTTGTGTGGTTTTATTTATTTTTCTTGTTAATCTGTATAGTTGTTGATTTCTTTTTTTTTTTTTTTTAGGCTTTGGAGTGTGTTTGAAGATTGTGGAGAGATTTTGATTAGGTAGCTGCCGTGACCTCTTTTACTATTCTTTTCATGACTACATTCCTTCTTTTGTTTTTCATATACTCACCATATATTTTAACTGGATTAGAAAATTAGGAAAATTAAAAGTGAAACTAAAAAAACAAACAAACAAAACCACAGCACCAAAAGTGCAGTACTGGAAGCCTGCACTTATTTTCATGTTTCATGTTCCCTGTACCTTCTCTGTATATAAATGTGAATATAGAGAGATATATACACATTTTTATTAAAGTGCATATTTTAAAAAATAGAATCTTTTTACATATCCTGTTTTATAAACTGATTATCATTTATTATATTATAAAAACATTTTCCTTTCAAAAATTATATATCCAAATTATCCTATTAAGTTGTTATCTTGTATAAATATGTTTAAAACATCCTTTTTGGTTGGACATTTAAGTTTGATTTATTTTTCTCAATATTTATAAAGGGAAAATATAGCTCTTTTAAGAGTACCTGTGTTCTCATCATAATTTATCTTTTATTTCTCTGTAAAAATGATAATATATTCAAATTTTCATCTAGAAGTTGTTAATATGGCTATTAATATGACTTGCTATCTATATGAGCTGTGTGAGATAGCACTAGAGGTCATTAATTATCACTGCCATTAGACAATATGAATAGCTTCCAGTCAGCTTACTCTGCAGTCTTTTCCCCTTGATTTCAGCACCAATAAAGGAGAGAAAAAGAAAATTTCTTCTTTGATTTCTGAAATTCAAAGTTCAGTGGTTTTAATAGAGTTCCTGTGAATTTGAGTTTTCACTTGTGAGAGGAACCATATTTCAGAAGTTCACTTTAAATCTTTTAAGAGATATTTCAATAAGCACAAATCTGATCCCAGATAAGAATTTTGCTACTGCACTCAAAATAATGAAAACTCTTGCTTGTGATGTATTCTCAATGGCAGGTACTGTTTTCATATAATTAGATCTGTTGAAAGAAATAGAAATATACACAAAGAAGTAGACTTTAGATATTAATGGAATAACTTCAAATCATTGTTTGTTTTATGTTTCATAATTCCTTGTTCAATTTTGAGCTACTAGATGAAAGCTATACATTCTCTTTCTTTCTTGGTGTTGCCTTTAAGTTATTAACACACATACTTGAACAAAATAAATAATCAATGTCCGTATCTTCCCAAACAAGATAAAAGTCTTGCTATAATATCTCTACTCCTCCTTCTCCTCCTCTGTGTTATTATCTGCCATTTTGTTACCAGATTTATAGCGTAAAACTGAAAAACAAATCATTTATGCAAAAGTATCTTTCACTAGTGTCTTTGATCATTATGTTTTTGGTATCCTATTTCTTCTTCTTGCACTTATTTTCCTTGTTGAAATATAATTTCTGCTCATTTTCACAGAGTCTGTCTTTGGTAAAAATTCTGAGTTCTTGATCATCTAAGAGTTATCATTTTGCTCTTACATTTGAATGGTTTGTCTGAATGTAGAATTCTACTTTTAAAAACCGTTCTTTCACCTTTAAAGCATGTCCCATTATCTTCTTAGGCTTATTCTTGTTAATGAGAGACTAATGTTAATCTGAATCTTGTTATTTGTAGGTTTTTCTCTCTGGTAATACTTTTAGAATTTTTTTCATGTTTTCTTTTTTGTTTTGGTTGTTTTTACACTTGATTCTAGGAAATTATCAGGTATATAAAATTTTTATTAACATATGACCCATGTGCAGATAAGTTCACAAAATATAAATGTACAGTGAGTTAGCACAAAATGTAATACTTTGTGTATCACTTGTATAACACCACCCACAAGAAGAAAAAGAAAATTACCAAAACCCCAGAAGCATCACTATGTCAATCACCAGCAAATTAAGAATAAAGAGAATTTACCTCAATTTAATAAAGAACATCTACCAACCTACAGCAAACATCATACAAATGGTGAAAGACTGAATACTTTTCCCCTGAAAATAAGGCAAGGAGTCCATTTTCACTACTCTTATTCAACATAGTGCTGGGAGTTCTAGCCAATGCAATAAGGCAAGAAAAAGAAGTAGAAGGTATACAGATTGGAAATGAAGAAATAAAACTGCCCCATTTCATATGATATGATTATTTAATAGAGAATTTCAAGCAATCTATAAAACAAACAAACTTCTAGAACTTAGAAGTATGTTCAGAACATCACTGGACTCAAGATTAACACCACCAAATCAACCAAATGTTTATATACTTAACAATGAACATGTGGAAACTAAAATTAAAAACACAATGCCATTCACAATCACTATAAATTAAATGATATACTTAAGTATACACTTAACAAATGATGTACAAGATCTGTAGGATGAAAATGACAAAATGCTGATGAAAGCAATCAAAGAAGACCTAAATACATAGAGAGGCATACTATGTCCATGAACTGAAAGAGTCAACATATTCAAATGTTGATTCTCACCAAACTGATCTAGAGGTTTCACTTATACCTACCAAAATCCTATCGTTTTTGGTAAATATAGACAAGCCTAGTCTAAAATTGATGTGGAGATGAACAGACCCTAGAGTACCTAATGCAATCAATAAAGAAGAATAAAGTGAGAGGAATTACTTTACCTGATGTGAAGTATTCTTACATGGTCACAATGATCACGATAGTGTGGACAGTGTGGAGTGATAAACACATAGAGCAATGGAACAAAATAAGAACTCAGAAGTAGACAACCACATAGGCTTGATTGATTTTTGACAATGGTGCAAAAGCAATTTAATAAAGGAAGAACAGCTTTTCAACCAGTGCCACCAAATGAATTGGTTCATAATCAACAGAATCAATCATAGTCAAAAAAATTAACCTCAACATTAACCTCATACCCTATGTAATAAGTAAATTAAAATGGACCATAAACTTAATTTTTAAATATGAAACTATAAAACTTTTAGGAAAAAACAGGAGAAAATATTTAGGATATAGGACTAGGCAGAGTTCTCAGACTTAACCCGAAAGTACTATCCATAGAAGGAAAAATTGAGAAATTGGACCTCATTAAAATAGAAAACTTTGCTCTGTGAAAGTCTATGTAAAGAATATGAAAAGACAAGTTACAGACTTAAAGAAAATATTTGCAAACAACGTATCTGACAAAGGACATATAGCAATCTCTTAAAATGCAGAAGTAGATCAAACAACCTCATTAGAAAATAGGCAAAAAGCCTGAAGAAATTTTTCACCAAAGAGCATATACAGATGGCAAATAAGAAGATGAAAAGATGAGCAACATCATTAACCATCTGAAAAATGCAAATTAAAATCACAATGAGATATCACTGCATACATATCTGAATAGCTGAAAGAAAAAATACTGACAACACCAGTTGCTGGCAAGGATGCAAAGAAACTGGGTCTCTCATACATTGCTGGTGAGAATAGAAAATGGTACAGCCACTCTGGAAAACAGGTTGTCAGTTTCTTATAAAACTGAATATGCAATTACCATATGAACTAGCAATTGCACTCTTGGGCATTTATCTCAGAGAAATGAAAACTTATGTTCATACATAAAAAACTTATGTACATGAATGTCAGAAGCTTTATTTGTAATTGCCCAAAACTGGAATCACCTAGATGTCCTTTAACAAGTAAATGGACAAACTGTTGTACACACATGCCATGGAATTCTACTAGGGAAATGAGGAACAAACTATTGATATATGCAACAACTTGGATGAACCTCCAGAGAATTATACTTACTGAAAAAAATGCTAATCCCAAAAGGTTACACACTGTATTTTTCATTCATTAACAGTTTTTTAAATTTAAAAAAAAATAGAAATTGAGAACAGATTAGTGGTTGCCAGGGTGTTGGGGGAAGGAAGTGGGTGGAGTTATAAAAGGGAAATGCAAGGGATCTTTGTGGTGTTAGAACTGTTCAGTATCTTTCCTATTGCAGTGGCTACACCAAAAAAAAATTGTGTAGAACCTAATAAGCACACACATATGTGAATATAACTAAAACGGGAAATCTGAATAAGACTGGTGGATTACATCAATGTTAATATCCTGGTTGTGACATTATATTTTGCAGAATATTACCATTGGGAAAAACTGGGCAACATATACAAAGGATTTCTTGATATTATTTCTACTGCATATGATTCTGCAATTATCACAAGAAAAATTTCAACCAAAAAAGAAAGAACAGTAAAATAGGAGCAGATCAATGAGCCCCTCCTAGTAACAGCAACTTATTCCTAAGCCAAAGAGCTCTACCTTAAGACGTTGCTAAAAAGGGACAGATCTCATGATAGGAAACATTTGCCATTTTCCAGTCATGATGTGCAGTACCCTATAGACTAAGTATTATACACCGAGCCACATTGCACTTTTGGGAAATGTCACTTCGTTCACATGAGTTAAATGCAATGGATATACAATTATTCTTTCTCCAGGATACAGTCTAAATAAGCCTGAGGGATAGTTAATATAGGAGTGAATAAACAAGGCAGGCACATGGCAGGGGGAAAGGGGTCATATGCACTTGAATCTTCCAAGAAGAAAGCATTTTGTCCTGTGATGGTCACAGTGGAAGGGGACGTCATTTCTCATTAGTCCAATATGATTCTTTTAATACAAATAAAACTGAAGTGATGTGGGCACTACTGGACATATTTTCATATGTTAAACCCCTACATTTTTGTGCCATTCCATAAATGTATTTTGTATTGGGAGTTAAGTATGTGCTGTGGCCCTCTGTGTCCACAGACCCCTTCAGTAACTCCTTACACCTGAATCTCTCTACACTTGGTCTCTAGCCTCCACAGCCCTCATCACAATTAAAGAAGTAGGGGTGGGGCTGAACAGGGGCTGCCATACAGGCAGCAGCTCTGTGGGAGTATAACCAAGCAGGACCCTATGAGGCCTTCCCAGAATAGACCCCCACCCATGTCCTCCACCTTCCTTTTGTCTGTAGAAAAACTTTAGTCAAAGAATAAATTTAATTAGAGAAGTGAGAAAATGCAGAAAGAAAGGAAAACAGTCAAACAAGACAAAATAATAATACTTTAGCCATTAAACAAAGTCGAGGGCCTTTAGTTCTTCCTCAAGGACTATAGATAATATTCTGAGCCATATCCTTTGAGGTGTTTTGCAGATACTGAAACCCCCACCAGGTAGGAGAAGTTAACTGTATGCTGCCCACAAGCACCTAGACCCCAGACAGGTTGGAACAAGAAGGTTGACGATGTTGATTCCCAATTACCTCACCACCAACCAATCAGAAGAATGTCCACGAGTTGACCACGCCCTGCTCCTTGAACTCTATAAGATTCCTCACTACCCCCTCCAGGGTGGGTCACACAGTCTTGAGGGTATTAGCCCGCTGTGGCCCCCTTTGTCTGGCAAAGCAAAAAAAACCTGCTCTTTTCTACTTCACCCAAAACTCTCTCCATGTTTCTATTTGGCACCGGTGAACAGAGGCCAAGTTTCAGCAACAGGAGCTCCAGGTGAAGTGTGATACTGAATGGGACTGGTCAACCCATTCAGATACCTCAATGTAAGTTATTTTAAAAGTATTAAGCACACAGACAGTTCTAGAGAATCCATGAGGTAGTAGAAGCCTCAGACACAAAACTGTGAAAAGGAAAAGAGACGAGGAATTGGCAATGGCAGCAGAAGCAGGGCCTTAAGGACCAAAACAGTAGAAACCCAGACTGGTGAACTGAGACACAAGCCACGCAGTCAGTAGGGTGAGAGCCACAGAGGGGAGTGGCTGAGCAGTTACCAGTGCGGCCGGGGTCCTCACTTGGATTCCCGAGTTGGTATTGAGACAGGAGTTGCCAATGTCCTGGGTCAGATCTTCACAATCTCCTATTTTGGCCAATCTAAAGGTCACTTATCACACTCTTTGCTTCCATCCATACTATGCTCCTGGAACCTACCATCAACACAGTTTCCAAACTCATCAGATTATGGTTCAGTCTGCCCATGCCACATCTCCTATATATGGTATCCCACTGTCCACAGGGTGAAATCCAAGGGCTGTATGGGCCATGCCAGGCTCTCTTCAAGGTGCCTCAAATTTTGGTGAGTGTAGCAGAAAATGATGAAAATGATTCTGATTCTACCGGTAGGTGGAGCTCAAGAATCCACAGGGGGGTTTTCTTTTTAAAAATTGCTATATTTTTATGCAAATGATCATTCACATGGTTGAAAAATAGAAGGTACAAAGGGATTTTGAAAAATCTGCTTCCTGCCTTTGGATTCAGCCATCTACTATTTGTTCTGCTTTCCCCCTAGTTTCTTGTTTATCCTTCAGAGATATTTTATGCTAATATTTGACAGTATGAATATATATTATTTTCTTTAATTTAATGCAAATATTTACATCCAATGCAGCCTGACCCCAAGTTCATGTGCTTTCTATTTATTCATGATTTCCAACACATCTCCCTCCAAATAGTTAGACATATTGAGTGGGTGAAACCCTTTGGCAAAACATTGACTTTCTAGAAAGATTAAAATAAAACAAATGCAAATTACAACAGATGACAAAATAAATTAATAACTTTGAGAGAAGGAAAACTAAAGACATCTCTTGGTTAGGGAAAGAAAACAACCCACAGTCTTTCTAAAAATCTAAGATACATGCAAGCTTGTGATTTACTATATTTTAATTAGGAAAAATAAGCCTAAGCTAATTTATGGTTTAATATTGAAGCAAAGACCCCAGGGTCAAGGAGGTAAAGACTATGTTGCTTACATTTTCCAACACAAAACATAGCACCTGGCACATAGTAGGTGTTCAATGAAAGTTTTGATAAAATCATAAATGTACAAATGAATGAAATCCTCAGTGTATGAATGAATGGTAAGGCCCAAGCGTTTTGATTTAGGAGACAGATCCAACAACATAGAAATCATGATAACTCAGTAGTAACCAAAGAAAGATATTACTAAATCTGTTTTGTAATTTTGACTTAACAGTTTTCCCATCAGTGCTAAAAATATTGTACAGTACAAGGAATATAGCCAATATTTTATTTTATAAATTGAATATAACCTTTAAAAATTGTGAATCACTACGTTGAAACATAATATTGCACATGGATTAATAGAGAGAGAGGAGAAGATGGTGGAAGAATAAGATGCGGAGATCACCTTCCTCCCCACAGATACAACAGAAATACATCTACACGTGAACTGCTCCTATAGAACAACCACTGAACACTGGCAGAAGACCTCAGACCTCCCAAAAGGCAAGAAACTCCCCACGTACCTGGGTAGGGCAAAAGAAAAAAGAAAAAACAGAGACAAAAGAATAGGGACAGGACCTGCACCAGTGGGAGGGAGCTGTGAAGGAGGAAAGGTTTCCACACACTAGGAAGCCCCTTCACAGGCGGAGACTGTGGGTGGCGGAGGGGGAAAGCTTCAGAGCCACGGAGGAGAGCACAGCAACAAGGGTGCGGAGGGCAAAGCGGAGAGATTCCCGCACAGAGGATTAGTGCTGACCAGCACTCACTAGCCCGAGAGGCTTGTCCGCTCACCCGCCGGGACGGGTTGGGGCTGGGAGCTGAGGCTCGGGTTTCGGTCGGATCGCAGGGAGACGACTGGGGTTGGTGGCATGAACACAGCCTGAAGGGGGCGAGCGTGCCATGGCTAGCCGGGAGGGAGTCCGGGTAAAAGTCTGGAGCTGCCGAAGAGGCAAGAGACTTTTTCTTGCCTCTTTGTTTACTGGTGCGCGAGGAGAGGGGATTAAAAGCGCTGCTTAAAGGAGCTCCGGTGACGGGCGCGAGCTGCGGCTATCAGCGCGAACCCCAGAGACAGGAATGAGACACTAAGGCTGCTGCTGCCACCACCAAGAAGTGTGTGTGCAAGCACAGGTCACTATCCACACCGCCCCTCCTGGGAGCCTGTGCAACCCACCACTGCCATGATCCCGTGACCCAGGGACAACTTCCCCGGGAAAACGCACGGCACGCATCAGGCTGGTGCAACGTCATGCCAGCCTCTGCCACCACAGGCTCACCCCGCATCCATACCCCTCCCTCCCCCCGGCCTGAGTGAGCAAGAGTCGCCAAATCAGCTGCTCCTTTAACCCCGTCCTGTCTGAGCGAAGAACACATGCCCTCAGGCGACCTACATGCAGAGGCGGGTCCAAATCCAAAGCTGAACACTGGGAGCTCTGTGAACAAAGAAGAGAAAGGAAAATCTTTCCCAGCAGCCTCAGAAGCAGCGGATTAAAGCTCCACAATCAACTTCATGTACCTGCATTTGTAGAATACCTGAATAGACAACAAATCATCCCAAATTGAGGAGGTGGACTTTGGGAGCAAGATATATTATTTTTTCCCCTTTTCCTCTTTTTGTGAGTGTGTATGTATATGCTTCTGTGTGAGATTTTGCCTGTATACCTTTGCTTTCACCAATTGTCCTAGGGTTCTGTCCATCCGTTTTTTTTTTTTTACTTAAAATAAAATTTTTCTTAAAAATTATTTTTTATTTTAATAACTTTATTTTATCTTACTTTTTTATTTTATTTTATCCTCTTTCTTTTTTTCTTTCTTTCTTTCTATTTTTTCTCCCTTTTATTCTGAGCCGTGTGGATGAAAGGCTCTTGGTGCTCCAGCCAGGCATCAGGGCTGGGCCTCAGAGGTGGGAGAGCCAACTTCAGGATACTGGTCCACAAGAGACCTCCCAGCTCCACATAATACCAAAAGGTGAAAATCTCCCAGAGATCTCCATCTCAAAACCAAGACCCAGCTTCACTCAACGAGCAGCAAGCTACAGTGTTGGACACCTTATGCCAAACAACTAGCAAGACAGGAACACAGCCCCATCCATTAGCAGAGAGGCTGCCTAAAATCATAATAAGGCCACAGACACCCCAAAACACACCACCAGATGTGGACTTGCCCACCAGAAAGACAAGATCCAGCCTCATCCACCAGAACACAGGCACTAGTCCCCTTCACCAGGAAGTCTACACAACCCACTGAACCAACCTTAACCACTGGGGACAGACACCAAAAACAACAGGAATTATGAACCTGCAGCCTGTGAAAAGGAGACCCCAAACACAGTAAGATAAGCAAAATGAGAAGACAGAAAAACACACAGCAGATGAAGGAGCAAGGTAAAAACACACCAGACCTAACAAATGAAGAGTAAATAGGCGGTCTACCTGAAAAAGAATTCAGAATAATGATAGTAAAGATGATCCAAAATCTTGGAATAGAATAGACAAAATGCAAGAAACATTTAACAAGGACCTAGAAGAACTAAAGAGCAAACGAACAATGATGAACAACACAATAAATGAAATTAAAAGTACTCTAGAAGGGATCAATAGCAGAATAACTGAGGCAGAAGAACGGATAAGTGACCTGGAAGATAAAATAGTGGAAATAACTACTGCAGAGCATAATAAAGAAAAAAGAATGAAAAGAACTGAGGACAGTCTCAGAGACCTCTGGGACAACATTAAATGCACCAACATTCAAATTATAGGGGTCCCAGAAGAAGAGAAAAAGAAAGGGACTGAGAAAATATTTGAAGAGATTATAGTTGAAAACTTCCCTAATATGGGAAAGGAAATAGTTAATCAAGTCCTGGAAGCACAGAGAGTCCCATACAGTATACATCCAAGGAGAAACACACCAAGACACATATTAATCAAACTATCAAAAATTAAATATAAAGAATACATATTAAAAGCAGCAAGGGAAAAACAACAAATAACACACAAGGGAATCCCCATAAGGGCAACAGCTGATCTTTCAGCAGAAACTCTGCAAGCCAGAAGGGAGTGGCAGGACATATTTAAAGTGATGAAGGAGAAAAACCTACAACCAAGATGACTCTACCCAGCAAGGATCTCATTCAGATTTGATGGAGAAATTAAAACCTTTACAGACAAGCAAAAGCTGAGAGAGTTCAGCACCACCAAACCAGCTTTACAACAAATGCTAAAGGGACTTCTCTAGGCAAGAAACACAAGAAAAGGAAAACATCTACAATAACAAACCCAAAACATTTAAGAAAATGGGAATACGAACATACATATTGATAATTACTTTAAATGTAAATGGATTAAATGCTCCCACCAAAAGACACAGACTGGCTGAATGGATACAAAAACAAGACCCGTATATATGCTGTCTACAAGAGACCCACTTCAGACCTAGGGACACATACAGACTGAAAGTGAGGGGATGGAAAAAGTTATTCCATGCAAATGGAAATCAAAAGAAAGCTGGAGTAGCAATTCTCATATCAGACAAAATAAACTTTATAATAAAGACTATTACAAGAGACAAAGAAGGACAGTATATAATGATCAAGGGATCAATCCAAGAAGAAGATATAACAATTGTAAATATTTATGCACCCAACACAGGAGCACCTCACCCAACATAAGAGCACCTCAATACATAAGGCAAATACTAACAGCCATAAAAGGGGAAATCAACAGTAACACAATCATAGTAGGGGACTTTAACACCCCAGTTTCACCAATGGACTGATCATCCAAAATGAAAATAAATAAGGAAACACAAGCTTTAAATGATACATTAAACAAGATGGACTTAATTGATATTTATAGGACATTCCACTCAAAAACAAAAGAATAAACATTTTTCTCAAGTGCTCATGGAACATTCTCCAGGATAGATCATATCTTGGCTCACAAATCAAGCCTTGGTAAATTTAAGAAAATTGAAATCA
Organism: Balaenoptera acutorostrata; assembly: GCF_949987535.1. Taxonomy (NCBI): domain Eukaryota; kingdom Metazoa; phylum Chordata; class Mammalia; order Artiodactyla; family Balaenopteridae; genus Balaenoptera; species Balaenoptera acutorostrata. The sequence continues at coordinate 55,167,149 of NC_080066.1, read as the reverse complement.
TATCAAGTACCTTTTTTGACCACAACACTATGAGATATCAATTACAGGAAAAAATCTGTAAAAAATACAAACACATGGAGGCTAAACAATACACTACTTAATAAAGAAGTGATCACTGAAGAAATCAAAGGAGAAATCAAAAAATACCTAGAAACAAATGACAATGGAGACACGATGACCCAAAACTTATGGCATGCAGCAAAAGCAGTTCTAAGAGGGAAGTTTATAGCAATACAATCCTACCTTAAGAAACAGGAAATATCTCAAATAAACAACCTAACCTTGCACCTAAAGCAATTAGAGAAAGAAGAACAAAAAAACCCCCAAAATTATCAGAAGGAAAGAAATCATAAAGATCAGATCAGAAATAAATGAAAAAGAAATGAAGGAAACAATAGCAAAGATCAATAAAACTAAAAGCTGGTTCTTTGAGAAGATAAACAAAATTGATAAACCATTAGCCAGACTCATCAAGAGAAAAAGGGAGAAGACTCAAATCAATTGAATTAGAAATGAAAAAGAGGAAGTAAAAACTGACACTGCAGAATTACAAATGACCATGAGAGATTACTGCAAGCAACTCTACGCCAATAAAATGGGCAACCTAGAAGAAATGGACAAATTCTTAGAAATGCACAACCTGCTGAGACTGAACCAGGAAGAAATAGAAAACATGAACAGACCAATCACAAGCACTGAAATTAAAACTGGGATTAAAAATCTTCCAACAAACAAAAGCCCAGGACCAGATGCCTTCACAGGTTAATTCTATCAAACATTTAGAGAAGAGCTAACACCTATCCTTCTCAAACTCTTCCAAAATATTGCAGAGGGAGGAACACGCCCCAACTCATTCTACAAGGCCACCATCACCCTGATACCAAAACCAGACAAAGATGTCACAAAGAAAGAAAACTACAGGCCAATATCACTGATGAACATAGATGCAAAAATCCTCAACAAAATATTAGCAAACAGAATCCAACAGCACATTAAAAGGATCATACATCATGATCAAGTGGGGTTTATTCCAGGAATGCCAGGATTCTTCAATATACACAAATCAATCAACGTGATACACCATATTAACAAACTGAAGGAGAAAAACCTTATGATCATCTCAATAGATGCAGAGAAAGCTTTCGACAAACTTTAACACCCATTTATGATAAATGCCCTGCAGAAAGTAGGCATAGAGGGAACTTTCCTCAATATAATAAATGCCAAATTTGACAAGCCGACAGCCAACATCAGCCTCAATGGTGAAAAACTGAAAACATTTCCACTAAGATCAGGAACAAGACAAGGTTGCCCACTCTCACCAGTATTACTCAACATAGGTTTGGAAGTTTTAGCCACAGCAATCAGAGAAGAAAAAGAAATAAAAGGAATCCAAATTGGATAAGAAGAAGTAAAGCTGTCACTGTTTGCAGATGACATGACACTATACATAGAGAATCCTAAAGATGCTACCAGAAAACTACTAGAGCTAATCAATGAATTTGGTAAAGTAGCAGGATACAAAATTAATGCACAGAAATCTCTTGCATTCCTATAATGCAACTAATGATGAAAAACCTGAAATTGAAATTAAGAAAACACTCCCATTTACCATTGCAACAAAAAGAATAAAATATCTAGGAATAAACCTACCTAAGGAGACAAAAGACCTGTATGCAGAAAATTATAAGACACTGATGAAAGAAATTAAAGATGATACAAATAGATGGAAAGATATCCCATGTTCTTGGATTGGAAGAATCAACATTGTGAAAATGACTCTACTACCCAAAGCAAGCTACAGATTCAGTGCAATCCCTATCAAACTACCACTGGCATTTTTCATGGAACTAGAACAAAAAATTTAACAATTTGTGTGGAAACACAAAAGACCCCGAATAGCCAAAGCAATCTTGAGAACAAAAAATGGAGCTGGAGGAATCAGGCTCCCTGACTTCAGGCTATACTACAAAGCTACAGTAATCAAGACACTATGGTACTGGCACAAAAACAGAAATATAGATCAATGGAACAGGATAGAAAGCCCAGAAAGCCCACGCACATATGGTCACCTTATCTTTGATAAAGGAGGCAAGCATATACAGTGGAGAAAAGACAGCCTCTTCAATAAGTGGTGCTGGGAAAACTGGACAGGTACATGTAAAGTGTGAAATTAGAACACTCCCTAACACCATACATAAAAATAAACTCAGAATGGATTAATGACCTAAATGTAAGGCCAGACACTATCAAACTCTTAGAGGAAAACATAGGCAGAACACTGTATGACATAAATCACAGCAAGATCCTTTTCGACCCAGCTCCTAGAGAAATGGAAATAAAAACAAAAATAAACAAATGGGACCTAATGAAACTTAAAAGCTTTTGCGCAGCAAAGGAAACCATAAAAAAGACAAAAAGACAACCCTCAGAATGGGAGAAAATATTTGCAAATGAAGCAACTGACAAAGGATTAATCTCCAAGATTTACAAGCAGCTCATGCAGCTCAATAACAAAAAAACAAACAACCCAATCCAAAAATGGGCAGAAAACCTAAATAGGCATTTCTCCAAAGAAGATATACAGACTGCCAACAAACACATGAAAGAATGCTCAACATCATTAATCATTAGAGAAATTCAAATCAAAACTACAATGAGATATCATCTCACACCGGTCAGAATCGCCATCATCAAAAGATCTAGAAACAATAAATGCTGGAGAGGGTGTGGAGGAAAGGGAACACTCTTGCACTGTTGGTGGGAATGTAAATTGATACAGCCATTATGGAGAACAGTATGGAGGTTCCTTAAAAAACTAAAAATAGAACTACCATATGACCCAGCAATCCCACTACTAGGCATATACCCTGAGAAAACCATAATTCAATAAGAATCATGTACCAAAATGTTCATTGCAGCTCTATTTACAATAGCCAGGACATGGAAGCAACCTAAAAGTGTCCATCATCGGATGAATGGATAAAGAAGATGTGGCACATATATACAATGGAATATTACTCAGCCATAAAAAGAAATGAAATGGAGTTATTTGTAGTGAGGTGGATGGAGTTAGAGTCTTTCATACAGAGTGAAGTAAGTCAGAAAGAGAAAAACAAATACAGTATGCTAAGACATATATATGGAATCTAAGGGGAAAAAAAAGGTCATGAAGAACCTAGTGGCAAGATGGGAATAAAGACACACACCTACTGGAGAGTGGACTTGGGGATGTGGGGAGGGGGAGGGGTGGGCTGTAACGGAGTGGGGGAGTGGCATGGACGTGTATACACTACTGGGCGTGGAGTGGATGGCTGGTGGGAGGTGGCCGCGTGGCGCGGGGGGATCATCTCGGTGCTTTGTGACCGCCTGGAAGGGTGGGATGGGGGGGTTAGGGGGTGAGATGCGGGGGGGAGGAGATGTGGGGACGTGTGTGTATGTATGGCTGATTCACTTTGTTGTGGAGCAGGGACTGACACACCATTGTGGAGCAATTGTACTCCAGTAGAGATGTTTAAAAAAAAAAAGTATTAATAGTATACTAGAAGGGGCAGAAAATTTTTAAACTGTACTCTTCTCCATTATAGTGATGATGCTTGTCTTTATATTGAATGTATTTAAATAACTAATAAATTTTCCCACTCAGAAAAAAAAAATTGCACATGAACTATATCTCAATAAAAAAATAAATATTTAAAATCACATAAAAAGAATAATAATAAGATTTTAAGTTGTGATTCAATCCAATCAAATCTCCCTTAAAATTTATGTGAGAATATATGTGTTATTTGAGAACAGTCACCACTGTGTTAGTCTCTCTAGATGCTTTAGTTAATATAATTGTGCATCATCACAGAGGAAACAATGTAGACCCAGTATCTCTGGCCCCTCCTCTCTGAGATAAGCCAACAAGTCAAATGAGGGTCTGGTTCGCCCCTTAAATGGGGCAGCCCATCCATGGTCCTCCAAACACAACAGGGAACACACATTCATTTTTACAAAACATTAGTGAAGAGTCGGAAACAGTGGAAGACAACTGTCCTCTACAGAATGGCTCACTCTATTGCACTTGGGGTCCCGGGCTTGGGGTCCTGGGTTGAGTCAGTTTCCTGCCTCACTCTCACCTTCCTCACTAGCCATAGGCAGCTCAACTCTCAAGCCTAGGGTCAAGGAAAAATGACTCCAGTCTATTTCCTTACCCAGGTTTGTCCTAATCTCTGCATGAGCAATGTGATAATAACATTTCCTTCCAGGGAAAACCTCCCTCCACCACACCAAACTCCATGGGTTTGGTCTGGCCCCCTGACCACATAAGCCAGCACTTTGTGCCTGTAGCCAGTCTGCTGTCCTCAGGCTTCAAATCAGCACATATGGGAAACGAAGAGCACAACCCAGGGACTACAAGAAGCTCAGACAATTCTTTTTTTTTTTTCAGTTATGTATACACTCTTTTCAGATTATTTTCCATTATAGGTTATTACAAGATTGACAATTCTTTTTAGTTCCACCTTTTCAGAAGTGCAGAATACCTGGGTTCATTTTCCCACAGCAGCCACACATTCAAGCTCCGTGGAGAAATAACACATGAAGGATCCCAGTCACTCCCATCTCAATAGCGTATTGAGTTGGCCAATGCCCATCAGGGCTGCACCACACCTCGAGTGTTGGTCTCCCATGAAGTCTTTGCCTGGACAGCAGCCCCTGGTTCAGCCCCATCGCTGCTTCTGTAAATTGTGACTATAAGACTGTCACAATCAAGATCAAGGCCATCCCAGTGTAAGGCCATGACTGAAGGGGTCTGTGACACACCATTTACTCAACTCTGAAATACAAAATGCACTTGTGGAATGGCACAAAAATGAACTGGCTTCATGTATTGAGGCAATTGGACTAATCGCTCCACAGTTCCTTTATCACTGAAGCCCAGTACGTGTCTCCACATCTGTCACAACTCATCTCTTCTCCGTCTTCCTCGATACCTAAATTATGAAGCAGCACATTTTGCCTCGAATCAAACTCATTTGTGTCTATATCTATTTTACCCTCTAGACTGAAGCTTTTTAAAGGTCCTCTTTGTTATCATTATTCATAGCACCTAGAAAAGAGGCTTGGACACTTGTAACAGTTCCTTAAATATACGTGGTATTGATTTATCTGACTCCTACTTCTCACTCCCATCCAAATTTATAAACGGAAAATAATGTGTTAGAAATGCTGTTTCCTTTTCCATCTCAGTGCTGAGATTCCACAGACTTGCCCACCCAAAGTCTGTGGCACTGCTATGGAAGGGGGAGATTGGGGGCCCTGGAGGGAAACGTACCAGAGGAGAACTCCCACAAAATTCATCTGTGTGGAAAGAAACGTGCTGATATTTTATCCAATCTAGCTGTATCAGTCGCCTATTACAAACAACCATCTCAAAACGTAGTGGATTTAAATAACAGCCATATAATATTCCTCAGAGTTCTGTGGACTGGCCTCACATGGGGTCACGCACACAGCCATAGTCAGTGAGGGGCAGCCGGCCTGGGAGGACCACAGTGGCCTGACTCACACGTCTGACTCTTGGTGATGGCTGTGGGCAAGAGCCCCGCTTCCCCTACCGTCATTCTCCTCCCTGTAGGTCAGGCCGGCTTCATTTCACAGGGCTCTCAGGGCTGCACCCTAAGAGGGTGAAGCTGCAATGTCCCTTAAGGCCTAGCCTCAGAAGTCTTCCAATGCCACACCTGCCACATTCTACTGGATTAAGCAAGTCACACAGCCAGCCCAGCAAAAGGGAGTGAATTGAAATAAAATTTACCTTTGGTGGAATGAGAGATCAAGTCACATTCTGAGCACAATACCAGGATGGAAGGAACATGTGGCTGTTACTCTACACACAGAGTGCCTCTGTGATACACCCAGACCCTGTGAAGCTCCAGAGCCTGGGGCCAACACAACAGCAGAGTCATACCTCCCGCTTCAGGTTTGACTCAGCAAGGTCCATGACTCCTGGTCTCTCTAAGAGTCCCATTTCTCTAGAGTAGAAACCCCAAGAAGCCTTGCTTGGTTCTATTGTAAATGATGACAAACCACACGAAACTGGCATTTCCCTCTGTGGGCACAGACAAATCACATATTAGAACAAATTGCCATCAGCCACCTGCAATGACTTTGGGGCACAGTGAAAGGCCCTGTCCAGGAGATGTGCCAACACTCCCCGGGGCCTTCATCTTGGGGTAAATAAGGGCATCCTCTATCCCGGAATTAAGAGATGATCCTATGAAAAGGGGTCTGGGTGGATGCAGTTGCTTTCTTTTGACTTTCCCCAGATTTTCAGTATTTCCCTCTAGTGCACAAAACAATCTTTAATGTGGCCTTTTCAGACCCTTCCCAGACCCAGATATCCAAGCCCAGCTTAATCTTCCAACTTATTGCCGACTGCCTCCCTCGTGAGCCTTTATTCAGCCTTGGAGATTTTTCAACAGTATTTCTTTGTCTTGTGCTGTGCCTTCTACTAATTACTGTTTTCTTTTCTCATCCCTTTACTAGTCAGGATGTCACCTCCCCGAGTAGGGCAGAACTCAGTGTGTAATTTTCCAGTATCCACTCTCAGGTTCACCTCCATCCTCAGTGCCTCCAGGTAGAGTCCAGTCTTCTCTGTGTCCTGGTCCCACCCAGCACCGTGTCTTGAAAAGACAGATGAGGTTTGACCATTGGCAGATCAGCTGAGTGACAATCAGCTTCCATGTATGCAAAATGAGTTGACACTGACATTTGGAGATTTAGAGGGGTAGCCTGCACTCAACGGAGAGCCTGGCAAGTAGGCAAGCACACAGGCAACAGTAGCTGCTAGCAGCCCCAGCGACAGCAGCACTAGTAGTCGTATTGAAACACAGTTCTGTCCTAACAAACCTACCAGCCTCCATATCAGGCATTCTTACTCTGTCACTCCATCTCCCTCTCCTCACTAGAAATTAGAACACCTGCCCTCCCGTCTCTACCAGTACGTGCTATTTCCTCCTTTTCTCCAAATCATCCAGGGTAGAAAAATTTTACCAATTAAACCAATTCCCCACTGAGCGCTCTTGCTCTCTTTCTGTTTGGGTCTCTGGACACTGAATCTGATTTTTACCTAACTCTTGGGTCATGCTCTGGTTACTGGGAACGTACACTTTGGATTCTGATCAGATGATAAGCTGTAAAGAGGTCTGCTTATCTCCTAGAGCTTTTCTTTCATTATCCCCTAACCTCTCTTCTGCTCTATTTCTTTTTCTTTTTTTCCATTATTTTTCACAAAACCCTGACTAGGCTCCTTCATATATAAAACATTGCAAATAAAAAGATTGGCACTATTCCTCCCCTCAAAGAGTTCACAGTCTGGAAGGTGAGGCCAAAAAGTAATTACATCACAAGAAGTTAAATAATGGGGCAGAGAAATCCATGGGAATCCAGAGAAGAGGTATCTACTGAGTTTGGGGGCAAATGGAATCTAGTGCTTCTCAGAGGACTTGTGTTTTCAAAGTACAGCAGTGTTTTTTTTCAGTAAAAATAAAAATGAAAGACCGATTGAGTCAATCCTTATGTCTCCATCCTTTGGTTATTCTTTTTTTTTAAAAAAAAGCTTTGTATAATTCACATAATATAAAATTCACAGTTTTAAAGTGTACTATTAAATGGATTCTATTATATTCACAGAATTATGCAACCATCACCACAATCTAAATTTAGAATATTTTCATCACACCCAAATTAATTCTGTACACATTAGAAGTCACTTCTCGTTCTGCCGCACCACCCAACCCCTGGCAACAATTAATCTACTTTATATCTTTATAAGTTTGCTTATTCTGGACATTTCATATGAATGGAATCATATAATATTTGATCTTTTATGACTGACTTCCTTCACTTAACATTGTGTTCACAATTTTTATCTGTTAGCAGGGTTAAAACTTTTTTTTTGAACTTTCATTTATTTATTATTTTTTAATATTTTTTAACATCTTTATTGGAGTATAATTGCTTTACAATGGTGTGTTAGTTTCTGCTGTATAACAAAGTGAATCAGCTATATATATACATATATCCCCATATTCCCTCACTCTTGTGTCTCCCTCTCACCCTCCCTATCCCACCCCTCTAGGTGGACACAAAACACTGAGCTGATCTCCCTGTGCTATGAGGCTGCTTCCCACTAGCTGTCTATTTTATATTTGGTAGTGTATGTATGTCCATGGCACACACTCACTTCATCCCAGCTTACCCTTCCCTCTCCCTGTGTCCTCAAGTCCATTCTCTACGTCTGTGTCTTTATTCCTGTACTGCCCCTAGGCTGTTCAGAACCTTTTTTTTTTTTTAGATTCCAGGTATATGTGTTAGCATACAGTATTTGTTTTTCTCTTTCTGACTTACTTCACTCTGTATGGCAGACTCTAGGTCCATCCACCTCACTATAAGTAACTCAATTTCGTTTCCTTTTATGGCTGAGTAATATTCCATTGTATATATGTGCACATCTTCTTTATCCATTCCTCTGTTGATGGACACTTATGTTGCTTCCATGTTATGGCTATTGTAAATAGTGCTGCAGTGAACATTGTGCTACATGACTCTTTTTGAATTATGATTTTCTCAAGATATATGCCCAGCTGTGAGATTCATCGGTTGTATGGTAGTTCTATTTTTAGTTTTTTAAGGAACCTCCATACTGTTCTCCATAGTGGCTGTATCAATTTACATTCTCACCAACACTGCAAGAGGGTTCCCTTTCCTCCACACCCTCTCCAGTATTTATTGTTTGTAGATTTTTTGATGACGGCCATTCTGACTGGTGTGAGGTGATACCTCATTGTAGTTCTGATTTGCATTTCTCTAATGATGAGTGATGTTGAGCATCCTTTCATGTGTTTGTTAGCAATCTGTATATCTTCTTTGGAGAAATGTCTATTTAGGTCCTCTGCGCATTCTTGGATTGGGTTTTTTTTTTTTTATATTGAGCTGCATGAGCTGCCTGTATATTTTGGAGGTAAATCCTTTGTCAGTTGCTTCGTTTGCAAATATTTTCTCACATTCTGAGGGTTGTCTTTTCCTCTTGTTTATGGTTTCCTTTGCGGTGCAAAAGCTTTTAAGTTTCATTAGGTCCCATTTGTTTATTTTTGTTTTTATTTCCATTTCTCTAGGAGGTGGGTCAGAAAGGATCTTGCTGTGCTTTCTGTCATAGTGTTCCGCCTATGTTTTCCTCTAAGAGTTTTATAGTGTCTGGCCTTACATTTAGGTCTTTAATCCATTTTGAGTTTATTTTTGTGTATGGTGTTAAGGAGTGTTCTAATTTCCTTCTTTTACATGTACCTGTCCAGTTTTCCCAGCATCAATTACTGAAGAGGCTGTCTTTTCTCCATTGTATATTCTTGCCTCCATTATCAAAGATAAGGTGACAATATGTGTGTGGGTTTATCTCTGGGCTTTCTATCCTGTTCCATTGATTTATATTTCTATTTTTGTGCTGGTACCATACTGTCTTGATTACTGTAGCTTTGTAGTATAGTCTGAGCCTGATTCCTCCAGCTCCATTTTTGTTTCTCAAGATTGCTTTGGCCATTCGGGGTCTTTTGTGTTTCCATACAAATTGTGAAATTTTTTGTTCTAGTTCTATGAAAAATGCCCTTGGTAGTTTGAGAGGGATTGCACTGAATCTATTGATTGCTTTGGGTAGTAGAGTCATTTTCACAATGTTGATTCTTCCAATCCAAGGACATGGTATATCTCTCCATCTGTTTGTATCATCTTTAATTTCTTTCATCAGTGTCTTATAGTTTTCTGCATACAGGTCTTTGTCTCCTTAGGTTAGGTTTATTCCCAGGTATTATATTCTTTTTGTTGCAATGGCAAATGGGAGGGTTTCCTTAATTTCTCTTTCAGATTTTTTATTATTAGTGTATGGAAATGCAACAGATTTCTCTGCATTAATTTTGTATTCTGCTACTTTAACAAATTGATTGATTAGCTCTAGTAGTTTTCTGGTAGCATGTTTCAGATTCTCTATGTATAGTATCATGTCATCTGCAAAATGTGACAGCTTTACTTCTTCTTTTCCAATTTGGATTCCTTTTATTTCTTTTTCTTCTCTGATTGCTGTGGCTAAAACTTCCAAAACTATGTTGAGTAATAGTGGTGAGCGTGGGCAACCTTGTCTTGTTCTGATCTTAGTGGAAATGGTTTCAGTTTTTCACCATTGAGAACGATGTTGGCTGTGATTTTGTCATATATGGCCTTTATTATGTTGAGGTACGTTCCCTCTATGCCTACTTTCTGGAGGGTTTTTATCATAAATGGGTGTTGAATTTTGTCAAAAGCTTTTTCTGCATCTATTGAGATTATCATATGGTTTTTCTCCTTCAGTTTGTTAATATGGTTTATCACATTGATTGATTTGCGTATATTGAAGAATCCTTTCTTTCCTGGAATAAACCCCACTTGACCGTGGTGTATGATCCTTTTAATGTGCTGTTGGATTCTGTTTGCTAGTATTTTGTTGAGGATTTTTGCATCTATGTTCATCAGTGATATTGGCCTGTAGTTTTTTTTTTTAAGACATCTTTGTCTGGTTTTGGGGTCAGGGTGATGGTGGTCTCAAAGAATGAGTTGAGAGTGTTCCTCTGCTATATTTTGGAAGAGTTTGAGAAGGATAGGTGTTAGCTCTTCCCTAAATGTTTGATAGAATTCTCCTGTGAAGCCATCTGGTCCTGGGTTTTTGTTTGTTGGAAGATTTTTAATCAGTTTCAATTTCAGTGCTTGTGATTGGTCTGTTTATATTTTCTATTTCTTCCTGGTTCATTTTCAGAAGGTTATGCTTTTCTAAAAATTTGTTCATTTCTTCCAGGTTGTCCATTTTATTAGCATATAGTTGTTTGTAGTAATCTCTCATGATCCTTTGTACTTCTGCAGTGTCATTTGTTACTTCATCTTTTTCATTTCTAATTCTGTTGACTGTAGTCTTTTCCCTTTTCTTCTGGATTAGTCTGGTTAATAGTTTATCAATTTTATTTATCTTCTCAAAGAACAAGCTTTTAGTTTTATTGATCTTTTCTATCATTTCCTTCATTTCTTTTTCATTTATTTCTGATCTGATTTTTATGATTTCTTTCCTTCTGCTAACTTTGGAGTTATTTTGTTCTTCTTTCTCTAATTGCTTCAGGTGTAAGTTTAGGTTGTTTATTTGAGATGTTTCTTGTTTCTTAAGGTAGGATTGTATTCCTGTAAACTTTCCTCTTAGAACTACTTTCCTGCATCCCATAGGTTTTGGGCCTTCGTGTTTTATTGTCAATTGTTTCTAAGTATTTTTTGATTTCCTCTTTGATTTCTTCAGTGATCTCTTGGTTATTTAGCAGTGTATTGTTTAGACTCCATGTGTTTGTATTTTTTACAGATTTTTTCCTGTAATTGATATCTAGTCTCATAACGTTGTGGTTGGAAAAGATATTTGATACAATTTCAATTTTCTTAAATTTACCAAGGCTTGATTTGTGACCCTAGATATGATGTATCGTGGAGAATGTTCCATGAGCACATGAGAAGAAAGTATTCTGTTTTTGAATGGAATGTCCTATCAATATCAATTAAGTCCATCTTCTTCAAAGTGTCATTTGAAGCTTGTGTTTCCTTAATTATTTTCATTTTGGATGATCTGTCCATTGGTGAAAGTGGGCTGTTAAAGTCCCCTATTATGACTGTGTTACTGTTGATTTCCCCTTTTATGGCTGTTAGCATTTGCCTTATGTGTTGAGGTGCTCCTATGTTGGGTGCATAAATATTTAGAATTGTTATATCTTCTTCTTGGATTGATCCCTTGATCATTATGTAGTGTTCTTCTTTGTCTCTTGTAATAGTCTTTATTTTAAAGTCTATTTTGTCTCTTATGAGAATTGCTAGTCCAACTTTCTTTTGATTTCCTTTTGCATGGAATATCTTTTCCCACCCATTCACTTTCAGTTTGTCTGTGTTCCTCAGTCTGAAGTGGGTCTTTTGAAGACAGCATATATATGGGTCTTGTTTTTGTATCCTTTCAGCCAGTCTATGCCTTTTGGTTGGAGCATTTAATCCATTTACATTTAAGGTAATTATTGGTATGTATGTTCCTATTCCCATTTCCTTAATTATTTTGGGTTTGTTTTGGTAGCTGGCTTCCTTCTCTTGTGTTTCCTGCTTAGAGAAGGTCCTTTAGCATTTGTCGTAAAGCTGGTTTGGTGGTGCTGAATTCCCTTAGCTTTTCCTTGTCTGTAAAGGTTTTAATTTGTCTGTTGAATCTGAATGAGATCCTTGCTGGGTAGAGTAATCTTGGATGTAAGTTTTTACCTTTCATCCCTTTAAATATGTCCTGCTACTCTCTTCTGGCTAGCAGAGTTTCTGCTGAAAAATCAGCTGTTAACCTTATGGGGATTCCCTTGTATGTTATTTGTTGCTTTTCCCTTGCTGCTTTTAAATTTTTTTCTTTGTATTTAATTTTTGATAGTTTGATTAATATGTGTCTTGGTGTGTTTCTCCTTGGATTTATCCTGTATGGGACTCTCTGTGCTTCCTGCACTTGATTGACTATTTCCTTTTCCATATTAAGGATGTTTTCAACTTTAATCTCTTCAAATATTTTCTCAGTCCTTTTCTTTTTCTCTTCTTCTTCTGGGACGCCCTATAATTCAAATGTTGGTGCATTTAATGTTGTTGCAGAGGTCTCTGAGACTGTCTTCAATTCTTTTCATTCTTTTTTCTTTATTCTGCTCTGCAGTAGTTATTTCCACTATTTTATCTTCCAGGTCACTTTTCCATTCTTCTGCCTCAGTTATTCTGCTGTTGATTTCTTCTAGAGAATTTTTCATTTCATTTATTGTGTTGTTCATCATTGTTTGTTTGCTCTTTAGTTCTTCTAGGTCCTTATTATACCTTTCTTGTATTTTCTCCATTCTATTTCCAAAATTTTGGATCATCTTTACTATCATTATTCTGAGTTCTTTTTCAGGTAGACTGCCTATTTCCTCTTCATTTGTTTCATCTGGTGGGTTTTTACCTTGCTCCTTCATTGGCTTTGTTTTTCTCTGTCTTCTCATTTTGCTTAACTTACTGTGTTTTCTGTCTCCTTTTCGCAGGCTGCAGACTCATAGCTCCCATCGTTTTTGGTGTCTCCCCCCAGTGGGTAAGTTTGGTTCAGTGCATTGTATAGGCTTCATGGTGGAGGGAACTGTTGCCTGTGTTCTGGGCTGGATCTTGTCTTTCTGGTGGGCAGAGCCACATCCAGTGGTGTGTTTTGGGGTGTTTGTGAACTTATTATGATTTTGAGCAGCCTCTCTGCTAATGGGTGGGGTTGAGTTCCTGTCTTGCTAGTTGTTTGGCATGTGGGGTCCAGCTCTGGAGCTTACGGTCATTGAGTGGAGCTGGGTCTTAGCATTAAGACAGAGATCTCTGGGAGAGCTCTTGCCAATTGATATTAAATGGGACTGGGATGTCTCTCGTGGACGAATGTCCTGAACTTGGCTCTCCCATTTCAAAGGCTCAGGCCTGACACCCGGCCAGAGCACCAAGACCCTGTCAGCCACATGGCTCAGAAGAAAAGGGAGAAAAAAAGAAAGAAAGAAAGAAAAAAATAAAATAAAATAAAAACTATTAAAATAAAAAATTGAAAAAATTATTAAAAATTTTAAAAAGTAATAAGAAAAAAAGAGAGCAACCAAACCATTAAACAAATCTACTAATGATTACAAGCACTAAAAACTGTAGTAAACAAACAAAAAAAAAGTACAAACAGAACCCTAGGACAAATATTAAAAGCAAACCTATACAGCCAAAATCACAGAAAGAAACATATACATACACACTCACAAAGAGAGAAAACGGAAAAAAAAATATATATCTATATATATTAAAAAAAGGAAGAGAGCAACCAAATCATTAAACAAATCTACAAATAATAATAAACTCTAAATACTAAACTAAGATAAACATAAAACCAGAAACAAATTAGATGCAGAAAGCCAACCCCAAGTCTACAGTTGCTCCCAAAGTCCACCGCCTCAATTTTAGGATGATTTGTTGTCTAGTCAGGTATTCTACAGATTCAGGGTACATCAAATTGATTGTGGAGATTTAATCCACTGCTCCTGAAGCTGGATGGAGAAATTTCCCTTTCTCTTCTTTGTTTGCACAACTCCTAGGGTTCAGCTTTGGATTTGGCCCCACCTCTGCATGTAGGTCCCCTTCTGGCATCTGTTTTTCACCCAGACAGGAGAGGGTTAAAGGAGCAGCTGATTAGGGGGCTCTAGGTCTCTCAGGACAGTGGGATGGAGTGGTATGGAATGTGGGGCAAGCCTGCAGCGGCAGAGGCTGGCCTGACATTGCTCCAGCCTTAGGCATGCCGTGTGATCTCCCGGGGAAGTTGTCCCTGGATCACGGGACCCTGGCTGTGGCAGGCTGCACAGACTCCAAGGAGGGGAGGTGTGGATAGTGACCTGTGCTTACACACAGGATTCTTGGTGGCTGCAGCAGCAACCTTAGCATTTCATGCTCATCTCTGGTGTCTGTGCTGATAGCCGTGGCTCATGCCCATCTCGAGCTCATTTAGGCAGTGCTCTGAATCCCCTTGCACCCCGAAACAATGGTCTCTTGCCTCTTCGGCAGGTCCAGAGTTTTTCCCAGACTCCTTCCTAGCTAGCTGTGGTGCACTGGCCCCCTTCAGTCTGTGTTCACGCAACCAACCCCAGTCTTCTCCCTGGGATCTGAAATCTGAAGCCCAAGCCTCAGCTCCCACCACCCTGGCAGGTGAGCAGACAAGCCTCTCAAGCTTACAAGTGCTGGTTGGCACTGATCTTCTGTGTGGGAATCTCTCCGCTTTGCCCTGTGTACCCTTGTTGCTGTGCTCTCCTTTGTGGCTCTGAAGCTTCCACCCTGTCCAGCCCCTGTCTCCACCAGTGAAGGGTCTTCTTATTGTGTGGAAACTTTTCCTCCTTCATAGCTCCCTCCCAGAGGTGCAGGTCCCATCCCTATTCTTTTGTCTGTTTTTTTCTTTTCCCCTACCCAGGTACATGGGGAGTTTCTTGCCTTTTGGGAAGTCTGAGGTCTTCTGCCAGCATTCAGTAGGTGTTCTGTAGGAGTTGTTCCGCATGTAGATGTATTTTTGATGTATTTGTGGGGAGGAAGGTGATCTCCACGTCTTACCCCTCCGCCATCTTGAAGGTCCCCCAAAATGTTTTTTTTTTATTGCTGTATTAGTGTTCTATTACTGTCATAAAAATCACTGCAAATTTAGTGAGTTAAAACAACACAAATTTATTATCTTACAGTCCTATAGGTTAGAAGGCTGACATAGGTCTCATTGGATTAAAATCAAGGTGTCAGCAGACTGCCTTCCTTTCTGGAGGCTTTAAGGGAACACCCATTTCCTGACCTTTTCCAGCTTCTATGGTCGGCCTGCATTCCTTGGCTGGTGGCCCCTTCCTCCACCACCAAACCCAGCAATGTTGCATCTCTCTGATTATTCTTCCATAGTCACGTCTCACTCCAACTCTCTTCTGACTCCCTCTTCCACTTTTAAGGTGAGTACCTTGAGGGTGATTATATTAGACCCACCCACATAATCCAGAATAATCTTGCCATCAAGATCCTTAACTTAATCTCATATGTAAAATCCCTTTGCCATGTAAGATAAAATATTCAGTTCACAGGTTCTTTGAATTAAGACATGCATATATTTGGGGCAGGGACATTATTCTGTCTTATGCAATTGTCAAGTAAATTTGCCATATTTTATTTATCAATTCATCATTTGATGGACAATTTGTTGTTCCCACTTTTATATATATTATAACAAATGCTGCCATGAACATTTGTATACAAGTTTTTGTGTGGGCATGTTTTCAATTCTCTTTGATATACACCTAGGAGTAGAAATTCTGGGTCATATGGCAGCTCTGTGTTTAACATTTTGAGTAACTGCCAAACTGTCCTGTAGACTCAGATATGACAGAGATGTTAGAGTTATCAGACAGACAATTTTAAATAGTTATCAGATAAGGAATTTAAATAGTTTAAAAATAAAAATATTTAAAATAATCATATTAATAAGATTTATATATATTGAGAATTCAAAAGTTGTAAAGTAGACAACATACAAGAACAGATGAACAATATATGCAAGGATGGAAACTCTAGAAAAAATAAAAAAGAAATGCTAAAATCAAGGTCACACTAACAGAAATGAAAAATGCCTTGGA
This sequence comes from Balaenoptera acutorostrata, assembly GCF_949987535.1. NCBI lineage: Eukaryota > Metazoa > Chordata > Mammalia > Artiodactyla > Balaenopteridae > Balaenoptera > Balaenoptera acutorostrata. Next base: position 55,150,914 of record NC_080066.1, on the reverse strand, counting down.
TGGGCTCATTAGTAGATTCGATATGAACGATACCAGATAGAATCAGTGAGCTTGAGATAGCCAATAGAAGTGTCCTCAAGTGAAATACAAAGAAAAAAAATTTAAAGAATAAAAAAAATGAGAGAGAACATAACATCCCAGAACTGTGGGACAGTTTCAAAATGTATAAATACGTATAATTGGAATACCAGAAAGAGAATGAAATAGAAGAAATATTTGTAGTGGCTAAGAACTTGTTAAAAAATAATAGTAGGTGCAAAACCATAGAAACAGGAAGCATACTGAGTGGGACAATCACCTAAAAACAAAACAAAACAAAAGCAAGCAAAAAGCCTAGACATAGCTTCATATTCTAACTACAGACAAAGAAAATCTTCAATGAAGCCAGAGGGGAAAAAGTCACCCTACCTTTAGAAAAACGAGAGTAAGAATTACAAGAAGAGAGTGGAGTGAAAAATTTAAAGTGTTGAAAAATAAAAAGTCCCACGTAGAATTTTATATTCAGAGAAATTATTCCTCAAAAATGAAGGAGAAATACTTTTCCAGACAAACAAAAACTGAGATCATTTATCACTTATAGACATGCCCTGAAAAAAATGTTAAAATTTCTTCAAGCAGAAGGAAAAGTATATAGGTCAGAAATGTGGGTCTACATAAAGACAGGAAAAGCACTGAAGCTGAAATAAATGAAAAATTTTAATTTTCTTATTCCTCAATGATCTAAAAGATAACCCTATATAAATAATAGTAACAATGCATTGGGTGATTATAGTATATGGATAGTAAAATGAATGGCAGCAATGTCATAAAATAATTTGGGTTTGCCTAATGTTCTTTCACCATTAGAGTGAGATTAGGCACTTTGGGGAAGAATGTCACAAGTGAGGTGCCTTTCCCATTCCTCCACATCAGTGGGCACATGTTATCCACATGACATCACTTGGTCACTTGAGTAAGGTGTTTTCTGGTAGGTTTCTCCATGAAAAGTTTCTGTGTTTCTTTTTCTTTTTCTATTCTTTGGAAGCAAGACACTGAGTACAGCCCACATTCAGTGGAAGGGGAATGAAAGCTCATCTTTTGGAGAGCAGAGTATCTACATACATTATCTGGAATTCTTTTAAAAAGAAAAAATGTCCCTTGGTAGCTGATTTTTATTTGTTCCATTCCTTTTAGTTTCTTTGTTTCTCCTTTACTGCCTTCTCTGAGTTTATTTGGATAATTTTTATGATTCCTTTCTAACTCCTCTATTAACTTATTTATATTCCTTTTTAAACAGTTTTTAGTAGTTGCCCGAGGGTTTAAAATATACATTTTAAAATAATCTGTTAAATTACTAAATGTATTTATTTATTATTAAATTAAATCCATTAAATGTATTACACCTTCAAACACATTGTTCATAAAGCCTTTTATAACAGTACGTCTCCCATTCTTTCTTCTCATGGCTTGTTCTTGTGGTCACACATTTCATTTTTACAAGTGTGATAAACACATAATGTGTGTTATTAAAAGCATGTAAAGTTAACACTTTAAACAGCTTATTTTAGGACAATTTAAAATTAGAAAAAATTTCTCTCACCTTTATTTATTTCATTTCTGATGCTCTATTTCTTTGTGTGGATCCAGGTTTCTAGCCTATACCATATACCTTCCACCTGAAGAACTTCCTTTAACTTTTTTTGTAGAGTAGGTCTGATTGCAATGAATTCTCTTGGTTTTTGTTTGTCTAATAATATCTTTATTTCCCCATATATTTTTAAATAACCTTATTGAGATACAATTTACATACCATAAAGTTCACCTATTAAAAGTGAACAATAGTTTTTAGTATATTTACAGTGTTTTGTAACCATCTCCATAGTCTAATTTTTAAGCATTTTCATTCTCTCCTGAAGAAACTTTGTACTTCCTAATTGTCTCTCCCACCCTCCCTCTCTTTGGCTCTCCCCACTAGTCCTAGGCAACCACAAATCTCCCTCTGTCTCTACAGATTTGCCTGCTCTAGTTATTTCACATAAATGGGATCATAAAATATGCAGTGTCTTTTGATTGACTTACTTTACTTAGCATAATGTTTACGGGGTTCATCCAATTCACAGCAGTACTTCATTCCTTGTTATTGCCAAATAGTATTCCATTATGGATATATCACATTTTTCTTATCCATTCATCAGTGGATGGACATTTGATTTATTTCCACTTTTTGGTTATTATGAATAATGTTCCTATAGACCTTAATGTTTAGGTTTTTGTGTTGATACATGTTCTCATTTCTTAGGATAGGAATTTCCAGTTCATATAATAACTATATTAGGATTTTGAAGAACTGCAAAACTGTTCACAAAATGGCTGAACCATTTTACATTCCCATCATCAATGTATAAGGGTTGCAATTTCTCTAGATCCTCTCTAGCACTTGCTTTGTCTATCTTTTTTATTTTAGCTGGTGGGTGTGAAGTTGTATGTCATGGTTTTGATTTGCACTTCCCTAATTAGTAATGATATTGAGCATCTTTCTATCCTTAATAACTACTCATGTATATTATTGGAGAAATGTCTATTCAAATACTTTGCCCATTTTTTATTTTGGTTTTTAATCTTTCCTTTATTGAATTGTAAGCTTTTATCCTATATTCTGGACATAAGTCCATTCACAGATGTATGGCTGACAAATATTTTTCCCAGTCTGTAGGTTTTCTTTTCTCCTTCCTGATGATGTCTTTTAAAACACAATAGTTTTTAATTTTGGAGAAGTCCAACTTATATATATTCTTTTTTTTTTTAATTTTATTTATTTATTTTTGGCTGTGTTGGGTCTTCGTTTCTGTGTGAGGGCTTTCTCTAGTTGTGGCAAGTGGGGACCACTCTTCATCACAGTGTGCAGGCCTCTCACTATCGTGGGCTCTCTTGTTGCAGAGCACAGGCTCAAGACGCGCAGGCTCAGTAGTTGTGGCTTATGGGCCTAGTTGCTCCGTGGCATGTGGGATCCTCCCAGACCAGGGCTCAAACCTATGCCCCCTGCATTAGCAGGCAGATTCTCAGCCACCAGGTAAGCCCCTATCTATATTCTTTATCACTTGTGTTTTGAGGGTTATATCATTGTGTAAACCATATAATAAAGATATAGTCCTGTGTGTTTTTCTAAAATTTTTAACGTTTAGCTCTTACATTTAGGTGGAAGGTCCACTTTGTGTTAATTTTTGTATTTTGTATCATTGTCTGATTTAGGTATCAGTGTAATGCTGACCTCATAGTATCAGTAGGAAAATGTTCACACTTTTCTATTTTCTGGAAGAGTCAGTAAAGATTTGGTGTTCATTCTTCTTTAAATGTTTAATAGAATTTACCTGTGAAGTTAACTGGCCCTTGGGCTTTACTTTTTGAGGAGTTTTAAAATTATTAGTTCTATCTCTTTACTTGTTATTGGTCATTTAATATTTTATATTTCTTCTTGATTCAATTTCAGTAACTTGTGTCTTTCTAGGAGTTTGTTCATTTCCTCTAAGTTATCTAATTTTTTGGTGTCAGTTGCTCAAAGTATCCACTTGTAGTCCATCATATTTTTGTAAGATTGGTAGTGATGTCCCCTCTTAATTCCTGATTTTAGTCATTTGCACCTTCTCATCTTCAAACGTTTAGCTAAAGGTTTGTCAGTTTCATTGATCTTACAAAAGAACCAACTTTTTTTAGTTCCTGTTGTCTATTGTCTTTTTTTCTCTATTGCAGAGATGTCTATTTCTCTTGCAGTGAGAAGCCTGTGCTATTACTCCTCACTGAATGCAGTCTTGGGAATTCATGCAGTTCTGTTCACCAGGACTGTAATTTTATCTTGCTCTTTTGACTGTCTCTTACCCTGTCCCCTCATAGAGCTTCTGGCCTTCTGCATCTATTTTTATCACACCTAGCTGTTAGATTTCACAGATTGCTAGCTAATTACTGTATTGTCTTTTTTTTTCATTTTTTATTTATTTATTTATTTATTTATTTATTTATTTATTTATTTATGGCTGTGTTGGGTCTTCATTTCTGTGCGAGGGCTTTCTCCAGTTGCGGCAAGCAGGGGCCATTCTTCCTTGCGGTGTGCGGGCCTCTCACTATCGCGGCCTCTCTTGTTGCGGAGCACAGGCTCCAGACGTGCAGGCTCAGTAATTGTGGCTCACGGGCCTAGTTGCTCCGCAGCATGTGGGATCTTCCTAGACCAGGGCTCGAACCCATGTCCCCTGCATCGGCAGGCAGATTCTCAACCACTGCGCCACCAGGGAAGCCCCTACTGTATTGTCTTTAACATTGCTCTGGAGCACACAGAACAATGATTCTGGAGCACACAGATTGCTCTACAATCTGATCAAGTTGAATCCACCCTCTTGGCAGGAGCAGAGAATTACCAGTCTTTGAGGCTTTCTCCCCTCTCCCCTGGGGAGGATCTCTGCACTGTGGTGCAAACCTGGGGGGATGAGAGGGAGTTTTGCTCTTTGCTGGTTGCTTCACACAGATCCCCTCTATGTAGCAAGAACTATGTGAAATGGGAAGTGAAGTGCAGGAGAGGCACTGGTGCTGTGACCCAACTTCTGCCAAACCGCCCAGTCTGACCAGAGAAGATGGAATGAGCCAATGTCTCCTGGCTGCTGAGTCAGCCTGGAATAGGTCTTCTGCCTTAGGAAGCTGGTGGGGAGGGAGCTTCCACTCAACTGCCCAGCCCACTGAAGCAGCTCTCCTGTAACACAGAGCTTGGAGGAAAAGGGGACTCTACTCTTCACCAGCTGTCTTCCCCAGGATACCAGGAGTTGGGAATGGGGAAACTGGAACCACCCAGATGCTGGTACTCACTTGATACAGGCCTTTCTTAGCATGGGGCTGTGAAAAAATGGCATCTTCCAGTGTTCAACAGCTGCCAAAACCACCTAAGGTAGTTTTTCTACAGGGAGTGGGGGAGGATGGGAACTGCCACTCAGCTTCAAATGTCATGGGAACAGTTGTTCCACAAGGCAGAGCTAAGGAAAATGAGTAGAATCACTAGCTCCTATGTCATAGCCTCTCACTGTTCTTGCTGTGTTTACACAGATTTTATTGCATAAGTGGTTCTCCATTTGTTGTAAGCCCTTTGATCAATCCCCAAAGACTCTGAGTGATTGTCTTTGCTAATTTTACCAACTTAATATATGCGTCTCCAAGAGATAGGTCTCCCTGTGCCCCTCACACCACTATAATTTGTCTTCATCATGCTTTTCTTAAGACACCTTTTAATAAAGTAAGATTTATAAAAGCCAGCAGCATTTGAAAGAACATTTTTAATGTTACTATATAAAGCCTTTATCTCATCCTTCAGGGCCAATGCTTCTGGCATTTATTTGCCTAAATTGTTAAAATTCCCCCAACCCAACCACCCCTCGCACACACACACTCCCAATATTTGTAAGCTCTTGTGCCATATTCCTTATGTAATTTGAGTCTTCTCCAGCTTCAGCTGTGGTCTCTCTCCATTTAAGATGTAATAATTAGCAGAGCCAATCATGCCCTGCCAACATTTCTTTTATATGAACTGGATATTGTGTGAGTAAAACCAATTTTTTATTTTATTTTATTTTTCACAGTGCAGCACTGAGAACTTAGAATACTTCTGCTAGCTACTCTTACACTTTTCTTTTCATGTCTACTTTTAAGATAGCCAACCTGTAAATTTTTTTTAAAATCTTTACTCTGTTATTATTTTCCATAGGGTTTAGTACAATCCCCCAAAGATACGGTTATTCACTGGCAAAAAAAAAAAAAAATCTAACTTGTTTGAATGGATTTCTAAAAATGTATTTCTTGAGTTGTTGTATTTCTCAGTGTCTCGGTTTGTTAGGACTGCGACAACAAAGCATCACAAACTAGCTTAAAAAACAGAAATGTATTGTCTTACAGTTCTGATATCTAGAAGTTCTAGATCAAGGTGTCAGCAGGGCTGGTTCTTCTGAGGGCTATGGGAGGGAATCTGTTTCACACCTCTCTCCTAGCTCCTAGTGGTTTGCTGGCAATCTTTGGCATGACATGACTTCTAGAAGCATCGCTCCCATCCCTACTCCTTTTTTTTTTCTTCACATTTTCCCCCCTGTGTGCTATCTGTGTCTAAATTTTCCCATTTTATAAGAACACCAGACATATTGCATTAGGGGCCCACCCTCTCCAGTATGACCTCATCTTAAATAATTATATCTGAAACCATCCTGTTTCCAAAGAAGATCACAATCAGAGTTACTGGTGTTTAAAACTTCAGCATATGAATTTCGGTTTGGGGAGAGACAAAATTCAAGCCATAACACTCAGCAGCTTAATTTATATGTTTTCCTAGCTTAGTTTATATTATTTTCCAGGCCATTAACTTACTTAATATCAATAAAAGTACTAAATTTGAGGAAACAGAGGAGTAATGGAAAAAAAAGTGTTAATCCCACTGAATTTTCACTATAGTAAGATCCCCTCTGAACAGATTAAAGAAAATCAAATAGAACACCCAGTTCATCTGTGCCTTTGGATAGATGTCTTGTACATCCTTGAAATCTATGTGTTGATGTGGGAATTGAAAAGGAAAAGGTTTTACCAGAGGCATCATTGGGTTTTATCTCAAAGCAAACACTGCCCACATGTAAGGAGAATTTTCACAATTCACAGGGATTGTGACCTAATTAACTAATCATAATATTATAAAGTCCCTACTTCTCCCTTTTAATGAGCTCAGAAAATCCACTCAGGTTGTGCATTACCAAGTGAGTTTACATTGATAAATTGATCATATAACTGTTAAATTTCTTCTCTTCCCTTCCTCTTTTTCTTCGTTAAATACAAATACATCCTCCAATTTACAGAGGTGGAGAAAACTCACCTCCCTTTATTTCCTACTAAGCCAGATATAAAACCTGGTAAAAATGCAAGGAAAACTACTTGACAATATGGAAAATAAACACAAGCAGGTAAATCAGAGAAGAATACAAGAATACGAGAACCACCAAAAACAGTAAATTCAGTAATTTTCACTTCTGGTATCCCTAGCCTGAACTCAACACAGCCCAAAACTTGGAAGTGAGCACTACAGTGTAGACATAGTGAGATACAGAAGAAACCCTTTAATTTTGGCTGGTGGAGCAGAAAAGGGACCCTTCAAACTCAGAGACAATGAGAGGAATCACTGGGGGTGATGGGTGTTTCTCTTTTTCTTTATTCTCTCTCATACCCAATGCAGCAGTGACCCACAGTGGGTTTCCAATATGCCAGTGGTGATGGAAAGATTGGAGAGGAACCACAGTGTCAGGGAGGAAGACATTTTCCTATGCCCTTCTAGGTTCTTCTGGCTGGTCTAAGAATTAAATTGATATGAGACAGATTAACTGGAGAAAATCAAATAAAAATTTAATAACATGTGTACATGGGAAAGATCCAGGAGAACTAAGTAACTTGACCAAATGGTTAAAGCCCTAACCTTAAATACCATCCTCAGCTAAAGACAAAAAAGATGTTGAGGGTGGGGAAAGTCAGTTATGGGAGATGACCAGGAAAACCAAAAGTAAACAAGGGTGATTGTGATGCAGATTTAAGTCACTACCTTCTCCATTGATTGATAAGGGTTTCTAGAGATCTGGTCATCCTCCTTTTCCAGGTACAGAGTGGTAGACATCCTTACAATGGAGATTTCCCTTACAAATGTACATGTTTCTTACAAAAGGGCAATTCCTACTTGGTTTTCAGAGCCCTTTCTGGGTCTGCTGTTTCTCAGAAAATAACCAGCTTAAAACAATTAATATGCCAAAGAGACATTTTTAAGGGTAGCAAAGTTCTGCTCCCCTACAATAGCTTCCAGGAGCCAAATCTGTGAGGAAAGGAAATCTTTCACTGGGAGGAACTGTGGTGCCAATAGGGTGGGATCATGTAGCTTTCTGTTCTCCTGCCACTTGTTCTTGAATGTGTCAGACCCATAGGAGTGGATAGTTTTTGACCAAAAGACCAAACAGAGAATTTGGGGAACTGGAAAATAATGAGGTGATAATGGAGAGGGAAGAGCTCAGGAGAATGGACCCATAAATTGTTTTGAACTCTTGGGCTCACCCTAGACTTGCGCAGGCATGAATCTGATGGTTAATTAGTATACCAAAGACTTTGAGACCCTCCGTATAGTTTCCAAACTGACCACTGGATGTGGTATATGGAGGACAGACCTGAAAAGTTCTGCAAAGGCTTTGAGAATTGAACTGACATTAGAAGAAGCCCACAGAAAGCAAAATAAAAAGTAAAAACAAGACCCAGAATCTCATTATTTAAATCTCTAAATGTCAAGGATACAAACAAAAATCACTTGACATACGAAGCATCATGAAAATTTCAACTCAAATGGGAAAAAACAATCAAGATAGACTAACAATGTGATGACAGATGCTGGAAACAGTAGGAATTATTCAATCTGAACAATAGAGGAAAAAAAGATTGGGAAAAAAAAGAAAAGGCTTAGAGACCTGTAGCATAACAATAAAAGATTCAACATTCATGTCATCAGAGTCCCAAAAGAAGAGGAGAAAGAGTGCAGGGCTGAAAAAAAAAATTGAAAAAATAATGATGAAAACTTCCCAAGACTGGCAAAAGACATGAAACTACAGATTCAAGAGATACAGTGAATCCTAACAAGCATAAACTCAGAAACTCTACATCCAGATACTTAAAATCAAACTGCTGAAAAATTAAAATGCAGAAAAAGCTGTGTAAGCAGCCATTAAAAATGATGTGCTATCTATAGAGGAATAACAATTCAAACAACTATGGCTCTCTCGTCAGAAATCATGAAGGCCAAAAGGAAGTGGCACAATATTTTTTAAGTGCCGAAAGAAAAAAATTGTCAACTCAGAATCCTATTTTCAGTGAAACTATCCTTTAGGAAAGAGATATTCTCAGATGGAGGAAAACTAAGAGGATTCATTGTCAGAAGACCTGCTCTAAAAAAAGTTGCTAAAAAAATTCTTTGAACAGAAGAGAAAAATGCTAGAAGGAAAATTGGAATAGTTCACTCAGTACAGCTAAAATAGCTGGATATTATATACAACAAGGTGATAAGGTAAGGTGATTCTGAAGGGTGTAGAGAAGGAAGACCATTTGAGCTTTTGGGACCCAAGGACCAACATTGTGGTTAGTACCCATGTTTTCTTTTTACCTGGTGTATCCCAGAAGGTGTGTAACCGAGCAGGACCCCATGGGGCCTTCCCAGGACAGACCCCATATCCTCTACTTTAGCTCCTCTCTGAAGTACCTAGATAATAGTATCTGTTACACATTTCCTGAGTTGATTTTCAGATGCTAAAATCACCACTAAATGGAAGACTTCTTGATGACCATGAGCACATAGCCCCCAGACCTACTGGCACCTAAGGATTGATAATGTTAACCCTTGTGGCACTGCCCTGTTACTTCACCATCAACCAATCAGAGAATTGTGCTCCAGATGATCATGTACCTGGTATGCCCCTCCGTCACCTGGCCTTTAAAAATGCTTTGCTGAAACTCTTTGGGGAGTTCAGGATTTTAAAGCATGAGCCATCCATTCTCCTTTACAATAAACCTGCACTTTTACAATAAATGCTGTACTTTCTTCACCACAACCCAGTGCCAGTAGACTCACTTTATAGCATGTGGGAAGCAGACCCAAGTTTGGTTCAGTAACAGGTGTACTAGAGAAGCCGGCAGCCTGGAAAAGCCAACAGGCACAGACAACAGCAACAAGAAAAGCTTTGGAAAGGCCTGCTCTCTCTAACCAAAGGACCAAGAAAAGGGCAGCCTGAAAAGACAGAAAACTTTCAGAAATAACTACACATGGGAAAAAATTGCAGCCCGATCTCCCTCCCCAAAATTAAAGGCTCAGAGGGAAGCCTATATTTCCATCCTCACTCAGATGTAACCGTGCGACCATCATCTTCTGCAAAGATTGTGTTAGAAAATGCGAGAGGAGAGCCTGGACTTCTATCCCCACTTGGTGGCTCCAAAGAGCCTTTCTCCTCCCTCCCAGTATGGTGTCTAAGGAAGCCCAGTGGAAACCTGCAACTTCCACCACTGGTGAGGAGACCTCATCTCTCCCACATGCTGTCTTTGGAGGACGTGTGAAGAAACCAGTGAGGGCCGTTTCCAGCCAGGCAGTGACAGCAGATTCCAGTAGGGAGCCAGAACTCCCTCCAAGTCCTTCAGTAAGGAAGCCCCCCCTCCCCTCAGGCCACCAGTTTAAACACCAGTTTTGCTAAAGACAAAAGAAAGAAGGGTCGGGGAGGCAAGTTGTGGGGAGGTGAACAGAAAAGCAAGGTAAAAAGGATGAGGTTTGTTATGCAGATTTAAGTCCAAGCCTCCTCCATTGATACCTGTTTCTTATTTAGTCATCCCCCTCTTCCAGGTACAGAGAGGGAAACACCCTTACAAATGGAGACTTTCCTTATAAATGTAAAATTTCCCTTACAAAAGAGTTAACTTTTCTGTTTTCAGAGCTTCTCCAGAATCTGCTGTTTCTCAAAATACCTCAAATTTATCCAGGTGCCAGAAAGACATATTTTGCAGTGACATATCTGCTCTCCACCTTCCTCATCACAGGAGTCTTGGGCCCAGCTTCTGTGTTGTTGCAAACTTAGGTTCTCAGATGCAGCAGAGAGTCAGTCAACTCCAAGGCCTAGTTCACCTCAGACACAGAAAAAAAAAAAAAAAAAAAAACTTATTCAGCATAATTCAGGTTTCACTCTCCACATCTCAGTAGCTCTAAGAAATATTTAAAAACTCTTCCCATTGGCCAATAATAATCTGTGTCTTATTAAAGATGACAGCAAAGTTCAGGGAGGTTGCATTCTGGAGACTTATTTGTGGAAGAATCCTATCAGCTGATGTTATTTATACTTCTGGCTTGTGTTGTCACCCATTATCCGATATATATTCTTCCCTGAAGTGTACATATGTTACCGACTCTAAGCTCGCTCTGCTCACCGCACGACAGGCCAATAAACCGAGAGATGAGGTGTTGAGGCAAGGAATAGCCACTTTATTCAGGAAGTCAGCAGACCAAGAAGATGGTGGACTAGGGCCCCCAAAAAAACATCTTTCAGGGTCTGGATGCCAGTTTCTTTTATAGAACAGAGAGGGGAAGGAGGTGAGGAAGTAAAGTAAAATGGTTAGTTTTGCCTGTCTTGGCCAGTATCTGGGAAGGAATGTGTTAATTTCTTCTTTTCTACAGCCATTCACAGGTGGGCAGGGTCAGATTGTCTCCATGTGAGCTGAACAAAGGAACTTTAGTTTAACATTCATGCAGAGGGGCAGGGTTCCCTGAGGCAGGCCATTATGTATGATTATAATAACAAAAGCAACGAAAAGCAAAGGTTAAAGTCAAAGAAACAGACCCAACATGGAGTCAAGATTGGCTCTTCCCTGTTACACATACAAAGAGATCTAAAAACATCTCATAGATATACTTGGAAATTTCCTTCATAATATTCCTTTTATAGTAAGCTATGGTAAATACTTTATTATTGATAAGAACTGGGATGTTATTGGATGGACCTAGAGATTACCATACTAAGTGGAGTAAGTCAGACAGAGAAAGACTAATATCACATGATATCACTCATATGTGGAATCTAAAAAAATGATACAAATGAACTTATTTACAAAACAGAAATAGACTCACAGACACATGATGCTGAAAGCTCAGCTTCTGTGTACACCAGTGCTGAATCAAGTCTTGGAGACAGAGTTTTGGGTGAAGTAGAAAAAGATAGCTTTGCCAGGCAAAGGGGAGCACAGAGGACACCTGCCTCAAAAAACTGTATGTCCCAACACAGGAGGATTTGATGAGGAGTTTTATGACAATACGTCCCAAGTGTGGGGTTGCTGACAAGATTAGGGTGTGTGCAGGGTCTCAGGTGGTTGGGTCTCCTAATCTTGATGGGCTTCTTAGGTCCCTTTAATCTTGCCTCAGGTGGTTTCTTGGCTGCTCCTCCCTTGATTAACAACTTTTCCAATCTGCCATTTGGAACTCATGGAGGCTGGAGTCTTGCCTACCAGAAACGGGGGACAAAAAGCCTCCATGCCCGGGAGCCCCACAAGGTCCCGCTCAGTTCCACATAGAAGACAAAATTATGGTTACCAAAGGTGAAAGGGTGGGAAGGGAGAGGGATAAATTAGGAATTTGAGATTAACATATACACGCCACTATATATAAAATAGATAACCAACAGGGCCTACTGTATAGCACAGTAGAATGTTCAATATCTTGTAATAACCTATAATGGAAAAGAATCTGAAAAAGAATAGATTTATATATATGTATAACTGAGTCACTTTGCTGTACACCTGAAACTAAAACATTATAAGTCAACTATACTTCAATAAAAAATAAATTTTAAAAAGTTTAAAAGAAAGGAATTGGGATGTTATACTTACTTAGACCTTCTGGTTAACAAAGAATTAACGATCACTAAGAATATAAAGGAAACACTGGTTAGCGAAGAATTAAAATGATAAACAAAATATATTTATACCTAAACCCTTGAAGATTCAGCTGATTCAGATTCACAGGGTTCATGTTGGCATCCCAGTGCGATATTCAGAATGTCAATAATTGCCATACATTAGTTTATAAAATACTTTCTGGTTGACATGTTTTTAATCTAGATTTTTGATAATGCTCAGTACTAAAATACGAATACTTTGCATTTATGGAAGAATTTCCAGTTGGAGCTCAAAAAACAATTGGAGATTATCTTCCAAAACTTGCTATTCTGCTTAAATAGACAGAAGTCTCCTTATTTTGTCAAAGCTAGTCACTTTCTGTCACAACATTTTTAAGCCATGTCACCAAAGCCTACATTATCTTCCTTCAGAATGTCTTCCTGTTTCTTGGATGTAATGCTGTGCGACTTGTAGATGTAATCACTACACTTAATGTCTGGTCCAGCCTTCTTCACCTGAGAAACATCCTTGAGGCCTTCAAAACCACCTAAATGGACACTCTGTTTCAATACCCTGTGCACATCTTGAACCACATGTGTTAGTTTGCATTCTATCTGTTTATATGTATTTCGATCCTAAGAAACTCTGAGTTACTCAGGTTATATTGTTTTGTGCAATTCCTCTTAATCACTAGTACTTGACATATCACTTGGACATTTACAGGATAAATAAAATAAATGAATGAAGCAATAAACAAGTCAATTGAATACATAAATTAATACACTAATTCTTAACTAACCAATAGAAATATCAAGGAAATGGTTGGGTAGATGTTTTGGTGCTGTAATAGAGAGCCTGGGATAGCCACTAACTCACTTCATCATTCTATTCACTGAATAGATGGATTTGAAAGCTCTAATTTGAAAATAATGAGGTTTCAATGTTCTTTCAGAAAACTCTAACATAAATAATTACATAATAAAGATAAAACAGCCAAGAGTAGATTGGGAAAAAAAGGATAAGGCCAAATAATTACTTCCAGTGTTTTTACTAATTTCCAAAATTAAGTCAACTTGATGGCACAAACCACAGATTTTCACAAAGTAACAGTTGATATCGTCATCTAGGTATGCTTTAGAACACAAATCTCAATTTTTCCTTTCCTTTAGCTGAAATAATAAAGATAAATTTTGTAATAATTTGAGATGGAAAAAATTACCACCCACATTATTCCATATAAAGGAATTTACCCACTTTTAAAATAAAACCTATTTTTACCTAAAAAGTCTTCTCATGTGAGTAATGTGCAAGTCGGCATATTGCTTCAGAGACCTGCTGAGCTGGCATACGGGATACATATCAATGGAATTGAGTGTCATTTCAGTTTTGCCATAAATTATTCATGTGGTATGGCCAACATGCTACTTCCCCAGGCCTTGGCGTCCTGTCTATCAAATAAGGGCATCAGATTCTATGATCGCTGAATTACCTTCCAGGTCATTTATCAATCTGAAACATTGAAAGACCCTGTGGGGCCCTCCCAGGTACAAATCCTTTATGTGTCCCCCATTTTCTATTTGTAGGAAGCAGGTTTCATTCACCCTCCTTGACCTTCCCTGAGTTCCAAAAGGCAGATTCAAACAGTTGCTTATCAGGGAAAGAAAGGAAGGCAGAAAAAAAGGAGAAGCAGTCAGGAAATAATAGTGCAGCCATGGGGCAGGATCCTGGTTCCTCCTCAAAGAATATACATAACAATATCTTTGAGTTCTTCTGTAGGAACTAAGGTCCCCACCCAGGTGGAGGATAGTAACTTCAGGCTGAGCACAAGATTCCTGGAGCACCACCCTGTTACCTCACCAACCAATCAAAAGAAAGTGTGCACACAGTGGAAGATAATGAAGACTCTGACCCCCTTCCCCACTGATTCTTCCTTTAAAAACTTTCATTGTTGAGCAGAATCTGTGGGGTTGGTTTTGGACATGAGTCTGACTTCTCCCCAAGTTGCCGGCCTCCTGAATAAAACAATATTTCCGTTCCTACCAGAACTTGTTTCTCCAGTATTGGCTTTCAAGCAGCAAGCACCCAAACCTGAGCTCAGTAACAAATCCAATATCCTGTTATTGGCATATTTCAATATTATAATTGCCATTTAAATTATCTACATGTACAGATATTATGTATTAGTGACTTGAATAGAATTTAGAATTATTTAAAAGAGCAGATAAGCTTCCCATTGTAACAGAAATGAAAGACACCAAATCTTGCTGAGTGCTTTCTATATTTGCTTACAGTGGTAACAAAATGTAAATTTTTTGTGATTATACTCCATGGACCATCTGCAGATGTGCTGTCAGTTTGTACAGGTAAGGATGCTTTAGTAACTCAAGATGTAACAGCTACTCCTTTCTAGTTAATCTCTAGGAAAAAATAGAACAAGGGTCTGAGACCCAAAGAGGGTTTACTGAGGGAATCATCTGGTTTATAGATTTACCTAAAGGGAAATTAGCCAGGATTTACCATTTTGTAAAGATGATTTTCTTTAGTGGACAACTCTCATTATACCTATAAGCAGAAGAATTTTTTTTAATTAAATTTTAAAAATTCTTCTGTTTATAGGTATAATGAGCAAGTGATGATTTTCCTATAATACCATTTTATTAATTTTCTAAATCAAGACAGATTTCTAAAAAACCCTAATTTTGACTCCAAGATTAATTGAAGACTTTTTCATTGTTAATAAGATCACTTTTTAAAGATATTTTACATGTGATATTTTAAATGGAGCTGGGTACTTCTAGTATCTACAGAAAGAGGTGGGGTTTTTTCCCTAATGTTGAAAAAAATTGTAGTTGACCCTGAACAACACTGAAGGTAGAAAAGGATGGAATACAGATAGAAAGATCAAGCATATAAGACAATGAGTCTTATTTTGAAATTGTTGATTTTTTATCTTCCAAAATACCTTTGATCATACTAGCATACACAAAACCTTGTTTTTCATGACAAGGTCACCCCTCATTTTTAAGTTAGGTCCCTTGATAAAACATTTTCTCCTAATAACACACATGTGAAGATCTATAGCAATATCAGGTAAAATTGAGAACATCATAACATACACGATTTGGAGGTCAGAGTAAAATGTGCATTAGGTTCAGGTATGAAACAATTGACATTTTTGTAATTTCACAATCTAATTTTAGATATAAACAAAAGTGAAGATCTTTGAAGGTGGTCTTCTGGTAGTTTCTGTGCCTGTTGTGAGGTTGCTGCCTCTATTTACAATGTTTTCAGAATACCTTTTGTGTAATTACCTCTGGTCCAGTGTAGACACCATGCACAAAATGATTGGTCTCAGTATTTTATTTTCAGATCTTGTTTTGACCCAGAAAAGGAAAAACAGAAAGAAATTATTCAGATTAAACAACATAATTTCAAACCTCATTTTCCTGTCTCTAAAAGTATAATAGACTCTTAGAAGTTTAGATATTTCCACCATGAAATGTACTCAGAGTTCTATAATAACCTGTGAGAGGGAATCTCAAACACTATGAGGATGGCAGCCTCAGTGGGGTGAGTGCACATTTGTCTTACCAAGCTCGTGCCTCGGAAAGGACAGTGTTCATCTCCGTGACTGCATTTATCCATGTGTCTAAAAAGCAGCCTCTAAAACAAGTTGGCAATTACAACTGCTATGCCGTGATTGTACTGCAGAGAGGAATCCAAGAGCCTTTCAGTGTCTGACACACACTCAGTCCTCTTGGTGGCAACCCCCCAGTTCCATACAGCAAGTAAATATGTCTCAGATGCTTCCTGGGGACCAGACAATTCTGGGTTCAGGGGTCCAGCAGTGAGCAGGAAGGACAAAGCCTCTGTTCTTCTGAGGCTCTCATTCAGGTGGGATTTCTGGACATGCCACCCCAAAATAGGCTGCTTCGGTATGTTGATTATTTTGAGCTGTAGGCACTTGAAAAACAGCAAATGTAGGGAGAGGCTTTCTCTGAACTCTCCATATCTGCCTAAAGACTGATCCTCCAAAAAGAACTAAACTGTCATAGATTCCCTCCTGGAGTTTCATCAACTGAGAAGAATTGATTCATCTCAGGAGAGGAGACCAGAAGTCAAAATCACACCCAGACTTTGTCACAAATTATCACAGCTCTCGCCTATTCTTCTAAGGGATTATTCATCTTTCCCCCGCATCATTTAGTCTCCCCTAAGTGGCCTACATCTCCTCTCCTCTTCCCCTAAGAAGAGGATACTAAGGTCTCAAATCTCAAAACCTTTTTGGATATTTGTTTTTGTTTCCTGTGATGTCCCCAAGCACATAATATAAAAAATTAATAAATTTGTATACTTTTTCTCATATTATTCTACCTATTGCCAGTTTGATTTATAGACCCAGCCATGGAACCTAAAAGAGTTGGTGAATGTCTCTCTTCCCTTACACAGTAAACAGATGATGTACCCATACAATAACAGCCATGAAGGGCAGCCAATGGAGGGAGGGCCCTGTGTGCTGAGAGGAGAGGGTCAGAGGTCCAGTGACATTCTAGCAGAGACCTGAAGGCTATGAAGGCAGGAGCCAAACCCATGTGGATGTCAGAGGGGGTCTGGGGTCAACTGGACCAAGTGCTGCCACAAGATCCAGTGGGGTGAAGACTTCTGGGTGTGGCACCGTGGAGGTCACTGGCCTTGATGAAACCAGAGTTGGCGGGTTAGTGAAGACTAAACCTGTCTGGAAGAGGTTTGAAAGAATAGGAGGAGAGGAAGTAGAGATTTTGGAAGAACATGCCTTCTGGAGATGAGTTATGTATCCTGAGCAGTCTGGTCACAGCTGTGTCAGAACCAGCACCCTAACCAGAAGCAGTGAGAAGTTCAGTGCAAGGAAATAAGGAGCTTGTGGTCGTGAGAGATGGCACAGACCTGGGAGGCCCTGCCTTGTGGCAGGTGAAGGCCAGCATCCACCCAGCTGCCCTGCACTCCGTGTCTGCAGAGGCCACAGACATGCCGGCCACAGCCCTTCTCTGCACTGGCATAGCTGGTGCTTTGTAGGGGAGGAAGAAAGTCTTTCTGAACTCTTTCAAGGTCCCTGACTGGGTCTAAAAATCAAACTGACAAAGACATACTAACAGGAGAAAAGCATACATATTTTACTGAATTTTTACATGTACATGAGAATATTTGCCAGAGAATGAAGACTCAGAGAAATGACCAGAGCAGGAAGCTTTTATACCTTTTAGACAAAGAAACAATACATTTGTGAAGAATGGACAAGGCAAAGGAGTTTGGGCTCGGGGTAGTAAATGGTGAAGAAGTAACTAGGAAGAAAAGATTAGTTTTTAAGGTTTGTACGGATATCTTGGCCCCAAATTCCCCAACTCCAATGATAAGAATGCCTTCCCTCCTCCTGGTACAGGGAGGGGACCCTCCACACAGGAGTTTTATGGCCTTTTTCAGGGGAGAAGTATGAGGTGGGGGAGGTCAGAGTGACTTTCTTGCTTCTGCCATTTCCCCCAGTTCCTTCAGTCTTAGATATTCAATGTGCCAAGGTGCTGTACTTTGGGGTAGCATGTCCTGAATCCCATCACCTTCTCTTCCTGTAATGCTTCTCCATACATTGCAGCTAAAAGAAATGGTATATCTTCCCTGTAAAGTCTGAAATAATTGTTCCTCTTGGGTCCCCCTAGACTTCTCCTCTCCTCGCTCACATGCCATTGCATTGTATTTAAATACATATACATCCATCAGTCCTGTAAATTCTGAGATGACAGGGATCATGCCAAACTAATTTATGCAGTTTCTAGCATAAAGTCTGACATAGAGTAGGCACTCACTGGTTACTCAGTAAATATATATGATAGATGATGTCGCTGTTTAGAGGGTTCCTTTATTTTCTGCATCCCCTTACAAAAAAGTGCTCATGTGAGGTTACCTGAAAATATCTCTGATCCTTATAACCTGCAGCAGGTCAAGAGCATAGGTCTTCACTGCAAGTAAATGTTTCCTTCTCATAAGGAAGCATGTGTCTCTGTTCCGGCCCAGAGTGTTTCACAGGAGGAACACACTGCTTGCTGTCTCCCAATACTCACTCTCTCATCCTAAGTCAGAAATAAAGGCAGGGCTTAGCTGGGACCTTGCCGCCTCCAGAAAAAGCCTCCCTTTCCCAGCCTGTCTTGACACTGGCCTTGTGTCTAGATTTATGTAAGTGGAAATCTTACCTCTTCTTCCAGGAAGTCTCTTTAAGTAGAGGCTGGATGCCTTTCTCTGTTTCTTTCTCCATCATGCTGCTGAAGTCCTAGCAGCCACCTTGAAACATGAGATTAAGAACCACAGCTAAGGGCAGACAGAGATGGGAGCTGGAGGAACCAAGGTTTCCTGGCTGCCTTACCGCCCACCCCTGGGCTTCTTTAAAATGAGAAAAATAAAATAAAATTCACCTTCTATCAACCCTATGTTAAAAATATGACAACAGGCCCAAAATGGAGTTGCTTATACCAAGTCATATGTCACCAAACTGAGACAACTAAATTACAGTTTCTGCTCTTCCAGAAATTACATCTTAATTTCAGTCAATCAGGAATCACCTGGTTAGCACTAGTGAGGTCATCTGCCTGATAGACCCCCCATTACCTAAGGGAAAGTAACCTTGCAATAGCCAACCCAATTTTTGGCCTAGTATAACTTCCTTGTTCCTGGTCCCTTCTGCTTATAAAAGTCTTCATCTTGTACAACTCCTCAGAGCTCCTTACTATCTGCTAAATTGGATACTGTTCAATTCATGAATCTTTGAATAGAACCAACAAGATCTTTAAAATTTACTCAGTTGAATTTTGTTTTTTTTTAACAAGACAGATTAATAAGAGAAAAGCACACAAACTTATTTAGTATGAGTTTTATGTGACTCAGGGGAGTCTTCATAAGAAAAGGGAGACCCAAAGATGTGGTTAAAGCTGAGTGCTTTTGCGCTAGGTTTGATGGAGGGTGGAAAGCCGTAGAAAAATGTGATAGGACAAGAGGGTATGAGTAAAGGGTAGTGTCTTGGGGAAAACTTAGCGAGGCCTGCTCCTTCATATTCTTCTTTATTTTTTTCTTTTTATTAAAAATAATTTATTGCAATGTTTAATACCTTTTTTTTTTTGGTGTGTTAGCTTCTGCTTTATAACAAAGTGAATCAGTTATACATATACAATATGTTCCCATTTCTCTTCCCTCTTGCATCTCCCTCCCTCCCACCCTCACCATCCCACCCCTCTAGGTGGTCACAAAGCACCGAGCTGATCTCCCTGTGCTATGCGGCTGCTTCCCACTAGTTATCTATTTTACATTTGGTAGTGTATATATGTCCATGACACTCTCTTACCCTGTCACATCTCACCCCACCCCCTCCCCTTATCCTCAAGTCCATTCTCTAGTAGGTCTGTGTCTTTATTCCCGTCTTGCCACTAGGTTCTTCATGGCCTTTTTTTTTTTTTTTTTTTTCCCTTAGATTCCGGATATATGTGTTAGCATACTGTATTTGTTTTTCTCTTTCTGACTTACTTCACTCTGTATGACAGACTCTAACTCGATCCACCTCATTACAAATACCTCCATTTCATTTCTTTTTATGGCTGAGTAATATTCCATTGTATATATGTGCCACATCTTCTTTATCCATTCATCTGTCGATGGGCATTTAGGTTGCTTCCATGTCCTGGCTATTGTAAATAGAGCTGCAATGAACATTTTGGTACATGACTCTTTTTGACCTATGGATTTCTCAGGGTATATGCCCAGTAGTGGGATTGCTGGGTCGTATGGTAGTTCTATTTGTAGTTTTTTAAGGAACCTCCATACTGTTCCCCATAGTGGCTGTATCAATTTACATTCCCACCAACAGTGCAAGAGTGTTCCCTTTCCTCCACACCCTCTCCAGCATTTATTCTTTCTAGATTTTTTGATGATGGCCATTCTCACCGGTGTGAGATGATATCTCATTGTAGTTTTGATTTGCATTTCTCTAATGATTAATGATGTTGAGCATTCTTTCATGTGTCTGTAGGCCATCTGTATATCTTCTTTGGAGAAATGTCTATTTAGATCTTCTGCCCATTTTTGGATTGGGTTGTTCATTTTTTTGTTATTGAGCTGCATGAGCTGCTTGTAAATCTTGGAGATTAATCCTTTGTCAGTTGCTTCATTTGCAAATATTTTCTCCCATTCTGATGGTTGTCTTTTGGTCTTGTTTATGCTTTCCTTTGCTGTGCAAAAGCTTTTAAGTTTCATTAGGTCCCATTTGTTTATTTGTGTTCTTATTTCCATTTCTCTGGGAGCTGGGTCAAAAAGAATCTTGCTGTGATGTATGTCATAGAGTGTTCTGCCTATGTTTTCCTCTAAGAGTTTGATAGTGTCTGCCCTTACACTTAGGTCTTTAATCCATTTTGAGTTTATTTTTGTGCATGGTGTCAGGGAGTGTTCTAATTTCATACTTTTACATGTACCTGTCCAATTTTCCCAGCACCACTTATTGAAGAGGCTGCCTTTTCTGCACTGTATATGCTTGCCTCCTTTATCAAAGATAAGGTGACCATATGTGTGTGGGTTTATCTCTGGGCTTTCTATCCTGTTCCATTGATCTATATTTCTGTTTTTGTGCCAGTACCAAACTGTCTTGATTACTGAAGCTTTGTAATATAGTCTGAAGTCAGGGAGCCTGATTCCCCCAGCTCCATTTTTCGTTCTCAAGATTGCTTTGGCTATTCGGGGTCTTTTGTGTTTCCATACAAATTGTGAAATTTTTTTGTTCTAGTTCTGTGAAAAATGCCAGTGGCAGTTTGATAGGGATTGCATTGAATCTGTAGATTGCTTTGGGTAGTAGAGTCATTTTCACAATGTTGATTCTTCCAATCCAGGAACATGGTATATCTCTCCATCTATTTGTATCACCTTTAATTTCTTTCATCAGTGTCTTATAATTTTCTGCATACAGGTCTTTTTTCTCCTTAGGTAGGTTTATTCCTAGATATTTTATTCTTTTTGTTGCAATGGTAAATGGGAGTGTTTTCTTAATTTCACTTTCAGATTTCTCATCATTAGTGTATAGAAATGCAAGAGATTTCTGTGCATTAATTTTGTATCCTGCTACTTTACCAAATTCATTGATTAGCTCTAGGAGTTTTCTGGTAGCATCTTTACGATTCTCTATGTATAGTATCATGTCATCTGCAAATAGTGACAGCTTTACTTCTTCTTTTCCGATTTGGATTCCTTTTATTTCTTTGTCTTCTCTGATTGCTGTGGCTAACACTTCCAAAACTATATTGAATAAGAGTGGTGAGAGTGGACATCCTTGTCTTGTTCCTGATCTTAGTGGAAATGGTTTCAGTTTTTCACCATTGAGGACAATGTTGGCTGTGGGTTTGTCATATATGGCCTTTATTATGTTGAGGAAAGTTCCCTCTATGCCTACTTTCTGCAGGGTTTTTATCATAAATGGGTGTTGGATTTTGTTGAAAGCTTTCTCTGCATCTATTGAGATGATCATATGGTTTTATTCCTTCAATTTGTTAATATGGTGTATCACATTGATTGATTTGCGTGTATTGAAGAATCCTTGCATTCCTGGGATAAACCCCACTTGATCATGGTGTATGATCCTTTTAATGTGCTGTTGGATTCTGTTTGCTAGTATTTTGTTGAGGATTTTTGCATCTATGTTCATCAGTGATATTGGCCTGTAGTTTTCTTTCTTTGTGACATCTTTGTCTGGTTTTGGTATCAGGGTGATGGTGGCCTGGCCTCGTAGAATGAGTTTGGGAGTGTTCCTCCCTCTGCAGTATTTTGGAAGAGCTTGAGAAGGATAGGTGTTAGCTCTTCTCTAAATGTTTGATAGAATTCACCTGTGAAGCCATCTGGTCCTGGGCTTTTGTTTGTTGGAAGGGTTTTAATCACAGTTTCAATTTCAGTGCTTGTGATTGGTCTGTTCATAGTTTCTATTTCTTCCTGGTTCAGTCTCGGCAGTTTGTGCATTTCTAAGAATCTGTCCATTTCTTCCAGGTTGTCCATTTTATTGGCATAGAGTTGCTTATAGTAATCTCTCATGATCGTTTGTATTTCTGCAGTGTCAGTGGTTACTTCTCCTTTCTCATTTCTAATTCTATTGATCTGAGTCTTCTCCCTTTTTCTCTTGATGAGTCTGGCTAATGGTTTATCAATTTTGTTTATCTTCTCAAAGAACCAGCTTTTAGTTTCATTGATTTTTGCTATTGTTTCCTTCATTTCTTTTTCATTTATTCCTGACCTGATCTTTATAATTTCTTTCCTTCTGCTGGCTTTGGGGTTTTCTTGTTCTTCTTTCTCTAATTGCTTTAGGTGCAAGGTTAGGTTGTTTATTCGAGATGTTTCCTGTTTCTTGAGGTAGGCTTGTATTGCTATAAACTTCCCTCTTAGCACTGCTTTTGCTGCGTCCCATAGGTTTTGGGTCGTCGTATCTCCTTTGTCATTTGTTTCTAGGTATTTTTTGATTTCCCCTTTGATTTCTTCAGTAATCACTTCGTTATTAAGTAATGTATTGTGTAGCCTCCATGTGTTTGTATTTTTTACAGATCTTTTCCTGTAATTGATATCTAGTCTCATAGCGTTGTGGTCGGAAAAGATACTTGATACGATTTCAATTTTCTTAAATGTACCAAGGCTTGATTTGTGACCCAAGATATGATCTATCCTGGAGAATGTTCCATGAGCACTTGAGAAAAATGTGTATTCTGTTGTTTTTGGGTGGAATGTCCTATAAATATCAATTAAGTCCATCTTGTTTAATGTATCATTTAAAGCTTTTGTTTCCTTATTTATTTTCATTTTGGATGATCTGTCCATTGGTGAAAGTGGGGTATTAAAGTCCCCTACTATGATTGTGTTGCTGTCGATTTCCCCTTTTACGGCTGTTAGTATTTGCCTTATGTATTGAGGTGCTCCTATGTTGGGTGCATAAATATTTACAATTGTTATACCTTCCTCTTGGATCGATCCCTTGATCATTATATAGTGTCCTTCTTTGTCTCTTGTAATAGTCTTTATTTTAAAGTCTATTTTGTCTGATATGAGAATTGCTACTCCAGCTTTCTTTTGATTTCCATTTGCATGGAATATCTTTTTCCATCCCCTCACTTTCAGTCTGTATGTGTCTCTAGGTCTGAAGTGGGTCTCTTGTAGACAGCATATATATGGGTCTTGTTTTTGTATCCATTCAGCCAGCCTGTGTCTTTTGGTGGGAGCATTTAATCCATTTACATTCAAGGTAATTATCGATATGTATGTTCCTATTCCCATTTTCTTAAATGTTTTGGGTTTGTTATTGTAGGTCTTTTCCTTCTCTTGTGTTTCTTGCCTAGAGAAGTTCCTTTAGCATTTGTTGTAAAGCTGGTTTGGTGGTGCTGAACTCTCTCAGCTTTTGCTTGTCTGTAAAGGTTTTAATTTCTCCATCACATCTGAATGAGATCCTTGCTGGGTAGAGTAATCTTGGTTGTAGGTTTTTCTCCTTCATCACTTTAAGTATATCCTGCCACTCCCTTCTGGCTTGCAGAGTTTCTGCTGACAGATCAGATGTTAACCTTATGGGGATTCCCTTGTGTGTTATATGTTGTTTTTCCCTTGCTGCTTTTAATATGTTTTCTTTATATTTAATTTTTGATAGTTTGATTAATATGTGTCTTGGTGTGTTTCTCCTTGGATTTATCCTGTATGGGACTCTCTGTGCTTCCAGGACTTGATTAACTATTTCCTTTCCCATATTAGGGAAGTTTTCAACTATAATCTCTTCAAATATTTTCTCAGTCCCTTTCTTTTTCTCTTTTTCTTCTGGGACCCCTATAATTCGAATGTTGGTGCGTTTAATGTTGTCCCAGAGGTCTCTGAGACTGTCCTCAGTTCTTTTCATTCTTTTTTCTTTATCCTGCTCTGTAGTAGTTATTTCCACCATTTTATCTTCCAGGTCACTTATCCTTTCTTCTGCCTCAGTTATTGTACTCTTGATCCCATCTAGAGTATTTTTAATTTCATTTATTGTGTTTTTCATCATTGCTTGCTTCCTCTTTAGTTCTTCTACGTCCTTGTTAAATGTTTCTTGCATTTTGTCTATTCTATTTCCAAGGTTTTGGATCATCCTTACTATCATTATTCTTAATTCTTTTTCAGGTAGACTACCTATTTCCTCTTCATTTGTTAAGTCCAGTGTGTTTTGAGCCTGCTCCTTCATCTGCTGTGTGGTTTTCTGTCGTCTCATTTTGCTTATCTTACTGTGTTTGGGGTCTCCTTTTCACAGGCTGCAGGTTTGTAGTTCCCGTTGTTTTTGGTATCTGTCCCCAGTGGCTAAGGTTGGTTCAGTGGGTTGTGTAGGCTTCCTGGTGGAGGGAACTAGTGCCTGAGCTCTGGTGGATGAGGCTGGATCTTGTCTTTCTGGTGGGCACGTCCACATCTGGTAGTGTGTTTTGGGGTGTCTGTGGCCTTATTATGATTTTAGGCAGCCTCTCTGCTAATGGATGGGGCTGTGTTCCTGTCTTGCTAGTTATTTGGCATAGGGTGTCCAGCACTGTAGCTTGCTGGTCGTTGAGTGAAGCTGGGTCTTGATGTTGAGATGGAGATCTCTGGGAGATTTTTGCCGTTTGGTATTACGTGGAGCTGGGAGGTCTCTTGTGGACCAGTGTTCTGAAGTTGGCTCTCCCACCTCAGAGGCACGGCCCTGATGCCTGGCTGGAGCACCAAGAGCCTTTCGTCCACACGGCTCAGAGTAAAAGGGAGAAAAAATAGAAAGAAAGAAAGAAAGAGGCTATAATATAGTGAGGTAAAATAAAGCTATTGTAAAGCAAAGCTATACAGACAAAATCTCACCCAGAAGCATATACATATACACTCACAAAAAAAAGGAAATGGGGAAAAATTAATATCTCCTGCTCCCAAAGTCCCCCTCCTGCATTTGGGCTGATTCGTTGTCTATTCAGGTATTCAACAGATGCAGGCACATCAAGTTGATTGTGGAGCTTTAATCCGCTGCTTCTGAGGCTGCTGGGAGAGATTTCCCCTTCTCTTCCCTGTTCGCACAGCTCCTGGGGTTCCGCTTTGGATTTGGACCCGCCTCTGCGTGTAGGTCGCCTGAGGGTGTCTGTTCCCCGCCCAGACAGGACGGGGTTAAAGGAACAGCTGCTTCGGGGGCTCTGGCTCACCCAGGCCGCGGGGAGGGAGGGGTACAGGGGAGGCGGGGCGAGTCTGCAGCGGCCGAGGCCGGCGTGACGTTGCACCAGCCTGAGGCGTGCAGTGCGTTCTCCCGGGGATGTTGCCCCCGGATCACGGGACCCTGGCAGTGGCGGGCTGCACAGGCTACCAGGAGGGGCTGTGTGCAGAGTGACCTGTGCTCACACACAGGCTTTTTGGAGGTGGCAGCAGCAGCCCCAGTGTCTCATGCCCATCTCTGGGGTCCGCGCTGATCGCCGCGACTCGCGCCCTTCTCTGGAGTTAGTTTAGGCGGCGCTCTGAATCCCCTCTCCTTGCGCGCCGCGAAACAAAGAGGCAAGAAAAAGTCTCTTGCCTCTTCGGCAGCTGCAGACTTTTTCCCGGACTCCCTCCCAGCCAGCTGTGGTGCACTAACCCCTTCAGGCTGTGTTCACGCCACCAGCCCCAGTCCTCTCCCTGCGATCCGACTGAAGCCGAGCCTCAGCTCCCAGCCCCGCCCGCCCCGGCGGGTGAGCAGACAAGCCTCTTGGGCTGCTGAGTGCTACTCGGCGCTGAGCCTCTGTGCGGGAATCTCTCCGTTTTTCCCTCTGCGCCCCTGTTGCTGTGGGGTCCGCGCTGATAGCTGCGGCTCGCGCCAGTCTCTGAAGTTCGTTTAGGCGGCGCTCTGAATCCCTTCTCCTCGCGCACCAGGAAACACAGAGGGAAGAAAAAGTCTCTTGCCTCTTCGGCAGCTGCAGACTTTTTCCCCGGACTCCCTCCCGGCTAGCTGTGGTGCACTAACCCCTTCAGGCTGTGTTCACGCCGCCAACCCCAGTCCTCTCCCTGCGATAGGACCAAAGCCCGAGCCTCAGCTCCCAGCCCCGCCCGCCCCGGCGAGGGAGCAGACAAGCCTTTTGGGCTGGTGAGTGCTGCTCGGCACCGAGCCTCTGTGCGGGAACCTCTCCGCTTTGCCCTCCGCACCCCGGTGGCTGCGCTCTCCTCCATGGCTCCAAAGCTTCCCCCCTCTGCCACCCGCAGTCTCTGTCCGCGAAGCGTGCGTGGAAACCTTTCCTCCTTCACAGCTCCCTCCCACTGGTGCAGGTGCCGTCCCTATTCTTTTGTCTCTGTTATTTCTTTTTTCTTTTGCCCTACCCAAGTACGGGGGGAGTTTCTTGCCTTTTTGGAGGTTGGACGTTTTCTGCCAGCGTTCAGTGGGTGTTCTGTAGGAGCAGTTCCACGTGTAGATGTATTTCTACTGTATCTTTAGGCCGGAGGGCTCTGGGGTCAAGATTGCCTAGATTCAAAACTCAGTTTGGCCTTCTCTGGCTATGTGGTCTCAGGTGAATTTCATCATTGGGTCCTAAAACACAGCAACCGTTCACCGTGACTGCGAAACTAAAGGGTGGGGGTGGGGGGGAATGACTGAACTCTGAGGGGGAAAAAAAAAATGCAAGAAAACCCAAAAGACTGACAGCAAGCGATAGAAGCCTGGAGAAGGAAGACTAGGCAGAGTAGAGCTGACGCTGCGCAGTGACGGCGGAAGCTGGAGCCATATTCTTCTTGGTGTCTCTATTTTGGAGATAAGCATGCCCCTTTCCTCCAGTCATAGGGAGATTTTATGACCTGCTTCAGGAGAGAAAGTGAGGAAAATTCTCAAACTAAATCACCTTAAAATATTCAATTTGCCAAGTGCCATATTTTGGGGTAGTGTGTCCTGAATCCCATCAATATGCTTTTGTTGTTGTTGTTGTTAAGCATTTGCTTACTGTTGCAACAAAAATAGAAATGAAGTTTTCTCTCTCCTGAGAACAAGGAAAAAAGGTAACGGTGAGCAGCCTAGAGAAGAAGCATAAACTGGCTGGAGTTAATCAATCCTAGTTTTATTTTAACTGTTACTAATCTGTAGTGTCTGTAGATTTGTTCTTCACAAAACTAACCTGTCACCCCTAATCCTGTGTAATTCAGGTAATTTACATTCTGCATCTGGTATTTGCTCCCCCTGTAATCTCTTGTAGCAAATCACCCCTTGTAGCTGTTTGCGTTTCAGAACAGAGATCGCAGATCGATAAGCCAGAGACTGCTGCACCCAATTACCCGGTTGCCTGACTCCAGCAGTGACTGTTTTGAAATAATGCAAGAAGAAGATGAATGCAAGACATTCACCATTTTGATCCTTATCACTCACTTCCGACTGCAAACTCCCCTATAAGAATCCCTGTAATTCCCCAGGAAGTGGTGACACAGTTCTTGAGGAGCTAGCCTGCTGTGTCTTCCCTTTGCCTGGCAAAGAAAATAAAAAGCCTCTCTATTTATCTTCCAATTATCTGTCTCTATATTTTTATTTGGCATTGGTGCACAGGGATCCAGATTTGGCAACATTGCTGGGACTGTGTGAGCCAAAAGCAGCATTTCTGCCCATTTACTATGGAAGTTTTCAGAATGAAAATGGGTTCACGTGGAAATAGCCCCACTGAACCAAAGAAGGCAAAATCAGAAGTAGTTTTACAAACACAGTATACAACACACATTTCTCATTGTATAATAACCACTGTATCTCAGTTAAAAGATCTGAAACTATTTTTTAAAATTATTTTTAAGGTATAGAGAGGAGAAAATCAGTTCGAATCAGGGGCTGGAAGCAGATTGCAAACATTCGTTTTCTTATGGAAATAATGTGGCACAGCCAGGTCTGGGGGTATTTGCATTTCAACCAGAACTTCTGTGAGAGTCAGAGCAAGAACAGTTGGAGGCCTCCTTAAAAACACTGAAACCTACAGGTAGAAATTCAAGAAGCTAGTGACCTACAACTATGGGCTTTAAACAGAGAAGGGCTGTTTATTATCCCTACTGTAGCCTTGTTTCACATCCCAGGCTTTTTGAGTTTTGGCCTGAGACACTGGAAAGTCACTACTCTTCCTCTGCTTCCTAAATCCTTCAAGATTCAGGGCACATCCCCAGCACACTTGAAGGCTGTTTTCGTCATTTCAGGTGGACAGTGTCTCGAATTCCCATATGTTACTCTTATAATTTAATCAGACCCTGCCTTATAGCATTTCTAGGGTTCTTACACTGAACAGTTGTTTAACCCTGGGATATCAGATTGTAAACCCCGTATCCCCTGTGGGACTTGACACAGCTAATTTTATATATTTGTTGTTCAATATAGATTTATAGATGGACTAATTTGCACTTAGGTGCTGCAATAAATATCGCTCTAAATAGTCCCTTTTCTCATAAAGTATGTAAATATTAGGATGGGCCATTGAACATTTATACTGCCATTTTATTATGTTGGAAAAGCATTACGCTGGATCCTGAGGTCACAGAACTCAGGGACTAGTCTAGACTTTGAAGTTCATACACGTGGGTTTGAATTCCAGTTCAACCACTCACTGTGTGACCTTGGGCAGTTTATTTAATCACCCTGAGGGTCAATGTCCTCACATGTTAAGGACATATTCAATAAGGCCCACATCACCAAGTTAATGTAAACATTGATGAGGTCATATACACAATACAGCAGACCCTCAACAAGTGTCCATTTTACTTTTTCCTTCTATAGGAGACATAGAAGGGAGATTTTTAAATGTCAACGCAGGATTTGAAGTAAGGATTGTCTTTGAAAGTTACACTACGGCACCAACATATAATAACCAAAGCAGTGTTACCCAAAAAACACGGTTTGCCTCTTGGTGGGTGTCAAGCCAAGAGACACAACCAAGCCAAAGAACAAGAGAAGGATTTATTACTTGCAGCGAGTAAGGAGACCACTGGGGGTCTTTCCCAAAGCAGCATATCCCTGACAGCAAAATTGGGGAAGTTTTAAGCTAAGCGTACATGCATATTCATGAAGGGCTTCAGCAGAGGAGAATTCAGCATAGAATTGGGGCAAAGGTCAACAGAGTCCAAGCTTTAGTTGAGTGAAGTCAGGAGGGTCAATATCCTCATTCCATCCTCCACCTGGGTGGGGGCCTTAGTTCCTGCAGAACTCAAAGACATATTGTTATATATAATCTTTGAAGAGGAACTAGGACTCTGCTTTATCACTGCACTATTATTTGACTGCCTTTTCTCTGTTCCTGAATTCCTTTGTTACCTTAAGATCATGAATTACTGAGACCTGTTCAAGGGCAAGCATTGCAGCCAGGCTTGTATCGTAAAATGGCTTAGGCAAAAATGGCTTCTTTTACAACAAAAAAAGAGAAACCACATCTGGTTCTTTTCCTCCGGGGATCCCCTACTGTATCTGCCTACAGCAAGGATACCTAAATTTACAAAGAAGACCATGACTGAATGAAAATCCTTTACACAAGACTGCCCAGGCCAGTCCAATTTTCTTTTCCGTATGGTAGACACTGTGGAAAGGGATGAAGCAGGTTTTTATCCTACAACCATTCAATATTTAAATTATAGAACTTATTCCTCTTATGCTGATTCCTTGCCAGGAAATCTTTGATAATACCATTTACCTAGAGGGCAAGAAGTCCAGGGTCAGGTTGCATGAATATCCATCCATCTTTCAACTATTTCTCCCTGCAACTGAATACATTGACATTCCACTTTATACATCAATTTCTTTTGAACTTGTTAGTTTCAGTCTGTAGGTCCAAGTGCTTTTATCAAATGTCCACATTTCAAGGATTGTAACTTTAAATGCTGGCAAGAGTCAGCCAGATGAAGCGGATTCAGTGTGAGACAACAGGGAGTGCTGGGGACTGTGGCAAACCAGAAAACAGGATCGACCTAAAGCCTTGCAAACGCAAATTACTTTAGACACTGTATGGGTCAAAGAAGTGTTTCCTGGCTGGATCTAACCCACTCCTTGGGCAATAATTTTGTATCCCTGGGTTGCTGTCCAGTGTATAGTTGTGGTATTTTTCAAATCCTAATAGCTGGGAGAAAACCCAGCCATTCCCTTCTAGATCCATTTATTGGATGGCAGCTACTGATGCCAAAAACTCAACCTCTGTGTACTGGTGCCAAATTGAATCTTGGAGACAGAGTTTTGGGTGAAGTAGAAAAGAAGAGCTTTATTGCTTTGCCAGGCAAAGGGGGACACAGTGGGCTCATGCCCCTCAAAAATGTGTCCCAACCAGAGGGCTTTGGTGAGGAGTTTTATAGCAATGGTTCAAGGGTCGGGTTGCTAATAAGGATCAGAGGGTGTGCAGGGCCTACCTGCCTTTAATCTGGCTTCAAGTGGTCTCCTGATGAGCTGAGCTTCTCAAGGTTATCAAACTATGAACTTCTCTCTGGAATGAAGAATGCTTCATCAAGTAGTTCATCTTCCATTTGTTGGGGGTTTTAGTTCTGCAGAAGAGCTCAAAGATATCATTATGTGTATCCCTTGAGGTGGAACCAGGACCCTGCCCCAAGGCTGCACTATTGTTTCTTGACTGCTCCTCCCTTGTCACTGCATCCCCTCCCTTCCATGATTAGCAACTGTTTGGATGTGCCCTTTGGAACTCAGGGATGGTCATGGAGGCTGAAAGCTATTCCCTACAAACAAGAAACAGAGGACACAGAAAGGCTTCCATGCCCAGGAACGCCACAGGGTCCTGCTCGGTTTCACTATGGTTTCACTCAGTTTCAACCATTTTTCAGAATGGGTTTCTCAAAATTTAGTTTGCATAAAAATCACCCCATGTCCTTGAAAACAGGGAGTTTCCCAAGATCTGACTGCACATTTGGTGCAACAGCTACACGTGGCTCAGGAATCTACTTTTTAGTGATTACCCAGGCACATTGATTCAGATGCTCCTTGGACCATTCTGAGGAACACTGGTAACAATACTGCTGGTCTCAAAGTTCAAATGATTTGAAAAAAGGATGTCATGTATAATAACTTCCACTCCAACCTATCTAAATTTGAGATTAGAATTAAAGAAACCTCCATTCCTTTCCTTTCTATACTGAAGAGAGAATCCATGACTGAGCCCAGCTTCCCTGAAGTCAGATCCCCTTGAGGAACTTATAGTCTTCTAGGGAAATCAAATGATGAATCCAAACACAATAGCATATTCTTTTTTCTTTTTTTTTTTTTTTTACTATTGTCCCAGCTTTATTGAGGTAAATAAAATTGTAATATATTTAAAGTGTATAATGTGGCAGTTTGGTTATATATACCTTGAGAAACAATTCCCACAATCAAGTTATTTAAAACATCCATCACTTTAAATAGTTACCTTTTCTTGTATGTATGACAACACTTAAGATATACTCTCTTAACAAATTTTAATTATACAGTACAGTATTATCAACTATGGTCTCCATGCTATATATTAGAGCCTCAGAACTACTTAGTTATCTTTTTTATTTTAGTTTTATTGAGATGTAATTGACTTACAGCACTGTATAACTTTAAGGTGTACAGCATAATGACTTGACACATACTGTGAAGTGATTACCACATAAGTTTAGTTAACACTCATCACCTCACATAAATACAAAAAGGAAAAAAAAAATGTCTTCCTTGTGATGAGAACTTTTAGGACCTAATCTCTTAATGACTTTCAAATACACTGTACGATAGTGTTAATAGTGTTAACTACAGTCATCATGTTGTACATTACATACCTTATTTACCTTACTTATTTTTCTTATAACTGGAAGTTTGTACTTTTTGACCACCTTCATCCAATCCCCCCAGTCCTGCTTCTGGTCCCACGAATCTGATCTCTTTTTCTATGAGTTTATTTGTTTATTTATTTTAGATTTCACATATAAGTGAGATCACACAATATTTGTCTTTGTCTGAGAAAGCATAATGCCCTCAAGTTTCATCCATGTTGTTGCAATGATTAATCTCTTCTAAAGCAATAACTTACTGAAGGGTTTGAAGTATATGTTGAGCATATATATATATACACATATATGTATATATTTCTATCACCTTACCTTACTAGACTTTGATATATTATCCCATATTCTCATCTACTGTACCTAAGATACTAAAAAATCCTGCTGTGGCCCCTTCACCTGCTTTTGAGTCTTAGTTGTACCTGAAGCCAGCCTGTGGGTGAAGCAAGATAAAGAGAGCACTCATACATACCTCATTGTACACAACATGTATGGGATGAAGGAAAGTTACAGTGAGAACTTGAGTTCTGCAGAGGAGAGGTGCTCAGCTTCATTCAGGAGAGCATAGGCCAAGCACAAAGATCAGACACAAACACCTTCCTTCCCTTGGGGTGGCTTTTGCACATTTTAAATATGGAAAACAGAAAAAACGAGAGCTCTTTTTACAAAGAGATGTTAAAGAGCTCGGTGTTTTTTGTACTTTTCCAATCTGTCAGAGGCCCTAGAGAAGACTGGAAAAGAAGCATACTCACTGAGGGAATGGAGAGCTGGTGGGGTCTTGCCTGTGCAGAGGACCCTAGAGTGCCAGCAGAAGGTGGTCCCTGAGGAGACATGGGCAGTGGTGCAGGGGTGTCTGTCCTCAAAGACCAACAGAAGTGCACACACAGAGCTTCCCAAGGGGGCAACCTTTTCACTGGCAGGGTTGGGGAGGCCCCAAGAGGCACCATGGATCTAAATGTGTCTGAATAAAATAACCCAGCTGTCATTTGGGTTTCGTAAGCTTAGGAGGCTCCAATAGTCTTTTAGGAATGTCGAATGGCCTGTAAAATCTTCTGTGCAAGTGAGGGGTTTGGACTAGCTATCCAAGGTCCCTGCCAACTCTAATTTTTTTTCATTTTTAGTCAAATGTACAATATCCACTCTCCTGGACTGCCCACCCCATAGCCTTGGTATTTCCCTCTCCAGAAGTGAGGGAGCTGCCTTGGCACCAAGTTACAAAGCTCTGTGCAAGGGTAGGGGGCTGGCGTGTAGCAGGGCAACATCACAGGGCCGAGCAGCAGAGCCCTTACCACCACCCACACTACAGTCAGGGACAGCCACATCATTTCTCCAGTAAGTTACCCTGTTCAGTGCTGAGGAGAGTGCTTCCACTCTCTGATCCTTTCAGTGACTATAATGGGAGCTCATGATTCTGTTTTGTACACTGCTTATCCCCAGTGCCCCAAGCCTAGAGCTGGGAGATGCCCAACAATGTTTGTGGAAGGAATGAATCAGTGAATGCATGAGTGAATGGGTAACAAGAGTGGAGTCAGAGGTTCCCATGGATGCTGGCACAGAAGGCAGTTTCTTCTGGCTACCTCTTCCCATGGTTATTCTAACAAAGAAAGTAGACCATCCTCATTTCCTTCCTTATGTATAATACATTCTTTGGTTCATTTCCTTAGCAAAGCGAGAAAGTGATTCTGTCCAATGCTTTGGCCAATGACTAAAGCAAATAAATGAAATCCTGAAGAGTGCTCACAGAAGACTACATGCATTTTTCCTACTGTCTGTAACACTAATTTCCTTGTTTGACCATGTCAACATCTTTCTTTCTAGGACTGGAGT
Source organism: Balaenoptera acutorostrata (assembly GCF_949987535.1). Classification (NCBI taxonomy): domain Eukaryota; kingdom Metazoa; phylum Chordata; class Mammalia; order Artiodactyla; family Balaenopteridae; genus Balaenoptera; species Balaenoptera acutorostrata. The sequence continues at coordinate 55,116,894 of NC_080066.1, read as the reverse complement.
ATACTCCATTGAGTGATTTAGAAAACCCTTGCTGATAGTGTCCTAAGTGGAAGTTGTTCATTCTGAGAATGTCAGCATTTTTTTTTTTATAAATTTATTTATTTATTTATTTTTGGCTGTGTTGGGTCTTCGTTTCTGTGCGAGGGCTTTTTCTAGGCCTGGCAAGCGGGGGCCACTCTTTATCACGGTGCGCGGGCCTCTCACTATCGTGGCCTCTCTTGTTGCGGAACACAGGCTCCAGACGCGCAGGCTCAGTAGTTGTGGCTCACGGGCCTAGTTGCTCCGCGGCATGTGGGATCTTCCCAGACCAGGGCTCGAACCCGTGTCCCCTGCATTAACAGGCAGATTCTCAACCACTGCGCCACCAGGGAAGCCCCCTCAGCATTTTTTAAAAGCTGTTGTCTTCTACAATGATAGCATCTATCAGCCTGTGGCATCATCTTCATAACAATATATACAGCACACCCCCATGTGTGACAAAAAGTTTCCATAAATGAAACACTATAAAAGTTTATCACTGATCAGCCCCATTACCAAAATAGAGGTATGATATTAGGAAATGTCTTGTTCCCATAGCATCTGACAAAAAAAAAAAAAAAATTCTATTAACTTAAATATAAAACATGGACCATAATTTATATCTCATATAGTGAAAAAATTTTGCTTTTGCCAAGAACTTTGAAATGATTACTTTCTTTAACAACTCACAAGAGAATTTAAGTTCCTCTTCTTTTTGAAGAGCTATGGCTTTCATTAAACCAAGCTGAAAGAACTAATAACTGTGCTGGTGTAACAGTGATTCACCTAAATATGACAAAATGATTGAAACTTTCTGTTGAAAAAGTGTCATGGCTACAACTAATATTTTAAAGTCATATTAATTAGCATTAAAGGGTAAGGATAAGAGGTTCTAAATTAATGTGTTATTTAAAATTCTATAGTTATACTTTCTTTTCTCATGCATACAACAGCAAAGGCTCAGCCAATGAAGTCTTGTTGGTAGAGATGTTGTCTAATGCAGAGGCAAACATTTATTTTTAATACCTTTATTGAGGCAAACATAATATATTAAAATATGAAAACTGCACATATTTAATGTGTGCATCTTGATGAGTTTGGACATATACACATACCTGTCAAACCATCACCATAGTCACAGTAATAAACACTTCCATAATCTCCCAGAGTTTCTTCATGTTTTTAGGCAAAAATATTTTTAATTAGCTCATAGATTGCCTGTAAACAAAAAAGGGAAGAAAATATTTTGGATACTTTTTTTTTAGTGACTCTCCTGCGACATTTTGGATACTTTTAAAAAAATTAGAATCATATCATGGAGATAACCTTAGATATCACCTTGTCTTCCTATCTTGTGCATGAATGAAAAGAGGCCCATTGGGGTCTAACTGGCTTATTTGGACCCACAGGAAGAGGAACCCAGCTGTTCCAAATTGCAGCCCAGCACTCTCCTCACACAGCATGTTTCTCCTACAGGTCATCTCCTACCTGGTCTGGCCTTAACACAACTCTTCTTTGTCCATTTTGTTTCATTTCTTATTTCTTTTTACTGTTTTCTTTAAAACAGATACCACTTACTGAGCAGTAAGTAGGAGTGCGACGGCAGAACAGGGTCAGGAGCAGAGTTTTCAGCACCAGCTCCCTGCCCTCTGATGAGGATATTTACTCCCTTGCTCTTTCAAAACCGATTTGGAACCATGTGCAAAGACAACTCCAGAAGATGCCCTGCACGGCCTTCCAACTAGGCCATCAGTGGCTGCTACTCAGGATGTGCCAGGGTTTAAATACACTGCTTCTCTTTACTCTTAGAATAATCCTATAATTCTTTTTTTTATTAAATTATTTATATATTTATTTATTTATTTATTTATGGCTGTGTTGGGTCTTCGTTTCTGTGCGAGGGCTTTCTCTAGTTGCGGCAAGTGGGGGCCACTCTTCATCGCGGTGCGCGGGCCTCTCACTATCGCGGCCTCTCTTGTTGCGGAGCACAGGCTCCAGACGCGCAGGCTCAGTAGTTGTGGCTCACGGGCCTAGTTACTCCGCGGCATGTGAGATCTTCCCAGACCAGGGCTCGAACCCGTGTCCCCTGCATTGGCAGGCAGATTCTCAACCACTGCGCCACCAGGGAAGCCCAGCCCTGTAATTCTTTATCTCCATTCTACAGACGGGGACACAGAGGTCTACAGAGATTCACAGCCCAAAGCAGGAGAATGGGCCTCTGATCCCAGGGCCCTCCTTAGCCACTGTATGGTGATTTCACAGAGTCTGAATTAACAAGCATTCACTGCTATACATAACCATGTGACATTATATGAGGTTGGGAGAGAATGCTTTTAGGGCATCCCAACAATTCTCTCAGGTCCCAGAGACAGGGCTCTGAATGCGAATCAGTTGTAAGTGTGAAATTCTTGCTTCTCTCAACATGTCGTCTCCAAACCAAGCACAGACACATTTTCAAACTGTAAAATATTTCTGCTGAAGAAATTCATTGGCACCTTATTCATGTTCACACAGAAAATGTCTTTCAGTAATTAGGGACACCAGAAGGGTGTGTAGAGTTTCAGAGACATAGGTTGCTTGCCCTGGCAGGCCATGGCCATGGCAACAAGAAGCTCCACTTCCCTTGATGAGCACTGGAAACCTCACTCCACCATGTGGTAGATTCTTAAAGTTTTTGTGCAGAAAGATTGTCCCAGAGTGGCACTTCCATGAAGCTGAATAGTGGTTGGTGCAGTAAATAAACACACTTTCAATCAAAAACATAGTCCTGAATATGTGGAGAACAAATTTCTAATCACATGAATGCAAAATAATCCTGATTTTTAGATAGATAAGTAGCATCGTAATGCCATGCGTAGGAGATGGGGGAATACAGGAGAAGGAGGTTCATAGTGATGATTGCGTTGTTTTCTATTATGGTTTTTGTCCCTAGTGTTTTATACTCAAGTGAAGGTTTCTCTTAACCAGTGGTTCTCAAACTTGACTGTGCATCAGCATCCCCTGGAGGGTTTGTTGAAACAACTTACCGGGCTCCACCCTCAGAGGAGTTTCTGGGGTTTGAGTGGCACCAGGAACTTGCAACTTTACTGAGTGCACAGTGACAGCCTTGCTGTTTGCCCAGGGACCCACTTTGAGAACCAATCTTCTAACCAGCATGATTTGGTTTACAAAAATTTCCACAATTAGAGCAGAATCATGATTTCCAATCCATTAGTATTTTTTAGTTGGGGGAGGATGATTTATGGCTAAGTTGAAGTCCAGGAATTGAGAAAGTTAAGTTGGTCTCCAAAGTGATAGCTGCAGTTATACAGTATGGAGTGGGGTGAGGTTAAGAGGTCACTCCGTGGTGCAACATCTTTGGTGACCTGCTGAAAAAAATTCTCTCCAGGAGGGCCAGAGGACTAGATGTGGAGCTATTTGGCCAGGACTATGTCCCAAACCATGTGACACAGCCGGGCCAGTGAGGATACCACCCACCTGGCCGTGCAGTGACCACTGTGCTGCCTGTAGCCAGTTGGCCTGGGCACTGGATGTGGACAGCAGCATTGTTGCCCAGTGTTATGGACTGAATTGTGTCCTCCCCTAATTCATATGTTGAAGCCCTAACCCCTAATGTGATTATGTTTGGAGATGGGCCTTTAAGGAGGTAATTAAGTTTAAGTGAGGTCATAGGGTATGGCTCTGATCCACAAAAACTGTGGCCTTATAGGAAGAGGGAGAGACACCAGAGAAGTGTGTGCACAGAGAAAGACCAGCTGAGAGAAAGCAGCTGTCTGCAAGCCAGGGAGAGGCCTCAGGAGGGACCTCGACCTTGACTCCCCTGTCCCCCAGAAATGAGTATCTGATATTTAAGCCAACACCAGGCTGTGGTATTTTGTTATGGCAGCCCAAAGAGATTAATACTCCCAGAAAATTGATCTCTCTGCATCTTTTGCCAGACACCAGTGTTGCTGCTGGCCCTGCTTCCCTGCTTCACTGTTTCTAATTCAGAGTCTGGGTGTCTGAGATGGCCAAAGCCTGCATCTTGCTGCAAAGAATGCCGAAACAGATGGCCAGGTGTAACCAGCTTCTGCAGAATAGATGTGGGAGTAGGTTCTGCCTCCCACCAAAGTGCATAAGATAGGGATTCACCTGCATAGGGAGGATGTGCAGGTGCTAGGCAACCAGTTTGAATTGACTGGTTCCAGAAAGGAAATTTGATAATAGGACATTGGGAGAGGGGGTGGATAAAAGCAAAAGAAATCAGAGGGGTGAGGAATGTGCAGAGGGAAGGGATTTTAGAAAAAAACAACACAAAACACCAGAAAACATCCTGTGTGAAGGATTAACCAGTTGTTTGCTGAACTTTGTCTAACCTGGCCACATGGGGGTTCCTGTGCAGGTGCCAGGCACTGTGCTCCTTGTTTGCAGGCTGAGAGCAAGTTAGAATAAAAGTACTTCGATATATGGGTCCCATTTTCTCAAGTCCTAACATTCCCTCTAGAGCAAGGGAAGCCATGACTACTAAGGAAAGAAGTCCATGCAACGTGGGGTTAATAGGTAGACAGATACACACAGGGTCACAGGTCACAAATGATGGTATCTTTCCCAAAATGAAATGAAGTTCTGGGGAAATATTTAGTTCTAAATCTGGAGGAACTCTAACCTCTGAGGTAGGCATTTCAGAAAGGACTCTGTTATACTTTGTCACTAAAGCCACAGATCCAGCTCCTCTGCTGGAACTGAGGGTCCCCATCAAACAGGCTCGTATTTTTTTCTGTGCGCTTGTTGGCTGCCTAGGCAATATTCTGGATCCTTTGGAAGAACAGAGATCAAACAATTTTCTAGTTATAAGTCAACTGGACAGAAATTTCAAGGATCCTACTTAAGTATGCTCTTTGGAAAATAATTCTCTTAGTATTTGTTTCTCTTTTGAAAACAGCATCATTCATCTTAAGAATTGAAAGGCAGTAGCTTATTAGTCAAAGATGTTGAAATGTCAGTTTCATTACTCACCCATCATCTCTGTTTTTAGGTAACTCGTGTCATAGAACTAACCTTTCTTATATCACCCATCAATTAAAATATGCCATATGAAAGAAAATACCTAGTTATAAGAAATGCATTAATATGAGAAAACAATTTAATGTCAAATATTAATCCAAAAACTGAGTTTAAATGTATATATTTTAAAAAAACATTGCCTTTCAGTTATTTTAGATATTTGGCAGCATTGCTATTGTCTTTGTTTATTAGCAAATGTGAAGTTACTTCTTAGTCCATCAGTCTTTGAGCCTTTACAGCAGCAATTAAACCCCAGGTAGTCCTTTTTGTCTATAATCTAGCTTCATAGATTATAATAAAGTGGGATGGGTCCTGGCCCATCCTGGGGACTCATCAGTGAGGCACTGTGGGCAACAGTTTGAATCTTGGCAGGGTCCTGGCAAAGATGCCAGCTCTGCACCTCCCTGACCTCAGAGCAGTGCTAGGTCAAGGTGTCCCAGGACTGCCATTTGGCTTTGTTGTTATTGCTGTTCTTTGACTAACTCTTTGCCCATCCTGAGTTGTGTGGTTGGCTGTGAGAACCTCACACTTGTGATTTCTTTCTGCTGCTGCTTTTTCATTCCTCAAGCAGAAGAAAAATAGGTAGAAGATGCCATGGACTAGTTTGCACTCCACCTGACTTCTATTTGCGGAAGTTGGACATTTTAAAACTCTGTTTCCTAGAATCCCTTGCAGCTAGGATTCAGAGTGTTAATTAGTCTCAGCCAGTGAGATGAACTTGAGTTAAGATTTGAAAGACACACTGCAGCAGAGGCCTACACCTGTCTGGTTGATGAGCAAGGTCCCGGGGTGAGGGGGAGGGACTTCTTCAGGAGCTGGTTTCCAGTGCACTTCCTCTGACTCCAGAGTGAAGGAAGAGGCAGCAGCCCTGATGCAGCTTTGTGATACCCAGTCTGCAATTGTAGGGGCGACACAGAGGCAGCTTTAGTGGCCTCAGAGGAAGTAACTTCCTTGTGAGTGAGATCTGTAATGTTCAGGGAGTATTTCATGGAGGCCTAGCTTGTACCCCATTCCTTCCGCCTAAAGTGTAAGTATCTACTCTGTGTGTTAAGCCATTTCCTGAGTAAAATCTCTGGAGTGACTTCTGTTTTCTTCAGTGAAACCTGATTCTTACAAATGGGCCAAAATGGACCTGGATTCTGCTCATTTTCACTGCCCCAGGCCCGGTGTTGGGAGACATCAGGGGGAATGTTTTTCTCATATGTGGGACAGAGAAGACTCAAAGTGTTACAGGTACATTGTAACACAAGCTGGTAAACATCTCCCTTGTGAAAAGACATGGTCAGAAGTGATTTACCTAAGTTTCTTGTCACATGTCTTAGGGCATAATTTAGCTTTTTTGTATACAGAAATCTCTTAGGTAGCCTTAGAATTTTGAGAATTTCCTTAGGCCTTGTTGGAGTTTTATGGAAGAGAGGCCTAAGTCATTCAAAATCTGGTTTTTGTTGGCTAACCTGAGTACTGGCCTGGAGATGTTTAGAAAAAAGAAGAAACAAACTGAAGGCCAAGGGGAACTGCAGAGTGCCCAAGACCCCAGGGACACCCTTGGGCCAGTCAAATGGTCAAGAAAGGTCAGGCTGCAGAAAAGAACTTTTATTCATCCCCATGGTTTACACCTGCCAGTATTTCTAGACTGGTCATCCCCCCTCAAAGATGATTCACATCAAGGTAACTTTTTCTAGAAATTCTTTTCATGTTATGGCATATTTTTCTCTTCCTGCCCAGATAGAACATCTTCTAACCTGTAAACTGGAAATCCAGTTTGTATAAGAAAGTTTGAAAAATAGCATAATATATTCTACCTAGAAAGTTAAGATCCCATTGGACTCGTATCTTAGTCTGTTTGGGCTTAAACAACAACTTACTTCTCACAGTTCTGGAGACTGGGGTCAGGATGGCTGGGTTCTGGTGAGGTCTCTCATCAGGGTGCAGATGGTTGAACTCTCATTACATCCTTACCTGGTGGAAGGGGTCTATATCTCCTACAAGGGCACTAGTCCCATTAGCGAGGGCTCCACCCTTGTGACCTAATCACCTCCAAAGGCCCCACCTCCTAACACTATCACATTGGGGATTAGATTTCAACATATGAATTCTAGGGGGACACAGGCAGGTCCATTTTGGTAGATAATGCTATGAAATGCCTCTCCTTTCTTCGTATCCAAGTAGTGTAAGCCCTGACAGTTGGTTTTTCTTTTTCTTTTCTTTTTTTTTTTTTTTTTCATGTCTGACTTAAGCATCCACTTCAAAGATGGCTATCTAAATAAATACATTGCCAGCCATGGGACTAGATAAAGAGCCAGGCCTCCCCCTCCACCTCACCTCCCCACCAGGTCCCTTTGTTTAGAGAACTTTGTTTGATTTAGATAACTGATCTTTTGGCCACTTTTTTCTTTTCTTTTCTTCCCATGCTTATGTTTTAAATTCACCAATGAAGGGTGAGCCCTGAAACCCTAGGCCCTGACCCTAGACCCCAATAAGACAGAAACTTATACCATGATCTCTCTACCGAAGACCTCCCTATGTGGCCCCAGGCATATACCCTCCAGGACATGTAAGTAATAAACCATGTTTCCTTCAAAGTTTCCTGATAGTTGTTGCTGAGGATGCCTTGCAATCATAAGAACCACAAAGACCAGCCCAGACACAGCACTGGTCCTGAAAGGAACCACAGCCTAGGTGAGTGTCCCCAGGCATTTCTGACCAGTAACATCATTATCAGTAGGCTGAGACTGGCACAGGACAACCCAGCTCCTGTAAATATCTATCTTGTTCTCTTCCCTTTTGCACCGACAAGAAGGAAGCATTCATGTGCAAAGAGCCTGTGCTGCACAGAGCTTACGAGGGTGGCCAGGTTTACCTCACTGCAGGCTGCTCACCACCCCTCCCCCCTCCTCCTGCACACCTTCTGCCTTTCCTTTTCCATAGAAGCAGCGCTGTGAGATTACCCTTATCTGCTGGGCAGTGCTAAAAGAATCCTCCCTAAATATGTTCTGAAATGGGCTTCAATATTTGGAGATTTTTCTGGACCTGGGCACTTACATCTTATTTAAGGACAGGATGCAATTTTCAGTAAATTTTCTTGTGAGACTAATGTGAGGTAACTCTTTAGGCTTCTGAGTTCCATTTCCTGACACTAACAAGGCCAAAATTCCTTCAGTGTAGCTCTTTTTTGAGGCAGAAAGGGTAATACAAACACCAAGGCCTGCCAAACTACAAGCTCTCTTAAGTTCAAGGAAGAGAGATTTACTAGGTGCTATTTTTATTATGTGAACAAGAGAAGCCAGATTTGCACCAAAGTGTAACCCTGTTCACTGCTTATGTTTTTATCTCACTCCAATTAGTTATGTTACCTAACCTCTTGTTCTTATGTGAAAATAGACAGTGAATTAAAGACACCTCTTAGAATTGGTGTTAACCAGACTTGACCAGAACGAGGAACCAGCTGTTCAGCCCAAGTGAAATATAGAACCAGCTCCTGCTGCTGATCTCATTTGATCTAATTTGTGCATGTGTCTTTATTCATGATCTTATGGAAAAAGATGTTGATAACAGCATTTTAGATAGGTGTTTAGAAAAATCCCTAAATCTGTGGAAGTTTTGCTTTTTTTATGCTTCTATTTTTAAAATTTTATTGACGTATAGTTGATTTACAATGTTGTGTTAATTTTTGCTTTACAGCAAAGTGACTCAGTTACACATATATATATACACATTCTTTTTCATATTCTTTTCCATTATGGTTTATCACAGGATTTTGAATATAGTTCCCTGTGCTATACAGTAGGACCTTGTTGTTTACCCATCCTATATATAATAGTTTGCATCTGCTAATCCAAAACTCCCAATCCATCCCTCCCCCTTGGCAACCACAAGTCTGTAGTGGAAGCTTCTCTTGATCTGCAGTGTTTGTATTGGGAAGCACCACACCCCAGTGCCACCCCCACCCTAACCCACACTTTGTGGAGTTAGAAGCTATTTGACTTTTTAGTCAAAGGGGAAGTTTTTGCCTGCCTACAATTGAGAGTTCTCAAGACTTTTCACTCACTGGTCTGCTATCCTGCCTTGAGGGCACATGCCTGATTTCTCAGCTCTTCAGAGAATTACAAGGACATCTTCCTTTGTTCTCCTAGCTCAAGACTTCTATACTTCTCACAAGAGGATGTGTTTATCATCCATGAAGAAGCAGTGAGAAATCAGTTCATAAAGAGAAACAGAGGAAAAATGAATGAGGTACTGATAACAGGGAGGTCCTGCTGGAAAACAGGTCTGGCAAATTAGAGAAATGCTGGGGAAGAAGACAGAAAGTGTATTTTGTAAACTCCTCCTGTCCCTGTGCTGAGTGACCTTCCTGGCTGACAAGTGTTACCGCTGCCATATTCAGCATAACCACTCAACCAGCTGCCTGGCTTTAACTGTTTTCATCTATTTGCAATGACTAATTTTTCTTTGATTTTCATAAATGTTGGAACTCTCCAAAGTAGAAAAAGTGACCCTGAATTAATCATAAATCATAAATATAGCCATGTTAAAATAATTTTGACATAATATGCAATTTACATTTTTCAAATCTGCCTGAAAATTTTCCAGTTATTGATTTCTCAAATCTGCACTTTGATTTCTGAAAACCAAGGCAGCCCATGGCATAGAAGTTTGTGTGTCTTGGTATGTTTGGTTTGTAGTTTCATCTAAGATTGACTAAACCAATAGGAGAAACATGTTTTAGGATGAAAACAACAGGAGAATCACTTTATTAGCACAAATCCTGATTTGTGCCATCAGGAATCTTGCAGAAATTCAGGAATGGAAGAGGCTGGAATGTACAGTGTTTATAGGGGAGGTTTGACTGAAGCAATAAAACAGGAACATGTGGTCCTACAAAGGCATGTAAGTCCTAGAAAAAAGGATGGAAATCAAGATAGAGAAGTTGCCTGAGCCCTATATTGGGGCTTTAGCACATGAGGGTTTCACTCCACATAGTAGTTTCCCAAGACAATGGATGGACCATTTTGACTCAGATTATAACTTCAGAAAAGACTAAATTGTCTTTCTTTTTTTCTTTTTCAGGTATTAAATTTTTTAAATATCTTTATTGGAGTATAATTGCTTTACAATGTTGTGTTAGTTTCTGGTCTACAACAAAGTGAATCAGCTATATGCATACATATATCCCCATATACCCTCCATCTTGAGCCTCCCTCCTACCCTCCCTATCCTTCCCCTCTAGATCATCATAAAGCACTGAGCTGATTTCCCTGTGTTATGCAGCAGCTTCCCACTAGCCATCCATTTTACATTTGGTAGTGTATACATGTCAATGCTACACTCTCACTTCGTCCAACCTTCCCCTTCCCCACCATGTCCTCAAGTCTGTTCTCTACCTCTGTGTCTTTACTCCTGCCCTGTCACTAGGTTCATCAGAACCATTTTTTTAGATTCCATATATGTGCATTAGCATACGGTATTTGTTTTTCTCTTTCTGACTTGCTTGAACTCTGTATGACAGACTCTAGGTCCATCCACCTCATTACAAATAACTCAGTTTCATTCCTTTTTATGGCTGAGTAATGTTCCATTGTATATATGTGCCACATCTTCTTTATCCATTCAACTGTCAATGGACATTTAGGTTCCTTCCATATCCTGGCTATTGTAAACAGTGCTGCTATGAGCATTGAGGTACATGTATCTTTTTGAATTATGGTTTTCTCAGGGAATATGCCCAGTAATGGGATTGTTGGGTCATATGGTAGTTCTATTTTTAGTTTTTTAAGGAACCTCCATACTGTTCTCCATAGTGGCTCTATCAATTTTCATCCCCACCAACAGTGCAGGGCAGTTCCCTTTCCTCCACACCTTCTCCAGCAATTATTGTTTCCAGATTTTTTGATGACGACCATTCTGACTGGTGTGAGGTGATACTTCATTGTAGTTTTGATTTGCATTTCTCTAATGATTAGTGACACTGAACATCTTTTCATGTGTTTGTTGTCAATCTGTATGTCTTCTTTGGAAAAATGCTTATTTAAGTCTTCTGTCCATTTGCTGATTGGGTTGTTTGTTTTTTTGATATTGAGCTGCATGTGCTGCTTGTATATTTTGGAGATTAATTCTCTGTCGGTTGTTTGTTTTGCAAATATTTTCTCCCATTCTGATGGTTGTCTTTTCATCTTGTTTATGGTTTCCTTTGCTGTGCAAAAGCTTTTAAGTTTCATTAGGTCCCATTTGTTTTTTTTTATTTGTTTTGTTTTTATTTCCATTTCTCTAGGAGGTGGATCAAAAAGGATCTTGCTGTGAATTCTGTCATAGGTTGTTCTGCCTATGTTTTCCTCTAAGAGTTCTATAGTGTGTGGCCCCACATTTAGGTCTTTAATCCATTTTGAGTTTACTTTTGTGTATGGTGCTAGGAACTGTTCTAATTTCATTCTTTTATATGTAGCTGTCCAGTTTCCAGCACCACTTACTGAAGAGGTTGTCTTTTCTCCATTGTATATTCTTGCCTCCTTTGTCAAAGATAAGGTGACCATGTATGCATGGGTTTATCTCTGGGCTTTCTATCCTGTTCCATTGATCTATATTTCTGTTTTTGTGCCAGTACCATACTGTCTGAATTACTGTAGCTTTGTAGTATAGTCTGATGTCAGGGAGCCTGAGTCCTCCAGCTCTGTTTTTCTCTCTCAAGATTGTTTTGGCAACTCAGGGTCTTTTGTGTTTCCACACAAACGGTAAAATTTTTTGTCCTAATTCTGTGAAGAATACCATTGGTAGTTTGATAGGGATTTCACTGAATCTGTAGATTGCTTTGGGTAGTATAGTCATTTTCACAGTGTTGATTCTTCCAATCCAAGAACATGGTATATCTCTCCATCTGTTTGTATCATCTTTGATTTTTTTCATCAGTGTCTTATAGTTATCTGCATACAGATCTTTTGCCTCCTTAGGTAGGTTTATTCCTAGGTATTTTAGTCTTTATATTGCAATGGTAAATGGGATTGTTTCCTTAATTTCTCTTTCTTATTTTTCATTGTCAGTGTATAGGATTGAAACAGATTTCTGTGCATTAATTTTGCATCCTGCTACTTTACCAAATACATTGATTAGCTCTGGTAGTTTTCTGGTAGCATCTTTAGGATTCTCTATGTATAGTATCATGTCATCTGCAAACAGTGACAGTTTTACTTCTTCTTTTCCAATTTGGATTCCTTTTATTTCTTTTTCTTCTCTGATTGCCAAGGATAAAACTTCCAAAACTATTTTGAATAATAGTGATGAGTGTGGGCACCCATGTCTTGTTCCTGATCTTAGAGGAAATGCTTTTAGTTTTTCACCTTGAGAATGATATTGGCTGTGTGTTTGTCACATATGGCACTCATTATGTTGAGGTAGTTTCCCTTTATGCCCAGTTTCTGGAGAGTTTTTATCATAAATGAGTGTTGAATTTTGTTAAACGCATTTTCTGCATCTATTGAGTTTTTAATATGGTTTTTATCCTTCAGTTTGTTAATATGATGTATCACATTGATTGATTTGCATATATTGAAGAATCCTTGCATTCCTGGAATAAACCCCACTTGATCATGGTGTATGATCCTTTTAATGTGCTGTTGGATTCTGTTTGCTAGTATTTTGTTGAGGATTTTTACATCTATGTTCATCAGAGATATTGCCCTGTAATTTTCTTCTTTTGTGACATCTTTGTCTGGTTTTGGTATCAGGGTAATGGTGGCCTCGTAGAATGAGTTTGGGAGGGTTCCTCCCTCTGCTATATTTTGGAAGAGTTTGAGAAGGATAGGTGTTCGCTCTTCTCTAAATGTTTGATAGAATACACCTGTGAAGCCATCTGGCCCTGGGCTTTTGTTTGTTGGAAGATTTTTAATTGCAGTTTTAATTTCAGTGCTTGTGATTGGTCTGTTCATATTTTCTATTTCTTCCTGGTTTAGTCTCAGAAGGTTGTGCTTTTCTTAGAATTTGTTCATTTCTTCCAGCTTGTCCATTTTATTGGCATATAGTGGCTTGTAGTAGTCTCTCACTATCCTTTGTATTTCTGCAGTGTCAGTTGTTACTTCTCCTTTTTCATTTCTAATTCTGTTGTTTTGCGTCTTCTCCCTTTTTTTCCTAATGAGTCTAGCTAATGCTTTATCAATTTTATTGATCTTCTCAAAGAACAAGCTTTTGGTTTTATTGATTTTTGCTATTGTTTCCTTCATCTCTTTTTCATTTATTTCTGATGTGATCTTTATGATTTCTTCCCTTCTGCTAACTTTGGTTTTTGTTGTTGTTGTTGTTCTTCTTCTTCTTCTTCTTCTTTCTCTAATTGCTTTAGGTGTAAGGTTAGGTTGTTTATTTGAGATTTTTGTCTTTTCTTGAGGTAGGATTGTATTGCTATAAACTTCCTTTTTAGAACTGCTTTTCCTGCATCCCATAACTTTTGGGTTGTCATGTTTTCATTGTCATTTGTTTCTAGGTATTTTATTATTTCCTCTTTGATTTCTTCAGTGATCTCTTGGTTGTTTAGTAGTGTTTTGTTTGGCCTCCATATGTTTGTATTTTTTTACAGTTTTTTTCCTGTAATTGATGCCTAGTCTCATAGGGTTGTGGTCGGAAAAGGTGTTTGATATGATTTCAGTTTTCTTAAATTTACAGAGGCTTGATCTGTGACCCAAGATGTGATCTATCCTGGAGAACGTTCTGTGTGCACTTGAGAAGAAAGCGTATTCTGTTGTTTTGGGATGGAATGTCCTATAAATATAAGTTAGGTCTATCTTGTTTAATGTCTCATTTAAAGCTTGTGTTTCCTTTTTTATTTTATGTTTGGATGATCTGTCCTTTTGTGTAAGTGGGGTGTTGAAGTCACCTACTATTATTGTGTTACTGTTGATTTCTCCTTTTATGGCTACTAACATTTGCCTTATGTATTGAGGTGCTATTATGTTGGGTGCATAAATATTTACAATTGTTATATTTTCTTTTTGGATTTATCCCTTGATCATTCTGTAGTGTCCTTCCTTATCTCTTGTAATAGTCTTTATTTTAAAGTCTATTTTGTCTGATATGAGTATTGCTACTCTAGCTTTCTTTGATTTCCATTTGCATGGAATATCTTTTTCCATCCACTCACTTTCAGTATGCATGTGTCCCTAGGTCTGAAGTGGTTCTCTTTTAGACAGCATATATACAGGTCTTGTTTTTGTATCCATTCAGCCAGGCTATGTCTTTTGGTTGGAGCATTTAATCCATTTACATTCAAGGTTATTATCGATATGTATGTTCCTATTACCATTTTCTTAATTATCTTGGCTTTGTTTTTGTAAGTCTTTTCCTTCTGTTATGTTTCCTGCCTAGAGAAGTTCCTTTAGCATTTGTTGTAAAGCTGTTTTGGTGGTGCTAAAGTCTCTTAACTTTTGCTTGTCTGTAAAGCTTTTGATTTCTCCACTGAATCTGAATGAGATCCTTGCTGGGTAGAGTAATCTTGGTTGTAGATTTTTCCCTTTCATCACTTTAAATATACCTTGCCCTCCCTTCTGGCCTGTTCAGTTTCTGCTGAAAGATCAGCCATTAACCTTAGGGGATTCCCTTGTATATTATTTGTTGCTTTTCTGTTTATGCTTTTAATATTTTTCTTTGTGTTTAATTTTTGTTAGTTTGATTAATATGTGTCTCGGCATGTTTCTCCTAGGGTTTATCCTGTATGGGATTCTCTGAGCTTCCCAGACTAGATTGACTATTTCCTTTCCCATGTTGGGGAAATTTTCGACTATAATCTCTTCAAATATTTTCTCAGAACGTTTCTTTTTTTCTTCTTCTTCTGGGATGCATATAATTCGAATGTTAATGCAGTAAATGTTGTCCCAGAGGTCTCTGAGACTCTCTTCAGTTCTTTTCATTCTTTTTTTGTTTATTCTGCTCTGCAGCAGTTATTTCCACTAGTTTATCTTCCAGGTCACTTATCCGTTTTTCTGCCTCATTTATTCTGCTATTGATTCCTTCTAGAGTATTTTTAATTTCAGTTATTGTGTTGTTCATTACTCTTTGTTTGCTCTTTAGTTCTTCTGGGTCTTGTTAAACGTTTCTTGTATTTTCTCTATTGTATTTCCGAGATTTTGCATAATTTTTACTATCATTAATCTGAATTATTTTTCAGGTAGTTTGCCTACTTCCTCTTCATTTATTTGTTCTTGTGGGTTTTTATCTTGCTCCTTTGCCTGCAAGATATTTTTCTGTCTTCTCACTTTGTCTAATTTATATTTGATGTCTCCTTTTCCCAGGCTCCAGGGTAGTAGTTCCTTTTGCTTCTGTTCTCTGCCCCTGGTGGTGAGGTTGGTCTAGTGGCTTGTGTAAGGCTTCTTAATGGGAGAGACTGGTGCCTGTGTTCTGGTGGGTGGAGCTAAGTCTTCTCCCTCTGATGAGCGGGGCTGTGTCAGGTGGTGAGTTTTGTGGTGTCTGTGAGCTTAGTATGACTTTAGGTAGTCTGTGGGCTGATGGATGAGTTTGTGTTCCTGTCTCATTTGTTGTTTGGTGTGAGGGGTCCAGTTCTGGGAGTTGCTGGCTGTTGGGTGGAGCAGGGACTTAGATTCAAATAAAGTATTCCATGAGAGCTCTTGGCGATTAATCTTCCCTAGGGCCGGGAATTGTCTATTGGTCCAGCATCCTGGACTTGGTGCTCCCACCCCAGAGCCTCAGGCCCAACTTCTGGTTGAGGAACCTAGACCCCACAAGTTGTTCATCCCAGCAATAAAGAGGATTAAAAAAAAAAAAAAAAGACTAACAAAACCCCAGACAAATGGTAAAAAGTAAAATCAAACAAACAAAAACAGAAACGAAGAAACACGCACACACACAAAAGAAACAAAAACAGAACCAAATAAATGAAAAGGCAACAGAACAACCAGACAAATAAAAGAACCCAAGAATGAAATCAAACAATTAAAAAGAAAACTGACAAGAACCCAAAACCAAAAAACAAAACCAAAGCAGAGTGCCAACTGGAGAATGAAACAAAGAAACAAAGCAAACCAACAACAATGATAAAAAAAGAAAAAAGAAAAGAAAGAGAGTAGGGGAAAGAAGACAGAACAGCAGAAAAGCAAAGTAGAAATAGAAATATAAAAAAAATAAAATAGAAAATATATTAAAGAAAAAAAAAGACAAACAAAACCCCGGAAAAATTGTAAAACTAAAATGAAACAAACAAAAACAGAAACAAGGAAACACACACACATAAAAGAAACAAAAACAGAACCAAATAAAACAGAAAGCAAGAGAAAAACCAGACAAATAGAAGAACTCAAAAACGAAATCAAAAAATTAGGGTTAAAACTAACAAAAACACATAACCTAAAAACAAAACCAAAGCAGTGTGCCAACTGAAGAATAAACAAGGAAACAGAACAAACCAATAAAAATGATTGAAGAAAAATAATAAAATAAATTAAAAATTGAAAAAACACAGGATAATGGAAAAGCAAAGTAGAAATGGAAATATTTTTTAAAATGTATTAACGAAAACGAAGAAGAAAATAAGGGGAAAAAACACAGAACAACAGAAAAGCAAAGTAAAAATAGAAATATATATAAAAATTAAAATAAAAAATATGTTAAAAATCAGAGATCCCAAAAGACTAAATAAATTTTTTAAAAACTACAACAACAAACAAATAAAAAAAGAAAGAAAAAGCAAATAAACAAAAAGCCAGAACCAACACCAGAATGAATCAAAACATAATAACATTAATAGTAATTATTATGTTTCCCTGGGGTCTCTGCTGTAAGTGTCCTTGCACACGCTGTGAGCCACAGCCCACCTCTGCCTCCCCAAGAGGCTCTCCTCTGCCTCTGGGCTGGTCTCTGGATGTGCTGAGGGCCCTGTGGGCACCACTCAGACTCTGATCTTGCCCAATTCTTGCGTGTGCTATCCCCAAAGTCCACAGCTGCCAGAACTAGACTGTTTTCATTTGTGGGAACACTCATTGTCTACTTAGATACTCCACAGATGCAGGGTCTACCTAGCTGATTGTTGGCATTTAATCTGCATCTTGTACAGCTGATGGAAAGATTTTCAGTCTTCTTCCTTAGACACCCCATCCCTGGGGTTCAGTTTGGTTTTATCCCCACCTCTGCATGTGTTCCACCCACAGGAGTCTGGTCCTGTGGCTGCCTTGGAGCTCTTGGTTCTGCCCCAGTTAGGACAGGGTGCAGATGCGGTATGACTGTTTGGATCTCAGGAGCCCCTGCAGCACCAAATTCACAGGGAAGCCGGCAGCCACAGGTGTAAGAGATATGGCCCTAGTGATGGTCTTTTCTGGTGCCCAGCATAAGGCAGGTGAGGGCCAGCTCTGAGGGGGCTTTTTAAATTACTCGGCAGCCAGTGCTGGTGTGTGGGGAGAGAGAGGTTACAATAGTGGCTCCTTCCTCTGCATGACTCAGCAATAGCACCCTGCTTCCATGGCAGTCCAGTCTTCCTCGTAGGCATTCCCTGTTGTGGATTTCCTCCCTCAGTCCATCTCCCCACAGCCAACAGCAATTCTCGCTCCAGGTCTGTTTTCCAATCCCCACGTTCCACCTCCCAGCCCCCTTGCACACCTGTGAAGCATGTCCCAGTCCGGGGCACTTTGGGCCACAGTACGGATCATCTGTGTATTTGTCACTCTGTCCAGTCTGTCACAGATCAGCCACTTCACCCAATTCCAACAGTCTCAAATGCTTCCCTTCTGTCCCAATCGATTTCCCCATTGGAGACAGGGTTTCCCCAAATTCGGGGATCTCTCCTCTGCTTCAGCTCTCCCATCCCGGGGTGCAGGTCCCGTCCTGCTTCCTCTCCTCCTCTTTCTCCCTTCTTTTTTTCCATCCTACCCAGTTATGCAGGGATCTTTATAGTCCTTTCTCATGTCCAAGTTCTTCTGCTAGTTTTCAGCCAGTGTTCTGTGAGAATTGTTGCATCTATAGATGTATTCCTGATGCATCCATGGAGAGAGGTGAACTCCACGTCCTCCTACTCCTCTGCCATCTTGAATTTAAATGGTCTTTCTTAATTCAGGTTTATACAATTTCTAGGAAGTGGAACTTGTAAGTGTGGTGGAGGGTGGGGTGTGGTTTAAAGCATTTGCTTGCCTTCCCTAGGAATTACCATGGACAAGCCATGGTGGGAAGCTGAACAGCCTAGAATACACTTTAAGCCAATCCTTATCCAACCTCTGCTTTAAATTAGCAAACAACCCCATGAAAGACCAACAATGTAGGTTTATTGTAATGTCTTTAATGTGAATCTGTGGACTAAAGTATGGAGACTTTTCAGTGGGCTAACTTGAAACATATTAGCCTGGCATTTTCTACTCACCCCCCAGAACACCTTTGCCCCAACTTTCCCCAAAGCTCATTGTTGGCATCTACTCAAGGCTTGTCATACAACAGTATTTATTCCAATGGTTCTGATGGGAAAAACCTTCAACTATGCATAACTTTGCACAGTAATTTACTGTCATTAGTAGAGTGAATATTACTGGTTTAGGTCACATTTAAGCACCAACTGCAATGGGCTGTTATAACTACCTCAAAAGATCTTTATAAGCATGGAGTGAAGAAAAGCAAACATGTTTACAACAGTTTGCCTTAAGGTGCTGATGAGACCTTACAGGTGTGGGGGCCCATAGATGACCCTCACTGCATGGTTGGAATGTTTCTCAAATGTGGACACTCTGGAAAGGTCCCATGCAGATGTGCCTAGAGTGGGTACTTTGCTTTATTCTACAAGTTCAAGGACAATCTATTAACATCCAGTTTCCAGCAAGATAAAAAAAAAATTTAAATACACATTCTCTTCTGTAGATTGTTGTGATTATTGAGATGCAAATTTGGTGAATACCACTTTTGTATTAAACTAACATCCAAATTAACCAACATTTTTTGGTTATTTCCTATGTGTTTACTCTGTGCTAGATGCCTTTATGCAAAACTGGAAATATTATTCCCATTTTATAATAGAAGCAGCTCAGGACTGAAGTATTCTCAGAACTACCCAACTAGCAAATAGCTTTGAAAGTAGCTTTGAAAATGAAAGCAGATAATAAAAATAATTGGTAAAAACCCTGTTTAAGAAACTGTTATTTACCAGCTATCCCTTCTCCCCCTGTAAACACACACACACGTACATATACACACCCCACACAACCAGATGAGCCCAGCAGAAGCCCACCAGCTTATCTTCTCAGGAGAAGAACATTGGGTGTCACTTGACTAAGAGCTCCTGGAACAGTTGAGCAAGGGGAACAGAGCATACTTCTAAAAACAGGGACATTAAGTGAATATTTATATACTGAATGTTGAGTTCTCCAGCCTCTTCTCTACTTGATACCCAGAAATATGTAAGATAGGTTAATAATTCCAGGCAGGAGATAGAAAGACTTCTGCAGGGATTCTGAAAAGCTACAAACAAAGAGATTTGGGGCTCCCCAGTGAAGTTTTCCATCCCATTTGCACTTTGTATAGCCCACCATCCATGCACAGATATACCAACCATTATCTTGGTGGCCCATCCTTAAACATGAGCAGACAGCAAGAGTGAGTAAATACCTGACTACTTATATGTGTAGATATCTGACCTCTTATATCAAAGATATAAATGAAAACCTATCAATCAATAGGGAAAACCCTACTTAAAGAAGAGAGAAACCACACAGGGAAATAAAACCTCAATAATAATAAAACCACTATTATAGAATACTTTTACTATACTACTATAGTATCCCTACAGAGAAAAGGGAAGGTGTTGCATCCATGAAACAAGAACACGATGTTGATTAAAAATATACTATTTTTTAAAAGGTAAGAATTCTTGTAATTCTTGTAAATTAAAATTAACTATTTAGAAAACACAATGTGTTAGAAAATAAGATGAGGAAATTTCCCTGAATGTAGAACAAAAAGTCAAATGTATGGATAATAGGAGAGAAAAGATAAAAAAATTAGAGGATCAATTTGGGAGGACCAACATTCAAATAAAAGAAGTTTTGGAAAGCAAGAAGAATTAAGAGAGTAGAAGATGATTTTTCAAATCTGCAAAGAAATTTCCCAAAATTAAAGGACATGAATTTCAAACTGTAAAGGCTGATAACCACACACAACTGATTTTTAAAAATTAAGCCTAACCTTGTAAAATATCACAATTCTGGGAAGTATCCTACGTTTTTAAGAGAAAGAAAAAATATGTCAGATACAAAGGATTAAGAATGAAAATGGCTTTGTACTTCTCAATAGCAAAAATGAAAGTTGAAAACAACACAACAAAACTTTTGAAATTCTGAAGGAAAATAACTTCCAAACTTAAACCCAGAAAAACTGTCTATTAAACATGAGAGTTGAATAAATGTACCTCCCTTTCCTCAGGAAGCAACTCGAAAAGGAGCTGTACAAAAACAAGAGAGTGATTTAGTAATGATGCCCAGGCCTCCAGTACATAGGGAAGTCACATGAGTACAGGGCCCAGGGCATCCTCAGGACACTGAGGGGGAAGGGCAGGTGCAGCTGGGATGCCCCCAGGACACTGGAGCGGGCCTGAAATCTCCTGGAGAGCTTCCTTTAGGATCATGGAATTGATGTATTTTAACGAAATTTAGACATTTGGGGAGGGTTGGGTTTGGAATAAGTGATAAACTCATAAGAAACTAAGCAACTGAAAACAAGACAATTAACTTTGGGGACAACAATTAATGCTAAAAAGGAAAAGTAACTGTACTATGCCAGTTGGCTCATCTATGAATAACATTTACATAATAGTAATGAGGTAAATAATAAATACTGGTTTAAACTAAAATATGTTAAAATTATATGAAGAGCATTGGAGTTGAGGAAATGGTGTGTGTGTGTGTTTGCGTGTGTGTGTGCGTGTGTGTGTTGGTGGCAGCAGGAGTGAGTTAAAAGTGTATCTTCTCAAAGATAATGTCAAAAACTAAAAAATCAAGAAGTGGTAGTATAAACATGTTATATAGAGTTATAAAAATAAAAACCAAAAGAAACATTTAAAAATGTAAGGGCTCTGTGGAATAGGATATTAAGGGTATATTAGACTATTTTTTCAATAATAAGCCTTGTAAAAATCGTTCTTTTAAACTATATGGATGCATATATTGATGAAAGAAAAGCTAAAACAGAAAGATTTCTAATGTCTTGTAACAGTTCTTAGATAATGCTCCTATTTAAGTTCACCTCACTCTGGAATTGCACAGTTGTCCAATGTAAAGATGAAGTTGCTTTCCCCAGAAGCAGTTCACCTGGAGTTCAGATAAGAGCATTGAGGGCTTTCCTCCTGCATTTCACAATATCCCATATCGTAACTCCTGGATGGATACCCCTTGCATGGCTAATGAATTGATAATTGTCACAAGCAAATTTTTTACCATCCCCATCCCCTAAAAAATTTGTGGTCTTGATTACCATTTCTCCCAAGCTTTGCCTTCTTCATATACACCATCTTATCTATTTTCATCATAATTTATTGAGGAGTATTTTAGACTGCATAATCATATATCATGGCATCATCAAAGGGGTTCTAAGCTGGACATCAGGAAACCACCTTATACGATGGCTTACTATGTTTGTTAGTCAGGATGGGTTAAGCTCACAATGCTTTAACACTATCTCACAATCTCAGTAGCTTTAACACATAAACATCAATTTTCCTATCAAAGTATACTCTAAGGAAAAAGAGAAACTGGTGAGTCATGGAAGAGTTTTTCACTAATTCAGTTCAAATTTTTCTCTTTTGCAAAATTAAGGGGTTAAACCAGTTACTTGTTTCTGAAAACACCCAGCCCTTTCCACCTCTCTCTTCTCCTACCAAAGACCCTGGGACATCCCAAAGGTGATGACATTGATGTCACCAATGATGATGAACATATCACCAATGAATAGGAAAACAATTCTAACATCTATTTAGCTCTCACTATATGCCAGATGCCATGCTCTGCACCTTGGCAACATTTTATCATTTGATCATGAGAACAACATTGTGAGAAGGACACTTATAAGAAGTAAGAAAATGGAGGTTCTAATCCTTCACCCAAACCTGCTCTCCATAAAGTCTTCCTCATTTCAGTTAATGAGAAGTCCATCTTTCTAGCTGCTCAAACAAAAATCTCAACTCTCTTTTTCTTACATCTCACACCTAACCCAACAGGAAACTCTGTTGACTCTACATCAAAACATGTAAAATATCCAGCTATTTCTGATAACCTCCTTTGCCACCACCTTGACCTGAGCTGCCCTCATCTTTCACCTGGGTTCTTGCAATCCCCTGGTCAACCTACCCTCACCCTCACCACTTCACTGATCATTCTCGATCTGACCACTCCTATGCTCAAAATTTCCAGGGTTACAGTGACCTCACGGTCTCCAGGTCATTTGATTCTACCTGATCCTTTATTTTACCTGTTGGGCCTCTTCTCTTGCTCTTTTCCCTCCAGTCACATTGGCCTTCCTGGTGTTCTTAGACCACAGAGTGCTTCTCATGCTTAATCGCTTTCCACTGACTTTCTCTTCCTTGAATGCACTTTTCCCAGATATTTGACAGTCAATTTATGTTATGGACTGAATGTTTGTGTCCTCCCAAAATTCATATATTGAAGCCCTAACTCCTAATGTGATAGTATTTGGAGGTGGGGGCTCTGGGATGTAATTAGTTTTAGATAGGTCATGAGGGTGGGGCCTTCAGGATGGTATCAGTGGCCTTTTAAGAAAACAGGGATCTCCCTCCAATTGTATGCATTGAGGAAAGGCCGTGTGAGCAAACAATGAGACAGTGGCTGTCTGCAAGCCAGGAAGAGGGCCCTCACCAAGACCTGAATCTGCCTGCACTGTGATCTTGGACTTCCCAGCCTCCAGAATTGTCAGCAATAAGTGTCTGTTTTTCAATCCATCCAGTCTGTGATATTTTGTTATAGCAGCCCAAGCTGACCAAGATAACTTCCTTACCTCCTCAAGTCTTTGCTCAAATGTCACCTTTTCAATAAGGCACAATCTAATCTCTCTTCTTAATGTTGCATTCTGATCTCCATCAACATCCCCTCTGTCTCCAGCACATTTGTTTCCTTTCTTCCTGCTGAGTTTTACCCTTAGCATTTAGCACCTTTTTTCAGAAGATGACCCTTTACACTCCACACCAGAAGCAAGCTCCAGATGGACAGGGGTTTTGATCTGTTTGTTCATTATAATTCATCAAGTTTCTAGCACTTTATGAGTGATAATTCTAGCACCTATATCTTGGTTTCTAATACTGTTTTCTAATAGAGGGAACCAGAATTCCTTAGAGAAGTGATTGATTCCAGGGCTGGGACAGCAAAAATACAAGATGAACATTGTGGTGTCAGAAAATAAGGAAGAGCTTAAAAAGTAATGGTGGCATGTTGAAAGGAGATAAGAGCCAACTTGAAGGAATGCCCAGTAGCCAAAACTGAGACAATTTGATTAAGAAACTGAATAGTAATAGTAAGTCATAAGATAACATAAATATGCTTGTGTTAATACTGATATATATAATTTATTAAATAAAGAGATTCATTACAGAAAAATTTCAATTAATGAAAGTAGAAGGATTGAGAGAAATACAAAATTACCATGAAGCAAACACCAAAGTAAAATCACTGTAGGCAAGATCCACTAATAGATGCTGAAATCAGTGAGAAAAGGAGAAACTAGCTATTTGCATAATCACAAAGTATCTCTCTCAGGATATTTATTAATTCCAAAGGGAAAATTAATAACTTTATAGTGAAGAAACCCAGAAGACACCATCATAACCAAGTGATCAAGATGTAATAAGACATTGTGTATTACCTGATATGATGCACTGAACAAAAAGGGTAACCTCAATCAAACCATGAGAAAACATCAGATAAACCCAAATTGTGACTGCTACTCTTTAAAACTGCTGAGGTCATGAAAGACAAGGAAAGAGTGAGGAACTGTCCCAGACCAAGGAAGACTCTTAATGAGACATGACAACTAAATGCCAGGTTGGATGTGAGGCCCTGGATTGGACCCTGGAACAGAAAAAGGACAGTGCAAAAACTGGTAATATGTGAATAAAGTATGAGTTTAGTAAGTTTGTGATATACAATCTTACTTTTGATAAATTTATCATGCTCATAGAAGATAACATTTAGGGAAGCTCTGTGAAGGGCATACAGGAACCCACAGTACTATCTTTGCAATTTTCTGTAAGTCCAAAATTATTTCAAAATAGCAAGTTTTAAAAATAGATGCATAGTAAGTATTTGTTAAATAAATGAGTTTTCTTATCTATAAAATTAAGACAGTAAATGCATTTTCAAATCTCTGTCAAACTTTAATAAATCCATTAAAATGTGGAAAAATTATGATATACTATTTTATCAAAACAATTAGGAGAACTAACCTGGGGCAAATCTGTTAGCACTGTCAGTCTAAAATAGAGTCAGTAACTGACAGATTATCAAAATAATTTTATGTAGTAGACAGCATTTCTGGTTGATTAGACTGAGAAGAACAGAAACTTTGGTACCAAATGGATGAATAAATGGAATAAATCAGCAGCTAACCAAAGGATTAACTAGATAAATCCTTGGCTAAGATGAATATAAGGACCTTCTGAAATTAATATTATCATATTGAGCTAGAAACTTTGTATAATTTGATGGCTCTGGAAATATTTAATTGCTTAACAAAGTATCCTACAAAAACCACACAGAGTTTCCACTTTGTGAAGCTCAAAGTTGGCCCAGAGATGATTAGAAAGAGTAGAGAAGGGATATATTCCTCTTCTACAAGTGACAATGCTTTGACTTGAGTCATGATGTGAAATGAGGAGCGAGTTCCTTCTACGTTTTACACGCAGAGCATAGCCAGCCTGGGAAGAAGGCATGATCCACGTTCATTTGGTTCCGACAAATTTCAAGTGTTTTGAATACACCAGATGGCCAGCAACACGTCTGCTAAATCTTCCCTTCTTTTCTGGTGTGGTGTTCAACATCTCATTAAGTCAAAAATGTTTCCCTTTTAACATTAAAATATTTGAAATTTCCATTTCAATTTGACTATTTCTCAGAATGATCGATTATTTGAATTTCCACAAAACTCTAGCACACTCATCATTGTAAGTAAGACTTGCTATTTGTACAACACTTTACACTTGTTAGAATTTATAACTCAGGAGACAATTATGTAACGTATGGGGAAATCTTTTATGAGAAGCCGAGTGATAACTTGAAGACACCTCAGGAAAAGTCCTCAACAGCTGCACACTGCACATCTGAACCCTCAAATTCTTCACTATTCTCTACCCACATTGTTTAATTTAAGATGACCTTCCTCATTCAAGTTATTAAAGTTAGTAAAGAGGAATAATTATTTTGAAAATTTACCTCTCATGCCATACAATGTTGAAACAGGTAATCTTGACAAACACAGCACAATATTTCACAGTATAAAACTAAATATAGCCCATTTTAAAAAAATTGTACAAATACTCACTGACTTTGGGGTTTCACTATTAACTCACATGTCCACACAATATTAATAATTCTGATAGATTAATTAATTAATTAACTCTGCGAATGAAGCTAGGTCTTCTACATGCACCATTCTTTTTAATCTTCACAGTATCGTTCAGATAAAGAAACTGAAGTTAGAAGGTTTAGTTTCCTGACCAAGGAGGCACAGTTCCTATGTGGCAAACTCTATTCAAGCTGAGGTAAACTAATTCTAAGGCCAGGGTGATAAATTATTTAACATCATTGCCACAAATATCATACAAATATAGGTTAAAAACATAAAGAAGAAAAACCACAATGTGATAATATATGTATTTCCTTTAAAAATACATACAAATATATATATACATATATGTGTGTGTATGTGTGTATATATATATACACATATATATAAAGAGAGAGAGATAAAGGGAGATTATGAGGAAATGGCTCATGCAATCTGCCATCTGCAAGCTGGGGACCAGGGGAGCCAGTGGCACAGTTCAGTGTGAGTCAGAAGGTCTAAGAACACAGGGAGCTGATGGTGTAAGTCTGTCTGAAGGCAGAAGGTGAGGTGAGCTGTCCCAGCTCAACAGTGAGGCAGGAAAAAGAGCAAATTCCTCCTTCCTCCACCTGTTGTTCTGTTCAGGCACTCAGTGGATTAGATGATGCCCACCTATGTGGTGGAGAGCATCTGCTTTACCAAGTCCACTGATGCAAATGCTCATATCATCTGGAGATTTCTCATCAGGGAACACCCAGCAGGCACACCCAGAAATAATGATTAGCAAAATATCTGGTCACCCATGATCCAGTCAAGTTGACACATAAAATAAACCATCAAAATATATTTCTGGTGTTTTTCTTATTTATTTTTACCTATTGACAGGAGATCAGGAACTATGAGCTCAAATTGTTAACTAGAAAAATAATCCCAACCTATATATTTATATCAGAAATTCTGACTTGGTGACATAATTCTGTCCTATCAAGGTAATGTAGAGTAGTCCTGGGGATTCTGCGTGTAGAGCACTTGCATTTGACTGATTTTATGTGCCAAGATATCTGACAAGTAGAGAAAGTGAGAAAGTAAAGTGAGTTCATATTCACATTGTTGCAGTGGGCAGGAACCTTGGAAATCCCATGAAGAAAAAAAAAAGGAAGAACCCATATATCTAAGAATGAGAAGAAAGAGTGGGGACATCACATCTCTGTGACTTCTTACTATTTAATAACTGTATTCCACATTACAAAGCATGTGTAGCCCCATCATTTTATTAGTACCTATAACAACTTTATGAAATATGCATGGCCATGGCTTTAGTGATTAATAAGACTATATAGCTATTAAGCAGTGAAATTTACTAGGAGCTCATTTTCTAATTTTATGGGTACTTTTCATAATTCCAGGCAGCCTCACTGACAGCATTCATGACCCAATCTCAATGAAAAAGCAAACAAATCAAAGTGTATATGTGTGGTGGCAGGGCGAGGAGACTCCTAAGGGACATTAAAAAGACATAAAAAGAAATTCCAAAGTGAGAGGATTAGAAAGACTCTTAATAGATTATAACATTAGTTTTCCACTTTTCAGTTGTATTCTTAAAGATATCGAAGCAAAAGAAAACCTATTATCTCACTTGGTAGTCTCTTTCAGTACTTAACAAGTTTCAATGAATTTTCTTATAATGGACCTAAACCCAAACTGTTAAATCTAAGAATTTTCTTTTTGTTCTATCCATCTACACAGATGCTCACATTGAACAACTGTTTGGATTTTAACCTTTGGAAAACGATTAAGTTCCATTTGACCTACTTTTAATTTTTGAGTTTCTTTTTAAGCAGTTCAAATTATCTATAAGGATTTACATTTTACAACACTTTCATCCTTTCTTAGAAGCCATCCAAAAAAAAAAGCAGTTTTACTAATTTTTAATAAAATAAACTGTATTTGTAGTGTAAGCCTGACACTTGATTTTTTGTTGTTGTTGTTTTTTGTTTGTTTGTTTCCATATGCAAGTGCTTGACTTAGACTTTGATTGCTGAGGCCTCCACCTCAAAGAAGCTGTCTCAAATAAACACACTGCCAGCCACAGGACTGGATAAAGAGCCAGGCCACACCCTTGAAGCTCCTTTGTTCAGAGATCTTCAGTTGATTCAGTAACTGACTGTTTGACCACGTGTTGTTGTTTTCTTTTCGTTTTCGTCCAGCTCTTAGGTTTTAAACTCACCAATAAAAAGTGAGTCCGAGAAGCCCTAGGCTCCCACCCTGGACCCCATGATCTCACTGTGTGGCCCCAGACGTGCTTTGTACTCTCCATTCAGTTGAGTAATAAAACTTGTTATTTTTTTCAAAGTCTCCTGATGGTTATTGCTGAGGGTGTCTTGCAATCATAATAAGAAACTCAAGGGCCTCTCCAGCCACAATGTTGGCTACTAAAAGGCTAAGACTGGCACAGAACAGTATTTTATTTTATAATTAACATATGGGTCCATTGGATCCTTTAATAAATCTAAGATACAGTATGGGATCTTAGTGATTTAATTTTTCCTGTATCTTAAAACATTTATATTTTAAGTACCCTAGGAATTGTTTCATCCTTGCCCATTAATTACATCCATCTATGCTTAAAAAATTATAGGATATTAAGAAAGTAGAAGAAAGACAGTGTGTCAGGCAGAATGGGTCCCCCAAGCTATCCACACCCTAAACCCTGGATCTTGTGAATGTGTTACATTATGTGAAAAAAGTGGCCAGGAACCTTAAGATATGTAGATAATCCTGGATTATCTAAGTGGGTCTGTATAATCACATGAGCCCTGAAAAGCAGAGCACTTTCTTTGGCTAGAGTCAGAGAGATATGGTGATGGAAAAGCTGGAAGATTTGTAGTGTGAGAGAGATTCAACTCAACACTGCTGGAGGGAGCCACAAAGAAAGCATGAGAAGGGATTCAGCAGCCTCTAGGCACAAGACCAGCCCTTGGCTGACAGCCCACAAGGAAACAGCAACCTCAATCCTACAACCACAAGGAATTAAAGTGGGCCAACAACTTGAATAAGCTTGGAAGCCTCCAGAAAGGAACGTAGTCCTGCCAACACCTTGATTTCAGTCTCATGAGACTCTAGGCAGAGGACCCGAGATGAGCCCCACTGTACCTAGACTCCTGACCTACAGAATTGTGAGATAGTAAATGAATTATTTCTTTATTTTTCAACATTCTTATTTCCTTTTTTTTTTATTGAAGTATAGTTGAGTTACAATGTTGTGCCTATCTCTGCTATACAGCAAAGTGACTCAGTTATACACATATATAAACTCTTTTTTATATTCTTTTCCATTATGGTTTATCACAGGATATTGAATATAGTTCCCTGTGCTATACATTAGGACCTTGTTGTTTATCCCTTCTGATTGTAATAGTTTGCATCTACCAACCCCAAACTTCCAGTCCATCCCTCTCCCTCCCCCCTCACCCTTGGCAACCACAAGTCTGTTCTCTATTTCTATGAGTCTGTTTCTCTTTTGTAGATAGGTTCATTTGTGCCATATTTTAGATTCCACATATAAATGATATCATATGGTATTTGTCTTTCTCTTCCTGACTTACTTCACTTAGTATGATAATCTCTAGTTTCATCCATGTTGCTGCAAATGGCATTATTATGTTCTTTTTTATGGCTGAGTAGTATTCCATTATATATATTACCACACCTTTTTTATCCATTCATCTGTCGATGGACATTTAGGTTGTTTCCATGTTTTGGCTACTGTGAACAATGCTGCTATGAACATAGGTGTGCATGTATCTTTTTGAATTATAGTTTTGTCTGGGTATATTCCCAGGATTGAAGAACCTCCATACTGTTTTCCATAGTGGCTGTACCAACTTAACATTCCCACCAACATTGTAGAAGTGTTCCCTGTTCTCCACAGCCTCTCCAGAATTTGTTATTTGTAGACTTTTTAATGATCGCCATTCTGACTGGTGTGAGGTGTTACCTCATTTTAGTTTTGATTTGCATTTCTCTAATGATTAGTGATGTTGAGCAGCTTTTTATATGCCTACTGGCCATCCATACGTCTTCTTTGGAGAAATGACTATTAAGGCCTTCTGTCCATTTTTTGATTGGGTTGTTTGGTTTTTTGTTGTTGAGTTGTATGAGTTGTTTGTATATTTTGGAGATTAATCCTTTGTCCATTGCTTCATTTGCAAATATTTTTTCCCATTCTGAGGGTTGTCTTTTCGTCTTGTTTATAGTTTTCTTTGCTGTACAAAAACATTTAAGTTTAATTAGGTCCCATTTGTTTATTTTTGTTTTAATTTTCATTATTCCAGGAGGTGGGTCAAAAAAGATCTTGCTGTGGTTTATGTCAAAGACTGTTTTTCCTGTTTTCCTTTAAGAGTTTTAAAGTGTTGGGTCTTTAATCCATTTTGAGTTTATTTTTGTGTATGGTGTTAGGAAGCATTCTAATTTCATTCTTTTACATATAGCTGTCCAGTTTTCCCAGCACCATTTATTGAAGAGGCTGTCTATTCTCCACTATATGTTCTTGCCTCCTTTGTCATAAATTAGGTAACCATATGTGTATGGTTTTATTTCTGGGCTTTCTATCCTGTACCATTGATCTATGTTTCTGTTTTTGTGTCATTACCATGCTGTCTTGATTACTGTAGCTTTGTAGTATAGTTTGAAGTCAGTGAGCCTAATCCCTCCAGCTCTGTTTTTCTTTCTCAAAATTGCTTTGGCTATGCAGGGTCTTTTGTGTTTCCATACTAATTGTAAAATTTTTTGTTCTAATTTTGTGAAGAATGCCATTGGTAGTTTGATAAGGATTGCACTGAACCTGTAGATTGCTTTGGGTAGTATAGTCATTTTCACAATGTTGATTCTTCCACTCCAAGAATATGATATATCTCTCCATCTGTTTGTGTGATCTTTGATTTCTTTCATCAGTGTTTTATAGTTTTCTGCATACAGGTCTCTTGCCTCCTTAGGTAGGTTTATTCCTAGGTATTTTATTCTTTTGGTTGCATTGGTAAATGGGAGTGTTTCCTTAATTTCTCTTTCTGACTTTTCATCATTAGTGTATAGGAATGCAAGAGATTTCTGTGCATTAATTTTGCACCCATCAGCCTTAACAAATTCATTGATTTGTTCTAGTAGGTTTCTAGTGGCATCTATAGGATTTTCTATGTATAGTATCATGTCATCTGCAAACAGTGACAGCTTTACTTCTTCTTTTCCAACTTGGATTTCTTTTATTTCCTTTTCTTCTCTGATTGCCATGGCTAGGACTTCCAAAACTATGTTGAATAAGAGTGGTGAGAGTGGACATCCTTGTCTTGTTCCTGATCTTAGTAGAAATGCTTTCAGTTTTTCACCATTGAGAATGTTGTTGGCTGTGGGTTTGTCATATATGGCTTTTATTACGTTGAGGTAGGTTCCCTTTATGCCCACTTTCTGGAGACTTTTTACGCTAAATGTGTGGTGAATTTTGTCAAAACCTTTTTCTGCACCTATTGA
Organism: Balaenoptera acutorostrata; assembly: GCF_949987535.1. Lineage (NCBI taxonomy): Eukaryota > Metazoa > Chordata > Mammalia > Artiodactyla > Balaenopteridae > Balaenoptera > Balaenoptera acutorostrata. The sequence goes on along the minus strand of NC_080066.1, from coordinate 55,085,811 downwards.
GATGATCATATGGTTTTATTGTTAAATTTGTTAATATGGTATCACATTGATTGATTTACATATATTGAAGAATCCTTGCATTCCTGGGATATATCCCACTTGGTCATTGTGCATGATCAATGTGTTGTTGGATTCTGTTTGCTAGTATTTTGTTGAGGATTTTTTGCATCTATGTTCCTCAGTGATATTGATCTGTAATTTTCTTTTTTTGTATGATATCTTTGTCTGGTTTTAGTATCAGGGTGATGGTGGCCTTGTAGAACAAGTTTGGGAGTGTTCCTCCTTCTGAAGTTTTTTGGAAGAGTTTGAGAAGGAGAGGTGTTAGCTCCTCTCTAAATGTTTGAGAGAATTTGCCTGTGAAGCCATCTGGTCCTGGACTTTTGTTTGTTGGAAGATTTTTAATTACAGTTTCAATTCCATTACTTGTGATAGGTCTGTTTATATTTTCTAATTTTTCCTGGTTCAGTCTTGGAAAATTGTACCTTTCCAAGAATTTTCCATTTCTTCGTGGTTGTCCATTTTATTGGCATATAGTAATTTGTAGTAGTCTCTTATAATCCTTTGTATTTCTGCAGTGTCAGTTGTGATTTCTCCTTTTTCATTTCTAAATTTATTGATTTGCATCCTCTCTCTCTTTTTCTTGATGAGTCTGGCTAAAGGTTTATCAATTTTGTTTATCTTCACAAAGAACCAACTTTTAGTTTTATTGATCTTTGCTATTCTTTTCTTTGTTTCTATTTCATTTATTTCTGCTCTGTTCTTAATGATTTCTTTCCTTCTACTGACTTTGGGTTTTCTTTGTTCTTCTTTCTCTAGTTGCTTGAGGTGTAAGGTTAGATTATTATTTGAGATTTTTCTTGTTTCTTGATGTGAGATTTAATTGCTATAAAATTCCCTCTTCAAATTGCTTTTGCTGAGCCCCATAGATTTTGGGTCATCGTGTTTTCATTGTCATTTGTCTCTATGTATTTCTTAATTTCTTCTTTGATTTCTTCAGTGATCTCTTGATTATTTAGTCGTGCACTGTTTAGCCTCCATGTATTTGTGTTTTTTACAGTTTTTTTCCCTCGAATTGATTTCTAATCTCACAGAGTTGTGTCAGAAAAGATGCTTGATATGATTTCAATTTTCTTAAATTTTCTGAGGCTTGATTTGTGACCCAAGATGTGATCTATCCTGGAGAATATTCCATGAGCACTTGATAAGAAAGTGTATTCTGCAACTGTCAGGTGGAATGTCTTATAAATATCAATTTAATCTATCTGGTCTATTGTGTCTTTTAAAGCTTGTGTTTTCTTATTAATTTTCTGTTTGGATGATCTGTCCATTGATGTAAGTGAGGTGTTAAAATCCCTATTATTATTGTGTTACTGTTGATTTCCCCTTTTATGGTTGTTAGCATTTGCCTTATGTATTGAGGTGCTCTTATGTTGGGTGCATAAATATTTACAATTGTTATATCTTCTTTTTGGCTTGATCCCTTGATCATTATGTAGTGTCTTTTCTTATCTCTTGTAAGAGTCTTTATTTCAAAGTGTATTTTATCTGATACAAGTATTGCTACTCCAGCTTTCTTTTGATTTCCATTTGCATGGAATATCTTTTCCCCCTCACTTTCAGTCTGTATGTGTCCCTAGGTCTGAAGTGGGTCTCTTATTGACAGCATACATATTGCGTTTGCATCCATTCAGCCAGTTTGTGTCTTTTGGTTGGAGCATTTAATCCATTTATATTCAAGGTTATTATCAATATATATGTTCCTATTACCATTTTCTTAATTGTTTTGGGTTTGTTTTTGTGAGTCTTTTTCTCCTCTTGTGTTTCCCGCCTAGAGAAGTTCCTTTAGCATTTGTCGTAAAGCTGGTTTGGTGGTACTGAATTCTGTTAGCTTTTGCATGTCTGTAAAGCTTTTGATTTCTCTGTTGAATCTCAGTGAGGTCCTTGCTGCGTAATCTTGGTTGTACATTTTTCTCTTTCATCACTTTAAGTATATCCTGCCACTCCCTTCTGGCCTGCAGAGTTTCTGCTGAAAAAACAACTTATAACCTTATCAGGATTCCTTTGTATGTTATTTTTTGCTTTTCCCTTGCTGCTTCTCATATTTTTTCTTTTAATTTAATTATTGTAAGGTTGATTAATATGTATTTTGTTGTGTTTCTCCTAGGGTTTATCCTGTATGGGACTCTCTGTGCTTCCTGGACTTGGGTGACTATATTCTTTCATGTGTTAGGGAAGTTTTCGACTATAATCTCTTCAAATATTTTCTCAGACCATTTCTTTTTCTCTTCGTCTACTGGGACCCCTATAATTAGAATGTTCATGCATTTAGTGTTGTCCCAGAAGTCTCTGAGATTGTCTTCAATCTTTTCATTTTTTTATTCTTTATTTTGCTCCTCAGCAGTTGTTTCCACCGTTCTGTCTTTCAGCTCACTTATTCATTCTTCTTCCTCAGTTATTCTGTTTTTGATTCTTTCTAGTATATTTTTCATTTCAGTTATTGTGTTGTTCAACTCTGTTTGTTTTTTCTTTAGTTCTTCTAGATCTTTGTTAAACACTTCTTGTAATTTCTCAGTCTGTGCCTTTATTCTGTTTGTGAGATTCTGGATCATCTTTACTATCTTTACTCTGAATTCTTTTTCAGGTAGGTTGCCTATTTCCTCTTCATTTATTTGGTCTTGTAAGTTTTTACCTTGCTCCTTCATCTGTGACATAATTTTTTGTCATCTCATTTTTTTTTTTTGATGGGTGGGATTGTGTTCCTGTCTTACTGGTTGTTTGGCCTGAGGCCTCTAGCACTGGAGTTTGTAAGCTGTTGGGTAGAGCTGGGTCTTGGTGCCAAGATGAGGACATCTGGGAGAGCTCACTCTGATGAATATTCCCTGGGTTCTGAGGTTCTCTGTTAGTCCAGTGGTTCAAAATTGAAGCTCCCACCACAGGAGCTCAGGCCCGACCCCAGCTTGTGAACCAATATCCCACAAGCTGCATGGATTGGCCAAAGAAAAAAAGGAGCAGAACAATAACAAAGAGTAAAAAAGAAAATAAGATTAGAAAACTAACAGATATGTTAGAAAAAATTAAAAAATAAAAATATAGATGAAACAAAAACTGGAAGGTAAAACAGAACCACAGAAGCAAAAAAGAGGAGGAAAAAAAAAGCCAGAAAGAACCTTGGCTTTGTGGGGCAGGGCTTAGGTAGGGGCGGGGTTTAGATGGTGGGCGGGGCTTATGCTTATGACCTACAGGTCCAGAAAAGGCCCTTGGGGGTGGGGGATGGGGCTTAGGGTCAATGTGGCAGGAAGGGCCCAGGAGTGCCTCTGGCCTTGGAGGGCAGAGGACCAGGTCCGGGACACCAGCAGGCTCCCTGGGCCTGAGTTGGTGGGGGAAACGCTAAGTGCATTCCCCCTGATCCTCTGATCCTGTAGGGTCTCTCCCTGTTGGCCTCTCTTCTTCCCCCCTCCCTCCCTCCTATGCCCCTAGGACCCATGCAGCCAGAAGGACCCCCAGAAAGCAGGGGGCCAGACCTGGAAGCTCAACAGGCTTCCAGGGCCAAGTGGATGGGGGAAATGCCCTCTGTGCCTCCACTGAACATCCAATCCTGAAGAGTCCTTCCCCATCCTCCTCTCCTTTTCTTCCCCCCCAAACCCAGGCCCAACGGAGCTGGAGGGGTCCCCAGAAGGCATAGGACCTGATCCAGGACCCCAGCAGTCTTCCCAGGGCCTGAATGGGCAGGGAAAACACCCACTGCACCTCACCTGATCCTCCAAGCCTCTGAGGGTCCCTCCAGGCATGGGAACCCCTTCCATTTCCCAGCCACACTTCAGAGTGTCTGGCCTCCACTTCTCCTCTTCCCCAATCCCCCCTATATCCTACCCAGTCACTCAGGGGTTCCTCCTGTCTCCTTGGGCATCGAGGTCTCCCATCAGAATCTGGCAGGTGCCCTAGTTGTAGAGAAACAGGAGCTCTGCATCCTCCCATGCCTCCATCTTGACTCCGCCTCCGTAGATGTATTTTTGATGTATCTGTAAGAAGGTGAGCTCCACGTCCTACTCCTCCGCCATCTTGATACAATCTCCCTTGAGTATTTCTTTAAAATGCTAAATCTATAGAAAACTAATACCAATGGCATTGCCTACAAGAATGATGCAATGGGGAGATTATCTATTACACCATCTTTTAATTTTCTTGTTATGTTTCCCCAAATGTCACATCATTTTTAAAGAAAGTATAAAACAAGTCTGGAAACTTTATCATTGTAATCACTTTTTAGAAAGACCTTTATTGAAATTAGTTGGGAAAAACATTTAACATTTATTGGATGGATTAGTAGATGACTTCAAAGATACATATAGCAACACTCTAGATTGTTCCAATAATGATGAAATTGATCACATTAACAAAATCTTAAACCATATATCTTTAGATGACAGTATCCTAGATGAATTTTCTCAAATAGATTAACAATACATTTATAAGGACAAAAAGAAAATACAGCATTTTCATCCAGCTAGTCTTTTAACTGTAAGAATTTCACAGTATTTTTTGACAAAAATCTGTACCATCCTATTTTGCCAAAGAATGCATGACAGTATTCTTTCATCTTTTATGATGTTTATGCATTCTTATTTATTTGATACAATTCTTAAGTGCAAAAATTCTGAAGGCAGGTATATATGCAAAGGTGACTGGAATGAAGTAAATAATGTCGAAATGAAAAGTTTTTGTACTGATTGTTGAAGTTGGTATTGTTAATCTAAAAGTGAAAATGTTTGCAACCATGGTGTAAAGAAGGTGATTATTCTTTCTGAAATTATGAATCAAAGTTTCAAAAGTATTTCATTTTGATGATACAAGCACAAGAAAAACAGAAGTAATGATAACCTAGAACCTATTAGAGATGTATTTAAAATCTGTAATCAGTATTTACAGGTTTATGCATGACAGATGATAAGGAGTTGGTTGCATTAAAAAAACATTGTACATTTGGTGTATATATAATTTCCAAAACCAGGAAAAATAAAATTAAAATTTCATTTTGCAATATACAAAATTCTATTAAAAGTTTGAACAAAGTTTTTTTTTTACTATCACTTTATCTTTGTGTAACTAATTCATATAATAACTTAAAACTTTCATTGAAGTGAAAAGTAAAAAGGTTCCATTGGACCCAGATGGTAAATTCTAATGACTCTTTTTCCTGGTACAGTAAGGATTAATCAAGTTAAAAACATTTGTCAGTAACAGATATGATAATTATTCTACAGCAATACTTTACATAACAGGCCCCAAACTGAATACCTGATAAAATATTTTTGGCTCCCTTAACTTACTAATCTTGTTGAATTTTTGTATTCTATCTTTGGTTAACATAAGTCATCCTTCTGGACGTGATGTTAAAACACTTCCACACACCTTGTGAAACAATTGAATAATTTAATGCTCTGTATGTATCTATCTAAGTTATTTTATGGTTAGAAGAAACAAAGACATAAAATCTATTGAATACATACACACTGACATACAGTGATGCACTTATTCTTTACAAACCATGATGTAATAGTAAATTGTTAACATATGTATTGAGCTCTTTTGTTGCTTCAAGCACTGCATGTGTCACAAGACATGCATTATGTCACTTAGAGCTATTCAAGGGAGGTAGTGTTAGCATGCTTATTTTATAGATGAAGAGTCTGAGATTCGGTGAGATGAGGTAACTTGGACAAAGCCATGATCCTAAGTGTGCCTGACACTTTCGTCTCTACCCAGAAGAGTAGGATGTCAAGGGAGGGGGAGCAGTGTTCCCTTAGTCATCATGTATCTGCCTCTTTTATAAGCAACATGCAACTTCTACCTAAGCTTCTCCCTTAATTGGAAATTAGTGGAGGAAACAACCCTAGCCCTTCTTTCTACCCTTTATAGAACATTGCACATGGGAGGAAGAGTTAGTTTGCTTGGTTAGAACCTGACAGTGACTGGGCCATGCATCATGCATCATGTGTCATGGTGGGTCACACAACCACGTGTTACACTTGTGGATGTACCCTGGGTAGGCCGTTCCTCAAATTGCAGTGGTTAGGGTCCTATATGACACATGCTTAGTGGTACGGCCCAAAATGGTCAGAGAAGAAGAAAGCATGAGAACACATGGGAGCCTCCTAAAAAGACCATGAACATCAAAAGCAAAACTTTGACATTTTGAAAGAAAACAAAGGAAAAATCTTTCTGATCTTGGATCAGGAAGAACCCCTAAAATGCAAATAGAAAAAGTCTTTATAAGATGGACACATTTGACTATTTTGATATGAAGAATTTTTGTTTATAAAAAGATGCTTTGAAGAAAGTGAAAAGCCACAAATTGTGAGAGCATGTTTTCAACACATAACTAATGGTAGGTTGTTAATAAGACTATATATGAGATTTAGAAATCAGTAAGTAAAAGCAACAATTCCAAGGAAAAATGAGTAAAACACATGAAAAGGCATTTCATAGAAAAGAGAAAACCTGTTTGGTGCCAAATCATAAAAGACTCAAACCTCATCAGAGATCATGGAAACGCAAAACAGACAACAAAGAGATGACATTCTATTCGCAAAATAACAAATCTGACAATACTACATGTTGGAGAAAATGGGGAACAAGCAATTCTTTATTCATTGCTGATGGGAAAGTAAATTTGTACAACCATCTTTGAAAACAGTTCAGCAGTGCCTTATAAGTTGACCATCATATTCCCTACCACCTAGCAACTCTTTTTCTAAGCATATCCAAGATGAACTTTTATACATGTGCACGTGGAGAGCTGCACAAGCATGTCTAAGCAAATGTGTTTTTTTTGATAGCAAAAATTGCCCATGATCAAGAAATAGGTAAATAAATTATAATATAGCCAGGAAATGGAAAGATAAATTATGATTATATGAGTGAAGTTATATGAATTAATTTTAGCAATGCAAGTTTCAGTGAAAAAAAGACATCTTGGATGATTTCAACCATACTAATACCCACTTTATAAAGTTTAAAATAAACCCAGAGTAAACAAACAAATAAACAAAACACCATGAACACAAATTCAGCTCTTAACGGAGAAATTCAAATTAGAACACCAGGTACTTTTCTCAGTTTTTAATAAAATTAATCCCTGATTCCCATCTAGCCTTTCATCCTTTTTACATAAATTACCTCAACAAAGAAGCCAGTGGGAGGAAAGGTGAATTGTACCTTAACAAATTTCTATCTTTTAAGCTCTACCATCTCGCACCACAGAATTTTCATTGTACAAATGACATATCCTGCTTCATGGACGCATTTTTAAATTTTCTCAAAATGAAATTAAAGGCAAATACAAAGAAACCCAGGCCAGAAGAATCTTCTCTCATTAGACCTTCCAATAGTTTTTTCATCTTCTTTACCTTCACAGATTTATATTCTTCCATGTGACCATCTTTTCTACACTAGTGTTTCCAACTTTTTGCCATCTAAAATGAATGTTAGTAAGTGTCATTCATGTGAAAAGAATGTTAACTGTCAAATAAACTTAGGTTTGAGAAATAGAACAGACAGATATGCCAATTATCTCCTCCATACTCAAAAACTTCACCTTTGAAAACTGACTCTGCACATAACCCGTAAACGTCCTATGTGTCACTGACCTTTCATTCAACAATTGGTGGGCCAGGAGTGGACCTTTGACCCATGCTGGGTCAGTACTCTCTCTGGAGACTTCTTTGAGACTGAGACAGTGAGAGTCTGCGCTACTTAAGCTATGAAGGAAGTTAGAACTAAAAGATGACATATATCCTGAGATGGAGTCACCCCTTTCCCAAACAAAATCATATGTACAGTAGGGATGAATAGAATTACAGAAAAAGTCTTTCTTCACAGAGAAACAGGAGAACACAACAGAGATACAAGGAGGAGCAGACAGCTCCACGGAAGATGGCAGAAACAGCCTCAGATTTTATTTTCCAGTTGTAGTTTTATGCGGCAAATTTGGTTCCCTATGATATTTCCTTTAACATCTTATCAATCTCTTTTTATTTGGGCTAACTTAGGTGACAAGCAAAGTGCAGTGCCAAAGGCAGGGAATTCAAGAAGTCTACTGGCTACAGGGCTTCTCAGAATCTTACGAATGATGATGAGCTTTGTTTATCTCTAATGGTTGGGGCACAGCATCACAGACTTATGTGACTTTTCTTTTTAGGCCAGATATAGAATTCACTATGAAAACCACTGATCTAATTAATTAACCCTCAGTCCAGGCTTATACATTACCCTTAATGCCAAAGTGCATGCACTGGGATTCTGACATGGAATGCCACACGGCTAAGAATTCCCAACCACAACCTCTTCTAATTTATCACTAACTGTGAATATCCAGAAAAATATGTAAACTTACAACAATATTGAACAATAGGATTGACAGTATTCTGCCAGAATCTCCAAGAAATTTACACTCAAACTATAGTGAAGGGGGCAGTGCAAACATGTAAAAGTGACCATTTTTGTTAAGATGCTGTCTGCAAGCCCAACTGAAAGTATTTAGAAAATATTGTCTTGGGTGTACTACCAGAAACCCAACTCAAATGTCTAAGAAATATATGTTAGTAAGAAAAATATCTGGCAATCCGTCTAATCATAAAAGCTCTTTTGGGGGGATAGCCAGAGCGTTGTTGGTAAGTGAGGGTGCATAATCGCCTAGAAAATATACCGGCAGACCTCGTTTTAGTGCACTTCACAGATAGTGAGTTTTTTACAAATTGAAGGTTTGAGGCAACCCTGCATCAAGCAAGTCTATCGGCACCATTTTTCAAACAGCATTTGTTCACTTCATGTCTGTGTCACATTTTGGTAATTCTCTAAATTTTTCATTGTTATTACGTATATTAATGGTGATCTATGATCAGTGATCTTTGATGTTACTATTGTAATTGTTTTGTAACTGCACCCATATAAGACAGTGAACTTAATAAATGTGTATGTTCTGACTGCTCCACCAACTGGCTGTTTCCCCATCTCTCTCTCTCTCCTTAGACCTTCCTTTTCCCTAAAAAACAACAATATTGAAATTAGGCCAATTAATAACCCTACAATGGTCTCTAAGTGCTCAAGTGAAAGGAAGAGTTGCACATCTCTTGCTTTAAATCAAAAGCTAGGAATGATTAAGCTTAATGAGGAAAGAATGTGAAAAACCAAGATAGGTTGAAAGCTAGGCCTCTTGCACCAAACAGACAAGTCGTGAACGCAAAGGAAACGTTCTTGAAGGAAACTGAAAGTACTACTCCAGTGAACACAGAAATGATAAGAGAGAAAAGCAGGTTTATTGCTGATATGGAGAAAGTTTTAATGGTCTAGATAGAAGATCAAACCACCCACAACATTCCCTTCAGCCAAAGCCTAATTCAGAGCAAGGCCCTAACTCTCTTCAATTCTATGAAGGCTGAGAGAGGTGAGGAATCTGCAAAAGAAAAGCTTGAAGCTAGCAGAGATTAGTCCATGAGATTTAAGGAAAGAAGCTGTCTCCATAACAGAAGAGTACAAGGTGAAGGAGCAAGTGCCAATACAGAAGCTGCAACAAGTCATCCAGAAGATTTAGCTAAAATAATGAAGGTGGCTACCCTAAACAACAGATTTTCAATGTCATCTAGGACTTTCATAGCTAGAGAAGAGAAGTCAATGCCTGGTTTCCAAGCATTAAAGGACAGGCTGACTCTCCTGTTAGACACTAACATAGCTGGTGAATTTAGGTGGAAGTCAATGCTCATTTACCATTCAAAAAATCTTAGAGCCCTTAACAATTATACTACTCTGCCTGTGCTCTCTAAATAGATAAAAAGCCTGGATGACAGCACATCTGTGTACAACATGGTTTACTGAGTATTTTAAACCCACTGTTGAGAACTACTGCTCAGGAAAGAGAGAAACTTTTCAAAATATTACTGCTCATTGACAATGTACCTGTCATCCAAGAGCTCTGGTGGAGAGACAGTGAGTTGAATGTTGTTTTCATGTCTGCTAACACAACATCGACAAGAGTTTGGAATAAGTTGATTCCAAACCTCATGGATGATTTTGAGAGGTTCAGGACTTCAGTGGAGGGAGTCACTGCAGATGTGGTGGAAATAGCAAGAGAACTAGAAGTGGAGCCTGAAGATATGACTGAATTGCTGGAATATCATGATGAAACTTTAATTGATGAGGAGTTGCTTCTAGTGGATGAGCAAAGAAATTTGATTCTTGAGATTGAATCTACTCCTGGTGAAGATACTGATAAGATTGTAGAAGTGACAATAGATGATTTAGAATATTACATAAACTTAGTTGATAAAGCAGTGGTAGGGTTGTAGAGGATCACCTCTGATTTGGAAAGAAGTTGTACTGTGGGTTAAATGCTATCAAACAGCATTGTACACTACAGAGAAATTGCTCATGAAAGGAAGAGTCAATTGATGTGGCAAACTTCAGTGCTGTCTTATTTTAAGAAATGGCCACAGCCACCCCAGCCTTCAGCACCACCACCTTGATCAGTCAGCAGCCATCAACATCAAGGCAAGACTCTTCACCAGCAAAAAGATTATGACTCTCTGCAGGCTCAGATGATGGTTAGCATTTTTTTAGCACTATGTATTTTTTAATTAAGGTATGTAAATTGTTATTTAAGACATAATTTTATTGCACACTTAGTAGACTATAGAATAATGTAAACATAACTTTTATATGCAGTGGGAAACCAAAAAATTCATGTGACTTGCTTTATTGTGATATTGACTTTATTGTGGTAGTGTGGAACCAAACTCTTGATGGCTCCAAGGTATACCTTTAGTCTTCACAAATATGATTGGTATAAGTGGTGTGAAGGTGAGAAGAATGCCAGAATCAATGCATTGTGTATCCTTGTATTCAGAATATCTAAGGACCATATAATGTAGCCCAGAATAACTAGCAAAAGAAAGCTTGCTAAACATTGGTAATTATGTTAGATGTTCTCTAGTTTATTTTCTCTCCTGGTAAATCTGAAGTGGATTTGATCAGTACAAAACTGGGCAAAGAAGACCACTTTAAGGAAATCCAAAAATCCCTATTGGAAAAACATTGAATTTGAGGTTAACAGAAGGAATCAAGGAAAGAGATAGCCAAGAAAAGCCTTCCTGGGATCACCCTCATGAGGGACCATAAGAATGTGCACATGCCCTGGGCTGTACCAACTCAGGAAAATCAAAGCACACTGTGATGCAGACTTCAAAAAATTCTTCAAACCACCTGTACATCCATCAGTAAAAGTCCTTGACTCTTAAAGGCCCCAGGGGGTTAAAACAACCTGTGATCAAACACCGGTGTAAAAATAAGCTGCTTGGACCTGGAGCAGCTCACAGGAATCCAGGCTTAGAAATACGACTCCATTCATCCCTAGTGATCAGAAGACTGTATATGCCCAAGGCTGCACTCTCTCAGGAGCAACTGGGGATACAACCTCAGAACTACTAGTCTCTGAAGGGATGTGAGAGGAGGGGAGGACATGAGACAGTAAAAGTTCCTCAAATAGTAAAAGGTAAAAACGTACCTGGTTAAGAGGGCTTAAGCACAACTTTGACTAAAAAGTAGTTAAAGCACACTCAGGATGTGACCTCTAGAAAGCCAGGCTAAAAGATAAAAATAAGAGGGAAATCCTGAGGAAAGACATCAGAGACTGCATACTATGGGCAAAACAGACTTCACAGAATTCATCCCCAAAAAATCATTAAACAAAATGACCAAAGAAACTGCAAAATGACCCCAAACTACAAACCTCAGAAAGGGTAGGGTATGTATCATTATCCAGAGTTGCTACAATATATTATATACAATTTCCAGTTTTCAACAAAAAATTATGATGAGGCATGCAAAGAGATAGGAAAGTGTGGGCTATACACAAGAAATAAAACAGGTCCTATAAATTGCCTTTGAGGGGGCCAGATGTTGGACTTAACAGATGAAGACTTAAAAACAGCTCTTATAAAATGCTCATGGAACTAAAGAAAACTATGTTTACAGAATTACATAAAGGTATGAAAACAATAATTGAATAATAAAGAATGCCAATAAAGAGATAGAAATTATAAAGGTAACCAAATATAAATTCTGGAGTTGAAAAGTATGATAGAAATTTAAAATTTGCTAGAGGGGCTCAATAGTAGGTTTGAGTTGACAGAAGACATCACTACTGACCTTACAGAAATATAAAGAATTATAAGGGAGTACTATGAACAGCTGTATGCTGACACATCAGATAACAAAGATAAATGGAAAAAAGTTGCCACTCAGTTCCTGCCTATGCCAATGCAAGATTCTGGGCAAATAACATCAAGTACTTCACTTTGGCAGAGCTCAGCCTGTGAGGTAGGAACTCTAAGACAGATGGGTATGACTGTGCTTATTAATCAACACATACAAAATTATACTTTAAAAATGTGGGTGATTATTTGTATTACAGAAGACTATAATATTGATTAAATGATTAAAATCAAGTTTCTTTTCAATTGAGGGTGTTCTTATATTGTGTTAAGGCGATAAGATCCAATCAGAGAAACTTAACATTTTACTTGCTAATTCAAGACTACTACTGAAGCACTGCAAGCTATAGGCATGAAGAAGAAAAGGTTACAAGATGACCAAACCCTTGGGATCTGAAGAGATGAAACATTCCATAATTAATAATACAACCAGTTTCACTTTACAGAAGACAAGTGGGAATTGTTCTAGTATGAACTTAAGTTGAATCTCAATTTTCACATTAATTTCCCCATTAGCTTTTATTTTTTCTAGCATGATAGAGCAAGACTGAGGAAATGTTTAGTGAACCCAGCTTGGGTATAGCTCAGATTGTATTTGCCCAAGAATAAGTACCCATCTTAATTTAATTCCATTGCCAAACTTCTTGAATGGAAGTACAGGGAGTGTTGATGACATTTTATTTTTAAGTTGGATTGTGGAAAGTTCACCTAACTGGACATGGTGCTCTAACCTCCTTAGAATGATAGTTTTGTTAAAATCGCTTTCTAAATGAAACTCTGTTTAAACTTGTCTTCTTAATAATTTGCATCAAGTGAAGAACTCTGCCTTATATAGATATGTTACAATTTTTTTATACACTGAGCTTTTATTATAAATGTTTGATACTAGGAAAGGAAAAGGAATGAAAGCAGATATGGGGAGGACTTGCATAATCTTATTTTTTTCTTCCTTTTATGAGATTTGAATTTCCATAATTATTCTAAAGAATACAATTTTTAAAAGATAGGGTGGAGAGCTAAATAAAATCACCTTCTAAAGCAACTAAATAAAATCACTTCTAATTCAATAAAATTAGAATACTGAAAGATGAAAACTGAAGATTTGTTCTATGCGACCTTTCATGATATTTAGGCATCTGGCTTTTTAGATCAAGCAATCAACATGCTAATTAAAACTACATTTTTGTGAATGTCAAAACTGTCATCTGCATTTTCAATGTTATAATTGTGTGAAATTAAAAGAAAAGGAGAGATTGTACATCAATGAGATCACTGTAATAAAATTATCTCGAGGACTACGTAGTTAAGAAAACGCTTTGCAATCCAGGGTATGTGGGTCAGCTGGAGGATACCTCCCATCAGCAGATACAGGTGTCCCTCAGCATCTGTGGAAGACTGGTCCCAGAACAGCCTCCCCACGCCCATCCCTGCGGATACCCAAGGCCGCAGGTACTCGAGTTCCTTATGTAAATGGCGTGGTGCAGTCTGACCTGCATACCCACGAATTTGACCAACAGCCTGCGGATGTGCAGGGTGTGCTGTACATCAGCACCTCCTGGGCCTGAAAGCACTCTGCCGCATACACAGCAGCACGTAACTTAATCAGAAACAAGGGGGCGCTGAGGTAGAGTCCAACTTCTCAAAGAATCACCTGCTGGCCTGTTAAACCTTCCCCAGAGAGTCCCATGCGGAGGCTGGAGGGGCGGGCCCTGGAGTTTGCAGGTCTAACAGGGCCCAGATGATGCCTGGTGGAGGCCGGTTGCCATGGGGTTTTTATGGGTCTGGTGGCAGCCTTGAAAGGCAGAGGGCATGTTCACCTCCTGGCTGGGGTAATAAGATGAAGTAGGTTTCCTTGGGCCTCTTATAAGAGGGAGGTTTCTTAAGCTCAAGGTTGCTTGGCTGTGACACAGATGCACAGCAGGTGCAGTGAGTTCCTGGGCAGGCGGGAGTCACTCCTCCAGACTTAGTGTGAGTATAGATATCTTTATATATACTTACATATATTTTCCCTAAAATCCTTGCTGCCTCGAGGTAAGACTCCTTTACTCCTTTTGCCATAAGGCAGGGGTACCGGTTCAGACATTCCACATCGGGTAACAGAATCCTCCCTAATGGTCTTAGCGAAACTACAAGAGTTACAAACAAGGGCATCTTCCTTTCCCCTTTAGACTGGCCTAGGTTCCCCTCTTCTCTGCTTTCTAACTACCTATGAACAAATAAGTTCATTAGTAAATTAATCACCTTTAACCCACAAGCACCATTTAATTCAATTTAGACTAGCGTTCTCTCAGCTCTTCAGCTTGGGTCACTTTGGTGACACGGCTGTTGGATTTTCACTCGTCAGTGGAGCTAATAATGCTGCTGTCCTATAACTCTTTTAAGGATGTGAGAAAACAATAAACATGCCTATGAAAGTGCCAGGCACAGCATCCAGCTTAGAAAAGAATATGCAGTGATGATTTTTTAATTGCTTTTGGACTTCTTTGCAACTGAATGGGGCATTGCATCGGAGGCCCAGAATGCTTCTCTGCTGTATTGGAACATGAGACTAAAGCAGCAGCCCCAGGAAGCTGCTCCTCAAATCTCGCTCTGGATCACTGGTGGCTTGTAAAGCAGTGGGAGGCAGAAGGCGGCGGGAAAGCTCCTGGAGAGGCAGCATCCGACAGCATTTGCTTTTTGGCTCTTCCTGCACTAAGGGTGTTACCAGGAAAGGAGAGAGACTGCCCAGGTTAGCACCGACACAAGTCCCTTTGTTGCCCCCACACTTGCAGACCTTGGGCTGTTGGACAGCAGGCCTCTGCTTCCTCCCCACTCGGATGGTTACAGCTTTATTTAGGGTGTCACAGCACAGGGGGTGGGAGACCTCTTCTCAGCAAATGAGGAAGTTTTCTGTGACCCAGGAACCCAGAGAGTCCCCTTGTTGTTGTTATTGATGAACAATTCTCCTTTTTGGGGTCATTCTCCTTTTACTCAGCAGTGTTAATTTATTCTCACCTGTGTGTTACCAAAATCTGGAAGGCTTGACGTCTCTGTGGGAAAGTTCTGGCACTGTGCGTGGTTTACCTGCCAAACGGCACCCCTTTAGGGAGAGCTTCTACAGGAAAACCAAGCCAGGGAGGTCTCTGCTTCCCAAGATGTCAATAGCGCAATTTAGAGAGGCAATAGGGCCACCTGGAGGTCAGCTCTGGGAGGGCATCTAACACAGCTCCACAGGGATCCACTTGCCCCCTCCAGGTGGCTGCCTGAGCCATTGCTGGCATGTTTGGACAACAGGGGCCACTGATGCTCACAGTCAGCTATTCTCTGGGGAACCACCCTCTTCCAAAGAGGAGGCATGTCCCCCCAGACCTGGGCCATTGACTGACAGGCAGGCAAAGACACCGCTAGGATGGGACAGAAACCAGTCTATGCTGGGATTTCCCTTCACCTGAGAACATCACCAATAAATCAGCTAAACCTGAATGCCTGTCTCTGACTCTGCTTGGAGGGACAACAAGCCCTAGACGAGATCAAGAAAATCTTTAAAGGAATATAATCCCAATCTGTTACTCATAAGAGATTTTAGTTCTATTTTGTTTTGTGGTCCTTCTTTTATTTATTTATTAATTTTAAAAAATTGAAGTATAGTTGATGTACAATATTATGTAAGTTACAGTGTACAATATAGTGATTCACAACTTTTAAAGGTTATACTCCATTTATACTCCATTATAAAATATTGGCTACATTCCCCATGTTATACAATATATCCTTGTAGCTTATTTTATACATAATAGTTTATACCTCTTAATCCCCTACCCCTATATTGCCCCTCCCCCTTCCTTCTCCCCACTGGTAACCACTAGTTTGTTCTCTATATCTGTCAGTCTGCTTCTTTTTTGTTATATTCACTATTTTGTTGTATTTTTTAGATTTCACACATAAGTGATATCATGATATCATAACCACTAGTTTGTTCTCTATATCTGTGAGTCTGTTTCTCTCTCTGACTTATTTCACTTAGCATGATACCCTCCAAGTCCATCCATGTTGTTGCAAATGGCAAAATTTCATTCTTTTTATGGTTTGTGTATATGTACAACAGCTTCTTTATCCATTCTTCTGTTGACAGACTTAGGTTGCTTCCATATCTTGGCTATTGTAAATAGTGCTGTTATGAACATTGGGGGTGCATGTATCTTTTCAAGTTAGTGTTTTTGTTTTTCTTGAATATTTACCCAGGAGTGGGATTGCTGGGTCATATGGTAGCTCTATTTCTAGTTTTTTGAAATACCTCCTTACTGTTGTCCACAGTGGCTGCACCAATTTACATTCCCACCAGCAGCATACATTGTGGCCCTTCTTTCAATTCATGTCAACTAATTCTGAAATTCAGGCAACTGGAAAATAAAGTTGGTGATTTTCAACAGAGCTACACCATTGTTTCAAAAATTGTATTCCTAATCCTTAATATTCACTGGTGAACAGAAGCTAATATACTTTCCTGTTAAAGCAGAGCTGATAAAATGAATTTCTGCTTAAGAAAAGCATCCATGCTAGATAGTTATGCACAAGATAAAATAGAATTTAGTTATCACATTATAATTACAAAACAATAACATTTAAAAAAATTAAACCCAGGGGAAAATTCTGCCTTAAACTATTCATTGTTAGCAAAATCCGAGAATATTCTTTTTATCTTTGTTTTCTAGTTTAAAAGTTTTCATCTTTGCCACTGAAAATGCAATGTTAATATTTATCTTGAGGAAGAATGTTAAGTAATTTACATATTCTCCAGTCACAAACAGCAGTAAGAAGAGTCTGACATCTACCAGTCAGAAGACCATGAGGATGCAGAACCGTTTATATATCCAGGCCATGTTGGTGTGTGCAATTGTCCCCTTCCCACTCACATGGCCAGGCTTGGAGAAGTGATTGGGAGGGGAACAGAACAAGTCAAGGGAAAACATCCACGTGTCATTGAGGGTGTCATCCTATTCACAGACTCTATACAGCACATCCACCTTGCCATCTCTTCCACTCCCAGGGAGGTGATTATTTTCTTCTACCCTTTTGTTCAAATCAGCTTTAAAAAAGGTGACCTGCCCTGGGTAGGTATGGGGAAAATGACCTTTAAATTCTATTACCACTTGACTCCCAGGATTGTATCGAAAAAATGTCTCTATGCATCTGAATTGGTTTATTCTTTATATACATTGATTCTTCAATCATTTTCATAAAAACGTCTTTTAAATAAAAATTTTATTCATTAATCATTGAAAACATGAAACACATAAGGTACATAGTATGATGAATGCTAAGGAAACTATTTTTATTAATGATATATTTATAGATCATACAAAACCTAAATAGAATTATCGGTTCAATTCAAAGGAAATCTTTTTTCAAAAAACTAAAGTTTACATAAAGAAAAACAGCAAATTAAAAAATAATTTATGAAGTATAGTTGATTTACAATGTTGTGTTAATTTCTACTGTATAGCAAATTGGTTCAGTTATACATATATATATTCTTTTTCATATTCCTTTCCATTATGGTTTATCACAGGATATTAAATATAGTTCCCTGTGCTATACAGTTGGACCTTGTTGTTTAACTATCCTACATATAATAGTTCGGATCTGCTAATCCCAAACTCCCAATTCTTCCCTCCCCCACCTCCCCTTCCCCTTGGCAACCACAAGTCTATTCTCTATGTCTGTGAGTCTGTTTCTGGAAAAACAGCTAAATTTTTAATATTTTTCTTTTGCTGACAAAGGGACTTACAGAGATTTTAAAATAGCCATAACTAAAATTAATCATTAGTGTATATTATTTAATGAGATAATGTATGTAAAAATTTAACACATGGAGCCCCTTATTATCGTTGCTCAGATGACAACCAAAGTAACAATGTATATGCTTTACTACTGAAATAAGAATCACACAGCATAATAATTCAAATGGAGGCCAATGACATACAACAGTGAATGCAGACAACCTGTCATTAACATCTTGAAATAATAAATATACAAATAATTAAATTATTTTGATTTATTTAAAATCAAAGTATGAAAGTGGGAGCCTCTGACATTCTGAAGATTCACGTGTTACATTAAAGAGTGAAACCACCACAGACAGAGGGTTTCTCTGTAGGAAAAGGATTACTTCACTACTCAGAAAGCTTACATTAGAAACAAAGGACTGATTTTTCCTCTGTCACACTGCAGTGCCATGACAGAAGGCATTCTCCCAGTTTTGCAGCCACACAAACCTTGCCTCAAGGCTCAGCTCATGCACCATCTCCTCTGTCCCACCTTTGATTCTATGAGGCTGATTTAGATGTTCCTACTGTTCTCCACTGTGCCTTCCGTGAGATACTTTTCTTTGTATATTACCGTTTGCATGTCTGTCTCCTCAAGGTCAGCAAATGTATTTTTTCACGTGCCCAGAATCCAGGAGCACACGCTACTCAATGACAGCTGGGTGAATGAGGAACCCATCTGAAGCACAACAAAGACTTCTTGGCGAAGTTCTTCTCGACATCTTCTACAGAGCAGAAATGGTGTTGTTTTGACTCTTCACGCTTCTGCTGGACTAGAGTAAACAAAGATCTTGTTCATTCCTATAAAGTACTTAATTAAGAAGAGTTGTTGAAATGTCAATAAATATTCTGAAGGGAGGTTTTCTTGGAGATAATTTGAAAGTCAAATGATCTGGTTGTGATAAATGAGAGCTGATGGTAGAGAAATTATTAGTCATTCATCTGGATGTGCTTATTAGTCCCTTAGCCATCGTTAGTGCCACGTAGAGAAAAGAAAGGCTGGTGAGGCCCTGGAGAAGCTCAGCCAGCCAGTGGACAGGAGAGGAAGGGAACCTGGCTCCTCTCCTCTAGCCAATTTGCTCAGCTCCCAGGCTTCCTGGAGTCAATTAGGAGGCATAGATGCGCCCATGCCTGGGACACAAAGCTGTGCGATAAAAATGTCCTGTGTTGTGTGGGGCTGACTACAGAACCAACGCCAGACAAAAGCCCCCTTCAGTCAGGGCTTCTTCTATCAACTGTTGTCCTCAACCAAATTGTAGAACAAATACCAATTTGGGGACCAGTTAGGGGAAAAATAAATGTCTGTGGCCTACACGATTGGATTTCGTGCCTTATATTCTACTGTGATCTTGATACATTTCCACAAAGGAGCAAAGAGGGAGAGTGGGGTAGGGAAAGTTAGTACCTATTAGATTGCAAGCACTTTAATGTAATCTCTCATTAGGAGATGAGGATTATTATCATTCTGTACCACACACAACTAAAGCTCAGGAAGGCTAATTAACTTCTCCAAGGTAACATAGCTAGAAAGTATTTTGTGTCCAGGTTTTTTAGGTTCATCAAAGGTTCTTACATATAATTCTGGTAACATTTTTCTAGAGCAAGAGAAAAGTTAGAGAAATTTGGTTATTTCCTTTTATATCCATGCATTATTTATCTTCTTTTCCCAGACACTTTCAAATAAGGTCAACAAATGAGTTCCTTCTATTTCCAAGAATTTTATTATTGTAAGCCATCATTTACAATGTTTATGATTATTTTCATTATGATAGTTATTTTTACATTTCTAAGTGTGAGGATACAAATATACTGTTTTACTTTAGTTTGCAACTAAAAATGATACACATTAAATACCAACACCTCTTCTGGTTATTAAATGATTACTCGTGTGTTATTTACTGATACATCAGTTGACAGAAGTGACACCAGTATCAATCCCACAATGTGAACTGTGAATTCAAGGTAAAGGAAACATCTCTGGCTATTAAATTTCCCCCTCACACCATCGATAGTGTCAGTATTTGAAATCAGGCAAAAATAAGGATTGTGAATCCAATTACTTTCCTAACTACACCAACACTTGCTTTGTTCTGGTTCTCAAGATTTTGTAATAAAATAAAAAAATTTTATTTCCAAATGTCATCACTTATGAAAAGCTTTTCCTAGTATACATTTCTATTTCATGATAGCAGAGACAGGATATAAAAAGGAATATATGCTTCCTGAACTTTTAATTGATCTGAATGAGCTTTCTTTTACTTGATTTTTTTGAGTCTATATTGCTTCCTTTTTTGTGGAGAGACCAAACGTCATCTACCTTCCTATTACTTCAGAGCTGCCTGGTATCAGCTGCTTTCTTGAATCTTGAGCTTGGTTCTTTGTAGCTTATAAAACCTTTATTTTTGGGCTTCCCTGGTGGCGCAGTGGTTGAGAATCTGCCTGCCAATGCAGGGGACACGGGTTCAAGCCCTGGTCTGGGAAGATCCCACATGCCACGGAGCAACTGGGACCGTGAGCCACAGTTACTGAGCCTGCGCGTCTGGAGCCTGTGCTCCGCAACAAGAGAGGCCGCGATGGTGAGAGGCCCGTGCACCGCGATGAAGAGTGGTCCCCACTTGCCACAACTAGAGAAAGCCCTCACACGGAAACGAAGACCCAACACAGTCATAAATAAATAAATAAAAGAACGTGAATTTCTAAAAAAAAAAAAAAAAAACCTTTATTTTTGATAACTGATTGTATTGACTAAATGCCACTCATAATCTCTGATATAGATCTTTGTTATTTTTATATTTTTAATTAAATATTCTCACCCTCCCCACCTCATACCTCAGTAACAAAGTCATTTCAGATTTTAGTAGAGTATTACATTTTATGTGGTCACCCTGAGTCAAAGATTTACTACATTAACATGACAGAGATTGCCAATGTTCCCTTACAACTGTTCTTCTTCCCCATCCTCACCTTCATAGAGGTACGGCCACGTAACTGGACTGCAGCCAATTGTGGTACGTAAAATTCTGAGATGTGTCATTAAAAGAGGAGGGACCTGACCTTCCCCCACACCTTTCCTCCTTCCTGCTTTTTAAACCTCAGATAGTAGAGCTGGCATCTAGCCGCCAGTTGAGGATGAGACATTGGAAGGACCCTGGGTCCTTGAAAATTTGGACTGTGATATTTGGGCTACTTCCAAATCTTTTGAATGTGATAAAAATTAAACATATCTTACTCAAACCACTGTTATTTTATTAAATTTTTTTTTTGCTGCCAACCAAACTCAATTTTTAGTAGCTTTATTGAAATATAATTAACATACCATATAATTCTCCCATTTAAAGTGTATAATTCAATGGTATTTACAGATGTGTGCAACCATCACTACAGTCAAACTTCAAAAAGATATTCTGTACCCTTTAGCTATTTTTCTGCTATGTACCCACCCCACCCCACACCAGTCCTGAGGAACCAATAATCTACTTTCCTAGACTCTCATATGAAAGGAATCATATGTTTTCTTTTGTGACTGGCTTCTTTGACTTACCATACTGTTTTCAAGGTTCATCCACGTTGAGCGTGCACTTCATTCCTTTTTATGGGCAAATATTCCATTGTATGGATATACTACATTTTGTTTATTCATTCATTCATTGTTGGATGTTTGAGTTATTTCCACCTTTTGGCTATTAAGAATAATGTTACTATAAGTAATCATGTACATGTTTTTGTGTAAACATATGTTTTCATTTCTCTTGAGCATACACCTATGAGTTGAATTTCTGTATCAAATTGTAACTCTATGTTTAATCACTTGAGGAACTGCCAGACTGTTTTCCAAAGTGGATGCACCATTTTACATTCTCACCTGTATGAGTGTATGAGGGTTCCAAATTCTCCACATCCTTGCCAACACTTGTTGTTATCTGACTTTTTAATTCTATTCATCCCAGTGGGTATGAAGTGGTGATTTGGGTTTGCATTTTCCTGATGACTAATGTTTATTGGCCACTTGTATTTCTTCCTAGGAGCGATTTCTTTTCAGATCCTTTGTCTATTTTTCAATTGAGTTTTTTGTCTTTTTATTATTGAGATGTAAGCGTCCTTTATATATTTTAGATACAGATTCTTTTAGATGTATGATTTGCAAATATTTTCTTGTATTCTATGGATTGTCTATTCACTCTCTTGATCGTATTCTCTGAGGCACAAAATTTAAAAATTTTGATAAAGTCCAATTTGTTTATTTTTTTCTTTTTTCATTTGTGCTTTGATGACAAATCCAAGAATCCTTTGCCAAATCCAGGGTCATGAAGATTTACCCATATATTTTCTTCTAAGAGTTTTAAAGTTTTAGCTCTTATA
This sequence comes from Balaenoptera acutorostrata, assembly GCF_949987535.1. Classification (NCBI taxonomy): domain Eukaryota; kingdom Metazoa; phylum Chordata; class Mammalia; order Artiodactyla; family Balaenopteridae; genus Balaenoptera; species Balaenoptera acutorostrata. The sequence continues at coordinate 55,063,385 of NC_080066.1, read as the reverse complement.
TGTAGCTCCTTGATCCACTTTGAACTAATTTCAGTATATGATGTGAGGTAAGGGTCCAAATTCATTCTTTTGTATGTAACTATTCAAATGTCCCAGCACCATTTGTTGAAAAGACTGCTCTTTCCCCATTGAATGCTCTTGGAACCCTTGTCAAAATCAGTTGACTATTGATGTGTGGATTTATTTCTAGACTCTCAGTTCCATTCTATTCATATATATATCTATTCTTGTACCAATGTTATACTGTCTTAATTGTCATTGTTTTGTAGTAAATTTTGAAATTAAGTGTGAATCCTCATACTTTGCTCTTCTTTTTCAGGATTTTTTAGCTATTCTGGGTCCCTTGCAATCCCATATGAGTTTTAGAATCTTGTGAATGTATATGGTCATCAGAGATTCTGATAAATATTGTGTTGAATCTATAGATCAATTAGGGAGATTTGCCATCTTAATGAGGTTAAGTCTTCTGATCTGTGAACATGGGATGTTCTCCTACTTATTTAGAACTTCCTTAATTTCTTTCAACAATATTTTATATAGGGGGGAAGGTACAGGGAGGGAGAAATGGATAAAGTTAGTCAAAAGTTACAAGCTTGCAGTTATAAGATAAATAAGTACCAGGGACATAATGTACAACATGATAGATATAATTAACACAGTTGTATGTTATATATGAAAGTTGTTAAGAGAGTGGATCTTGGGAGTTCTCCTCACAAGGAAAAATTTTTTTTCTTTTTCTTTTATTTTGTATCCATATGAGATAATGGACGGTCACTAAACTTATTGTGGTAATCATTTCATGATGTAGGTAAGTCAAATCATAATCATTATGCTGTACATGTTAAACTTAGTGCTATACGTCAATTAAAAAACACAATGCTTTATAGTTTTCAGAGTATAATTTTTCACTTTGTTAAATTCAACCTTAAATATTTTATTCTTCTTGATGCTATTGTGAATGGAATTGTCTTCTTAATTTCATTTTTGGATTGTTCATTACATGTATAGAAATGCAGCTGATTCTGTGTTTTGATCTTGTATACTGCAACCTTGTTCAACTCATTTATTAGTTCTAACAGGTTTTTAGTAAATTCCTTAGGGTTCTCTATATGATCATGTCATCTACAAATGGAGTTAGTTTTACATCTTCCTTTCCAATCTGGATGCCCTTTATTTCTTTTTCTTGTTTAATTGCCCAGGCTAAAATCTCCATCACAATGTTGACTAGAAGTGGCAAGAGAAGACATCTAGTTTTGTTTCTGATCTTAGGGTGAAAAATATCTGCTTTTGCACCATTCAGTATGATGTTAGCTGTGGGGTTTTGGTAGATGTCCTTTATCAGGTTGAGGCAGACCCTTCTGTTTCCAGTTTGGTGAATATTTTTTAAATCATGAATGGGTTTTAAATTTTGTCAAATGCCTTTTCTGCATCTATTGAGATGATTGTGTGATTTTTATTTTTTATTCTATTGATATGATGTATCACATTAATTTATTAAAACCAACCTTGGATTTCTGGGATAAGTTCCATTTTCTCATAGTATAGAATTCTTTTAATACATTGCTGGGTTTAGTCTACTAGGATTTTTATATTCATATTCATGAGAGATATTGATCTTTAATTTTATTTTCTTGTGATACCTTTGCCTGGTTTTGGTATAAGGGTAATACTGAAATCATAAACTGATTTGGAAAGTGTTCTCTTCTGCATTTTGGAAGAGTTTGTGAAGATTTGCTATTATTTCTTTAAATGTTTGGTAGAACTCAACAGTGAAGTCATCTGCGTCTGGGATTTTCTTTGTGGGTAATTTAAAAAATTACTTGTTCAACTTCTTCATTTATTACAGGTCTATTTAGAAGGTCTATCTCGTCTTGAGTCTGTTTTAGCAGTTTATGTCTTTCTAAGAATTTGTCCATTTCACCTAAGTTATCTAATTTTTTGGTGTACAGTTGTTCATGGTTTTCCTTTATAATCTTTTTTATTTGTGTAAGGTTGGTAGTAATGTCTTCTATTTAATTTCTAATTATAATAATTTAACTAGTTTCTTTTATATTCTTGGTAAACTTGTCTGGAGTTTTTTCAATTTTGTTAATCTTTTGAAGAAGCTTTTGTTCTCATTGATTTTTCTATATTAAAACTCAATTCTTCTTATTAGAGACAGTCAGCTTTATTTAAATTATTTGTAAACCCCAGAGACATACTCAGAGTAAAAGTTATGTCTTGCAATAAATCTCCACAAATAATGGTTTTTGTCCTAAATAGATAAGGCATGGAAAGAGAACATCATCTATCAAAGATTCAAGGCTCTGAAATTTATTTTTTCCCTTTAGCTCACATTTCTTTACTATTGGAGAAATAATACTATTTTTCTATGAAGATACTGTATATAAATCTTGTAAATAACCCAACATAGTAGATTCTACAGAAGTACTTTTTTTCTCCTTCTATTAAGAGACTTATTCTTTTGAGAGTGAAGAATAATCATTCTGGTGAGTCCAGCAATTTTTTATGTTCATTTTGGTCAGTAAGATCATTTCATTTCTGCAACAGTAATGCTAAATAATTTTTAGTTGGTTTATTTAAAACTATGAATTTTTTTATTCTAAGTCTTACTATTAGACTTGTCTTCTGAAGGAAACTTTCCTCATTCAGAAAATGAGCAAAGGATCCATAAATGAAGTAGTTGGCTAAAGTTATGACCAGATATAGGTTTGATGGGAAAAGAAATCCATTACTAACTCAAGGTAGTGTACTGGAAAATTTTATTGTGTTCAGTCCGTATAATAAAGATAAGAATAATTATTTGAGGAGAAAAGCCTTTTTGGGACCAAAGACTAGAATTTGATTATATCTAAAAAGCTGGGTTCCAAACCATTTGCTTCTGGTTCATCTAAAGCATCAAAGCAGGGGTCTGCAATTTTTTTTCCTGTAAAGGCCAGAAAGTAAATAGTTTGGATTTTATAGACCCATACAGTAGATATAAAGGATGTTAGTGGAATGAGAAAGAGGTGTCCAAAAAGCTGAGGGGTTACTGGAAATCTCTATTTGGAACAATCAGTCCCAGTGGGTCTCCACACTAACCATCACTCCATCCCCTTCCCTCCAACCCATGCAATGTGTATTTTATCACCAGGATAAAACAAGCAAATAAGCAACAACAAATAAGCACAGACATCTTTAATAAATACACTGAAAAACAATTACCTATGAAGAGCTAGACTCCTAGAGAGGGCATAAGTAGCCCAGAAAAGAAAAGCCCTTTTTATTTTGGTACTGGGGTGCCCAGCATTTAGGTCACCTCTCTGTTTGCTCACTCTAAAATAAAACATTCCTGCTGAAGCCCCAGAAACATACTCAGACCTCTCATTTAGTCTTAATAGTTAGAGGAAAAAGCTGGTTGTAAAAGAGAACCACACGAGATATATGATACAAAGAAAACCAGATAAAGCTAACTCACAAAACATGTCACAAAAGGCCACCAGTTTTAGAAAGAAAACTACTGGCATAAAAAATACTACAATAAACAAAACAGAAAAATTAGTGTTAAAAATTAATACTTTGGGGATCCAAGAAAACCTTTGTTATTCTCAGTGAGATTTAAGAAAATAGAGCAGCCTGTACTAAGACAAAGATCAATATACAAAAATCAATTGCATATCCACTTACTAGCAACAAACAATGAGAAATTGAAATTAAAAAAAAAACTACATCATCCAAGAAATATTAAATAATAAGGATAAACCCAAAAGAAGATGTGCAAGTCTCTACATTTAAAACCAAAAATTACTGCTAAGAGAAATTTTAAAAGATCCAGAGCAGTGGTTCTCAGCCAACTGTCCATCCCTGGGGACATCTGGCAGTATATGAAGATATGTTCAGTTGTTACAACTGAGGAGGCAGATTTTGACACTGGAATCTAGTGAGTAGAAGCCTCAGGGATGTGGGTAAACATCCTACAGTGCACAGAACAGTTCTCCACGACAAAGAAGTATGTAGTCCAAAGTATCAATGTGCCAAGGTCAAGAAACCCACACTGTTAGGATGGCAGTTCTCCACAAATTGGTGCATAAATTCATTGTAGCCCTAATCAAATTATAAGAACGAATTTACATATTCATATATATATGAATATATAGAGAGAATGAACATATATATATAGAGAGAGAGAGAGAGAGAAACAAACTGATTCTAAAATTTATATGGAAATGTCAAAACAAAGCCAAAATAACTGAAAAAGAATGACACATTTGATTTTGATGAACTAATAATATTTGCCTTTGAGCTTCACTTTAAAGCTATAGTGGTCAAGACAGTGTAGTATTGACCTCAACATAGCCAAATAGATCAATGGAACAGAATGGAAAGTCCAGACATGGACCCACATATATATGATAAATTGATTTCAACAAGGATGCCAAGGCAGGTTAGTGGGGAAAAGTAAAGTCTTTTTAACAAATGATGCTAGAACAATTGGAAATATGCATATGGAGAGATGAACTTTATATTTCATGACATATGCAAAATTAACTCAAAATGTATTATAAGTCTAAATGTAATACCTAAATCTATAAAACTTCTAGAAGAAAACATTTGGAAAAATCTTTGTGACCTATAATTAGGCAAAGATTTTTTAGAAACAATACCATATATATGACCCATAAAAGAAAAAAATAGAAAAAATATATTATCAAAATTTAAAACATATGCTTTCTGAAAAGCTGTTAAGAGACTGAAAGGACAAGCCATGGACAGGGAGAAAAAAGTTAGAAAACATACGTTTGATAAAGGATTTTTATCTAAAATATATAAAGAACTCTCAAAACACAATAAGAAAACCAATAAAAAATGAACAGAGATTTAAACAAACCTTTTATTAGTGAAGACAAAGGGATGGCATATAACACATGGAAAGATGCTCAACATCATTAGTCAATAAGGAAATGCAAATTAAAATCAAAAGGAGATACCACCATGTAACTATTGAATGGATAAAATTAGAAATGCTGACCATACTAAGTGCTGGAGAAGATGTGGAGAAACTGGAACCCTCAAACACAGCTGGTGAAATGTAAAATTGTAAAACCACTTTGGAAAACAGTTTGACAGTTTTATAAAAAGTTAAACCTACACCATCATAAAATCCAGCTATTTCAATCTTAGATATTTACCCAAGGAAAATGAAAGCATATGTCTATGCAAAAGTTGTATATGGATGTTCCAAAAGTGGAAACAGTCCAAATGTCTGTCATCAAGTGAATGGATAAACAAACTGTGGGTATCTGTACAGTGGAATACTACTCAGCAATAAAAAGTACACCAACATGCATGAATCCCAAAATAATTATAGTGAGTGAAAGAAGTTAGAGAAAAAAGAGTGTACTCTGATTTCATTTATATAAAATTTTAGAAAAAGAAACTAATCTTTAGTATGTCATTTGTTGAGAGCACATTAGTTGTTGCTTGGGGATAGGAATGGGTGTCTTAGAGTAGGGTGGAGATTTACAAAGTGGTTCAAGTAAACTTTGGGAGGAATGAATATGTTCAATATTTTAAGTGTGATGATGGTTTCACATATGTCAAAATTTATCAAATTACACATTTTCAACATGTATAGTTTTTATATGTCATTTATACTTCTAAAAATATATTTAGAAAATGAAATAGAATTGTTAAAAGATAAAGTCAATCACCCCAAACACATAGCTAACAGATGAAATACTAGAACAGGAAAGAAAGATTATATACTAAGAAGTGAACCATTAAGTACAAAATCTGAGTAGTAGGAGCATACGAAAAAAGACAGAGAAGATTTTCTAAACAATAATATAAGAAAAGTGTCCAGAGCTCAGAGATATAGATCTTTAGATTTAGAGTTTCACCCAGGATCCAACACAATATACAAAAAAGACTCACACTAAATAAACCTTTATGAAATACTAGAAAGATGTCCTAAAAGCAGTTGAGTAGGGGCATGAGGAATCCGGGGTTAGTCCATTTAAGTACAGTAGAATCAGCTGGTATCAAACTCATTATAAGCATCACTGGATGATAAAATACAATGGTACAGTGATTTCAAAGTTCTAGGGAAATTACTTTCAATCCACGTCAATACCTAGCTAACTACCAATTAAATATGAAGGACCAGGGAATGAATTCAGGTAATCAAAGCCTCAGAAACCTTCTGTCTCATACCTACTCCTCAGACATTAACTGAGGATGAACTTCGGCAAAAAAGAAGAATAAAACCAGGAAAGAGGAAGCCATGGGCTATTTAAAAATATTGGAACTAATCCAGAAGTCATAGGATGAGAGTTTTGCAGCAGGTCCAAAAAGCAAGCAGTTCTCATTTGTATGGGAAGTCAGTCAATGCCAAGAAGAATATTTTCATTAAGAAAAACAATAACAAACAATAAACTTAATGACTAAGGTGGTAGATAATGTTATATACATGGTCAAGAAAGCATACCATTCTTTCTTAAGAAAAAATAATGCAAATTAGAAACCTCAGAATGGGTGTTTATGGGTGATCGGGAGGGATTAAATCTAGGAAAGTCCTAATGCAAACATGCATGTGATAAGGTTTGGATCAACTAGTGTAGGAAAAAGTAATTCATTTAGTCTGGACCTTAGGAATATTCTCCTTCAAATAGTTCTAGGAAGTCACTGGACTTCTAAATTGGTCTGAGCAGACTGCTTAGCTCTGCTTTGAATGATACTTACATACTTGATAACATCAAAGTTTTTCACTGTTTTTCAACTTTTAGAATAATTTATAAGTAAAATACTGAAGGCTGAAGTACAGTCACAGTGCTGAATGTAAAAGTTCTCAACCTCCATGAAGCAGTAAGAGATGACATCTCTCTTCTCACACATCCTCAACTGATCACACTTTCCAGGCAGAAAAACTCTTAACTATAGGAGTTCTGTTTTTTCCTTCTTCTAATATGTATCTTAATACATTCAACTGAAATACTAAACCTTGAACTGCACTTACTCAATGATGTGGGATGTTCATTACTTTTCAACTTATAGAGTTCATTACTTATAGAGTTTAGAATCACTCTATAAACATAATATTAAACAGTAAAATCTTATGATTGTAGGCAGAATGTAAATGTTTTTGACCTTGATAATGTAAAAATATAGTTACAGTTAACAGAAGATGGGAGATAAACATGGCCTGTAATACAGCATTTCAAGCCCCCTTGACAAGGTGAATGATTGTGCACAGCTAATGCTTCAACAGGCAAGAGGAACAGTTGATTCTTCTATTTCAGGAAAGGAACTGGAAGTGCTAACATCAAGGTCTCAACTGCTCTGAAAGCAACAGGTAATCAAAATCACTTTTTAATTTTCAAAGGAGAAATTCCCAAAAAACCCAAACAAACAAACAAAAAAAGAAGATAGGGCATGAGAAAAGGGAAAGGGAAACGTGTGGAAGGATGGGGTGTGAGCACCTTTACCTCAAGAATGGGAAGTCAAGCTGGACCCTAGGGAAATCAGAAATGCATTGCAAGATATTTTCTTGCAATCAATGGCTGCCAGGGCCACTAACTAGTTTCCTATTTGGTTTCAAGATGCACACACATACACCCACACCCACACCCGCAGCAGACGTGCTTTAAAGTCAGCCATTTTTGTGGACTGCATTTGTCTTACAGATTCCCTTTACATTGCTTGCCTATGGATTCTAAGTGGAACCTATTTATATAAACGGCAAGGGCCATGGAATGTGAGTCCCTTTAATGTCAGGAGTGCCTCAATCGATAACCATTGCTGCTTTAGTCCTATAAGGGGCTAAATGTCACAGGTTCCAAAGAGTTAATCTTCCCTGAAGAATAGTTTTCCCATTCAAAGGAGAGTTGACAATCCCTCTCCTTTAGAAGCTGGTAAGAGGAGGTAGGAAAGAATTGTGAAATGGTACCAAATGTGTACACGGCCCGTGGCAGCCAGGCGGACCAGGAGTAAGTGGATTCTGGGTGGACCTTGCGTTCAGTGAGGCTTTCTTTGTCAACCAAAAGTGGGATGCTTTTAAAAGAAACTTTAAGAAATTTGATCAAAATTCAAAAATCCTTTTTTCTGCAGTTATTGGTAATTTAAACTTGGCATCTGAATGAATAGTGTTGTAGCCTAATGAAGTGAGAAAGGTCCTTACAGTGAAGTTCCAGTCCTAGACAGAGAATTAGGTGAAATATGTCCATGTCAGGGTCCCAAAGTAGATGAGGGAGGTAAAAAACTTGTCCATAGGTTAAAAAATGAAAACATGGCATGTAAAGAATTACCAAAGACTTTGTATTATTTTGTTTAGAGTAGGAACATTGGAAGCTAAGCCTCCATTAAACCCTAGCTGGCTGTGGGGCACTTTCCTTTTATATATAGCATATACACGTGAGCCAGCAGCATTTCAGGGGCCTAGAAATGTGTTTGTCAATAAAAGTTCTGTCTGGTTTGAGGTGTCTGAGGATCTTCATCCATTCATTCATTCATTCATTCACTCACTCACTCAGAGACATTGCTTGTTACTTTCCCACTGGAGAGGAAACAAGGGAAATTGCCTTTTAGTCCTGAAAAACTAAAGAGTAGGGACCAACACCACCTGTGCCAGAGTTTATTGGTAGGTTAGTTTCCTGGCCTTTAATATAAAAATAATTCTCTCTGAAAACACTTTTTTGAAGAGAGGAGCAAGGTGGATCTGTGTGTCTAGTTGTCCTTTGATGTTCAGAATAAATCACGATTTAAAAAAAATGTCATGGTTCAAATTGGTCTCATACACAGACAGTTTTGAGCTTATTCCTTTTTACTTTCATCATAATTGAAATGGGAATGTATGATTAAAAATACCTAGAATTAACCACACTAGTTTGACGATAGACAAGGGAAAAAAATCAGCTTTCACATTGAAGTCAGTTAGTCCTTTTTTAATAAATTTGAAGTCATTCATCAACAAGTTTCATATTGTATCTATCACTCAGTTTTGCTGTTTTTTTCATGTCAAATAATACCAAAAAAATTACATCAATGTGCTTAAGCAAAATTGGGTTTTAATTGATCTTTACAATGAAATGAAATCACTGTGGGAATTGATCATGACAGCAATCGCCTATTCCTATTAGAATAATCCTGTACTTACCTTGAACACACTCACTGACTCATGAAGTAGAAATATGAGACAAGAATGACAAAATTGTTTCTGGGGCTTGCCCTAGGGAGAGGCATGGTACATGAGTCACTCTCTGGGAGGTTGCTATTTACCCAGGTGTTGGGAATTTCAGGAAAACATGGCACCTTTCAATGCAGTAAGAGGTAATAATCAATCCAAGGCACACTAGTTGTGTCCTGGGAAAATTTAATCCACCTGGGCAGCTCTTTGCTCCACGCTTCAATGTTGCCCTGACCAATAGCTCATGTAAGGTGAGAGCTGGACTCTATTCCACGAGTGACAAAATATTTCACTGATTGTTCAGTTTTGCTTACATTAAAATGGCCCTAAATATGAACTTGTTTTCAGGTGGAGAGCTAAATTAAGAATTATGGGATGGTTTATCATTTCAAGCCAGGAAATTCAAAGTTGGACACATCCTCTTTTTTAGAAGACACTATTGTGGGACAAACACCAATGGGATTATCTATGAGATGCTGAAAATGAACACCTACAGCTGCAGTATGCCTGTCCCCTTAAAACCAGTCCCCACGTGCTTGGCATCACCTCTGAGAGGATGATCTCCTTGGTGAAAATGTTAATCCCATAGCTGGACAGTGAGAAGTGTCGATGTCAATGACTGAACGTGTCCAAAGTTCTGGGTGCTGGCATTAGAAACACATGGTACTACACATATACATGGGACAGGAACATTATCATGATATACACTGAGGTCACTTAGATCAGAGGAAAATGAGTGGGTCATGGTATAGACAGTGAAACCCCCTACAGTCCTGGGGCTGGTGAACAAGAACAATACTTGTTTTAAAGATTACTCCGTGTGATCCATCTTTCTCTGTCGGGATTTCATGTAGTAGAGCTCTGGAATTGTCTTGAATATACTTATATTTGAATATGGGTAATAACAAACTCATAACAAGATTCTTCTGTATGCTTTGAGCCCCTGTGAAGCATTTTGGAAAGACAGGGCTATGTAGAAAATCAACTTTTTATTACGTTCAGTTGTTGAGAAAGAGATACCATCAGATTCCAATTTCGACTTTTCTCTCCTTACTCAAGAGGTCTGGACGAGGGTAACAACCACCTCACGTTATGCCAGGGGTCCGCGTTCAGATTCATCAATACACCACACTCACTGGCTCCAGGAACTACTGTGCAGTAATGAAAGGGCATCGTAATAGAACAGAGAGCCAACCTCGACTCTCTTCTGGCAGCACAGAGTTCTGCTTCTCAAGATTTCTCACAGCTTTTAAAAATGGAGAAGCTATAAAATAATTTTATTAGAAGAAGAGTAATTTTCTTCTAAAATGGAGTAAAGCAAACACATACCCAAGGATCTCAAAAAGTTTTTTTTTTTTTTTACAGAATATATGTATGTAATTGTGTGTGTGTGCGCATGTGTGTGTGTAGTTACAAACACTATTTATAGTATAGCTATTATGTTTAACGTCATTGCAGTGTCTACAAAGTTGTGGATCCCAGTCTCGGTGCCAAATGCATATAAAAAGCTCAAAAGCTATTATGACTATACCATGCAAATTTATATCCAGAAAATCTTGGGACATAGACTGCAGTTCTTCTGAGCCCCATGGGGTCTCTGCTTTTGACAGTTGGGTACCTCAACTATGCATCAAAAACATTTTGAATCACTTTTCTCCCAGAAAGAATTAATGTCACAGTTCTGAATATATAAATTGTACATTTAAATCAACCGTTGACAATTTTGTCCATGTTCATTTGCATTTTGGGGTCCCTCTTCTGCATGTGGAGCTCACTCCTTGAATCACTGATACAGAAGAAGATACCTGAAGTATTGAAAGGGATAAGGTCTTCACAATGTCTTTTTTTTTTTCTTTAACATGTTAACAATGATAAGGCCACTTACAAGGTTTTTCCCAATCTGTTTAACTTTTAGGATTCCCCCATTGTTACCCATGAAAAAAAATTGTCAGAAAAAAGCCAAGGAACAAGAAGTCACTGGCTAGTCTCCAGATAAAAGTAAAACCAGAGAGCAGCGGTTGGGAGAAGATGCTGAAGAAAGATAAGAATGAAAGAGGGGAAAGGGTATAAAAATTGGTCACTGCTTCTAGCATGAGACTTTGTGGTTTGTGTACTACCTGATGGTGGGTTTGACCTGTTACAACCTTTACAAATTAAAGGTTGTCATCAGCCACCAAGGTAAATCAAGTAGTAGTCAGCTCCTGGGGATAGCCCACAGCACATACACCCGCAAGGAGGGTGGTGCCCCTACCAGTGGGGAAAACTGGGGTCAGCTCTGAGAATACTGGGCAAGACTCTGGTCATTGGTTTTCGATAGAACAGAGAGGGTGAGGCATATGTGGCATTTTGGGATAAAGTATTAATTTAGCAGTTCTTTCCTGAATAGTTTGCTTTTTTGTTTCTCCAAATGCTTAACTTCACTGTGACATCTGTTTGCACAACTGTAGTCATTTCAGTTTATGGATGCCTGTGATAGAAATATTGTTTACAAAAAATATATCATCTCTTTTTTTTTCTTTAGAAAGATCTCATCTAAATAGTAAGTTAAGGTTGCATCTATGAAACCGGTGCACCTTGTCTTGTTTCTACGAGCTTTAAAAAGTCCAAATACTGATGAGGCTGTGGATCGGAAGGAACCCAAAGTGACTGTGTTTGTTGTCAGGTTGCTCTCCTTTGCCTCAAGAGAACGGTCATGGGTCCCTGGGTGATGCATGGTGTGGACTGGTCGTGTTTCTGCAGCATCCTAGTTACACTAGGAGTAGTTGGATGTGCTTGTGAAATATGTCAGATATAGAAATAAAGGCATGAGGATGTTTCTTGGTTTCTGAAATTGAACAGAAATGTTTTTCGTTTCGATCTGAATTCTAGAGAACAGAAAGTAGTTACATCACAGAAAGAAAATATGACATCGCATGCTGCCATGATAGCAAGCGTAAGAAAGAAAATCTTGGTAAATATACATATATATGCATATTATGCAAATATATTTGATATTAACATACAATGTTATGAGTGATTGATAACTTAAAGACAAGGGGGAAAATCATCCTAGATGGTTTTACCTTAGAGTAACAAATAACCTGAGACGTCTAAGCTTTCTGTTAGATACCAGGCCTAGAAATCCATAAGAGATGTAGAGCACGTGTTCACTGATTGAAATGTCAACTCAACTTTGCCAAAATGTGCTGCTGTGTCCCACATGATGCGGAAGCTGGATCCACTCCAAGTGAGCAGAGAAATACACTGTACAGCAGAGTACTTACAATGAGATGCCATCCATCCCCGATGGACTTTCAAAAGATGGACGTGCAGACATCAATGTGGGCTCTACCTATGTTTAAGAAACAGGTGAGCGCATACCAGAGGCTCACCCCACCCATGGAACCAGTACAGAAAAAGTCTGCCCCACGAAAACAAGTCCCATTGCCAAGAAAGCTGAAAAGCCTTCACTTAATAAACTAAAAGAGAGGGTATGAAGTGTGACTGGTTTTAAATTACCACTGTATGAGTTTTCGAAGAATAACTAAGTTTCTTTCTGATTTTTAAACTAAAACATCTAACTAATGATAGTAAAAGACACATTTTGGGATGATATTGTGTTTCACGCCCTCATTCTCAAGGCATAATATTCAGACGATGCTTGTCCCTTTCAATTAAAAAAGAAAAAACTATGACTTTCTTTAATATGCATCCTGTGTTAAATTGTCCATAGCTGCAAAATGTATATATGTATGTGTATTTGTTTGACATACACATGGGTACTTACACCTGTGTGTATAAACATATACACATACATCCTCATATACACGTGTATTTTATATATATGCTGAGAAAGTTCACATATATATACAATTGCATATGTATATATGTGTGTGTCTGTGTGTGTGTGTGTCTGTGTGTGTACAGGTATAAAAACTTGACAGGCAGAGTAATATTTCACTCAGTGTTAAATGAAGTCTTTGAAAAATCAAGTACAGTCACTCAGTTAACATAGTACAGCCAGTAAACTAAGTTGAAAAGAGAGAAAGTGAATGGAAACACGATCCGGGACCATCTGTCTATGGCATTCACATCGGTTAGATCAGGGATTTTAATTTTGAGCTGTGAAGACCTCCTCCGTAGATGGGTCTTCTTGTGCGGGATGCTTCTGTCCCCCATGTGTCGCCCATGCCCTTCCCGAGGCATGCTCTGTTTCCTGTACTGGATTCCTGAGTTGTCAAAGGATATTGCTGAATTCCTGGTATCACCAATGCCACCTGTGACCTCATTCATTTCATTGTGAACCTCTAGCGATGTTAACAGAATATTTCCATGAGCATCCACCTAATTGGAAGAAAACACACATTGTTAGACAGCTAGCATAGCATGCCAATAAACCTAATTTCTACATACAAACCCAGGACAGACTTACGTCATGCAGTCATGTCACATATATTATGAGAAATTGCACATCTGTCAAAGCCAGCACTCTATTTTAGTGGAAAGTGTCATTTTGTGGGCTTAACTGCAGGTTAGAGTTTTGATTTCCTTGATTTAAAAATTCTCGTGTAGAAAATTAGATAAAATAAGGGGGCCCTTTTCAAATTGAAATTTCACATTATGGGTACAAGTCCTTATTGAAGACAAGATTAAAGTACAAATGTCTTTCAAGATGTTAACAGGTATTATAACCATATTCCACAACTATACACTGGATAGAAATTATACTCTCCCATTCTTCTTTGGAAGTTGATTTGTCCCCTTTTCTGATGGTACAAAAATATCCAAATTACCATGAAGAAACAAGTGAGTACTATGATGAATGGACACACCTAATGACCTTGGTGGATTAAAGACCCCCACCCAAATATGATCTCCTCACTCAATCCTGCTCCTGGCAGGAGACTTCCTTTTTAAGAGCTATATTTAAGATAGGTTAAAGTCCCTTCTAACATTGGAGTCAAACTTTAAAATAACATTTTATTCTGTGCTAAATACAACTTCAGACCTTTCATGATGACGCCAATGGTCCATTTTACTTATTGGTCTGCCACTAAACTTTCATGGAGCATGCCTGAGGCTAGGCCTTAAGGTAGATGTACAGGAGGTGAGGTTGGGAGAGAAGACTCCCAACACGAAGAGTAGGGGCCCGTGCAGATCTCTGAGTGGTGCTAGGACCGCAGGTAGGATGGCCCCAGACACCAAGGTTGTCCAGACACAGGAAGGGCTGCCAACATCCTGGGACCACTCAGGATCTGGCACAAAGGCATCAAAAAAGACTCAGAGGTGCCACCCCACCCCCCACCCCCCGTGGTTTGAGAATACCATTCAATTACGCTTGGAGAAGGAAAGGTGTGGTCATCAGGATGTCACCCCTTTCTCCCCAGACCTTTGAGTATGTTATGTAAAAGGGACTTTGCAAACATAATTAAGGTCATGGACCTTAAAATAGCGAGAGTAGCCTAGATTATCCAAGTGGGCCCAATCTAATCACATGAGACCTTAAAAGCAGAGAATTTTCTCCAGCTCGAAGCAGAAGAGAACGTCAGAAAGATGTGGCAGAAATTGAAAGCCAGAGGAATTTGAAGCGTGAGGACTGGATTCACCCTTGATTGAGAGAACTTCAGGGAAGGCCTGAGAAGAAAGGGGCAGCCTCTAGGAGAAAGACGGGCCCTGGCCAACAGCCAGCAAGGCAATGGGGACCTCAGTCCTACAACCACAAGGAACCATGGTACCCACTGAGCTGGCCCCACTATACCCAGACTTCTGACTGACCCAACTGTGGGATAACATTTGGGTGTTGTTTTAAGTGTTAAGTTTGTATGGCTGTAATCAAAACTACTACAGGACAGAAAAGAGAAGATTTCAGAGGGGTGATGAATTTGAACTGGGCCTCAAGAATGAGTAGAAATTTCTCAGGCAAAAAGCCAGAAAAACATCACAGACAAAGCCTTGAAGAGTGGCTGAAGTGTTTTGAGAAGGGCAAACTAGTTGAGTGGGACTCAAGTCCTGGAGGGAATGGATGCACATGCTCAACTCCTGGCCCATGCTCAGCTGGAGATAGAGGAGGTGACTGTCATTCTCATCCCTGTCATCATCTACCTATCACCTTACCATTAAAGGAAAGAAAACCTGGTGGTGAATGGGAAGCAGATGAGAGTCAAGCCATTAAAGGAATTTCACCTTTACCCTTTAGGTAATGAGAAATAAGTGATTTCTAAGTGAAATAGTGCCACATTTCTGAAACCCAACTTAAGTGGCAGAATAAAGAATAAAAGATGGATTTGAAGGGAGAAAGTGAAGAGACAGACCCTAGTTGGTGTGCACTGCACTGGTCTCTGTTCCTTGAGGGCAGTCTGGGAGCAAAATGCCAGGAAGCGGTGAGTAACTGCTCCCCGCCAGCCACTGCAACCCATCCCAGCATTTCCTCTAGGCCACGCAGGACACTCAGCGATGCTTCACCACCATCTGGTCATTTCTGCATCTCTGCAGTTAAGAAGGTGGGAAAGGAGTGGAGAGACAGTTACTCATCACCCTGCTCCCTCCTGGCCCTTCCTGAGCTCCCTGAAGAAATACTTGCAATGTGGACTCAGGGTGCAGCAGCTGGCCCACGTTAGCCTGGGTTGGGCTCAGTGTTCCTGCGTGATGAGTGAGAAGGGCCAAGGTGGGATGGATTGTGGTCTACGGTCTCCTGAGAATGGAAGACAGCCCACCTGGGGGTGCCGGGAGACAGGAATAGACCAAGATAATACCATACATACTAGGGAGAAGGCTTTTCATGGAGACCCATTCTTGGGAAAGGAGCAGAGCACTGCCAGAAGAAAATTAAAGTTTTATTATTTTTTTATTCTAAAATGGAGGTAAAAATTCTAATGGGGCTTGTATCTCGAAAGTCCCAGGGATAGTAGACCTTTGTAAGGACTTGTGTTCTATATCTGTTCATTATCTCTCCCTGCAATGATTGGCAGTAAAATCCTTACAACAAAAAAGTCTATTTTCCTGTTTGGGGGATCAATGAGGCATCCATCCGGTGGTTTGGAGCTGAGTCATGTGGGAGGAGCAGCCCGACAGGTAAATGAAGGTGTGGCTGAAACAGGAGGAGACAGCAAAGGAAAGGCCAGCAAGGGACTGGGCAGTAGCATGTCCTCCATAGAAACCACCTAGGAGCTGGGGGTGTGCTGGGGCCACCGAAAGTCATCACCCTCCCTAAGAAGGGGGTGATCTGGACCTGCTTTGGAAGTTGTGGGCAGTGGGCCCTAAGGCAACAAGGAGGTGAGGGTGATGGGTCAGATTAGCTGGCCTTTATTGAAATGCACGGAGGAGTAAGAGAAAGTCCTTGCCCTCAAGGGATAGAGCAGGTGAGAGCTTCAAATAATCAGCAAATGCATTTTAGAAGGTACTGCCCATTGCCCTTAAAGTACATTTTAAAATACATGCCAACAATTCCATCTCTTTTCTAGTTATCAGAAATGCCATATGCAAATCTCCTTTTATCAAAATCTAGGGGATTATGATGAATGACTTTGTAGAACAAAATACCAATAAAGGAATGTCTATTCTTAAAGAAGGAAAGGAGTATTTTGTGATACGTTTATTAGGTAGAACTTTGATGATTCTAATGACGCAGAATTTCACCTGGCTTTAAAGGTATGTTTATGTATTTTATACATAGTAGCATGAAGTAATAACCTATAAGGGAAAAGAATCTGGAAAAGATTCTTATGTACGTATACATTCATATATGTATGTATAACTGAATCACTGTACAGCATACCTGAAACTTACACGATATTGTAAATCAACTATACTTCAATAAAATTTTTTTAAAAAAAGATGTAGTTCTAATTAGAAAAAAAAGAGGTACGTTTATGAACCAACCCCCCCTTCCCACTAGAAGAGTGAGAAAACACGTGGCTTCAGTGGAATCAAACAGATGACAAACACTACTCATTCATGGACACACATTCCCTGAGCACTTATCACATCCAGCCCCAGTGTGCACCTTTTGGTAGATGCAAAGAATGGGATGCTGTCTAGGACAGAAGGCACAGTGGCCACATGAAATGTGACCTGCTATCTCCGAAGCACAGCACATGTGCCCTGGAGGTTAGAAGAACAGGGAAAAGGCCACCTGCTTGGAGTGGGGATTGTCAGAGGCAGGATGGGAACAAGTGGTAGACAAAATCAGGAAAACATCATAGAGAGGAGCATCTGGGTTAGGTCTTGAAGGAGGGGAAGATGTGGACAAAAAAGAGAGAGATCCTGGGAAGAGGGAATCAAAGGCAAAGAGATAATAAGGTGTATGGTGATTTCAGGAAGCCCACAGGGAGAGTGAAAAAAACATAAGAAGTAAGGTCAACTGGATGTTGAGTTGATTTTTCAAGATTTAATGACAAATCTGTACGAATCAGTATCCTGTCTTCCCTTATCCCTTGTGGCCAGTTTTGTGCATTTGGAAAAGAACTTCGGAGGGTGGGTCTAAGTCTGCACTCTTGGATTCCAGTGAAGGAAACCCACCCTGAGGGAAACCGAACACGATGTTGTCAATGTTTACAAAGTTGGGGTGCCCAGGTCCTCTGACACCTGTGGCTGCCTCAAAGCTGTTTGAGAACCAATATGGTTGCATCGCTCCATTTCAGAGTGGGGTGAACAGCTACAATGGAAAAATCATGTCAAAAGGAACTTGAACATATACATGGAATTAATAAGAGCTTAGAGTAAATTAGTTTGGCTGCTTTTGACATAGTTTTACATTTGCATAGTTTTCATTTAAACATGAACCAGTGTGTAGAAAATTTACACTGAAACTACTAGAAGGTATTTTTTTTCTGCAAGAATTAAAGGGTTACTAAAATCTATTAAATCTTAGAAACCAAACATTTGAAACAAATATTTCCAGAAGAGATGCTAATCTTTTCTTATCATCTAGAATTTAAATCTTAAAACAGATGGGATTGTAAAAATGTCCTGTATAGAATGACAGTGATGACTTGTAATTTCTGAAGTATTTCATGAATACTACTTATTTTGAGGAGTTTGTCTCATATCTACTATAATTAGATTCATTGATTTCAATGTAGTTTTTCTTCCCGCTCCATAACCTGGACAGGCAGAAACATTCAGAGACGAAAAACATCTCATGTGGAATGTATCCTAGAGGGATTTTTGTTTTTTCCAAGAATCTGTCACCAGATTGGCACACTGCTGACATCTCTTTCTCTACTTACCTTCAATCTTCAAAATAAATAAAATACTCTAGTTTCAGGAAAATAAGGAACTATTTATCATGTGAGAAATGAAATCTTGCTCTTTAGTACGAGGAATGATGTCAAGCCTGCAGCTCTGATTCCTTGGCAAGACTTTCTGCCACTTCATGAAATTCAAATACCATTTGGTCAACTTGCAAAATATCACAAGGTTTGTAACCATAATATATGCATTACAACCAAAGACTAACTCTTGGGTATAGAAACCACTCAGGAACAAATAGAGGTTAAGCACAAATAAATTAAGGTCAGGATTTTCATTGCACCACTGGTCTGAGGAGAAACTAAGTGACTATGTGAACACTGTCACTAAGTTAAAATAGAGTTCAATCACTAAATTTAAGGAAAATCTACTCATGGTCTGACATTAGGTTCAACAGCATCATGGTCACGTTGGTGGCCTGCAGAGCCCCTGAGGACACCACCCTGAGATCTCTTACAGGACACAAGCAAAGACAATGACAGTACAAGTCCTTGCTGTCACCCAGTGTCCATCAGTCCAAGGAAAGCTTCAGCCCCCGAGCCTCTTGGCTCCCAACTATGACAGAGGGGCTCCTTGAGGCCATTGCTGGCCACACTGATAAACAATCCCAAGAGATATCACTGAAAATGAATGAGTGAATAATTATAATTACAAAGGACTCTTGAAAATGTTGGCCTGTGCATAGTGCCATTTCTGTTTTGCATTAAATGTTTTATTCTTTACTTTCTTTTAATTCATTCAGATCATGTGATATGAACTTTTGGGAGGTGCATTTCTACTTTAAAATTATCACTAAATTCTTAGGTGTGGTCAGCAACATTTTTTTAAAATTGAAGTATAGTTGATTTACAATGTTTCAGTTATATAGCAAAGTGATTCAGTTTTATATATATATATACACATATATATGTATATTCATACACTCTTTTCCATTATATGTTATTACAAGTTATTGAATATAGTTCCCTGTGCTATACAGGGTCCTGGTGGTTTATCTATTTTACATATATTAGTGTGTATCTGTTAATCCCAAATTCCCGATTCATCCCTCCCCCCACTTTCCCCTTTGGTATCCGTAAGTTTCTTTTCTCTGTTTGTGAGTCTATTTCTGTTTTGGAAATAAGATCATTTTATCATCTTTTTTTTTTAGATTCCACATATAAATGATATGATATTTGTCTTTCTCTGTTTGATTTACTTCACTTAGTATGATACTCTCGGGTCCATCCACGTTGCTGCAAATGGCATTATTTCATTCTGTTTTATGGCTGAGTAATATTGCATTGTATATATGTACCACATCTTTATCCATTCATCTGTCGACAGGCACTTGGGTTGTTTCCATGCTTTGGCCATTGTGAATATAGCTGCTATGAACACTTGGGTGCATGTATCTTTTTGAATTAGAGTTTTCATCTTTTCCAAATATATGCCCAGGAGTGGGATGGTAGAATCATATGGTAACTCTATTTTTGGTTTCTTAAGGAACCTCCATACTGTTCATCATAGTGGATGTACCAATTTACATTCCCACTAACAGTGTAGGAGGGTCCCCTTTTCTCCACACCCTCTCCAGCATTTGTTGTTTGTAGATTTTTTGATGATGGCCATTCTGACCAGTATGAGGTGATAACTCGTAGTTTTGATTTGTGTTTCTCTAATAATTAGTGATGCTGAGCATCTTTTCATGTGCCTGTTTGCCATCTAGTCAGCAACAGTTTTTAATGTTTACTTTTAAGAGCATCAAATATGCATTTAAAACTAGCATACATGCATTTGTATGTATGAGCTGATGTCTACAATTACAGATTTTTAAAAATATGAACATGTAAAGGCTTTAAGAAAACTGCTGGGAAAACAGAAACAAATTTTCAGAAAAGCAAACAGTAAAAATGGACTCATGAATTTTCCTCTGCATCTGATTTATAATATATTATTTCTACATTCTGCTTAATTTCATCTGTGGATTTAGAGATTTGGGGGATTTTGTTTCTTTTTTTTTAAATTTTAAGCTTCACACTCAAAAAGATATTTCTGTAGCACAACAATTTAACCTTTCTAAAGAGCATCATTTAGAAGAAAGGAAATAAAATTTAAATCTGTTTAAATTATGAGGGAATTTGGAAAAACAGCATTGTGTCTGCGTGTCTGTGTAATGGAAAAAATAATGATGTGATGAATTCTAGTTTCCTTGGAAACAGTATTACCAAAGTATACTGTGTATGCATAATAGGATGTGGACTAATTTAGAAACACACCAGTATGTGCTAAGTATACTTTCCAGTAAGAAATTCAGGGTCATGTTGCCTGTGGAAGCCTGATTTTATTCACAGATCCTAGTCTCTCTGACCAAGTCTATTTATGTGTTGCTGAAAGGATAGGAGCCATTTACAGCCATTTACCTTCACTCATTCATGAACATCCGGGGACCTATTCTGGGCCACTCGTGGGCCACGGGCACAGCACTCCTCCAGGGAGCTTCTGCACCCCTGAGAGAGGCTTGGGCCGGCAATGCAGCAAGGGCACCAGAAAGAACAAGGAAACCTCACGAGCTTGAGAAATAAGTATGTTTAGTAAGAAGAATTTAAAAGTAAAGAAATATAGGAACAAGCCCAGTATGTAAATGGGTGGAGGTATATTTTTGAGGACTTGAAGGGATGCAAGAGGTAAAAGGATAAAGATAAAAATTTTATAGAAACGACAATGTGCTTTCACTAAAATAGTATTTATAATTGCAATAACATACTGTTTTTATTAAAAAAAATAAACCGAAATGACATCTAACTGCAAAGTTTGTAATTGGAAGGATGTAAGCATGAGATGAGGAGGGCTGGAGAGGGACCTGATTGGTGCCCTCTCTCTGGGTTCAGAGCCCACGGGTCCTAGAGCAGCTCCCTGATTGGCCGCTGCTGTCCTGGGCTGCTTGCCTGGCATTTTGCAGAACACAGCCAGCAGGGCTGGGCCAGGGCAGATGCACGAGAGCCCTGGGACAGCACACTGCTCCTGCCCTGCACTAGGGACCCTGAACCAGGGCAGATGAGAGAGGGAGCTGTCCACGCCATGCAAAGAACAGCAGCATGCTGGTTATCACATTTGTAATTTGACCACTGAAGGAAAACTGCAACATTGTTGAAAATGCTTTTGCCTGTCAAGTTTGGGCCCCACACCCCAGAGATCCATTCATTCCGATATCTTTCCTTTTCTTTTCACAGGAAACTGGGAAGCTTTTGGCTTCTCCAACTTCTGCACCAATTTTGCTTTTCTATAAAACTCAGTGACTTGCAGACGCCACCTTTCAGGCTACGATCAACAAGCCCGCATCACTCCTACTCAAAGGCCGTGATGCCGCGGGGTCTGCGGGTCTGGGAAAGGCAGAGTGGGGGGCGGCCGAGGCCGAGAGGCCTACCCGGTTGCTGTCACCCTTTGAACGGTCATTCTTTGCCTTGGCGGTCTTTTCCGCAAGCTTCTTCTGCCTTTGAGGGCCTCTTCCAAAGAAAATGTAGTTGACAAAGGCATACTCCAGAAGGGCCAGAAACACAAAGACAAAGCAGCCCATGAGGTACATGTCAATGGCTTTGACATAGGGGATTTTGGGCAACGTCTCCCGAAGATGTGTGTTGATGGTCGTCATGGTCAGCACGGTGGTGATCCCTGTAAAAGAAACGGGAGCGTGACAGGCTGCAGGTACACCGCCCAGTTCCTCACTTTTCACTTTCCTGCTTTATTTTCTCAAACACTGTGAAGTAGTTGAAAATCACGGTTGAATATTGTTGGGTGATCGAAACACAACAGAATATAGAACACACAGTTTGGGCGGCAGGTCACACCTCAGGCTGGGGAGTTAACATCTCTTCCCTCCCCACCGCACCTGGGAGGCGCCTCGCACTGCACCTGGCCCGTGGATGGAAGTGGATGGAGAGGGGTCGGGGACAAGGCAGAGGCTGCCCTGCATGAAAGCTGGAAGAAATGAAAATAAACCCGGAATTTATCATAACACACTAAGTGTCTGGGTGAGAAGCTTCTGGGAAGAAGAATGAATCTGGGGAATCTAGGAAGGCCATCTGTGGCTGCTAGTGAAGAAAATGATTCTTACCACAAGGCCTTAAAGCAAGGGAAATGAGGCAATGACTTAAAGCTGCTAAGGATGGGAACCAGTCCTGAGCTCAAAGAGAGGGAATGTTCGAGGGTAGCTCCAGAGAACAGATTACCTCGCAGAGCAACTTCCCACCCCAGCTAAGAAAGAGGCTAATAAGCTGTGTGGCACATGTTGGCTGTGGTGGGCAAGGGCTAATGATTTTATCCAAGGTATAGGATCTTACCATGTTCTGGGGCAAGTGACCAGATCTCTGTTGGTTTTTTTTTGTTAAATGTCATTATTTTGAATTCTTTAGAAAGTATCAGGCGAATAATACCATTTTTCCCTAAGGGAGCTAAGTTTAGTCTCTAAAAACACGTAAGGACCATATTTTGTAATTCTCCCATAGCAGTGGGCATGTCCTTGGTATACAAAGATTCCATGTGGGATGATTTGAAGCCACAGAGAGCAGGGGACCCATTGGATCGTGACATGACCAGAGCTGCTGAGCTGAATGAAGCTACATGTGTGGGAATGAACTGCATCACTCACTTCTCAGTGGCACGGGCATTACTGCAGCTGACTTGCTCTCTTTGAGACAGTACTTTTGAAATATTAAGGAGTCTCAAAAAAGTAAGGCAGCTCCAAAGAGCCAACTCTTTTCTACCCATGTGACTGGTACCATGGAATGGGATTACTCATGTGTCTTCCAGGACCCAAAGGAGAGGGTCATTGCCACATGAGAACTTCTCTCAAGGAGACTTGCAAGGTGAGAGCCTCAGCCATGGTCCTTCAGCTGCAGTAACCCAGAAAACCAATGATGTCCCCTAGACCAGCAGGTGATGCAAGCCCGAGAGGCTGACCACCCAGACACATGGTCCCACCAGACCACTTCTCTGACCCCACTGGACCCCCACTCAACTCTCTGGGGAAGGGGCTGGGTTTGTTAAGTGTCTTAGTCTGATGCCCTCTGGGCTCCCATCCCATCCTTGGATAAGTGCCAGAGTGTAGGGCTCCCCTCACTAGTGACCACCTGGAGAAGAGGGAGGAGAGTCCAGGCTTCCATCCCACATATGCTGAGCTGCTGTTAGCAGGAGATGAGGGAACCAAGGAGCAGAGAACCTATTTTCATGTCTGACTGCAAACCAGAGCTGATGATGAATATATGGAAGTCAAAGATGTCAGGATATTTTAAGACTCCCCTTTAACATAAAATTCAGGTGTACCTGGGGACTTTTAAAATTTGAAAATGGCAATGGGATAATTATAGTTTACAAAGAAGTGCAAAAACACCATGCAGATGCTACAAAATTAGGTGTTCTCACTATTATTCAAAAATTTTGTAATGTTGTTGCCACAACTTATTTTTTTCTTTCTAAATGGACTTTGGAAAGTGCTCTGCTTTAGTCATTGCTTTGGCTCTCCAGTTGACTATTCTGAGTGGATGTGTATAACACAGGCCTCAGTAGATATCCCCAGAAAATGGGCTAAAGTAACACAAAACAGGGACGGCCAGCACATGTCAACGAGCACTCAGCCTGGCAAAGGTGAGGAAAATGGGCAAGGACGCTGGCTTCAGGCCCATCAGGGCCAGCTCAAGGAGCCCCTTAAGAGTAAGGTTTTGTGGTGAGTGTTCCTTGGCTTTCCAGCTTGGGATCACATGACCTCTTAGCTTGAAAGACCATGCATTCTCTAATTCTTTGTATCGTTTTCCTTCCTATCAAGATAACCATGGAGAGTGGTGGATGCAGTGGTTCATGGCCTGGATAGTAGAACCACATGGCCCAGGCCAAAAGCCCCGCTCCACCACATCCCAGCAGCAGGACCTGAATGAGCTTGATAGGTCCACAATTGTTGTCTAAAGGTGTTGTGAAGTCTAAACACCACGGTGATGGGCTAACGGTAACTGGCATTGTTAACACTCGTGACAACAGATGTTATCATTATCAGCATCACGGAAAAATACATTTTCTGGTAGCCTCCAGTTTTTTGGCAGGAGACCTAGATCCAGCAGCCTCGCTTTGAACTTCTGATCTCTAAAGGGGACCTCATTCAATGGCAGAATGGGAGACTGAGTGGTGTCTTCTGTGTTCTTCATACATTTACCAAGCTGTTAAGTCTTGCTAACTATTAGCCTCAATTTATTTCTCATTTATATTAAGGAAATATTATGCTTGAAAAACTGCATTTATAAAAATGGTTGTGAAATAAAAATACAATTTATATCATTTAATCAAAAGATATTTAATTTTTCTTCTTTGTGACCCAAATAATATGGCTTAAATTATTTTAGTGTAAATTTTCACTTTCAGAAGGACCAATACTATTATTCACTGATAAGTGGACTTTGGGATTTTTGAGGAAGACCATGTAATTACAACTCCCAGCTTTGTAGTCTAGCGGCTTCTAACACTAACAGTTCAACGGATGTGGAGGTCAGACCCTGGGCAGCAGAAGCATAAGACCCTGAAGCACACAGAGCACCTGTGCAGCACAGCTGGGTGAAGAACCAGCGTTTCGCTTCTCAGTAGAGACAACCCCTGACAATTCCAGGTCCAACAGTGCCCTGAGCCAGAGGGACATGCCAAGGAGGTCTTCACTGAGCACCTTCTGTGCAGACCCGCACCTCTCAGACCTCATTTAGAAGTGGGGAGAACTCACCACTGTGCAACCATTCAGGATGAAGGCAAACAGCACTCTAAGCATTTCAAAGGGTGTAGTTCATGACAAGACACATGAAGTGAGCTGGGGGAGGGGGAGTTCTCCAATCAAAGCCCCCCAAACCATGGCCATATCCTCTCCAAGAGGCACTGAGCACATTAGCCTCTTAAAGGTTCTGAGAGATTCCTTAATAAGAATGGTTAATAATAATTCTTGCTGAGCTTTTAAAAATATCCATCATTTTTACAATGTAATAGACCAAAGAACCCTTCTGTGTGTTGTCTATTGACACTGTAGAAATCACCTGTAGTGGTTAAGGGCCCTGGAGTCAGACAAACTGGATTAAAATCTTTCTTCTGACACTTAATATTATATGACTTTGCACGAGTTATGTAGCTTCTCTGCACCTCACTCCCTTCTCTGTAAAATGGGAATGATAACACTGCCTATCGTGCTATGGATCTTCTGCACCATGAATCAGGTAACCACTTTCCAATGACCTTGCACAGAACTTAGAACCTGAGAATTTGGTAAGTTTCAGATTTAATGATTGTTGTTGTTGCTGTTATTTAGGGTTCATGACCCGATGATACACTTTTCCTTAACCAGTTGGAGCTGCCATGCTGTCACTTCCCAAGTCCTGCGGACCCAGGCTCAGAGACCATGTCTTATGCAGAAGCTGGGAGAGAAGGAGTGAGAGGACTGGGGTCCCACGCTAAGAGCGGGACCTGCTGGATGTCTATCTGGCCAGACACTGCAGCCTGGAGATCCCAGCTGCCTTCTCGACCTCCAGGCCTCAGGTCCACCCCAACACTGGCAAATGCCTTCAATTCTGCCTCCCAGACTTCTGATATCCATCAGAACCTGCACACCTCCAGTGGTAATGCCTTAGCCAGTCTGGACAGACCACTTCTCTGTCCCAGCAAAACCACAGAAGCATGATTGAGGTTTATAGTAATAATACTGGGTTGACAAGAAAAAGTGGAATCTACTTTCATACGCTGTAATGAGGCTATGTTGACTCTAATCCACTCCAGATAGATTATCTATTTAATATTGTGGAAGATGATGTTTACAATTTAGGAGCTATAGAATTTGGATCATCCAGAAAATTGAGAAATTCACATTTTCAGTACACCTCACTTCTGATGATGCCAGATGATTCTGGTTCTTTGGTACTCATATTTCTCTAATTACCTCAAAAATAACAGATTCTCTGAGGCAGATTCCCTGGAAGCTCAGGAAGCTTCAGCCTCTGATCTTCTCTAATACAGGCCTCTTAGAGGCTCGGGGGTGGGGGGGTTCTGGAAATTCTGTATTTATGTATTTTATATTCTTTTTCTTAAAGAGAGCTCCTGAAGTTGTATAAGCTAGCAGCTCCACGAAATTTGGATCTGCCCTAGCAAATTCATTTTGGCTGTGAATTTTCCAGGTGAGAAGAGAAAATAGTTTAACAAAGAGCAATCTAGTAACATAACAAAAAAGGGCAAAACCTACAGAAAGGACTGATGTTACAGGGTAACCTCTGCAGATGGTAAAAAATCCTGAAGGTTTTTTCGGGAGATTTTTCCTTTACCAAGCCCATTAGAAATAGATGAACAGCACTTTTGATTTTTTGATAACTTATTCTGCTCAAAGTGTTTTTACATTCACCTAACACTTCAGAAATAACTACCTAAGTTTCTTAAGTCACTGTTAAATGTTATGTCATTAGAAAAACATAAGTCACTGTTAAATGTTATTTCATGAGAAAAGAAATCTAATCTTGAATCAGTGCGAGTCACCTGTCTTTGCATCTAAACCAGACGTCCACTTACGCACATGTACACACATTCTCCTGGAAGCATGATGCTAAGCAACTTATATTCCTGGGAAGAGATGGTAAATAGAAAAAGTAAGAAAGAGGGACAACCAGATCCCTGAATTCTTATGCTTCTCTGCAGGCTTACCAGCAGATGTGTTGTAATTCTTTCCCATCAATTTTGAAAGGTATTATTGATGACTTCACTCCCAGGAATTAAATTCAACCCTACCCAAAGAAGGGATAAACTGGACAATTGCTCTTCAGCTCTAAAAGCTCACTACTTACCTAAAATGTATTTAAATAATTATTTTGTCCATGCAGTTTCATAATTAGTTCAGTAGAAAATAATGTTTCTGAAAATATAAGCCTTCCCTTAATAATCAAAAAATATTAGAAATCATACTGGAACGTATAATGTATATTGTACGTCAGCTAATAATCCAGTTGTCAAGTGACCAATGGCCAGAAGAGATCACTAGAGTTTTTGGGAACCACTCAGAATTTAATATCACATTTTAATGTTCATTAATTTGTGTAATTCCAATTATATGGTATAACATTTGACTATTTTTCTGACTTAAAAAAGAATGCACAATTAATCAAGTCTTCTTTCTGGGCCATAGAATAATTTTGAACAGGAGATGTTAATCCTTGCTTTAAAATTAGTGTCAAAAATAGTTTTATTATGCAAATATTCGGCAAGCATATTTTCCCTTTCATGGACATGAAAATTCACATTTGAGCCTTATAATTAAATTAACACATCAAGAGAATCATGCATGAAATTAGTGTTTCAAGATAAAAAGTGACTATATGGGCAAGACTGGTGTCATGATGTCAAAAAATTGTAGTTGAACTATAGTCTTTGAACTCCCTTAATATTGTAATGATATGGTGACTTTACATTTTAGGTATCATTTAAAAATAGCACATACCAAGGGCAACTCTAGCCGCAGATGCATCATAATTGATCCAGAAGGATACCCATGAGAGAATTGTAATTAGGATAGAGGGCATGTAGGTCTGGAGAATGAAGTATCCAATGTTTCTCTTCAACCGAAAGCTCAGTGAGAGCCGAGGGTAGGCACCTATGGTAAATAGACAGGAGTTACACTGGAGATCAGACACAGCAGACAAAGAGTTTGCTTTGACTTCCAGGGATCAACAGCATGCATTTAAAAAGTCCAGAACGGAGGGGTGGTCCACAACCATGCAATCTGCTTCCGCACGCCTAATGGTACCCATCGAGAACTTGGGAGAGGAATGACTTTCAGTCTATGTATGAGGTCATGATGAGGATACTCTTCTAAGGTTAAATACTCAGCTGAGAAATGTCCCTGAGAAAACTTTGGGGGAAGCCTTTAGCTTAGAACACAGAATAGTGCCAAATATCTCATTTAGTTTTCAACTAATGGTCCCCTTCTCCATTGTAGATAGGAGAGATTTGGCTCAAGGCTTTACTGAGCAAAATGGTTTTTATCAGTCATCCCCTGTCAGCCCATCTAGAGCAACAGTGCACAGATGTTTGAGGCACTGACCCTGGACCACCTGGGATAGCTCAGGGACCCCCACCCGAGAGCTGGAGAGGCACAGAGGGCAGGAGTGTACTCTGAGATGCTCTGTTCCAACCACAGGAAAGGCATCAAGGAGAGCTGAGGAGAAGCACCCAGTCTGCTTTCCTGTATTTGAATCCCAGTGCTAACCTCCTGATGTGCATATCCCACTTAGACAGCCTTGAACCCCACCACCACTGCCAGTGCAGAGTGAGAAAAAAGCTCACTGCTTATGCCACCTATAGCTATATATTTGCCTTTTCTGTTTGATTTTGTTTTTCTTGGAGCAAGGCAAGTGTGGCTTCCATTTCCTCCTGTCCATTTCAACAGTCCACTTTATCAGTTTCAAACTTCTCAGCTCTTAATTTTCTGGACTCAACTGAGGTTGCTGGAAGGTCAACCTTCTCTAATCATCAACTTCCTTGTCTCCTCCCCTCCTGCCTTCACTGATGGGTGGTGCTCTGTTCCTGAGATTCTTCCACCCAAAGCTTCAGGAGGCCTCACTTTTCTTGTCTTCCTCCTACTCCAAGCCTGAGAGGCTCCTGTTCTACTCCTGCCTCAAAGTATATGCATTTTCCTGACTTTACTCCACATCCCTTTCTGGTTTTGTCCC
The DNA here is from genome assembly GCF_949987535.1 of Balaenoptera acutorostrata. Lineage (NCBI taxonomy): Eukaryota > Metazoa > Chordata > Mammalia > Artiodactyla > Balaenopteridae > Balaenoptera > Balaenoptera acutorostrata. The sequence continues at coordinate 55,034,291 of NC_080066.1, read as the reverse complement.
TATATGCTATCCCTTTTCCAAGTATATGCATTTTCCTGACTTTACTCCATATCCCTTTCTGGTTTTGTCCCTATATTCTATCCCTTTTCCAGTCTGATTCATTCGTATGACTGTTTCTTCTACGTAGTAGATGAAAGACTTTAACCTCTAGGCTCCTACTTTAGCATCAACCACATTTTCAGCCAAATTATATAAAGGAGAAAAGAAATCGCCTAATGGACCCAGCATTTAAAAGCTGACAATCTGGAAATTTCCTCCAATCTTTTATGTGCCTGTGTGTATAGTTTCTTTTATATAACTCTGATCAAATGCATATATCGTATTGTCACCAGAGCATAAACATTTTCATCCTTATTACAAATTACTTATAAATACAATTTTAATTTTTTCCTAATTTTCCATCAAATACATACACATGTATTCTATAGTTTATAAATACATTTTCCTGAATGCGATAAATTTAGGGTATTTCCATTTTTACAAAACTTTAAGTAATATTCTTAGGGATACCTTTGAGTAGAGCCCTTTCGTTATGTTTAAACTTATTGCCTTAGGATGAATGTGCCAAAAGAGGAATTGCTAAGCCAATGTTGAAGGCTTTTGATACATATTCCCAAATTACTTTGCAAAAGAACCACACAAGCATACATGCTACTATGAGTACTTTATAGAAGTGTCTATCTCATTTTATAAACATAACAATATTACATAATATTTCTTAAAAATAACTTTTGTTAATTTCCTTGGGAAAATTTGTCCTTTCAATCACTTTCTTTAATTGATCACTTCCTAAATGTTTGTTTTTCCCGATTTTAACTTTATAAATAATCTAATTATACTATTCATTCATCTTTCTCATTTTTTGTTCCTCTTACTGTTTTTACCTATTCATTTAAGTTCTTTTGATACTAATCCTTGCTTGTATCCTCCGCAAGCATTTTCCCAGTTATTTGTTTAAAAACTTGAATAGGGTAAAGTGGGGGACATATAAAAACAAGTTTTTGTATGTAGTTGAGTCTATCCATTTTATTTTTTTCCCTGTGATTTTTAAAACCTGTTTTTAGGTTTAGATAAGTTCACAATAGAGAGCTAACCACAGACCTATTTTGAGGGTTGGCAATTTGATATGAAGTGAACATGCATGTTGGTTTTTGTTCCACAAACAACTAACCAAGTTTTCCAACACATCTATGAAATAAAGCTTCTGCTGACATAGATCTGATACACTCTGTTGTTTTATAGTACATTCCATGTCTATGGACATGGACATGGACATGTCCATAGACATGATGTGCCCATGAGCCAAGTCAGAGCCCTGTCTGGGCTTTGACACCTCTGGGTCCCCAGCCCCATATGTTTCAAAAGCACGGTCATCCCGTGTTCAACAACTTTTAAGGCTTCGCATAAAGGTCAAAATAGTCATCCGGGAATTTTAGTTTCTCCAAAATGTTTTCCCAATTTAATGTTAGTTTTATTTTCCACCATGTCTCTGCATTAAGCATAACATTTTCTAGCCAAGAAGTATCCTCATTGCCTCAAAATAATTGTCCATATTTCTTGCCTCTTCTGATTCACACCCACTGTTCTCCCCTTAAGAAATGTCTTCCTTTAACCATACTTCAAGGCCTTGGTCAAATGCCACAGCTTCCATAAATCCTTTCTTTTTCTTCCCTCCAAGTGTAAGTAAGTACCTTCTTATTTTCTTTCCTATTTAAAGTTATAATTATTAATATTTACCAAGGTAAGATCTTCCTTAGTAAGCTGTACATACCCCTAGGCAGAGTTTGTGAGGTACTGTATTTTTCATATACTGTCATGCCTAGTTAAACGTCTAAACCATCTCTGGCTATTAATAAATGCATCTGTGTACTGAGAGAATGAAAACAGGCATATTTGGTTTATTTATGCGACTCTTTAGCAACTTTAATACTCAAAACAGTCAGTACCTCTATTAAATATTAGTTTGAAATCCCATAGCAACTTCAACATTTTTTTTTTAATAAATTTATTTTATTTATTTAGGCTGCGTTGGGTCTTTGTTGCTGGGCGCGGGCTTTCTCTAGTTGCGGTGCACGGGCTTCTCATTGCGGTGGCTTCTCTTGTTGCGGAGCACGGGCTCTAGGCACACGGGCTTCAGTAGCTGTGGCATGCGGGCTCAGTAGTTGTGGCACACGGGCCCTAGAGCACAGGCTCAGTAGTTGTGGTGCATGGGCTTAGCTGCTCCGCAGCATGTGGGATCTTCCCAGACCAGGGTTTGAACCCATGTCCCCTGCATTGGCAGGCAGATTCTTAACCACTGCACCACCAGGGAAGCCCACAACTTGAACATTTTTACTGAAGTAACTTCAAAATCAGATCTTAGTTTGCAGTTTCATGGCAATCTCATGCCTTTACTTGTCATTTGCTATTCTATGCTCCAGATATTTGTCACTATATCCACTCTACTTGGAATGTTGTTTTATTCCATCAGGATAGACTGGCTCATGTTGTAGTAGCAAAAGACCCCTCAAATCTCAGTAGCTTTACAACAAAGATTTTTTTTTCTTTCTTGTGCTCCATAGCCACTTAGCTTCCTCTATCTGGAAGACAGCTGGACACTGTGGAAGAAGTGCCACACATACTTCCCATCACATTTCATTGTCCAGAGCAAGTCTCACTGTCAATCTTTATGTCCCTGGAGTAGGACAGTTCAGTCCTCTCCTAGGGAAGTGCAACAAATATTTTTTGAATGATAATGCAATCTACCATATTCCCCAACTTTCCATTTTCTGAGTCAACTTTCTTAACTTTTTCCAAAGTACATCTTCTTTAGGAGAACTCTTCCCTACAAGGCAAATATTGATACTTATGCAATGAAGTACAACTGATACTCTTTTGAGAATACTTGCCCCAGGCAACATGGGAACCAATGATACAATTGCATAGTCAAACACTTGGAAGGTCATTAGTGACCCTGAGAAAGGGAATATTACTCAGATTTCAAAACTATGTATTCACCAAGGTACTCATTAACACAGAACATAGAATTAAGAAAATATACTATTTTCTTATGTATTTGTTTAGTAAATACATTCTATTTCTTAAATGTGAAATATACCTTCAAATCAACAAAATTTTTAGGCATTCACCATGTGCCGCCCCCCCCCAATCCCAATCTCCTAATCCCACAGGTGGGAATGTTAGTGGAGGAAACAACAAAGATGAATAAGAGGATAGTTTATGCTCTCAACTAGCTCCTAATCTGTCAGAGAGACTCATACAGAACTGGCCTCGGTAAACCAGAGGTAAGGGCTACACTGGATATTCTAGGGGACAAGATTTAAGAAAGGTTTCACGTCATCTGAACTGAGATACTACTGGTTGAATAAGAGTCTTTACAGGCAGAGAAGCAGAATAGCCTTCAAGGTAAAAGATCCACCGGGGCCAAATGAAGAAAAGCCTTTCAAGATACCATGAGACAGAGACCTCAGAATGTTAATAAACACAAGAATCTTCAGAGGTGTCAAGACTCATTCTTCTAGGCAAAGACTTTTGCCATTTGGTGTGCATCTTCAAGAACACATAGAGTCTTTGTGTAGCTCTGTTAGATAAAGTCCTGACACTGGTACAACAGATGTCCTGATGTATCCTGTATCTATGGAGAAACTCCTCAAATGATCATAATGAGTGGCTGATAATTTAAAGTTGAGAAGTAGTGAGTCAGCTGCACCAAGACATAACCTTCAAAAGAGCAATAGAAGCTTACAAATTACAACAGAAAGGCACAGAAGCCCTAAAGTCTCTGTGCCAATGCAGATGTGGTCAGGTCCACAAGTAGATGCTGAGTAAAAAGACAAAGGTACAGTCCCTAAATACAAGTGCATTGTTCTGGTTCAGGGCTTCCTTGGCAAAACTATCTATCGAAGATGCTGATCTCAACCCTTTCTCCCCAGATGCACTAAAAGTTGTGGCCAGAAACAAGGCTCTGGATCTCTCATCCAGCCTCAATTAATAGCACTTTCTAAGGCATTAATATTGTTGAAGAACTCATAAAAATGTGGATGCAGAGTATCATGTCACCTTTGCGTGAGCCACTCAAATGTATCTATAAAGTAACAAGCTGATATTTTAGCAACTGCAGCAGAGCTGGCCTATGTACATATACCTGTCCCCCTCCAAGGCAGCCACCGTGGGGGCTCTCCCACAATTGCCTAGGAAGCTTTGTGAGCTCGGTGCTGCTCTTGGGGTCTTTATGATGCTGTCTCATTCAATATCTACCTCTTTTACTTTACAATACAACCTAAAGTTCAAAATGGTGTTCCTAATTTTCTCACCTGCATTGCCAGTCACCTTAATTAATATATGTTCAAAAATTCCATAAAGGAAAGGAGATATATGAAATAGGAAAGAGAGAAAGAGGTAAAACAAAACTTTTTCAAAGACTGTCTCAACCAGGCAATGATTCTCTTTCTGATTCTCCATAGTAAAGCCAGAATGTTCTATCCTATGACTCTGAAGCAAAGAGCAGAGGCATCTGAGTGATCCAGGTTCAGGCTCAGGGTTTATTTGGGATATTCCTTTAGGAAGCTGGCTATCCTGTCAGACCCTTAGTTTCCTTGTGTGTAAAATTAGGGCAAGAACATCACAAGTGAAAAAAGAAAAAATATAAATTATACTCCATTGATTACAAACTATTATTCTGCAAAGGAAACCATCAAGAAAATGAAAATACAGTCCACAGAAAGGGAGAAAATATTTGCAAATCATGTATCTGATGAAGAACTTGTATCTAGAATATATAAAGAAGGTTTACAAAAAATACAAACAGCCCAATTCAAAAATGGGCAAAGGACTTGAATAGATATTTCTCCAAAGAAGATAAGACCAGTGTCTCGTAAGTACATAAAAGATGCTCAACATCTTACTCATTAAGGGAATGTAAGTCAAAACCACAATGAGATGCCATTTCATACTATTAGGATGACTACAATAAAAAAGAGAGACAATAACACATGTTGGTAAGGATGTGGATAAATTAGAACCCTCATGATTGCTTATAGAACTTAAATGGTACAGCCACTTTAAAAAACAGTTTGGCAGTTCCTCAAAAGGTTAAACATAGTTATCGTATGACCCAGCAATTGCAATCCTAAGTACATATGTAATGCAAATGACAACTTATGATGTCCACAGAAAAACGTGTGCATGAATGTTCATAGCAGCTTTACTCCTGATGACCTAAAGGTGGAAACAGCCCAACATTCATCAACTTTATGTATGGTTAAACAAAACATGATATAGTCATACAATGGAATATTATTCAGCAATAAAAAGGAATGAAGTATTGATAAATGCCACAACAAGGATGAACCTTGAAAACATCATGCTGAGTGAAAGAAGCCAGACATATAGGACCATATAGTGTATGATTCCATTCACATGAAATGTACAGAATAGGCAAATCCATAGAAACAGAAATTAGATTAGTGGTTACCCAGGCTTAGGGTTGGCAGATTGGGGGAAATGGGGAGTGACTGCTAATGAGTACAGGGTTTCTGGGGTGATGAAAATATTTGGAAATTGATTGTGGTCATGATTACAAAACTCTGTAAATACACTAAAAACAATTGAATTATATACTTTAAATGCTTAAATTTTATGGTATGTAAATTACATTTTAACAACTCTGTCATAAGAAAAAGAATACCTACCATGTGTACTTTACTGGAAATTAAATGGCTTAATTCATTCATATCAAGTACCAAACATACTATCTGGCCACAAATACACACTCAATAAAAGCAAGTTCCTTCTTCCTTTCCTTTCTCTCCTCTATGGTGACTTCTGTGCTCAAGATTCTGTAATCTAAGCATTTTTACCACTGAGCATATTTTAAAAATTGTGTGGAAGTCTTAAAAGCAATTCCAAAAGATGAAGGTAGAAGAGAGTTAGTTTTGCAAAGGAGGTGTGGGACAATGACTTTCTGAGGAAATCTGGCTTCTGTAGTGAGACATATTTCATAGGTCAGGAGTCCTTAAAGGAAAATGATTTCATAGCAATAAGATGAGATAGTTAAGCTCTCCTTTGGCACTGAGAGTAAGTTTGCTCTAGTTCCGCCATTTTGCACAGAGATTAGTAGTATTTGGCTAGTAAGCACAGGTGACTTGTCTCTAAGGATCCTTCTAAAACCAGTCGATGGGGAAAAAAGAATGGGAATTTGTCTCTGGAATTTAAAAGACAATGGGATATAGATGATAATTCCTTCTTCTAACCTTTCATATAATATTGGCTCTAGACCTATAGTAGATGTTATTTAGAGACCCAATGAGTAATAATTTGATCACAGGGCTTTACTTTAGGAAAAAACTAAAGCACAGAGTTCACAAATGGACTCTAGAGAAAATTAAGTGCGTGTATTAAGGGTGTGGCATGCAGACTTTTAAATATTTTGTAATTTGTTTCATAATCATAATTGAAAAGCAAAATAGTATTTTGAAAGTTGATTTTTGAAGAATAGAAAATTCAGGTATCTTAACAGAAATGTATCATCATCATTTATTTTTAGATCCTTTTCTTATTCTTTCTTCTAATCTTGGCAGAAGTATTTTGGGTTTTTTTTGTTTTTGTTTTTTTAAATTTATTTAATTAATTAATTTATTTATTTTTTGGCTGTGTTGGGTCTTCGTTTCTGTGCGAGGGCTTTCTCTAGTTGCGGCAAGTGGGGCCACTCTTCATCACGGTGTGCGGGCCTCTCACTATCGCGGCCTCTCTTGTTGCGGAGCACAGGCTCCAGACGCGCAGGCTCAGTAGTTGTGGCCCACGGGCCTAGTTGCTCCGCGGCATGTGGGATCTTCCCAGACCAGGGCTCGAACCCGTGTCCCCTGCATTGGCAGGCAGATTCTCAACCACTGCGCCACCAGGGAAGCCCGGCAGAAGTATTTTGAAATGAAGTCAGAATGTATCAGTCCAAATGTACCCCAGAAAAAAAGGAGAGAAATAAAAACATCACATAATTAAAGGGGCATATTAAGTAACTTGTTCTCCATGAATTTATCAAAAATCTCAGTCTTTTGGCTCAAAGAAAATGAAAAAGTTAGGAGTAAATTTCAGATTTGGCAAAAACCTTATATACCAAATTTTGTGGGTCAGCAGAAGTTCATTCAAGACCAGTACAAAAGCTGAAGTCCCAATGAAGTGATCCTGTGTCCAGAGTGATATTTAAAGGGCTCTTTGATTGTTAGCTGGATATGCTTGTTGAAATAAATTTAACACAGTATTTCTTTTAACCTAATCCTCTTACTATCTGCCATTGAAGTGCTTTGCTCACATTTTCACAGCTTCGTATTGTTGCAACCAAGGACTCAGATCTCCTGACTTTGAGCTTTACAGCACTTTCCTCAATAGTACACTATTATGGATAAGTGTTTCCTCTCTATAATGTTATCAGAAACATACAGAATTAAATGATTTATATTTACTGAACTGTGATTATAAAAAATGTATCCCAAATTTTCTTCTTTTTTACTCTCATGTAATTAATAGTCCAAGCTAAATAAGAATTAAATATTTAAACAACTGTAAATTTTTCTGAAAAAATAAAGAGGAGTGAAAAATGAGCTATGGTGTTTGAGTATTGTGGGATAGGTAACCCTTCTATTGGAAACAACTGGGAAAAATGGACAAAACTTAAATACATCTCCTTAGAGGCACTGGAGGGATAACAAGCCAGTAAGAATATGGGCCAAGGTTTGAGAGAAAAAGTAAACTGGGAGAGGTGAGCTCCATGTTTCAGAGAGCTGTAGTTTCTATAACAGAAAGATGAGAAGCTAAGTAGAACATCTGACAGACTCATGGAACAAAGGGAGCAAAAACTGGAGATAGACACCATCAAATAGGGATTCCAAAGAGCTCTGTCCAAGATGTAAAGATAAATCAGAAGGATTCAAGCATGCACAAGGAATGAATCTGAACTCAGCATTACCCAAATCCCAGAAAGTAAATGAAGCTTGTTCTGGATTGCTAATGCCTCTAGATGCCTGACAGAGACAAGCATAAATTCTCTCGGAAGAAAGAAAACATCACCATAGATTTTGAATTATATCTATAATTTTCCCATGTACAATAGTAGCAGATTAGACACAGATGAAGAAAGAATTGTTGAACTGAAAGATAAACCAGAAGAAAATTTCCAGAGTGAAGCATGAAGAGAAAATAAAAAATTCAGAAAGCAAGGTGAGATATATAGAAGATATAGTGACAAGATCCAATGTTGGAATTGTCAGAATTGAAATTGGAACCCTAGAAGGAGAAAAGCAGAGAGAAAATGGAGGAAAAGCAATGGTGGCTGACAGAGCTCTAAAACTGCTGAAAGACCTCAAGCCAAAGATTCAAGAAGATCTACAAACTCCAAGAAGAATAATTAGAGAGAAAATGATATCTTGGTACATCATAAATGCCAGTGAAATCAAAACAAAGAGAAAAATTATAAAAGGATCTGGAGGGGGAGGAAAAACAGATTAATTTGAAAGTAGCACCAATTAGACCAACAACTGTCTTCTCAATAGAAACAATGGACACCAGGGAAAATGAAGTCATATCTTCAAATGGAAAAAGAAAAAATGCCAATCTATCTTTCTGTAACCAGGAAATTTATCCTATAAGAATAAATATGATATAAAGTCATACACAGGTTGTTTAAAAAAAAAAAAAAACCCTAGAAGAAATTTGACCAGGAGACTCACACTAAAGAAAATATTTTTAAAATATTCTTCTTTAGGCAGAAGGAAACATTCACAGATAGACTTGGTGGTAAAGGAAAGAATGAATAACAAAGAAAAGAGAATTATTTATAATTACATCTAAGTGAAAATTTCCTGCATCTAATAACAATAATAATATGGTAAAGGGTTTAAAATATATATAAAATTATAATACATAATGACAATAGCATATATAAGTCAGAATGAGGAAATATGGAATCCAAATGTACAAAGGCCCCTCCAATGCTCGGGAATAGGTAAAAATACCATCTCAGATAAATTAACAGAAGTAATAAATACTTTAGCAAGGTTGTTCAACACAAAATCATTGTGTTCTTATATACCAGCAACAAATAAGAAATTATGTTAAGGAAATTTTACCATCTATAATAACATCAGAAAATATCAAACATATAGAAAAGTTTAACAAAGATGTACAAGTTTTCTACACAGAAAACTCTAAATGTTATTGAGACAAATTAAAGAAGACCAAAATGAGAGATAAAATATATACAGATTGAAAGAATTATAACAAGGTCACTTTTCACTAAATTAACTAATACATTCCCAATAAAAAGCCAAACCATTTTTTAAATGAAAATTAATGATTTGATTATAAAAGTTTTATGGAAATGTAAAGGGCCCAAAATAATCATCAACAGTAAATAAAAAGAAAGGGAAGAAAGAATCTGTTCTACTTAAAAGCTACAGTAATCCACACAGTGAGGGAAGTGTACAAAGATGGATAAATAAACCCATGGCACAGAATACAAAGTCCAAAAACAGATCCATGCACATACAAACAATTTATGACAAAGGTGTTGCTGCAAGAGCAATGATGCTGTGTAAAATAATAAAACTTTCACACCTTTCACCAAAAAATGAATTCCAGGTGGACTGTAGGTCTCAATGTAAAAAGTACATTTTTGTAACACCTTATAACCTGTATAAGTTTGCATTCAGAATTTATAAATAACTTCAATAAATTATTGACAGGAAATTCACAAAAAAAGACTTGCATAGGTAATTCACAAAAGAGGATCTCCAAAGAGCCATTAGGGAAATGTGCTCAGTCCCACTAGCACTCAGAGAAATGGAAGTTAAAACCACAAGACATCACCCAACACCCGACAGGTGACTTCCATGTGAAATATTAGCAAGGTCGTTTTGGGTCAAAAGGAACACTCAGGCATTACTGCTATGAATGTAAGTTAGTAAAACCACTTTGGAAAACAGGTTGGCATAATCATTAAGCTTGAACATTCACAATTACACTTTTAAGCATATTCTCAACATTTATGTGAGCATTTATTCACAAAAAAACAAGTACAAGAATGTTCACAGAGGCATTACTCATAATCTCCACCTGCAGTAGACTGGAAAAATAAATTGTCGTGTATTTACACAGTAGTATAGCAAGGAAAATAAATGAACCATAGCGATACTGATGGATTTCACAAACATAATGTTCAGTTAAAGAAGGTAGTCACAAAATAATTTAAACTCTACTATCCCATTCAATAAAGTTCAAAAACACAAAATTAACTATACTGTAACAAGATAGTGGTTTCCATTGAGAAGGAGGAATGTAAAGAAATTAGGAGGGGTCATAGTGTGGATCTTGGGAGTGCCCACAGCATTCTACTTTTTGACCTGATGGCAGTTACACGATTTTCATTTTCTGATAATTCACTTAGTACTATATTTATATTTTAAATATTTTTCTGTATGTACATATACAGAAAAGTTATAAAAATTATCCTTAAAGTCATAAAAATCTATAAGTCTTTGTATTAAAAATAAAGCATGAGAAAAATTCTAAATCTTCCTAGGAGTGTCTGCTTTAATTAATTACATTCTATTAGAAGGTTCACCAACTGATGTTTGACAAATTATGTAAAATTTTCACATATTTCTTAAAGTATGGAGATCTGTTTGCTTTAAGGTCATTCAGCTTGATATTTCTGGCACATTCCAAATACTTCAGCAACACATGTATATTTATTATGTTTAACTAAGTAGAAATTAGATAAAAGAATTAGAAATTAGATAAAAGAATATTTCCTTTATTGAGATTCTGCTTGAGTCAGTGGCTTAATTTCAGTAAGCAGAAAATAATGATATAATATTTGCTTTGCTAAGTTTTTTTGAAAGATGTTTTCAAACCCCAACATTTAAATAATTATGGCTTGCCTATCTAGAACAGGTTTAAAAGCTAAGTTCAGTAAAAATTTCTTACACGATTCCCAAAGCTTGTATAGAAGGACAATATCTTTTCAGGTTTCAATCAAAAGAATTTCAAAGACTAATCTCAACTTGCACTTATTTTTAAAAATACATTTTCAGTATTTCCTGAAATTCAACCATAAACCACTAATGAGTCATAGAAAACTAGATCACACTTTAAAGTAGAAATCTGTGAACTGCAGTAAAAACATACTTTATTTGTAGGGTTAAAGCAGAAATGAAACATCAGGTAATCTCACATCTAGGTGACAGCAAGCTGCTCCCTTCTTTCATTGTTCCTCTTTAATCTGGTCTCCCTTTTCCTTCTTGGAAAGACTTCCCCATGCATGTTTTCAGGTTTGGCTTAATTCTATAGACTGTAGGTGCTAAAGAATGATCTGAGTATTCACTTTATAAACTCTTTCCTTTTTTTTTTTTTCCTAATCTATCTATCTATAGATATCTATATATCTATACACACACACACACACACACAAAATGGAATATTACTCAGCCATAAAGAAGAATGAAATAATGCCATTTGCAGCAACATAGATGGACCTAGAGATTATCATACTAAATGAAGTCAGACAGAGAAAGACAAACACCATATGATATCACTTACATGTGGAATCTACAGTATGATACAAGTGAACTTATTTACAAAACAGAAATAGACTTACAGACATAGAAAACACACTTATGGTTACTAAAGTGGAAAGGGGGTAAGGGAGGGACTAATTAGGAGTCTTGGCTTAACAGATACACACTACTACATACAGTCCTCCTGTATAGCACAGGGAACTATATTCAATATCCTGTAATGAACCATAATGGAAAAAATATGAAAAAGTATAAATATATAACTGAATCACTTTGCTGTACACCAGAAACTAACACACATAGTAAATCAACTATACATCAATAAAAAATAGAAAAACCAAACAGTGTTGCATGGCTACTAATTTGTCAGCAAAATGCAGGATGGACTGGAAGGCAGAGGCACATTTCTTGCCATTAAGGATTTCTAGACATTGGATGAATCAATTCTAGGTCCCTGGATTAAGAATTTGGCGGCCTCCAATCCCGACATCCGTTTTTAGAAGCTTGCATAAAAGCACTGCTCATCAAGAATGTACAGCCCGTAGGGACTTCCCTGGTGGCACAGTGGTTAAGAATCCACCTGCCAATGCAGGGGACACGGGTCTGAGTCCTGCTCCGGGAAGATCCCACATGCCGTGGCGCAACTAAGCCCATGCACCACAACTACTGAGCCTGTGCTCTAGAGCCCACGAGCCACAAACTGCTGAGCCTGTGTGCCTAGAGCCTGTGCTCTGCAACAAGAGAAGCCACTGCAATGAGAAGCCCACGCACTGCAAGGAAGAGTAGCCCCCCACTGGCCGCAACTAGAGAAAGACTGTGTGTAGCAACGAAGACCCAATGCAACCAAAAATAAATAAATAAATTAATTAATTAATTAATTAAATTAAAAAAAAAGAATGTACAGCCAATTAATACCGGGAGGTAAGGGAAGGAATGACACAGATGCCGTGGACAGGCACAGTAGACATTGTTTGTCATCCTAACAGCTACACGCTGTGTAACAACCCTTATAACATTAATATATAAAAGTATGGAAAATAATCATTTAAATAAAGCTTAAAAATACTAGTTTTTAAAATCTTTGTCAAAAAATATATCAGGGTTTCCTATTTGTCAGGAACCTTGTGGATTAATTTCTGTCTTTTCTAGCTTTACTGTGTAAATTTGGTCAAATCATTTTCATTCTTGAACATTAGTTTTCCTATACTTTAACTTGGGCTAATTTATTTGTCAAGTACCAGTCTCCCAGGGACATCAGTGAAAAATCTCGAACACAAGGTGCTATGAATTATAATGTAGCATGCCATTGTTATGGTTAGAAATCACAGTGAGTAATAAAGTTTTACTTCATTTTCTTTTGAGTTGTAAGGGGATCGAAATATTTTTTCTAAAGCCTATTTGCTGAGTCATGGCAGAAATGGAATAATTATTTGTTGAGGTGAACTAACTCAGTTATTTCTTTAAAATGCACTCATGAAACAAAACTCCCTCCTTCTGGGCAAAGGCATACTTAATTTCCTCCCCAGGTACAAAGATGTTTTATGTGGATTTTTCTTTTAAAACATCATATTTTAGTACATTAAATATTTGAACATATAATGTTATTAATTTATATAGTATCTCTTTTGCAGAAATGATTCATTTGATTAGGGTTGAATACATACTTAATAATGACAGTCAAACTTCCTCTTGTAATTCAATAACCACGCAGTTTTCAAACTATTGAGTGGGCTAGATGCTGGGATATGTACTAGGGATACAAATATGAACCCCAAACAAGCCTTATTCTCAGGAAACCCTCAGATAAGCAATTAGGAGTCAGTTACATCATGCTCAATAATCCAGGAGAATAATGTCATACATTTTCTAATATTTAAAGCTCTGGGCAGCCACTGGAGTGTCTATTCTCAGACTCCTCAAAATATGCCTCATTCCTGGACCCACGCAATTTAATTAATGAAAGCTAATCAGTGCTCACCCTATTCTAGGCTCTTTATTTATACTAACTCATGTAATCCTCTACAATCCTACCAAATAGATATTATCAATGTCCTCTTTTTTTCAGAGAGATCACCACGGGTCACCCTGCTAGAAGGTTGCAGAGTTTGGACTTAAGCTCCGGCAGTTCTGGCTCCAGGGTCTGAGTCTTTAAACCTCGTACATACTGTCTCTTGAACTCGAGCTCTCTTATTGTGGCTCAATTCCCGCTAAACACCCCACAGGTAAGAGGCTACCTGATGTCATCCGGGGCACACTGCTGAATGCTTGCAGGCTGTGAGCATTCCCACTGGACCAGACACTCCCTGTTCCCTCTCTGACCCAGGGTTCAGCCCCATGCCTAGTTCATGCCAGCCATTGAGTGAATATTCATGACTCCTTTTGTATGTATTCCCTGCCCTGCAGCCTGCAACCTCATGTTACCCAGGAGATGGATTAGGACTCTACCCCTTGGGAAACCACAGCAAGAAGCCATTCACAAGGTCCTCAAAGAGGCAGGACAAGGGAGAGGTGGGCCAGCCACAGAATTATGCTTGCATGACCCTGAGAAGGAGCATCTCCAGAAACCTCCAGAGTGTTGTGTCTTTCCTAATCCCTTTTCTGAGAATTCTCTTTCAGGCTAGAGAATCCTTCAGTCCAGTTTACTGACTGAAATCTCATTAATTCAGAACACTTGTGTAAAGGAAAATAAATTAGTATAATATTTAATTTTGAAATAGTTTTGTAACAATGTGGCTTATGACGTTTCTACATAAGTAAGCAAATTAGAATAATTTTAAAGTGCAGGGTCTTTGAAGGATGGGAGGTTTATAACTGACTGATACGGAGCTCCTGGTGACACCCTGCGAATGCAGAAACTTGATGAGCACAGAAAAGAGGACTCAACACTGCATTCTGAGGGCATGATCACTCTCAGCAGAGTTTAAGTATTTGCCCCCATTTCTGCAGTGTGTATCTTCTCCAGATGTGTTTAGGATATGTTCTGCCATATACATAGTTAAAAGAAAGACAGAGGCTGCACCTAGAAAAAAGTGGCTCCAGTGCTTTTGAGCAAGAGGATTCAGGAAGGCCATTCTATGTGGTTGCAGTTTCCCATGGAAGCACCACACCCTCCACAGACGCCTCATCAGGCTTTCAAGGAGGTTGCATGAAAATGCAATAAAAGGGCCTCCTGGCAGTGCCCTAACAACCCTATCTGCAATCTTCTAGACAAAGGCAAGCATGGGCAGGACTCCTACACCAAGACAAGACTATCCCTGCATTCTGAGCAGACCTCTGCTCACATCACTTGGAGCATGTAACAGTTTGAAACCCAGTTTTAAAAGCAATAAATCATTTTCTGCAACACATCACAGGGCAATTTTCATGGTTGTGGAAACTATTCCTTAATGATAAGCCCATGTGCCTTTTGGTCTCACCGCCCACCCGAGGTGAGCACCTCCGTGCGTACTCTACAGAGACTGCAAGCACATTTGCAGGACGTCTTGCAACACAGGAGAAGGTGGCACCGCATGAAGATGGACCTCAAACATTCAGGCTTCTGTCTCTACTTGCACGTCCCTTCGTTCTTGAGGCTGAGGTAGAGAGGAGAGAAACTGGCCCAGTGAGGACTGGCTGCATGTCCGCAGCATGGCAGGTATCCCACGAGGAGGGGACGGGGAGTGGGGTCAGCCATGCCCAGGACAGGCCTCTCCTATGGAAGGGGTCGCCTTGAAGTCGCAGGCACTGGTGGTCAATGCAGCACTGAAGGAATGCAGAGCTGTCACCTAAGCCATCCTGGGGAGGCAGTGTGTGGGCAGAGCAGGGGCCAAACCTTCACAGAGGAAGAGCATTTCGATTAAGCTGAAGAATCAGTAGAAGGTGGCCAGGTGAAGGGATTCAAGGTGGCCATGGGTCACAAGCATTCAAGCTAGAGGCTACAGGCAGAGAGTGCAGGCCACGGGCTTCATGAATGCTGGCACAGGACCAGGGCTAAGCACCACCTACTTGGTGTGGTTTAAGCTACATTGTCAGGAGAAAGCCAAGATGGGAGATCCCAGCTCTGCCTTCTTGAGAATTCTCCACCCAGAGTTTGTGGTCTTTAGAATATCCTACAGTTTACGGAGTGCTTTTGTTTATTCTCTCATCTACAACACAGCATTCAGTAAGAACACCGAGGAAGCACTACCCATTGTGAGAGACATGGTTGGAACTTAATAAAACCTCAGCAAGTATAGACAGGAGAGTAGAAGATAACTACTCTGTCTTTGGACAGTTGAAACAAAGATGACAATGAAACCCAGGCCAGGGCAGCCTCCCAGATGATATTAGGAGCAGATGACCATGTCTGAAGAGGCATCACTAACTGCAGGTGCCCAGGTACCTGGACCAGGGCTGACTGTCAGCCCAGAAGTGGGGAGAAGGTCTCTTACTTTTGACAGCACAGCACTTGACTCCTCAGGTCTTCCTCCCTCTCCTTCCTTCCTGCCTCCAAGGCCATCAGTGGCCTCTTGTCTGCCCAGAATGAAAGCTGTTTATGTTATCAAACAAGGGTTGGTTAAATTCACCCTCAGTCTTTTAACTCTTCAATAACCAGTACAGAGGGCATCTCCTGGTCAGGTGCTCCTTCCTACCCATCAAAGCTTATCCATCCCCTCTAGATACAGAGAAAAGGGTACAGAAAATGATGAAATACTGATGATAGTCCTTTTTTGGATGACCGAGCACTGTGAATCAGCAGCAGGGTATTTCACAATGATAGTATCATGGCCAGGCAGCCAGTATCCCTCCAGGGAGTATGAGGGGATGCAGGACTCACCTGTGGCAAAGACAACATTCCTGGAGACCAGACGATGCTCCACGATGGAGAACTGTGGGAGCTCAATTCTCTCCACTCCAGTAACAGCCTTATCACCACCACGCCAGTAAAATTCAATGTCATCCGTGGTGTAGCCATCTGCCAGGAGAGAGAAGCAAGGACATGGCAGAAATGAAGCATTATTTTGTCTAAAGAAACTGTCACTAATAAAATGGAAGTAATAGCTTTCCCATGTTTGAAGTAAATTTGTTTGATGTGCTTGTCTATGAAAAGAAGCATCATCAAAGAACTAACTTTCGAATATTCTCATGTTACCTCTGCTGTCTGATTTGAACCAGGCTGAGAAACTGTGGAGGCAGAGTGCTCTGACCAAAGTTCTGTCTGCAAAGCCTAATGGTAGGGCTGGCCTCGACTTTGCACAGAAATGAATTAAAAACATATTCAGAGCACTGAATAAGATAGTTGGAAGAAAAAGTAAGAACTTGAGTATGAAGAATTCTGGAAAGGCAGCTCTCTCAAAAACTATTAAAAAGTTAAAACACTGAGGGTGAATTTGACCAATCAATGTTTGATAAAGTCAGGCATTTTTGGATGGTGTCATGAGGTGTTCCTGGACATGAGCTTGGCCATCCTTAGAAATGCCTTTTGTAGGGACCCTCTTGGCCCTTAGAGATTTGAGCAGTGGTCTCAGCAGAAAGAGGAGTGGCCATTTGCCAGATTATAGCTCCAAAGCCAACTCTTGGCATGGTCTCATGCTCGCTCAGTAATTAATCAATGCTTCTTGAGAATACTAAATAGGACAATAGTGTCTGATGTTATTTGCAGCACCCAGGAGTCTTCTAAAGAATTAGGTCAACTTTAGCGGTAAGGAAAATTAAAACTCACATCTGTAGAAAAATAGTCTATGAATATAAAAGACTTTTTGATTTGAACATATAACACAACAAGAGGCAGATAATAAATATCTGACATTAGACAAACAAATATACCAAAGCTGTGGGGATGACTGCCCCCCACAGCCCCTGCTGGCTCCCTGGTTTCGTCTGCTGTCCTCCCTCCAGGATCATGGTGGGCACACCTTTTGTCTCTGCCCTTCCCTCCGACTGCCTTACACTCCATTCTCACCTGGAAGCCACAGCGATTGCTAATAAAACACACATCTTACTAAGTCACTCTTCTGCTTAAAGCCCTCAAATGTTTCCCAATGCAATTAGCAAAACAAGTCCAAAGTCCTTAATAGGACCCCAAGAACCCACAGGACTGGTCCCTGTGTGCGCTGTAAGTACATCCACACCCACTCCCTCGCCCACCCAGTCCAGCCCCTCTGGCCTTCTGGCTGCAGCTCAGATCAGCACGCTGTGCCCAGGGCTTACATGCCCCCCAATGAGACATCCAGATCTTCAAGGGGCTAACTCTTCCATACATTTGCATCTTGACTTTAATAAAAACTTTTGCACACGTGTGTAGTCAGGTCACCAGAAAACTGGGAGAATCCCTCTTCTGTTCAACTGCTTTAATCATGAATTCTCCGAGGGGGAGGGACCTCACACACTCTGAGGAAATCTCTTTAACAACAGACCTTCCTCCCCATCCTCCACTTTGGTTAAACATCAAGGAAACAGAATCTACAATCTCCAACGCCACTCAATAGGGCTCACAGTTGGAATAGGAGCTGCTTCCTCACTTAGATCCCAAATTTGCCTTCCTAAAACTCTCATCAACTCATTGGAGTTGTGTCCTCTGGCCACACGGAATCTACTTAACGTCCTAAAGTAGCCCTTCAACTATTGGCAAACCATCATCTTTCCCCTGAGCCTTCATACTAAATATCCTATGCATCATGCCACATGATCTCACGTCCCTCACCTTCTGAAAGCACAGCTCTCAGAAAGCAGGGCCGTGATGCCGTGTGAAAGTGAGGGGCACAGTGAGGGGTCTAAACACTGGCCTGCCACCAGTGCAGCTTCCCAGTGTGTTCATTCACCAAGGCATTCACTTCTCACCATACATGCATCAAATGCGCTGCAAAGTCAGTCATTTGCCAGCCCCCCAAAATTCAATACAAATACCGACAACCCGAAATCCAACTGAGGCTAATGATAAACCAGTCTACGGTGGGTCAGGAGAACACACACGGCAGCAGCCACATCAGGATATGCCAGGGTTGCAGGTCAGGGAGCAGGGCATTTGCTTCTTAGACTATGTGGCTGCAGCTCTCGTCCCTCGCAGAGAAGTATCACTCAACACTGAATTATCAATAAGGCATCTGAATACTCTTCAAATTGAAGAAAATTGCCAAGATGTAGAAATAGTTGGCTTGTAAAGCTGAGCTCCTAATGGGAAATGAGGTTTACTCCAACTGCAGAGGGTCCCAGGAGTACAGCCACTTGTGCCTGATGAAGCACATCTTGAGGGACCGCCTCTCGGCGTCTGCTCTCTTCTCACTGAAGGGGTCGAGATGGAAAGCATTTGTCTTCTTTTATTTCAGCATAGCAAACAGACTCTCTTAGTCAGATCAGAGTGGAGGACTCTTTTATACTGAGCCCCTGTCTCTGTCTCTGTCTGTCTCTCTCTTTCTCTTGCCCTCTTTCTGTCATGAAAGTGATATTTGCAAAGTGGAGGATTAAACCTCTAATCTTTAGATAATTAAAAACTATGTCAAGAAAATTATACATGCCATGCCAAATAATGATAAGAAGGCCTAAAACACAAAGTGGATGAAAAAGAAATACAGATACACACAGCTTTCAATCTCCAGAGTGCAGTTCTGCTCATCCAAAGGGTATCTTCTCAGGTCCATCATGCATGCTGCGGTTGTGGTGATTCTGAAACACGCAGAGTGAGGGCAGATATTAAAGATGGAATGAGAAATACAGCAGAAAAACTGCTTCTAGATAAACACTGAGTAACCCTCAGGTAGGACCCCTTCCCCAAAGCACACCTGATTAAACATATTTCATGATATATAATAAATGGACAAGTTTTCATTATACTGTAGGCCAGCTTTATCCAAAAAAGCAATACATATATAATTATAAAATTATTGGGCTTCCCTGGTGGTGCAGTGGTTGAGAATCTGCCTGCCAATGCAGGGGACACGGGTTCGAGCCCTGGTCTGGGAAGATCCCACATGCCACGGAGCAACTGGGCCCGTGAGCCACAACTACTGAGCCTGCGCGTCTGGAGCCTGTGCTCCGCAATGAGAGGCCGCGATAGTGAGAGGCCCACGCACCGTGATGAAGAGTGGCCCCCGCTTGCCGCAACTAGAGAAAGCCCTCGCACAGAAACGAAGACCCAACACAGCCAAAAAAATTAATTAATTAATTAATTAATTTAAAAAAAATTATTCATGCAAACTTGCTGACTTTGGATAATCAAGGGCAGAGAAAGGGGTTTCTTAGGAAGCTCTTGTCTTCAATTTTTATTCTGCCTCCTTGTCTAGTGACGCTCTAACTTTTGTAGCACAGAGAAAACTTACCTATGGTAACAACATTGATTAGATTACAATTGAATTCTTTGACTTTCAGTGTAAAGTGTTCAAGTAGCTCCTGATCCACAGGCTGCACTCTGGAAATGTGAGCCAAGCTTCTACTTGATTCTATTTTATTATAGTTGCCTCTTGGGCTAATGCTCCAGGGCTTTTCACCACAAGATCACCTACCTTTTCAAAGAGAATATTTGGCTTCTATGTTATTGATTATGAATCAAAACTGATTGGGTTAGCTTCCCTTGAGGTCAGCTGCAGCCATGGAAATAATTTATATCGTGGCCTAAGGACAGTTAAGCCTCTGCCGTGCAATGGTTAAACCCATTGTTCATGGAGATAAAACACTTCCAGAAACGTCAAGTTCATTTCCTACTCTGCCGAAAGCCTCATTTTAGGGAAACCAACCTACCCAAATCCTCTGTTGAAAATGCAACGATTAGGCTACCATGCTTTATTCTCTTTCTCGAAATCCCATCCCTTCTGCACCACAGTCCCAGCTAACCAGACTGGGCTGGGTCCCTGAATCAAGCACAGCCAACCATTAGTTGATCAAGAATATAGGATGTGGCCTGAGTTAAAAGGCAGAATGGAGCTAAAGGGATTCTCTTCCATGGGAATGAATTAAAGATGAGAATGGAGCTAAACTTGCAAGTTCATGAATTAGAGGTTTGTGATGCCATTTTCAAACTGGAGAGTCAGGCATGAGAAAGCATAACAGAGGTGAAGACAATGCAGAGAGTTGATGGTTTAGGAGAGAGCAGAGCTAAGGCTGGGCCACAGCGCACAGCCTTGCAGGACATGTACGACACATCTCAGGGAGCAGCATCTCAGAGCTGATGTGGAAGATGTGTAAATGGCGGCCCGGGCTGTGCTCATTAAATGGTGAATCTTAAGAAGGAAGAGGTGAGAATATCTTCTGAGATCCCTAGATTTACCTTGAAATCCCAGCCACATTCTAGACTCCACCCTTCTCGAAGCCCAGTATTGAGCTTTCTATAGACAGTCTTCTATGTGAACATTCGCAACAAACCTTCTACCACTCAGGCAACATAAGCAAGTTCGGCTCCAAAACACCTATCAGACACCAGTCATGTGCTAATTATGTTGGGCTTGTCTCACTGAACCTAAGTGCCGGTGTTAAAGGAATAGGAGTAAAGCATGTCCTTCTATTAGCATTGGGTTAAGCAGCAGGTTGAGGAAAGTTCTACTTTTTAATGACTGAGAACAGTGAGGGAAAATGTCGGCCTATTTGCCAATCATGGGTCAACGCTAATTTTTTCTCTGCAAATAGCACGCAAGTGCCGTGCAGACATATGCTATAAGATCCACACCAATGATGAAACTGTGTCCTTTCCAAATGTCATAACACTTCCAATTATCATTCCAAAGAGTGGATTACATTCTATCCAAAGTCAACACATAGCTCTTTGGTATATTTTTCTACATCATCTGACTTCCTAGCCAACTGAAGAACCAGCCTCACACTTTGAAATTCTGGCATGTTTTATGGCAGGTTGTCAACCCAACATCCATACAAGATGCCTACAAGGCAAAATTAGAAGAAAGTTCTGCTAAAATTACAAATTTTTGTAAGAGAAAAAGATCTCTACTGGAAATGTTCAAATTTTTAAATTTTCCTACATGTTTTAGTACCTATTCACTTGAAGACTCAGTAACTGAGATTACCACTTTTTGTTTGTTTTTCCTTATTTATTCCCAATTATCATCATTAAAATACATGCACACAAGTGCACATACACACATCCAAATTGTTTGGAGACTCACATGTATTGTGATATTATGTAGAGTGTTTCATAGGAATCATTGGAAGTGGGAAGCATGAAGCTAGTAGAATTGGTGAGTATCTTTAGTACAGCTGTTGTCCTGTCTTCTCGTTCTGGTATCATACTGGCTATCATATGGAGCCCTATTCCTATTGACTTGAGGAATAAGGTATAGACATCTATGCACTACTCTTCTTCCTATGGAAGAAATACATAGAAAACCTTCTTATGGTGGAAAGTAAGTCATGAGAGCCTACTCATGACACAGTGGAAGAAGGAAAGAGGTCTTTTTGCCACTGGGACAGAAAGGCAAGAAAAAAAGAAAGGGGGGAATAAAGAGATCAAGAAGGGCACAGCAGGCTAGAACCCCTCCCCGAGCCACAAGGCCATCATCCACGTTGGCTAAACTCATGACAGGTTTGGGGACTGGACCTTCTGAGTGAAATGACCAAATTTTGCACCCCTGGGACTTTGTAGAAACCATAGGAGGGTATTTCATAGTCTGCAGAATGAGAACTCAAGCCTAGTTAATGGAGATGGACCAAGGGCAGGGAAGCCCCAGTGACATTCGAGCTCTAGTTGCATAATCCCCAACACGCATGCGCACACACACACACACCTTTTGTATTTTTTTCTAATCAATTTTATTTGTCCTGAGAAAAGACTTTAACCAACTTCTAGCTCCACTTCCATCTGAAAGCTGAGAATTCCACTCCTATTTCTAAGAAATAGTGGTGAAGTCAATAAGAAATATTGGGTGAGGAATTCTCTCCAGTAGATCCATTGTTTTTAGCCATAACATGCAGTCACATTTGAACTTTATGTAAGGCTGGTTGCGAGTTTGCTTTGGGCCCAGCTCCGTGCTCAGCGCTTGAATACTCATGCATTTAATCTCACAACAACCACATTGTAGAGGTATTGTTATTCTTCCCATTTTGCAGATGAGCAAACCAAAGATCGAAAGAGTAAGGAGGTCGGCAACATTTACAATGCTACTGGAAGGCACATGTGGCATTCAGATCCAGGAAGCCTGAATCCTGCACTCACTCATCTACCTCCTTGACACCTCTTCTGCCTTAAACTACAAAATATATTCAACTTTTAAAAGCCTACTCAGGGAATGAGGTTCTTGTTTTCAAAGAAGAGCGAATTCAGTAGAGAAACATGTTTTTTATATATATATATATATATATATATATATATATATATATATATGATATATATGATCACACATATATACACACACAGAGATCATATACATGTATATGTCTCATACGTATGACAAATTGGAAATATACTACGTAAGGGGAGAAAATAAATATTTTAAGGCTACACTTGCTGCAACAGTAGTGACATTTTGCCCATTGTGGAATAGGGTAGAGTTTAATAGGTAGTCTTGCTATTATAAGTGATATATCCCTAAAGATATGTTTAAGAGTCAAAAGTATGAAAATTCGAGGAATAAATGTGAAGTTTATAAGGGCAGCATCATCCCAACAAGTTTAAAATCCTATTATGAGACACCTGCCATCTTTGGACACCATCTAGAAACTACTCCTGGGAAGAACGGCTTTTAGAAGGTCAAAGGGTTCTAACTTTGTCTCAATTATATCAAGCTTATGAGCTGTACTTTGGTATGAGCACTTCCATTTTAAAATTTCCACCAATTAAAAAGAATATTAAGGGCAGACGCAAACCCTTTGTGTCATCCCACAAACACAGATTTCTCCACAGACCGCCTGGAGAGGCTGTGGTGGAAATATCACTTTTGGCTGCTCCGGAACACAGCTACTAGGTGGTGGTAGTATGACTGCTTGTCAGCCGAAGTACGACAGTGCTCTCTGTCCTTGCTGGGAAAGGGGAACTCTGGGCAGAGCCTGGGACCCACGCTTACAGTGAATCACATGGCAATGCACACACTCTCTTCCCCATTTATACGAATATTTTAGATTCATAGTAAATACCAGAGAGAACAGAGGTTAAAATGTCCTTGACTAGCTTTCTCAGAGGCCTTGTAGAACTAAAGTATCTCAGCCCTGCTATCTCTCCTTTCATCACCCATTTTAGTATTGTCATTATACTTAGGATCATCTACCCTTGGAATGTCCTTCCATTTGTTGACTTGCAGGCCCCTTGCTTGTCCTCTGGGGAGCCTGGAGCAGGGCTTGGTCCCCTGCAGTCATAAGTGCCTAGAACCGCAGCCACGTGCACATGGCAGGTGTCCTGAACTAACAGACAGAGTGGAACTCAAGCAAAATGTGGAAAGGAAAAGAGGTGGCTTGGCCCTTCTTGGTTTCAATCCCCCAAATCTAAGAGCCAGAGGGGATACCCACCCTCCTGCAAGCACTCCCAGCAGGAGATCTGACTTTGAATGTTTACTGACCCTCTGAGAGCTTCCCTGGGCTCACTGGTCAAGATGCTTTGATGACACTCTATGTGCTGATAGTCTGGTGGTCTCTGAATCCTTCAGCTGCAGAATGAGTCCTTAGCAGGCTGATGTTGATGCCCATAAGCTTTACAGTTTCCATGGCTGTGAGGACTGCAGCAAAATGTGGCCATAGGTGGAGTTCTGGCCCTTTGATCACAATCTTGTCAAACTAGCAGGACCGGGAGCAAGTTAGCAGCACCTCCTGTGTGACTTCTGGCTTGTACTGAGGATGTCCAAATGTCCGAGAACCCTGGGCAATGGTTGTTACCCATGGCCCCAGGACAGCAGCACACCCGGGGTATTGCCTTACAGGTAATCACTTAGCCCTCTGCAACTGCTCCCAGGTAACTTACACTCATCTCCATTCCTGGCTTCACCCCAGGTGCACCAGGCAGTGGAGGTATCTATCATTTTTCCAAGAATAGAAATTCAGATGTTAGGATTAAGGACCTAATCAAATAATTCAGAATGACCAAGCATCCTTCTAAAGCAAGTGCTTATTATTCAATGTGGAGAGGGTACAGGACATAAGCCAATATTGAAGTTGCCCCAATTTTTGTTTTATTTTACAATAAATATAAGAAGATACACGCACAGAAATGTCCAAAGGCCTCTGCTATGCAGATTCATTGAGGATGTTGCTGGGAAAATTGCTGTAGAAAGTTGATTGTGTTGGCAGCCCCATTCCTTCATCTTCCCCAGTATCCACTCTCTTTGCCATGTCATTTGCAGCTCTTCTCACTAAAGAGGAGCTGTCTGCCCCCTTCTGAACATGGGCCAACTTTGTGCCTTGCTTTGTCCGATAGAATGTGTGTACTAACAGTCCCAAGCTTAGCCCCCAAAGAGACATTCTGTGTTTCTGGTCCCCTTGTACTTCTGCCTTTGCTGTGAGAAAACCACGTTCATATAAGTCTGCTGGTTCTAGGAGGAGTACGGACATAAGGGGCAGAGACCACCCATCCCTGGGGCTGTGGGTGAATCAGCCAGAATCTGCACAGGTGCTGATTAATCACCCAGATTCACAAGCAATGAGCACTTATTATCATTTGACATTGAGGCTTTCCAGCTGTTTGTTATGCAGCAATGTTGTGGCCATAGATAACAGATACAACAATCAACACAAGTAACTACACACATAGAACAGCATATATTATCTTATAAATAAATGGACATCACAACCTGATACTTCTCAGGGGTGCCATAAGATAGCAAAGCCCTTAGTAGACAGTGTTTTCCTACAACAGGAGTATTTACTTCTGGATTTCAGCATAAATCCACTAACATTGTAGGAACATAAATCTTGGTGAAATGAGTAGTCACATTAGGCAAATGAGATGGGCCACCTCCTGATTTTCAAACAATATGGTGATAAAGCAATTCAAAGGCCAAAACCAGCAATAATGCTAAAAACCAAAACCAAAAGAAAAGCATGTGCCAGATCCTCAAGCACCTGACAGGAACAGAAATGTCAGGGTGGATGACTGAGGGAGTCTCAAGGAAAATACTTAGGTTCAACTCTCTAAGAGGAAGGAAGGAAATATTTTGAAAGAATCAAAAAAGTACTTTGAGACTTTGAGTCTCCCCAACCATCTGGATCTAATGATGGTACTTGGGAGGTGTGTGTGGGGTTTATATCTAGAAAGGTAGCCACTAGCCGCATGTGACTATTTATAATTACATTTTAAATTAATTAAAATTAAATAAAATTAAAAATTTAGTTCCTCTAAGGCACTAGCCAAATTCCAAGTACTCAGTAGTCACCTATGGCTAGTGGCTATTGCACTGGATGGTGCAGATTTTAGAACATCTTCATCACCATGGTAAGTTCCATCAGAAAGGGTGAGAAACAACGTGAGCCAGACAGGGTGACAGACCTGGCCCTGCCTGCTAATGCAGCCTGCCAGCTCCTCTCCCTCCCTAACTCTCTCTCTCCTCTCCTTTCCCTCCCCTCCCCTTCCCTCTCTCCCAGCCTCCTTCTCCCTCCAGCCCCCTCACCACCATAGCTTTAGAGGACACGCTCCCTAGTTGAAAGTGGTTGGGCAACACAGTCAAATGCACACAACCCATCTCCTAGAGAAATAGAAATAAAAACACAAATAAATGGGACCTAATGAAACTTAAAAGCTTTTGCACAGCAAAGGAAACCATAAACAAGACCAAAAGACAACCCTCAGAATGGGAGAAAATATTTGCAAATGAAGCAACTGACAAAGGATTAATCTCCAAAATTTACAAGCAGCTCATGCAGGTCAATAACAAAAAAACAAACAACCCAATCCAAAAATGGGCAGAAGACCTAAATAGGCATTTCTCCAAAGAAGATATTCAGATTGCCAACAAACACATGAAAGAATACTCAACATCATTAATCATTAGAGAAATTCAAATCAAAACTACAATGAGATATCATCTCACACTTGTCAGAATGGCCATCATCAAAAAATCTAGAAATAATAAATGCTGGAGAGGGTGTGGAGAAAAGGGAACACTCTTGCACTGTTGGTGGGAATGTAAATTGATACAGCCACTATGGAGAACAGTATGGAGGTTCCTTAAAAAACTAAAAATAGAACTACCATACGACCCAGCAATCCCACTACTGGGCATATACCCTGAGAAAACCATAATTCAAAAAGAGTCATGTACCAAAATGTTCATTGCAGCTCTATTTACAATAGCCAGGACATGGAAGCAACCTAAGTGTCCATCATCAGATGAATGGATAAAGAAGATGTGGCACATATATACAGTGGAATATTACTCAGCCATAAAAAGAAACGAAATGGAGTTATTTGCAGTGAGGTGGATGGAGTTAGAGTCTGTCATACAGAGTGAAGTAAGTCAGAAAGAGAAAAACAAATACAGTATGCTAACACATATATATGGAATCTAAGGGGGAAAAAACTAAAGGTCATGAAGAACTTAGTGACAAGACGGGAATAGACACAGACCTACTAGAGAATGGACTTGAGGATATGGGGAGGGGGAAGGGTAAGATGTGTCAAAGTGAGAGAGTGGCATGGACATATATACACTACCAAATGTAAAATAGATAGCTAGTGGGAAGCAACCGCATAGCACAGGGAGATCAGCTCGGTGCTTTGTGACCACCTAGAGGGGTGGGATAGGGAGGGTGGGAGGGAGATGCAAGAGGGAAGGGATATGGGGATATATGTGTACATATAACTGATTCACTTTGTTATACAGCAGAAACTAAGACAACATTGTAAAGCAATTCTACTCCAATAAAGATGTTAAAAAAAAAAAATGCACACAACCCATCACCTCAAAGAAAAGCCACTGCAGCTAGAGGCAGATATCCACAGGGCATGGAAACAAGCAGGCCAGAGTAGAAGGTGTCATTCAAGAGTATTCAAAGTATCATACGTTGCATCCGACTTCATGGCTCAGTGGGTTAACCAGCAGTCTGAGAGGAGGACCTACCCTAAAAGAATGGCGATTAGGCATAACAAAGGGAATGCATTAACCCAATCTTCAGATTTATATCTTAGGGACTAAGTCTTCCAATGTGAGCGTGAGACAGAAGGGGGCCAAGGTCGCCATATCCAAAGTCTCATTAGAATATCACTTTGTCTCCGTGGATCTGCCCATCTAAGGATAAACATTATGAATAAAACAAAGAGATGTTCTATGAAAAGTATGCAAGCGTGCAAAATGAAAGTTGAAAACTTGGAAAGATGTTGGTCTGGTTGTCAAAAGGCATGAATTCTCTTTAAAACAAGGACAGGAAGACATAAGGAAAGAAAAGCCTGAGATGAAGGCATAGACAGATAATGTAAAACTGAGAAAAGAATGCAAGGAATCCGAGCGTAAGTGCTGAACTGAAATCTGTACTGAACACAGAGACAGCAGAATTACACAGCTGAAAGTCATTTAATGATGTGAATGACTTTGTAAACTCTGAGGGGACACAAGTCACTGAGGGATCTTGTTAAAATGCAGATTCTGAGCAGGACATCTGGGGTAGGTCTGTAGTTCTGAATTTCCCAGATGATGTTGCTGCTGCTGGTCTGGGGACCACAGTCAGTGGGAAGGAGAGGGCCAACTTGTAAAACCTTACTAAGGTCAGAGGAAGAAGACAAAGCTTTGAAAACACAGAGTAAGATGATAGGTACAGGACAGAAAATTGGTATGAAACTGAGCTCTATTAAACAGAGCAAAAACAAACAGCATCCAAGTGAACAAAATAGAATTAAATATGAAACAAAGAATTTTTTTAGTTAAAGTAAAATATGCATAACATGAAATTTACCTTTTTTCACTATTTATAAGTGTACAGGTCAGTAGTATTAACTACATTCACAACCATCACCACTATCCATATTCAGAACTTTTTCATCATCTAAAAAAAACCCCACTATACCCATTAAACAATAATTCCCCATTCTCCCCTCCCCCCAGGACTTGGTAACTTGGCAACTTCTATTCTTACTGATACTAGGTATTTCATATAAGTGCAATCACACAATATTTGTTCTTTTGTGTCTAGTTTAGTTCACCTACCATAATGTTTTCATGGTGTAGCATGTACCAGATTTCCAAACCTCTTTTTAAGGTTGAATAATATTCCATTGTATGCATATACCTCATTCATGTTTTAATGGACTTTTGGGTTGTCCATTTGAGTTTTATATTTTTAGCTCTTATGTACTACATCTTTGATCAATTGCAAGTTCATTTTTGTATATGGTATAAGGTAGGCGCCCAACTTTACTCTTTTACAGAAGGATACCCAGTTTTTCCAGCATTATCTGTTGAAAACACACTCCTTTATGCATTGAATAGTCTTGCACCCCGATGCAAATCATCTGATCATATACTCAAGAGTTTATTTCTAGGCTCTCTACTTTATTCCATTGGGCTATGTGTCTGTTCTTATGCAAATATAACATTATTTTGATTACCATGGCTTTATAGTAAGTTTTGAAATAAGGAAACGTGAAACCTCCAACTTTGTTCTTCTTTTTCAGGATTGCTTTGAATATTTGGGGTCCCGTATCATTACATATGAATTTTAGAATGGAGTTTTCCATTTGAAAAAAATGTGATTGGGATTTTTAAAGGGAATGCATAGCAACTGTAAATCACTTTGGGTAGTATTGTCATCTTAAAAAAAGATTAATTCTTCCAATCAATGAACACAAGATGTCTTTCCATTTGCTTATGCATTCTTTAAATTCTTTCAGCATGTGGCCTCTATCATCAAGGTCATCTCTTGATTCAAAGTGGCTGCTGCAGCTCCAGCCATTATATCTACCTTCTACACTAGCAGCCAGAAGAAAGTGAGGAGCCAAAGCTCGCTTACCCCCTCCATTTTACTGAGATATCCTGGCAAGAACCCTGTCAAAGTTCCTTTTATAGCTCTTGGGCCAAATCATAGTCACATGGTCATATAGTTTTATAGTTTTACACTTTCTTTTATACTTTTAGTACATAAGTCTTTTGCCTCTATCATTAAATTTCTTCCTCAGTATTTAATTCTTCTAGATGTTACTGTGAAAGAAATTGCTCAGTTTCCTCTTTGGATTGTTAATTGGTAGTACATAGAAATGCATCTGATTTTTTTTTTAAATAAAGGTTGCCTATCATCACTTTTTTCTCCGTATCTCTAAGGATGATATTTTTCCATTTTATTTTTTTAACTGAAGTATGTTTGATGTATAATATTATATTAGTTTCAGGAGTAAAGCATATTGATTCAGTATTTTTACAGATTATACTCCATTAAAAGTTATTACAAGAAAATGGCTATAATTCCCTGTGCTATACAATATATCCTCATTGCTTATCTATACATAGTAGCCTGTATCTCTTAATCCCATACTCCTAACCTACTCCACCCCCTTCCTTCTCACCACTGGTAACCAGTGGTTTGTTCTCTGTATCTGCAAGTCTATTTCTGTTTTGCTATATATACATCATGGTGTATTTTTCTTTTTTTTTTTTTTACTTTTTCTTTCTGATAGTTTATTAATAGTGTATAGAAAAGCAGCAGATTTATCTGGCAACCTTGCTGAATTCATTTATTAGTTCTAATACTTTTTTCAGTGGAAACTTTAGGCTTTTCTATGTAAAGTATCATGTCATATGCAAAGAGTGACAGTTTTACTTCTTCTCTTCCAATTTGGATGCCTTTTATTTATGGGTCTTGTCTGATTCCTGTGGCTAGGACTTTCAATGCAATGTTAAATAGAATGGGCATCCTTGTCTCATTCCTGAATTTAGAGAAAAGACTTTCAGATTTTCACTGTTCACTATGATGTTAGCTGTGGAGTTTTCATAGATGGCATTTTTTATGTTGATACATTTTTTATGTTGATACATGTGGAGATACATTCCATCCATACCCACTTCGATGAGAGTTTTTATTATGAACAGATGCTGAATTTTGTCAAATGCGTTTTCTGTGTCTCCTGAGGTGATCATGTGATTTTTATCCTTCCTTTTGTTAATGTGGTGTATCACATTGATTGATTTGTTAATGTTGAACCATCCTTGTTGCACTGGAATAAATACAACTTTATCATGGTGTATGATACTTTTTATATATTGTTGGATTTGGTTTGCTAATATTTTGTTGAGGATTTTTGCATATATTTTGCATATATATTCATCAAAGATTTTGGCCTGAAATTTTATTTTTTGTAGTGTCTTTGTCTGGTTTTTGTATCAGGGTAATGGTGACTTCATAGAATGAAGCTGGGAATGTTCTTTCCTCTTTAATCTTTCGGTATAGTTTGAGAAGGATAGGTATTAGTTCTTTATATGTTTGGTAGAATTCCTCTATAAAGCTGTCCAGTTCTGGACTTTTGTTTGCTGGGAGTTTTTTTTCTTTTTTTTAATTACAATTCAATTTCACTTCCAATGCTTGGTTTCATTGATCTTTTCTATTGTTTTTTTAATCTCTACTTTATTTTCTCTCTGATCTTTATTATTTCCTTCCTTCTGCTCACTTTGAGCTTTGTTTGATCTTCTTTTACTAATTACTATAGGTGGTAGGGTAGGTTGTTCATTTGAAATTTTTCTTGTATTGCTATAAACTTCCCTGTTAGAACTGCTTTTGCTGCACCCATAGATTTTGGAATGTTGTGTTTCCATTTTCATTAGTCTTGAGGTATTTTCTGACTTCCTCTTTGATTTCTTCACTGATCCATTGACTTTGTAGTAGCATGTTGTTTTGTCTCCACGTTTGTTATTTTCCCATTTTTCTTTCTAAAATTGATTTCTAGTTTCATAATGTTGTGGTTGGAAAAAATGCTTGATATAATTTATACCCTATTAAATTTGTTGAAAGTTGTTTTGAGGCCTAGTATGTGACTTATCTTGGAGAAAGTTCCATGTGCACTTGAAAAGAGTATATATTCTGCTCTTTGGGATGTAATGTCCTATAGGTATCATTAAGTTCAACTGGTCTATTGTGTCATTTAAGATTGCTGTTGCCTTACTGATTTTCTCTCTGGATGATCTGTCCATTGACATCAGTGGGGTGTTCAAGTCCCCTACTATTATTGCATTTTGTCAGTTTCTCCCTTCATGTCTGTTACTACTTGCTTTATATACTTAGGTGTTCCTGAATTGTGTGCATAAATGTTAACAATTGTAACATCCTCTTCTTTTATGATCCCATTATCATTATATATTTATATCTTTGTCTTTCTTTGACTTTGTTTTAAAGTCTATCTTGTCTGATATGAGTATTGCTACCTCCACTTTCTTGCCCTTTGCATTTGCATGAAATATCTTCTTCCATCCCTTCACCTTCAGTCTGTGTGTGCCTTTAGCTCTGAAGTGAGTCTCATGAAGGCAGCATATGGATGGGACTTTTTTTTTTTTATCCAATCACCCATGCTGTATCTTTTGATTGGAGCATTTAGTCCATTGACATTTAAAGTAGTTACTAATAGGAATGTGCTTACTGCCATTTTATTGCTTGTTTTCTGGTTGTCTTTATAGTTATTCTCTATTCATTTCTTCTTTTTGTTTCTTCCCTTGTGGTTTAATGATTTTTTTTTTTTTAATAGTACGCTTGGGTTCCTTTCTTTTTAGTTTTTTTTTGTATCTACTATAGGTTTTTGATTTCAGATTGCCATGGGGTTCATATATGTGGACAGAAAACTGTATCTACTTGTTTTAAACATGTAGTCATTTAAGTTCAGGCACATTCTGAAAGATTTATGTTTTAACTGCTCTCCCCGAAATTTTGTGTTTTTGATGTCATATTTTACATGGTCATGTTTATCCCTTAACTGTTTATTGTACTTATAGTTGCTTTTATAATTTTTCATTTTTTAATCTTTTTAGGTTATTTAAGTGGTGGATCCTCAGTTCCTACTATATAATTGCCTTTCTTAGTGGGATTTTCCCTTTCCTATAGATTCTAACTTCTTTTCCACTTAGGGAAGACCCTTCACATTTCTTTTAGTGTAGGTTTAGTGTTGATAAACTCTTTTAGTTTTTGCCTGTCTGTCTGAGAAGTTCTCTCTCCTTCTGTTCTAAATGATAATCTTGCTGGCTAGAGTATCCCAGGTTGCAGGTTTTCCCTTTCAGCATGAATATGACATGCCACTCCCTTCTGGCCTGCGAAGTTTCTGCAGAGAAATCAACTGGTAGCTTGATGGGGATGCCCTTGTATGTGACTTTTTCTCTTGCTGCATTTAGAATTCTCTCTTTATCTTTAACTTTTGTGAATTGAAGTATGATATGTCTTGGTGTGGCTCTGTTTGGCTTCATCTAGTTTGAGACCCTCTGTGCTCCCTGTACCTGGATATCAATTTACTTCTTCATGTTTGATAATTTTTAGCCATCATTTCTTCAAATACATTTTCAATCCCCTTCTCTTTCTCTTTTCTTTCTGGGATCCCCATAATGCAAATGTTGATATACTTAATATTACCTCAGAAAGCTTTTAAATGCTTTCAATATTTAATTTGTGTTACTTTTTGCTGTTCCAATTGGGTGACTTCTATTATTCTGTATTCCAGATCACTTATGCCTTCTTCTGTATCACTTAGTCTGCTATTCATTCCTTCTAGTGTGTGTTTTTATTTCAGCTATTGAACTCTTCATTTCTAATTGGGTCTAATTTTCACTGTGTTCATCTCTTCTTTTCCCTAGTTTAGTTAGCCAACTTATTATCAATGCTTTGAATTTTTATATGGTAAATTGTTCATTTCTCTTTCATTTTTTATTTTTTCAGTGGTTTTCTCTTGCTCTTTCAATGGACAGTAAGTAGTTCCTCTGACTTTTCATTTTGCTTAACTTTCTCGGCCTTTATGAATTTAGCTGAAACAGTTACCTATTGCAGTCTTAAACGGGTGTTCTTAGATGAAAGCATCCCTATAAAGACTGTGTACAATGCCTTTGATGGGAGAGCTGGATTTGAGCTGGGTGCAAGGCACGTCTTTCCTCAGGGTGTGCTCTCAGCTATCACCTAGGTAGGTGGTGGGGTCAGAGATGGAGGGACTAGAGCTGGCACTGGGTGTGTGCTGGAACTTCCCCTCTGCTCAGCAGTCATCACCACCCTATCAGGGGCTAGCTCAGATCCCAAGTTACTGGAGTGGAAGCACCAAGGGTCGTACCTGAACTAGCTCTGTTTCATTTATGTGTGTGATTTTACCTTTTCTTGCACCAGGACCTTTGTTCCAGAGGCGGGTAGTGCTGAAGCAAGTAGGGCAGGTGCACAGACAGAGGTTCAATATGCTGCCTATGCTCTGCTCAGATGCAGCCTTGTGTGCAAGTTCCCTTTGTCCCTCACTGCCAATCACTGTCCCTAGCCTCTGCCACCTCCACCCTCTTGTGGAACAGCTCCACAGGACTAGTAAGGCCCATATGGACTCTCAGGTGTATGGAGAGGTGAGCTGTGGTAGAGGGGCCACCATCAGAGATCTGGGCTGCTTCTGATGCTCTGCTTGAGTAAGTGCTAACAATGGCTGCTGCTGCCCCACCCAGGCTCTGCCCTGGGACAGGGTTACCTCTGCATCCCACGATTGAGTCTTTTCCTGGTCATGGCTGCCCCAGATCCAGTGCCATGTTGCAATCTGGAGAAAGTGGAGCCTGAGTGTTCACTCAACTAGGAGCATGTGGCTTGGCAGTTGCAGGAAACCCAGCAACACCTAGAGCAGACCTCTCTCTGCCCTGCCTTGAGAGCAGGCCAGCATGTGAGCTCCTCACGAATAGAATCCAGGCTTCCCACCACTTTCTTGTTAGTCCCAACAGTCCTCCAACCAGCCAAGAGGGCTTGTCTCCCTAGCATAGGGCCCCAGGACTGGGATACTCAATCTGTGGCTTGAGCTGCTCACTCCTCAAGGTGGGTGTCTGACCATGTAATGTCTTTTTTCCTCTAAGTCCCCTCTCAGGGGCACAGATCCTGACCCAATTGCTTTTCTTTCCTTCCCACCTGATTACGTGTGTATCTTTCTTAGTCTTGGTTGTACAAGAGTCCTTCTGCCAGTCTCTAGTTAGTTTTGCGTGAGAATTTTCCACATATAGATGTATTTTTGATGTGTTCCTGGCGGGAGGTGAGCTCCACGTCCTCTTACTCTAACATCTAGGTCCTTCCCCAATCTCCATACTCTGCAACTGATTTTTCACATGTTGACTTTGAAATCTGCAATTTTATTGAATTTGTTTTTTAGATGTAACAGTTCTGGGGCGGGGGTGGGTTGTATGGAATCTTTAGGTTTTCTACATAAGATCATATTATTTGCACACAGACAATTTTACTTTTTACTTTCCAGTTAGAAAAAATATGGCATAAGCAGCAATCCTTGACTTGTTACTGATCTTAGGGGAAACCATTTTACATATTCACAAACGAATATGATTTTAATTGTGAGTTTTTCATATATAGCCTTTATCTTATGAGGAAGTTTCCTTCTATTTCTAGTTCTTTGTGCATTTTTATAATAAAAGGGCGATGAATTTTGTCAAATGCTTTTTCTGCTTCAATTGAGATGATCATGTGTTTTCCCCCCCTTCATTTTGTTAATGTCCTTTTCCCATATTGAACCATCCTTGCATCCCAGGGTTAAATCCCACTTGGTCATGGTGTATGGGGCTGATTTCATTTTCCTAGTGTTTTGTTGAGGATTTCTAAATTAGTATCTGTAAGAGATATTGGTCTGTGGTTTTCTTTTCTTGTAATATCTTTGGTTTTGGTATCAGGGTAATGTCAGCCTCATAGAATGTGTAAGGAATAATTCTTTCTTCTTCAGTTTTTGTGGAAGAGTTCAAGTTTGCATTAACTGGGGTTAATTATTCTTTACATGTTTGGTTGAATTTACCAGTGAAGCCATTTGGTCCAGGGCTTATTTGTTGGGAGGTTTAATTACTGACTCAACACACTAGTTATAGGTCTGTTCAGATGTTCTACTTCATCATGATTTAGTTTTGGTAGGTTGTATAATTTCTAGGAAGTTGTCCATTTCATCTAGGTTATCCACTTTTCCAGCATATAATTTTTCATAGTATCTTCTTATCAAGTTTTTTATTTCTATAAAATTGGTAGAAATGTTCCACTTTTCATTTCTGCTTTTAGTTATTTGCGTTTTCTCTCTTTTTTCTTAGTCCATCTAACTAAAGGTTTGTCTATTTAGTTGATCTTTTCAATGGGCCAAATTTTGGTTTAATTGATCTTTCTACATAGTTCTATTACTTTATTTTATTTATTTCTATTCTACTCTTTATTATTTTATTCTTCCTGCTAGCTTTAGGTTTAATTTAGTCTTTTTTTTTTTTTTCAGTTCCTTAAGGTGTAAAGTTGAATTCTTGTTTTTAATGGGTGTGTAGAGAGGTATAAATTTCCCTCTTCGCACTGTTTCCCAGCATCTCGTAAGTTTTGGTATTATTGTAGAACTGTCCATTTCTCCTTTCAATTCTGCAGTGTTTGCTTCATATATTTTGGAGTTCTGACGTTTGGTGCACATATGTTTATAACTGTTTTATCTTCTTGGGGAATTAACTCATCAATATATGATGTTCTTCTTTGTCTCTTATTAGTCTTTGACTTAAAGGATATTTCTTCCATATTAGTATAGCCACTGCAGCTCTCTTCTGATTACTATTTGTATGGAGTGCATTTTTCCACCCTCTCACTTTAAATTTATTTGATCTTTAGATTTTTAGATCTAAAGTGAGTCTCTTATAGATAGCAGAGAGATAGATCCTGTTTTAATTTTTATCCATTATGCCAATCTCTAGCTCTTCTATGAGGAGTTTAATTCATTTACATTTAATTACTGAAAAGCAAAGACTTACTTCTGCCATTTTGCTATTTGTTTTCTGTATGTCCTAGAGCCTTTTGTTCCTCCATCTTTGTTTTCTTTTCTGTTTAGTTGATTTTTTTTGTTTTGATTCCCTTTTTATTTCCTTTGTGTATATTCTATAGATATTTTCTTTATGGTTGCCATGGGGATTATATATAATGCCCTAAATTTATAACAATCTAATTTGAATTGATACCAGCTTTACTTTAACCACATATACTCAATTTGCTTTGCACCTTCCATGTTATTAACATTACAAATTGCATCTTTATACATTATGCATCTAATAACATAGATCTATAATTATTTTTATGCACTTGTCTTTGAAATAATGTAGAAAATAAAGAGTGAAGTTACAAACAAAAATTAAAATAATACCAGTCTATTCACCTTTACTGGAGATCTTTATATCTTGATACAACTTCAAGTTACTGTCTAGCATCCTTTCATTTCAACCTGAAAGACTCCCTTCAGCCTTTCTTGTGGGCCATGTCTACTGGTAATAAAGTCCCTCAGCTTTTGTGTTTGTTTGTTTGTTTTTAATTCCTTGCTTGGCCCTTCCTTTTTTTTTTTTCTTTTTTATTGAAGTATAGTTGATTTACAATGTTGCGAGAGTTTCAGGTGCACCCTTAGGTTGTATCTGAGAATTTATGAATTCCCTCGATTTTTTATATTGAAGTATAGTTGCTGTACAAGTTACAGGTGTACAATATAGTAATTCACAATTTTTAAAGGTTATACTCAATTTATAGCTATTATAAAATATTGGCTATATTTCCCATGTTGTACAATATAGCCTTGTACCTTATTTTATACCTAAGAGATTGTACCTCTTACTCCCCTACCCTATATTGCCCCTCCCCCACTTCCCTCTCCTCACAGGTAACCACTAGTTTGTTCTCTATATCTGCTCCTCACTTTTGAAGGACAGTTTTGCCAGATACAGAGTTCACTCGTGACAGGTTTGGTCTTTCAACAGTTATTAAATATTTAATCATACCACTGCCTTCTGGTCTCCAAGGTTTCATATGAAAAATTGGCTGATAATATTTTGTGAGGCTCCCTTATATGGGACAAGCTTTTTCACTCTTGATGGTTAAGATTCTCTCTGTGTCTGTGGCTTTTCACAGTTTGATTTTATGTGTCTTAGTGTGGACCTCTTGTTTCATCTCACTTGGATTTCACTGAGCTTCTTGGATTTGTAGATTCATGTTTTTCATCAACTTTGGGAAGTTTTTGGCCAACACTTCTTCAAATAATCTCTCTGCCTCTTTCTCACTCTCATCTCTTGGGACTCTCATAATACATATTTTGGTGCCCTTGATGGTTTCTCACGAGTCCCTCAGGCTCTATACACTCTTCTTAAATCTTTTTTTTCCCCTCAGACTCAATAATTTTAATTGTTCTATCTTCAAATTTGCTGACTCTTTCTTCTGCCTGTTCATATCTGCTCATAAACCCCTCTAGTGAATTCTTCACTTCAATTATTGTATTTTTCAGTTTCAGAATTTTTGTTCCCTTTTGTAATTTCTAACTCTTTATTTTATTTTGTTCATTTTATTCATATATCATTATTCTAATTTCCTTTAGTTCTTTGTCTATGTTTTCCCTTAGCTCCTTTAGTATAATAAAGATAGACAATTTAAAGTCTTCACCTCGTAAGTCCAATGTCTGGGCTTACTCAAGAATACTTTCTGTGAACTTATTTTGTTCCTTTGAATGGGTCTTGTTGTCCTATCTCTTTGTATATCTTGTGATTTTTTTTCTTGAAAATTGGGCATTTTATTATTATAATGTTTAAATCTGCAAAATCAAATTTTCTCCTTTCCCCAGGGTTTGCTGTCTTCTTTGAAGGCTTTAGTAGTCCATTTGTTTTGAGATACATCTAAACTTTTTTAAAAAAGACTATTTCTTGTCAAGTGTAATCAGCAAAGTCTCTGTTCCATTAGTTCATGTTCAGCTAATGCTTTAACAGAGATTTCTTTGAATTTCAGGAGCTAAAACAAAACAAGCTCCCGTCTCCCCCACAACACACACACCAAAAACAAAGAAACAGAAAAGAGAGAACAGTTACCTCTACCAGTCTTCCAGTGGCACATTCCTTCACCACTCAGATAGGATAGCTCTCAGCCTAGTGATCAGCCAAGGCAAAAACTTAAGGTCTACTCAGGACTTTCCTGAGCATCTGCCTTGCCTTGCCATATGCATGGCTTTCTAAATTCTTCTGTATCCATGGTTGCTTTTTTAAAAATTTTTATTGGAGTATAGTTGATTTACAAAGTTGTGTTAGTTTAAGGTGTACAGGAAAGTGAATCATTTACACACATATATATATCCGCATTTTTTAAAGATTCTTTTCCAGTATAGGCCATTACAGAGTATTGAGTAGAGCTGCCTGTGTTACACAGCAGATTCTTATTAGTTACCTATTTTATATATAGTAGTGTGTATATGTCAGTCCCAATCTCCTAATTTATCCTTCTCCACCCCTTATCCCCTGGTAACTATAAGTTTGTTTTCTACATATATGACTCTACTTCTGTTTTGTAAATAAGTTCATTTGTATGCATTTTTTTAGATTCCACATATAAGCAATATCATATGATATTTGCCTTTCTGTGTCTGACTTACTTTACTCCATTTGACAATCTCTAGGTCTATCCATGTTGCTGCAAATGGCATTATTTTGTTTTTTCTTTTTTAAGTCTGAGTAATATTTCATTGTATATATGTATCACATCTTCTTTATCCATTCGTCTGTTGATGGGCATTTAGGTTGCTTCCATGTCCAGGCTATTGTAAATAGTGTTGCAATGAACATTGGGGTGCATTTATCTTTTTGAATTATGGTTTTCTCCAGATATATGCCCAGGAGTGGGATTTCTGGATCATATTGTAGTTCAATTTTTAGTTTTTTACATTCCCACCAACAGTGTAGGAGGTTTCCCTATTCTCCACACCCTCTCCAGCATTTATTGTTCATAGATTTTTTTGATGTTGGCCATTCTGACTGGTGTGAGGTGATACCTCATTGTAGTTTTGACTTGCATTTCTCTAATAATTAGTGATATTGAGCATCTTTTCATGTGCCTCTTGGTCATCTGCATGTCTTCTTTGGAGAAATGTCTATTTACATCTTCCACCCATTTATTGATTGGGTTATTTGTTTTTTGGATTTTGAGCTGAATAAGCTGTATATTTTGGAGATTAATCCCTTGTCAGTTGTTTTGTTTGCAAATATTGTCTCCTATTCTGAGGGTTGTCTTTTTCTTCTGTTTATGGTTTCCTTTTCTGGGCAAAGGCTTTTAAGTTTAATTACATCCCATTTGTTTATTTTTGTCTTTATTTTCATTACCCTAGGAGATGAATCAAAAAAGATCTTGCTGCGATTTATGTCAAAGAATGTTCTACTTATGTTTTCCTCTAAGAGTTTTATAGTATCCGGCCTTACATTTAGGTCTTTAATCAATTTTGAGTTTATTTTTGTGTATGGTGTTAGGGAGTGTTCTAATTTCATTCTTTTACATGTATCTGTCCAGTTTTCCCAGCACCATTTATTGAAGAGACTGTCTTTTCTCCACTGTATAGTCTTGCCTCCTTTGTCATAGATTAGGTAACCATAGGTGCGTGGGTTTACCTCTGGGCTTTCTATCCTGTTCCATTGATTTATATTTCTGTTTTTGTGCCAGTACCATACTGTTTTAATGATTGTAGGTTTGTAGTAAAGTCAGGAAGCCTGATTCCTCCAGCTCCGTTTTTCTTTCTCAAGATTGCTATGGCTATTTGGGGTCTTTTGTGTTTCCATGCAAATAGTAAAATTTTTTGTTAGAATTCTGTGAAAATGCCATTGGTAATTTGATAGGAATTGCACTGAATCTGTAGATTTCTTTGGGTAGTATAATCATTTTCACAATATTGATTCTTCCAATCCACAAACATGGTATATCTCTCCATCTGTTTGTATCATGTTTGATTTCTTTCATCAGTGTCTTATAGTTTCCTGTACACAGGTCTTTTGCCTCCTTAGGTATTTTATTCTTTTTGTTGCAATGGTAAGTGGGATTGTTTCCTTGATCTCTCTTTCTGATTTTTCATTGTTAGTGTATGGAAATGCAAGAGATTTCTGTGTATTAATTTTGTATCCTGAAACTTTACCAAATTCACTGATGAGCTCTAGTCGTTTTCTGGTGGCATCTTTAGGATTTTCTATGTGGAGTATCATGTCGGCTGCAAATAGTGACAGTTTTACTTCTCCTTTTCCAATTTGGATTCATTTCTTTTTCTTCTCTGATTGCCGTGGCTAGGACTTCCAAGCCTATGTTGAATAACAGTGGTAAGAGTGGACACCCTTGTCTTGTTCCTGGTCTTAGAGGACATGCTTTCAGTTTTTCACAATTGAGAATGATGTTTGCTGTGGGTTTGTCATATATGGCCTTTATTATGTTGAGTTAGGTTCCCTCTATGCCCACTTTCTGGAGTTTTTATCATAAATGGGTGTTGAATTTTGTCAAAAGCTTTTTCTACATCTATTGAGATGATCATATGATTTTTATTCTTCAATTTGTTAATATGGTGTATCACATTGGTTGATTTGTATATATTGAAGAATCTTTGCATCCCTGGGATAAATTCCACTTAATCATGGTGTATGATCCTTTTAATGTGTTTGCTAGTATTCTGTTGAGGATTTTTGGGTCTATGTTCATCAGTGATATTGGCCTGTAATTTTCTTTTTTTGTATTATCTTTGTCTGGTTTTGGTATCAGGGTGATGGTGGCCTCATAGAATGAGCTTGGGAGTCTTACTTCCTCTGCAATTTTTTGGAAGAGTTTGAGGAGGATAGGTGTTAGCTCTTCTCTAAATGTTTGATAGAATTCACCTGTGAAGCCCTCTGGTCCTGTACTTTTGTTTGTTGGAAGAGTTTTAATTACAGTTTCAATTTTATTACTTGTGATTGGTCTGTTCATATTTTCTATTTCTTCCTGGATCAGTCTTTGAAGGTTGTACCTTTCTAAGAACTTGTCAATTTCTTCCAGGTTGTCCATTTTATTGGCATATAGTTGCTTGTAGTAGTCTCTCACGATCCTTTGTGTTTCTGCACTGTCAGTTGTAACTTCTCCTTTTTCATTTCTAGTTTTATTAACTTGAGTCTTCTCCCTTTTTTTCTTGAAGAGTCTGGCTAAAAGTTTATCTATTTTGTTTATCTTCTCTAAGAACCAGCTTTCAGTTTCACTGATATTTGTTATTGCTTTCTTCATTTCTATTTCATTTATTTCTGCTTTGATCGTTATGATTTGTTTCCTTCTACTAAATTTGGGTTTTGTTTGTTCTTCTTTCTTTAGTTGCTTTAGGTGTAAGGTTAGGTTGTTTATTTGAGATTTTTCTTGTTTCTTGAGGTAAGACTATATTGCTATAAACTTCCCTCTTAGAACTGCTTTTGCTTCATCCCATAGATTTTGGGTTGTCTTGTTTTAGTTGTCATTTGTTTCTAGTATTTTTTAATTTCCTCTTTGATTTCTCCAGTGATCTCTTGATTATTTAGTAGAGTATTGTTTAGCCTCCATGTGTTTCTGTTTTTTACATTTTTTTACTGTATTTGATTTCTAATTTCATAGCATTGTGGTCTGAAAAGATGCTTGATGTGATTTCAGTTTTCTTAAATTTACTGAGGCTTAATTTGTGACCTAAGATTTGATCTATCCTGGAGAATGTTCCATGTGCACTTGAAAGTGTATTCTGCTGCTTTCAGATGGAATGTCCTATAATTATCAATTAAGTCTATCTGGTTTAATGTTTTATTTAAGGTTTGTGTTTCCTTATTAATTTTCTTTTTTTAAAAACTTTAATTTTATTTTTTTATGCAGCAGGTTCTTATTAGTTATCCATTTTATACATATTAGTGTATATATGTCAATCCCAATCTCCCAATTCATCACACCACCGCCCCCCCTCCTTATTAATTTTCTGTTCATTGGTGTAAGTGGGGTGTTAAAGTCCCCTACTATTATTGTGTTACTGTCGATTTCCGCTTTTATGGCTGTTCGCATTTGCCTTATATATTGAGGTGCACCTATGTTGGGTGCATATATATTTACAATTGTTACGTCTTCATCTGGGATGGATCCCTTCATCATTATGTAGTGTCCTTCTTTGTCTCTTGTAACAGTCTTTATTTTAAAGTCTATTTTGTCTGATATGAGTATTGCTACTCCAGCTTTCTTTTGATTTCCATTTGCATGGAATATCTTTCTCCATCCCCTCACTTTCAGTCTGTATGTAGCCATAGGTCTGAAGTCAGTCTCTTGTAGACAGCATATATACAGGTCTTGTATTTGTATCCATTCAGCCAGTCTACGTCTTTTGGTTGTAGCATTTAATCCGTTTACATTTAAGGTAATTATTAATGTGTACGTTCCTACTGCCATTTTCTTAATTGTTTTGGGTTTGTTTTTGTGGGTCTTTTTTCTTCCCTTCCTCTTTTGTTCTCTTCACTTGTGTTTCTTGCCTAGAAAATTTCCTTTAATATTTGTCGTAAAGCTGGTTTGGTGGTGCTGAATTCTCTTAGCCTTTGCTTGTCTGTAAAGCTTTTGATTTCTCCATTGAATCTGAATGAGAGCCTTGCTGGGTAGCGTATAGGTTTTTCCCTTTCATCACTTTAAATATGTCCTGCCACTCCCTTCTGGTCTGCAGAGTTTCTGCTGAAAAATCAGCTGATAACCTTATGGGGATTCCCTTGTATGTTATTTGTTGCTTTTCCCTTCTTGCTTTTAATACTTTGTATTTAATTTTTGTTAGTTTGATTAATATGTGTCTTGGTGTGTTCCTCCTAGGGTTTATCCTGTATGGGATTGTCTACACTTCCTGGACTTGCTTGACAATTTCCTTTCCCATCTTAGGGAAGTTTTCAACTATAATATCTTCAAATATTTTCTCAGGCCATTTCTCTTTCTCTTCTTCTTCTGGGACCCCTATAATTTGAATGTTGTTGTGCCAGAGGTTGTCCCAGAGGTCTCTGAGACTATCCTCATTTCTTTTCATTTTTTTTTCTTTATTCTGTTCCATGGCAGAGATTTCCACCATTCTGTCTTCCAGGTCACTTATCTGTTCTCCTGCCTCCATTATTCTGCTATTGATTCCTTCCAGTGTATTTTTCATTTCAGTTATTGTCTTGTTCATCTCCGTTATTTTTTGTTCTTTAGTTCTTCTAGGTCTTTGTTAAACTTTTCTTGTATATTCTCAATCTGTGCCTCCATTCTTTTTCCGAGTTCTTGGATTATCTTTATTATAATTACTCTGAATTCTTTTTCTGATAGATTGCTTATCTCCTCTTAATTTAGTTGGTGTTCTAGGTTTTTTATCTTCCTTCTTCATCTGTGACATATTTCTTTGTCATCTCATTTTGTTAAAAATGTGTTGTGATCTCTTCTCTGCAGGCTGCAGGATTGTAGATCCTCTTGCTTCTGGTGTCTTCCCCCTGGGGGGTGAGGTTGGTCCAGAGGCTTGTGCTGTTATCCCCTGGATAGGGGGTTTGATTTGTGTTGTGATCACAGCCTGCCCTGGATATTGAGCGGGGCTTCCCCTTTTCCCTGTGGTTGTCTCTGCCCTCTCAGGGGCAGAATCTGCTCCCTAGCTGTTGGGGTAGATGCCCCCAGATCTGTTTCTTAGCTTGGATTCTGATCTGCAGTGTGAGGTAGGCAGGATTGGAGCACTCCCACTGGGAGAGAATCTACTGTGTATTCCTCCTCTGGAGCTGTTCACCTGTGAATGTGCTCTGTTGTGCCCCCTTTTGCTCGTTGTGTGGGCTCACAAAGTATATTGTTGCTGGCACTGCTCTTGGTCCCACCTTAACTGTGGGTATGCCAGCAATTGGCCCTGGTGACTCTCAGGAATTGTTTTCACCTGGCTACCAGCACAGGTCCACTGAGGTCAGGTTCCAGGACTGCAGTAATCATGCACCTGGACCCTCTGTGGGAACAATGGAGGCAGCTCAGACTCTGCTCTGGCCCAACTGCCATGTGTATGTGCCCACAGAGCCCACAGCTGCTAAATCAGGACCCGTCCCAGCAGTAAGAGCATTTGTTGTCCTTTGGATATTTTGCAGGCACTGAATTTAGGAAGATGTCAGTGGAAGTGTACCTCCACAGTGCACACAGCCAAGAGGAGAGATTTCAGCTCTTCTTCATTAGTTACACAGCCCCTGGGGCTCAGCTGTGGTTTCTGT
The DNA here is from genome assembly GCF_949987535.1 of Balaenoptera acutorostrata. Classification (NCBI taxonomy): domain Eukaryota; kingdom Metazoa; phylum Chordata; class Mammalia; order Artiodactyla; family Balaenopteridae; genus Balaenoptera; species Balaenoptera acutorostrata. The sequence continues at coordinate 54,989,725 of NC_080066.1, read as the reverse complement.
CCCTCTTCTGGGCGGATTTACTAGTGGGGAGACCTATCTGCACCCTCCCAGGACAGCGGGGTGGGTCCCTGCAACCACTGACAGAGTTCCTAGTAGTGAGAGGTTTCTGCACACTCCCAGCACAATGGGGCAGGTCCTGGCACCCACTGATGGATTTCCTAGTTGCGGAAGCTATTCATGCCCTCCCAGGACAGTGTGGGCAGGTCCTGGGGCTTGCTGGCAGAATTCCTAGTGGTTAGACCTGTCTGCACCCTTCTAGGTCAGCAGGGGCAGGTCATGAGACTCACTGGCAGTATTCCTTAGTGGGAGAAGCTGTCTGTGCACATCCAGGTTAGCAGGGGTGGGTCCTGTGACCCGCTGGCGGAATTCCTAGTGTCAGGAGCAGTCGGTGACCTTCCAGGTCAGCAGGGGCAAGGCCTGGAATCTGCCTGCGGGTCTGGAAGAGTCAGCCAATGCCCGCCTCTGTAGCCCAAGATGGCGGCAGCAACTTGTGCCTGCCTCTGGAGCTCCTGTAGGCAGTTTCCTGTTGCCTGGGAGTGCTCATAGGGAAAGAAGTTCTTATGGTGGCCCTTCCCTTCTCCTCGTGTGCCTCCCAATAATGGTTCCTTGCCTCTCTGGCAGCCCCAGGCTTCTTCCTAGTACACCCTCAGTTGCCGTGGCCCGACCTCTTCAGGCTGTTTCTGCACCTAACCCTGGTCCTCTCTCTGGAACTGAGCTTAGGAGTCTGAGCTTCAACACCCAATGCCCAACCTCACTGACAGAGGAGTATCTCAGGTTGGAGAGTGCAGGGTGGCAGTGCCGACCCTCTGTGCAGTTTACTTTCTATTTTGCCTTTCACAGACCAGTTGCTGCTCTCCCCCTCTTAGGCTCTGAAACTCCCCCTTTCCAGTCAAATTTCTCCACTGGTGAGGAGCCTTCCCAAGGTGCAGCAACCTTTCCTCCTTCACAGCTCCCTCTCCAGGGTGCAGGCCCCATCCTGATTCCTTCTTTTTCTTTTTCCTTTTGTCTTACCCAGTTACATGGAGGTTTTTGTGTCATTTTGGATGTCTGAGGTCTTCTGTTGGCCCTCAGTAGCTGTTCTCTGTGAATCGTTCCACTTGTAGATGTATTTGCAATGTTTCTGTGGAGGCAGGTGAATTCTGCTTCCTACTCCTTGGCCATTTTGATCCCGACTCTGCATGGCTGCTTTTTGAATGACCTAATTTTCCAGAGTCTCATCCTAGCTTCTCCTCTGGGCCTCAGATGGTCTATTGTATATTTCCACTCAGAATCTCTTGCCTTAGATATCTGTGGGTCTGTAGACATGTTGAAGTCTTTATGAGTAGTACCTGCCTCTTTTCCTGTCTGCTTTCTGAGTTATGCAAAATAGAGATGAGCATCTTGCTTCAGTCCTTCAGATATTCTCCAGACAGTTTAGAACAAATGTATATAATGCTTCATAAATAAGGTCTGTTCTGCTTCCTCCAGTGCCAGAGAACTGGTAACTGAGCTGTCACTTGCTCAAGATCAAAACTGCCCCTGTACCAGGGAGGGGATGGGGAAATGGCAGGGGAAAATGCCACAAAACTTTCCTACTGTTTTGAATATAGCTTTTTCTTTATTTGGCATTTGGTTGGTTGCTATAAGCCTTGGAATATTTTCTAGAGCTCCTACAAAGTTGGTTCAGACAGCTTCTGCTTGTTTTTTGATGTTTCTGTGGAGAAGTAAGAGCTTGGAGCTTCTTAGTCTGCCATTTTGCTGACATCACTCCCCAATAGAGAGCTTTAAAAGCAAGAGGAGGATGTTTATAAAGATAAGGCAGAAATTAATGAACAGAATTACGATATAAAATTAAAGGCTACCTCTTTAAAATATATATATAAAATAGATAAGTATTTCTTGATGCTACTGAACAGAATTATAAATGAAGAAGGGAATGTAACAATGTATTCTAGAAGGCAATGCATACATGCATGCTAATGAATTAGAATGTCTAGATAAAAAAGGATGTTTTCCTGAAAAACTTGAATTTTCAAGATTGATATAAGAAGAAAATCTAGAGAGACCTGTAAGTATAGCAGCAATTAAAGCCATGTGTGCCAGAGTGGAAAATGTCATTCAACAGCCTATTCAAAGTCCCATGCACCTACAAAATACATTTTATGTATAGTACAGTTGACCCTTGAACAAAATGGGTGTAAAACATACAGGTCCACTTACATGTGGATTTTTTTCAATAAATACATACTATAGTACTGCACCATCTGCAGCTGGTTAAATTCACAGATGCTGAACCAAGGATATGGAGGGACAACTGTAAAGTTATATGTGGATTTTTTTTTTAATTTTATTTATTTATTTATTTATTTATGGCTGTGTTGGGTCTTCGTTTCTGTGCGAGGGCTTTCTCTAGTTGCGGCAAGCGGGGGCCACTCTTCATCACGGTGTGCGGGCCTCTCACTATCGCGGCCTCTCTTGTTGCGGAGCACAGGCTCCAGACGCACAGGCTCAGTAGTTGTGGCTCACGGGCCCAGTTGCTCCGCGGCATGTGGGATCTTCCCAGACCAGGGCTCGAACCCGTCTCCCCTGCATTGGCAGGCAGATTCTCAACCACTGCGCCACCAGGGAAGCCCCTATATGTGGATTTTTGACTTGTGGAAGGTCAGTGCCCCTAACCCCCCACATTGTTCAAGGGTCAACTGTATATGTCTATAGGTAAAATTTTAAAATACTTACAGGAATATCAACTCATTCTAGGAACAGATATTTACCATATGATATAATCTATTACAGAATATACAAAAACACAGAAAAAAGATCAAGAGAAATCTTCTTGATTCATATTATGTCAAAACACAAAGAGATTTAAAGATAGATATAATCTATTAATATATTTAATAGAATCTATATGATATATACCACAATTGTGTAAAAGGGCCCTACATTACCACCTCACCATTGGATAATTTACTAGTGAATTTCATTGAATTGGTTCATGGTTCTTGGAATCTTCAGCCAAGTTATGAATGTTAATTCAAGTCAGAGTAATGAGAGAGAGGGAACTAACTTCAGGATAGATTTCTTAGTAGAGTTTCTAGCCATCATTAAGGGAGATTAACATCTTTCAGCTGGGTCTCTAGGAAGAATGGTGGATGCTTCACACCTCGTGTGCAGGTGGCGGCATAGTGGAGACTGAATAGGACTTGGATGTTAGACTAGGAATGCAGGCAGATTTCCTGTGGATCACACACGGGCTCCATGGGAAACCAGAGGACCTGCAGATTTCTTGGATCTTCTATACTAGGGCTGCATGGATGGGCGGAGAAATGGAATGTGTCCGTGAAGGATGGAGTCCTAGAGCTAAGGAAATTGTTCCAAGGGACTCCATGGAGAAACATATCCTACTCTCCCACTCTTCACCCACTCAGCACTTCTCCCACTCTTCCCACTCAGCACCCCCAGTGCTGGTCAAGGGGCCACCTGGAGAGAGCTGCCTGATGGTGGAAGCTCTGAGAAGAGCCAATTCTGGATGTCTTTGAGGTCCAGAGAGCATGAAGCCACCAGGAAATGGTACAGTTCAAGTAACACTTTTCTTACTTATTTTCCCTCCACCCCCCAAAATAAACCTTCAAAACCAGAGGAGGTCATATGTAGGCCATCAAGATGGATTGGGAGGGGATAGAGGAGAAGCAGAAGCACACAAGTGGAGAATTCAACTACACTTCCTTTGCCATGATGAGCTTCCAGCCTAAAATAGCGTTGGCCTGTGGAAGGGAAAATATTAATTCTGTATCTGCATTTAATATTAGACATTGAACTGAGAATTCCTGTGTAACATAAAAATGGAAAAAGACTACTATTAAAACACTGGCAGAAAACCATGCAATCTGCCCAAATTTTTACCCAAGGCAAAGAAATTTCATACCTCACTTAATAGTGTTTAGGGGGATAGTGGGGGACAAATAAGATTGCATTGACTATTGTGACCACCTAGAGGGGTGAGATAGGGAGGGTGGGAGGGAGGGAGATGCAAGAGGGAAGAGATATGGGAACATATGTATATGTATAACTGATTCACTTTGTTATAAAGCAGAAACTAACACACCATTGTAAAGCAACTATACTCCAATAAAGATGTTAAAAAAAAAAGATTGCATTGACTAGATCACAAGGTATGTTGATTACCAATAAACTGGTTGTCGACAAATTTTTAAAAGAACAATTATAAATTAACCATGAGCAAAGCAAACTTAATAATTTCTTAAGAGTATTGCCCACCATGATAAAATAGGATTTATCTCAGGAATTCAAGGATAGATTACAGTAGGAAATTAATACATCATAGTTACAGGTTAAAAAAAGGAAAACAAACATATAAAGAGGGGTTGAATCAACAAAATCTATTTCTATTTCTGATATGTAAAAAAGCCGTCTAGGGTCAGTCATCTGATTTATAATTAGTTCCTGAATATAAACTCCATAAATTGGTGATATCTGTTATTCAACTCATGACACAGTTCCCAGAAAATGAGAGTATGTATGTATGTATGTATTTAAAGGAAGTAAAAGAATGAGTCACAACTACATTAAACTGAGAGTGCAAATCATCCTTCATGGTGGGGCACAAGAAGCACTCTCACTATAATGAAGAACTAGGTGATGCTGTACACTGTTATCCCTACTGTTTTTCATTTCCTGTAAGTTGAAACCATTGCAATAAAACAGAAAAAAGAAATATGAATAAAACCAATAAAAATGAAGATTAAAAAATCATCATTATAAGCAATATGATTGTAAGACTAAAATCCTCAAAAGTATTAACTAAATTATTAGACATAGTAAGAGAATAGCCTGGCTGGATATGATAGTGGACAAGTGCATAAACAAAGACAGCCATAAACAAATAGATCAATAGCTTCCCCACGTATCAACGAGAGCTAGAAAGATAATGTAAAAATATCCCATTCCTAATGGTACCACACTTATAAAAGACAGGAATAACCTTATCAAGAAATGAGCGGTTGTCTATGAAGAAAATGACAAAACTTTACTAAAAGCCATGACTGAAGGCATGCATGAATGCAGATGTGTCACGGTTATGTAGGAAAGACTGAATATCATATAGCATTTGTTCTTCTCTTAAGTCATATTTTTCAGCAAAACTCCAACCAACATCTTACATTATATTTTTAGGAATTTGATAAAACAAATGTTTCTAAAGCTCATATGGAAGAATAAACTTATGTATTGGAATAAACAGCTAACCATCTGACAAGAAAAACACTGGACAGCTACCTTACATTGTACACCAAGATAAATTCTGATGGATTAAGAATCTAAATAGAAAATATGAAAATAAAGCACTATAGAAATAAGAATTGGAATTTAAACTTAATCCTGATACAATATTTTTTCCTTGTTTTCTACCCAGCACTACTCTAGGTTTGGGGGAGGTAATAATAAACAAGAAACAGGTTCTTTTCTCAGAGAATTTATATACTGATGGCGGCCTCCCCACCATCATGGATGGGAACAGAGTCAATAAATTAAGAAATGCAATAAAATGACAAGATCATGTCAGATCTGGATAAGTGCTATGACAAAAATAAAACAAGAAGGTGTACTAAAAAGGGAATAGGTGATCAGAGCAGGACCAGGTGAACTGTCTTCAATTACATAATTACACTGTGATGCTAAAAACATGAATATCTAGAAACAAAGTATTGCATCCAGCAAAGAGCATGTGCAAAGGCTCTAAAACAGAGACATCCTTGACTATTTCTTAAGAGCAGAAGGAAGGTATGCATACCAGAAGCAAGGTGAGAGAGGAGAACAGTGGTAAACAGAGAGGGGTTAGAATTTCAGGAGCCAAATCCTCAAGTTGAGAGAGGATACCAAGGGGAAGCTGACTCTTGAAATGCTCAGGGACCCACTTTCCACTTTGAGAGAAAAAGCAAAGTATGAGTAGCAGGTATGTGGAATAGTCTCTTTGTAAATAGCAAAATGAAGAAGTTACTGTGTTTTCAATTGAAGTATAAGGTAATATCATCAAATGAGAGTGAAGAGAGATGCCTGAAGTGAAGGTGTGAAAGAGCTCTTAAAAGTATGGGAAGAATGAACGTGACTGGGGAGAATAGAGGATTTTGTGAGCCTGAATTTAAAGTGAGACAGGTGATTTTCTCCAGCCTCAAGGGATGAAGTAAATAGGTTATTTACAGTAGCCTAAAAAATGATGAAGCCCAAAGCAGGTGTCACAACCCTGAAGCTAATATGTAATATATTGCTGTGGGAGTAAAAATTGGCATGATCCTTTTGGAAAGCAATTTATCAATATGTTTTTTACTTATGTAAAAGTAATTGGGAGGCAGTGACAAAACAAGAGTTTGGGAGTTAAACACACCTGCACTCAAATCATGTGGGTCTTATTAATTCTGTGAGCTTACATCTTTTCTGGGGGAAAAAGATGTTTGGCCAGAACCAACTTAAAAATACAGTTTTGGAAAAAAGATGGCAGCCAAACCAATTAGATGACTTAATTTGAATCCTCTGAATGAAGTTCTAGGTTCATTTTAATAATGCGTCAACCGTTTAAGTATGGGAATGGCAACTTTAACAATTTCAAGCCACTTTTGACAGCAAGTGGGAATTTTACAAGATATTTTCCAACAAAGTTTGCAGTAACCTTCTCAGGCACGTTGTTTTGATGAAGGTGACTCAACCTCAGACTTCCAAGTCCTTTCGGAGCAAATCAAATACTATTTTGTGAACCCATTACCAATTCCTAGCATCAGAAAAAAGGTCCGAAGACACAAAATTCATGGCCTGAAGATCACATTACAAAGTACCCTTAGTGGTGCAGGTAAGATATTCAATGGTATCAGGTGATTGGCTGACTTGAAAAAGAACGATGGGAAGACAGGATAGGGACAGACAGCAGAAAATTTCAGCCTGGCACCAAAGGAAACAGAAAAGCTGTCATGGGAACAGGACCAAGACTTGTGAGCCTCTTAGGCAGCCAAGATCTCCCTAGTTCCTGAAAAGACTTGGCTGCCCAAAGGAAATTTTCAAAGAGCCCAAGTTTTATTTCAAGATGGTGTATATGCCCTATCAAGAGCATTTTCTTACACCACACGGTGACTTGGACCTGTACAAGAAGCTTGGTTCATTGCCTCATTCAGCCGAGCCCAAACAGGTAACATCAAGCTAGTGTTAGCCCAAGTTTCATACTCAGGGGCTGTAAGAATCATTGAAAAAAGAGTTCATGATTTAAACAACCTTTTATCACTATGTGAACATGATCCCTCTCCAGCATCTTTGTGAGCAGCCATCAACCACTTCTGCAGAGTCATCAGAGTAATGGATTAATGATTTCCCAGAATAAGTCTGAGATGATGTACAAACCTACATCATGGAGAGCTCATCCCCAGCCAGAGATCCTCATCTACTCTTGATAAAGCAAAAGCCACCATTGATCCTGTACTGAGATGGCTGGACATGCCTGGGAAAAGGAGCCCAGAAGAGCTAAATGGTGACTGACCTACCAGTGTGGGCGACTGCAGGATACTTGGGGTGAAGGCCAATCCTAGTCTCCAGTGGTGAGAAGAATTTGACCATAAGGTCCCAAGGACACAGCCAGGTCAACTAGCATCTTAAGGATACAGCCAGTAGGAAAGTAATCTCTGTTGGGTTTAGCCATCATGAGCAATACCTTACAAGCAGGAGACTGACAACAACCCCAGTGCTCCATGAACCTCCTTGGGGAGTTTAACACACTCAAGCTCTCAGCTACACCCGACCCACTCCAGGCCCAGGCCCTGGTACCTATTTACCAAAAGGATACAATGTACCACTGAGGTTACTAACACTGTCCATCCTTGCCTTGCCCTGTCACCAACATGACCTAGCAAGTACAACAGTAAAACAAGAGCAGAGGGAAGGTAGGGTTTGGGGCCAAGGGGAGGGTGGAGGGTGGCACTCATACTTTGTTATCAAAAAACACAATACATACAGTGTGCGTATGTGTATCTTGTGGAATATATATAAATGGTACTTCAGTTCACACAGAATGACACAGAATATGTATTTATATGAATTTAATAAAATTACCAGTATTTTGAAGCACTAATGTGCTTTTCGTCCAAAAATTCAAATTACTTCAAATTCAAATTAATCTCTATAGCTATGTGTGTTTTTTTTTAATCTGAAGGCAGAAATATCTAGAATAGCCAATTTCAAAAGGAATTCAGGTGGCACAGTGTAGCTGATAAGCACATGTGGAATATGGTCTGTTATTTAGATTTCCTTTCTGACAGCTTGTCCAGGTCCAGATGGAAGAATTGTTTAAAAAATATGAGGTTCTTGGGACTTCCCTGGTGGGCCAGTGGTAAAGAATCTGCCTTCCAATGCAGGGAACGTGGGTACGATCCCTGGTCAGGGAACTAAGATCCCACACACCGTGGGGCAATTAAGCCCACATACCACAACTACTGAACCTGAGTGCCTCAACTCGAGAACCCACATGCTACAAACTACAGAGCCCACGTGCTCTGAAGGCTGCACACCACAACTACAGAGCCCACATGCCCTGGAGCCCTTACACCACAACTAGAGAGTGAAAACCCGCATGCCACAACTAGACAGAAGCCCGTGCTGTGACGAAAGATCCTGCATGCCACAACTAAGACCCCATGCAGCCAAAAAGAAAAAAAGAAAAAAAAAAAAAAATGAGGTTCTAAATAAAGATCTAAGGGGTACATTGAGACTACATTTGAATAAAAACAGCTACTGATTTAGAAATTCATTTACTGATTTAAGAGGCTGAGATGTATAATGAATGTAAATTTCATTAGAGAGATTCTTTTTTAGATTATTGTACAAAGTTTATTATTAAAAGTATCCCATAGCTTATTATTACATTATTATTTAACTTTTATATTAAAATTTACAGAGTATTAGCTAAGTTATAAAGATACAGTTTTAATCTCTTGGTTTCTCTTATTCTTGCCTGTATTATGGTGTGAAATCCAACACTTTCAAGTGGAGTTTGGAAATTTATTTCAGTTCTTTCATTCATATTGTATCATTTTGTCTGCTATGGTCCAAATGTTTAAGTCCCTCCCCAAATTCATATTTGAATATTTGAACCCAAATGTGGTGGTATTGGGAGATGAGGGCTTAGCTCATGAGGGTGGAACCCCATGAATGGGATTAATTAGTGTTCTAGTAAAAGAGACCCCACAGAGCTTCCACCATGTGAAGACACAGTGAGAAGGCACCTGCCATGAATGAGGGCGTAGACCCTCCATGGACAGTAAGTCTGCCAGCACCTTGATCTTGGACTCCCAGCCTCCAGAGTGTGAGAAATAAGTGTCTGCTGTGGGTTTTTGCTACAGTGGCCCAAGCGGACTCAGATGCTATCCTAACAGAATGAAAGCTCTTTGTTATAGACAAACTAACATACTCTAACTCTGGTGAGAAAATAAAGAATGCAAAGATAAAAAGGGAAAGAACCCAAATAGCAAGTTTTGTTTAAAAAGCCAAGGAGACCTAGCCTAGTTTTTATTGCTATTTGCTTCCTTTTGCTTCACCCCCACTATGCACATGCACATACACACACAAATATACACACATTTCTATTCACTTTTTTGGGGTGGGTAGGTAAATGAAGGACATGACTCCTCATTTTATGCTCACATGGTCTCTGGATAATCTTTTGAACAACCGATTTTTGTACTTCTCAGAACTCCAGAACTTTTCAACCACATCTCTCACTTCCAGGCAAAAATACAAAATGCTGAAAACATCCCAAGGAAGCATCATCTAGACTTTTTTTAGAGTAACACCGTGGCTTAGTTGACACGTGCCACTTTTTTTCTCTTACAGTTAAAAAAGTCTGATTTTTGCTAAAATTCCAACTCTCATTCTATATGCTGCTGTTTTGAGGAAGTCACAACATTTTCCACTTAAGGCAATGTTAAATAATTCCCTTTACTCTCCCTGAAGCACTAAAAGTCACAGTGGTGTGTATTTAAGCTTACATTGTTATGATTACTCTTTAGAACTGTTGGAGTCTCAGTTAAAGATTCACAGCATTTTGAGATAAACCTTTTCTCCAAGATATCCACCTGTGCCCCACTCCAGACTGTGAGCCCCTCCTGGAAGGCCTCTGGGCACTTTCAGGCCAGGAGATCAAGAAAGACCCAGACATACTTACTCTAAAACAAAACAAAAACCAGTGCTAAATCAACACAAGAGACAAAGATTGCTGAGGCTGCCATTCAGTGAAAGTCAAAATCACTAACCACCAGCAGTGGTGGAGCATCACGGGAAGGCCTAGTGGTTTCCAGTGTAACCAGGGAAGCCCAGGGCCTCCTTAGGGTTCCAATCAGCAGTCTGGTTTCCCAATTCATGTGCTTTCGTTATGAGACCTGGTGAGAGATGATTCTCACCAGGAAGCCTCACGTTTACTCATTCCCATAAATATTGGTCGCACCACCTCATAAAGCTCCATGGAGACTATACTGTATGTCGGCATAATTAGACATTTTCTTCAACTGTGCAAATGGCTTTGGGAAACTTCACTGAAAGCCTCTGAAGTACCAGGGTGATGATATTAATTACAGGCCTTTGTGGCTATGATATGGGAAATCCATCCCAAGAGAATATGTGTTCTTAGATACGGCAGACCAATTATATCAATTCAATCCGAGGAGGCTGTTTTTCACTTGTTTGATGTCTATTTATAGTAACAGTAATGCCCCAAACCTTAGATTTATAAGATTTTTTTTCTGCAGAGCTCCAAGTGTTTCATGGGTGTCTCTTAATCTGAGGATATGGCCTCACTTACTGTAATCACCTCCAGTGAAAACTCAAGACCAATGCACCATGCAACCATGAGCCCAGCCCACAGGGCAGACAGACCTGAGCCCGTAGAGCACCGTCCCATCGGGGTGGAGGCGGATCATGCGGTTCTTCACTGTCACTCCATGCACAAATGACTTTTTGTCATTTAAGAAATATGTGTCAGGCACCCAGAGCTGGTCAGCCACTCGATTGTCCAGCGTGAGGTTGAGAGGGATCCCAGAATAGGCGAGCCTTTTATCTCTCCAGTATTGTTGAAAATACATGGTCAAGGTGTAATCCTGGGGAAAAAAAAAGAAAAGAAAAAAATGAGTTTGTGCTCAGCCGCAGGCCTGTTTCCTCCACAACTGGCCCAATTCAGGTTGGAATCCAGGAGAAATGGATGTTATTTTCAGATAGAGTTAGGAAGCAGTGGTTGCTTTCTTGTAAACACAAATACTAGTTTTAATAGGTGTACATCATGTCTATAAGTTCTCTGTTTTATTTAGGTAAGAAGCAGACTATACAAATTGGCATTTAAGAGATAACTTAGAAATAAAGGCCCCCAAAAAAGTCATCATAAAATCAGGGTGCTGGCAGAGAACCCGTGTGCTGGCCTAGGTCCTCCTCCTCCCACCAGGCAAACCTAGGCCTGAGCTGCCCATGACAGGCCAGGCCTGGCTACAAATTATCTGCAGTTAGATTCCTCCTCTCCTTCTGCCCTCCACACAGCTGTAAATAGAAAACCTCTGGAATAGAAACACCAGTTGGAGACACCATGACCTGTGGGGGGGTCTCTACACCTCATGCATCACATTTTCCTTTCCTTCTAGGTTGCCATTCTACACTACACAGCGATTTCTACACTAACTGGGACATGTCATCACCTCTAGAGGATGACATCTAGAGAAAATGGGACTAAAACCGGATGTGGGAAGAGGGAGCCAGGGGCAATGCAGACCCACAGGCTTGCCAACAAAATAAGAAGCAAAATAGGCAGATGACCCCATGTTTTTGTTTTGCAGAGAAGTTAGTGCAGTAAGAAAGTGGGAAAAAAGACAAATCAGAGGCTGAGCATGGAAATTCTATTTTAAAATTTCTGTTCTTTTTGGCAATCACTGTTCAAGTCTAGAACGATCAGGTCTAAAAATCTGGTCATAGTCACTGGACATCCTAAACCCTGTCGTGGAAGGATACAAGCTGAAAATCCAAAGGTGAGGTGGTAAACCCTTCAACCAGGGAAGGAGAAATCACTGTTGTTACAAGCAGGAGCGCCTGAGCTCATGCACCGGCAGAGCATGTCTGCAACACCCTTGCTTTGCAGGCAGTGAGAGGCGGGATGACAAATCAGCTAAAGAATCCATCCCAGACAGGCAGACTCTTCTTGCTGCCTCACAGGGCGGTTCTCAGAGCTTGCTAACCCAATAACACCCATCTGTTACTGATTGCAAGAGTGCTGGGCACAGGAGCCTCCAAAATGACAAAGTACACTTGTGCTCCTCTCCAGGTGCTGTCACAGACAAGGAAGTGACAAAACCAATACGTACTAAACAACTACAAACAAAAGAAGTTTTAAGCTATAGGGCCCATAAAAAATCAGAGAGAGAGGGAAGCAAAATATGCAAATAGCCTGGGGAGTCTATTGACATTTTATCTGCAACTTGAAGGAGAGGCAGCTTTTGAGTGGATGAGAAGAAACGGGAATTTTTTCCTAGTCACCTACATGGCAGAGGTCTGTGCCTGGTATTAACTGTGTGAAACCCCCTACACACAAAAAAACCCCACCACCAATTAAAGATTCTCACAAAGCAGGTGGTATTGAAGATAGGCCTTGGTCAGCTAGACACGAGGTAGGGGCATGAAAAGTCATACAAAGACCGTTGTTTTTACTGAATTGATGAGAAACCCCAAGGAGTGTAGTTTTGCTGGAACTTGGTGTGCAAGAGGAGGAAAGTAAAGAGTTGTGGGCAAGGCAGGACCCTGTGGCAGTGACCATAAAGTGGAAACACTCAAACACCAGCTCCAAAGCCAATGAACACTGAAGGTTTCCAAGTAGCAAGTGACATAACCATGTGTATTGAACATGTCATTTATTTTCTGATTTCTCATGCTTTAATCTCTGGACCCTGGAGGGACTGCCTTCCCTCCCTCTAGCTCCTAGAGAGAGCAAACAACTCTGCCAAGCGCTGGATTGTACTTTTCATATGCAAACCAACCACCCCAGAGCTCATACCCCGAGCTGCCTTCTTTTTTTTTTTTTTTTTTTAACATCTTTATTGAAGTTTAATTGCCTTACAATAGTGTGTTAGCTTCTGCTTTATAACAAAGTGAATCAGTTATACATATACAATATGTTCCCATTTCTCTCCCCTCTTGCATCTCCCTCCCTCCCGAGCTGCCTTCTTTATTAGGTTCTCACACTCCAGGCCAGTGCCTCATTCCACATTCAGGTACCAGGCAACTAAGGATACTCTAGGTTCCAGGGCCTACTTTAATTATTCAAACTAGCCAATCCTAAGCCTGCTTACCCAGCCTGGCCATGCCCATTCTTTCCATGGAAGCTACAATAAAGGCCACTCTCTGTGACCTGCCCTGGTGCTTCCCCAGGCATCCCCTCCACCATGGCATGGCATGCCCCCTTCTCCTGGGGTCTGTGGGTGACAAACTCTCTTTTCAATGACAGCTGTCTCCTGATCTGTTGGCCTTGCCATACCTGAATAGTAATAAGACTGTTTTAAACTCAAAGCTGTAGGTGAGGAAGATCAGTTTTGCAATGGTGAGTTCACTGGGTAAGACGGATGATGAGCAAAGGCCTCAATGAGTGGGAGAGCTTGTTGATAGGTGATGAGGGAGGACAGAGAAAAGGGGTGCTGGTTAGGAAGTCACAGATAGTAGGCTTGATGTAGACCCTTGGGATGCAAACGGCCTGTAAAGTTCGCAATCATGCCCCCCACATTACCATTAACTTAAGTTAATGCAGGTGATGCATTTTAACTGAAACATGCAAAGTTTTGGTGGCATAACAAGACAGAGATAAATTAGCAGGAGCAGCTAAAGGATTTTCAATTTAAATATAACCCTCCAAATTGCATTCTTATTGAAATAGAAGTTTCATCTTTCTCTCCTGGTTTCTAAGCTCTCATCCTACGCCTGAGTTGTGAAGTCTAGCACTGCTCTCCCATCTCCCTTCCAGCTGGCATTCACATGGGCTGCCATGAGGGTGGAGGCACTGCCATGTGTCAGTTGGCCCTGGGAACCCAGTTGTCATTCACAGTCTGCAAGCTCAGGATCAGGTTCTAATTTTGGATTCTGCTGCTCTCCACAGCATCAGCAGCACCTCTCAGTTTTGGTCTTGGGTGTTCGCTGAGTGACTTGAGTGGACTGCGGTAGGGGAGAGCTTAGGTAACAGAGGGAGAAAAAGTAGTAGTACTTAAACCCAAATCTGCTGCAATGGGCTGTGCCTCGGAAAGCAAGGGCATCATGAGATCAGTGGGACACTAGTCAATATCCCACTTCGTTCTCCTGCAGAGAAAGAAGAGGCAGATGAAGGAAAGGTGACTCTACAGGAACAAGCCCCCTCTGCTCTCTTGTGCAGTTGGGGGGCAGCTAATGGGAGACTGTGCCACTGGGGGGCCACGGCGCTGACTCCTGGGAGGGGTGGTGAGGAGCATCACACACACTACCAGCAGCAGCTAACGTGGGCTGGCAGCAAGTGCCAGGCCTCATGCTATATCATCTTATTTAAATACAAGGCAGAGATTACTGCTGTTCTCATTACCATCCCAATCAATGAAGCAAGAAACATTTAGAGAGCTCAAACAATTTGCCTCCCCACCCCCCATCCCATTAAACACAAGTAACTGGGGGAATGCGGGGTCTGAAGTTGAGGCCGCCTCCCTCCGGGAGCAGTTCTCAGCCTCACAGCTCTAGGGTGAGGTTCTATGCAGCCAAATAAACCAGCCTGGTGGGCGAGGTCTGCAAAGATGCCCCTGAGAGTGGAGGATGCAGCCACGTACAGTAACATATTTTTGAAGCGGAGTAATAAGAAATATGGCACCACCAAAGCCCCTCATCCTTGCAGACACTGAGCACAGCTACTCTGTAGACAGATGCCTTGTGAAGGTCTGTTTCCTCCGAGGAGTCCCAGAAAAATTGCTGGTTTCCAGGTTTGGAGTGATGTGGCGGGGACCAAGGAACACAGCCATGAAGAGATGCAATCTGTATGGATTGGAGAGTCTGCCAGGGTTGGATTTGAGTCAGTCCTCAGAAAAAGAAGAGACCTTGAGACTGTAAAAGTTCCAGGAATCCACAGAGATCCAGATGACAGTGGACTAGGGGTAGAAAGCAGGAATCCTGGACTCCTCAGGGAACATAAGGTAGAAGTGGGGAAGTAAGCTTTTGGTCTTTGACCTTAGCACTGGAGGTGGACTCAGGTGCCGTCTGCATGGAAACTTGCTGGTGTGAAAAGCAGCAGAGAGATGAGACAGGGCTGCGAGGGGTGGAGCCTCTAAAATAACAGCCAGGCAGAGGCCCTGTGCTGCTGGAGCTCGTGCTGGGGCACTAGACACCAAGATGAGACAGACGGGGTGCTGCTCACAGAATCAGCCACCACACCACCCAGTGCTGGTGAGCCCCAGGATAGCACAAAGGGAAGAAGAGGCAAAGAAGGGCGTGGCCCCACAGGGCCATCTTGAGCCTTCCTTGCCATCTTCCTTGGGCGTCATCCCCAAACATGGTGCAGCTGAGGGAGACTCGAGACGGAAAGAAAGGGGACACGGCAGAGACCCTGAAGTGGCATTTCTCAAAGAAAGGGCTTTCGGGGGCTCCAAGGGTCATGGGGATTAGAACCAGGCAGCACTGGTTTGATGGCGATGGTGAGCATCTCCATTCCTGGGCCTTTGTTGAGCTTACTGTGTCTCTTTCATCTTTTCTGCTCTGTGGCGTGATCCACCTGGGTACAGGGAGGAGTCTGCAGGTTCACGGCACGGTGAAAGGGACACCAGGTTGAGAGGAACTCGTGCTTGTCTCCTCCTTCCCCACCTCCACCCTTTGCAGGGAGACTGCAGCTCCAGGAGAGACAGTGGGGAGGAGCAGGGAGTATGGAGGAGAGGCATGGGGGAAGTGGGAGTCTGGGAGGAACGGGCAGGAGGGGGTAGTGGGCATTGGGAGCAGTGGGTGCTGGGGACCAGCAGGCCCCTCTCTGGTGCCAGGGGCTTACTTAGATTCGCACACACAAAGAAGACACAGTGGTCTCCATGCACTGATTCTTGGCTGTGGCACACCCAGCCAGATCAGCACATCTAGACAGAGCATGTTGGCAGAAGAAAGAGCAGGTACCGGCCCAGAGATCAGGGTTTACAGAAGCAGCAGCTGCCAGTAGGGCTGCAGTAACAGGGCCCTGTGTCCCAGAGAAGCAGAATCTCCTCTTTTGCAGGTGGGACCCCCATAACCTCCACTCTGCACACCACCCCCACATTCTTCAGACCTGCTGCAGAATCTAGCTCACAAAGCTCCTTTGGTTATAATCTGATATCATTTGATTTTAGAAGACCATGCTTTGGGTGAGGGTTGAGATTTGTAGTACTTCAAGCATTTATAAAATACCCTCCTATAAATTAATTAATTGACATACTGGTTGTGTGTGCACGAATACTGACTCACACCCACTGTGTTAGCAGATGTGTCAACAGCCCTGGGCACCCTGAGAACACCCGGCTTCCGGTTTAGGTGCAGATCCAACCATGGAATGGGGCTGGTACCAGGTACTTGGGAGGCCTTGAGTAAAAGTATTGATTTCCTAGGAGATGGGATTCACTGGAGAGCTGTCAGGCAGTGAGAGGGAAAATGCAAGCGTATCCTCATCCAGAATTCTCCAGGCCACTGAGAACTGGGACCTTCTGGTGTATAATGCATAAACGTGAGTTATTCAGTTAGAATTGGTTTGAACTAAGATAGTTCATCAAAATCATTAGGTAAGATAAAATGCCTGGAACACCTCTCTCTCTCTCTCTCTCTCTCTCTCTTTCTCTCTCTCTGTATTATAAAAAGCTTATGATGAACTTGGAATCAGCATGAAGAAATATTCAGGAATTGTATTCAAAACAAAGAATCTTTCTTAAAAAGAATCTCACAAACGAAAGCATTCAATTAAAGGGCCATTTATTCCTGGGGCTTCTCTTAGGGATGGTAAAGCTCTTTGATAACTAAATGAACTCAGGGCCCTCTCCACTCTCTCTCTCTGTTTACACGGGTGTATCAAATCAAACAGCATGAAACCCTGAAGTCCAGCTAGGCCTGTCCCTGAAGGCTTTACACTGCCTTCACAAAGGGACAGCAAATACTAGTAGGTGGGGTTCCATAAGCTTGAAAATCATTTGTTTAGAATTTGTGTCATATTTTCTCATTGAAAAAACATGACACAAGGGTTGCTAGGTTTTACGCCAGATTACAAAATTCCATTTCATGCAAAAGTCAGACGCCACAGTTTCTGTGTAAGACACCAGCCCAGCCCAGGGTCCCGTGGTTGGGAGCAAGTGGGCTGAGGTAGCAGAGGATGGGGCAGGGAGAGGCGAGGGGCAGGCAGGAAGTCTGAGGGGGCTGGGAACAGGCATTCAGGGGCCAAGCATTTATGCATAGGTGACTGTCCTTTTAAAATATCCTGAGAATATACGAACAGCAGTGGTAACAACAAATAACAACAAAATAAAACCTTTAGGTGTATAACTCAAGTAGCTCAAATAAATTTCAATAAGAGATAAACAATAACGTTTCTTCTTGCTTGTGGAAATTTGTTGGTATTTATCGCATTAAAATGACAAGAATACATATTCGAAAGTGGAAACACTGCTCATTATTCTGCAGTTAGGTAATTGACTAGATTTCCTCAGCACAGGAAATGAAAAAATTTACTAACCCTGAGAAAGAAATGCAATCTCCAAGCCAAATTTAAATATTTAACTGCAGCTGTGAAAGCCACAGGACACCTGCATTTGCTTCTGGTTCAGCAAGTTTACTTACGAGACAAAAACTCACAGGTAAGTTGTTCTCAGGTCAGGGAGGACAGAAAATTATTTTGAGAAGCTTATATAAGCCCTGGATGGTGGAGGCTTCCTTTGCAGGCATTTCTGCAACTAAAATTAGGCTGAGGGAATCTTGGCACTTCTGTTACCAAGATTTATTTAGACGATCCTAATCCATTCCTTTTAATGGCCTAAAAATGAGTATCCAACACTGCATCCATCTCCCCTCCCACAACAGACTTCGCTGGTACCTAGGTTTCCATTTGTTGAATCCATGTGGTTGGAACCCAGCAGAACCCTGCAGGCCACCCCGCTGCCGAACCAAGAACAAAGGCCCCTCCATGTCCCCTGCCTTTTGTTTGTAGAAAAACGTACATCTCCCAGGCCTCCCTGAGTCACAAAAGAGCAGGCTCAAGCAGTTAATGATCAGGACAATAGAGTCACAGAATCCTTCAGTTTCTGATGCACATTCCTGAGTCGTTGTACAGATACTATAACTGCCACCAGGGGGAACAAGCTAACTGCGTGATGACCAGACTGTAGCTATGACATAAGCTGCTCCATCTTGAGCAGTACTAAATCTATGGCTAGCACAATTCCAAGAACTGGCCTTAAGAGAATGGGATTAACATTATTGCTCATAATAATCTATACCTTTGTGGGCATCAAAATATTATAGCTTGTTCTGCCCATATATGTAAGCAGGCAACTAAAATTGTCAGTAAAGACATTGTACAGACCCGTGTCTCGACATCCTCCACTCTAAGAATATAGCACCCTATGTCAGCATGAAGAAGTTACAGAAGGCAGACCTTCATCCCTAATCCCATAGAAATGGAATGATGTCTGACAAGTGTAAGCAGCTCTTGCTCCTTTCCTGTTTGCCCATTTCTGTTTCCCTCAGGCCTTAATTATAAAAATGAGATCACTAGGTAACATTTAACCTAACTCCTGATTTTGCTCTATTGAAGGTACACAATGCCTTGCCTAATCTGTTGATTACTTTCCTGGATTAAATGAAGTAAGAATGAAGAACTAAGTAGGTAAAGAATGACTGACTCTTTACGCCCAGCTTCCCCCTTAGCAAATTTGCAGGTGGACCACGTGGGCAAGACAGCTTCCACAGGAAAATCAGAGGTCAGCAGCTCTGCACACAGTGGAAAAATGATGAAGAATCTGACCTCCTAACTTAATGATTAACTGTGATTGTTTCTCCTTTTTACCTTTAAAAATTGTCATGACTGAGCAGAATGTTTGCAGTTGGTCTCAGAACATGAGTCCACCTTCTCCCCAGATTGCTGGCTTTTCTGATTAAAGCAACTTTCTACCAACACTTGCCTCTCAATTATTGGCTTTTGAGTGGCGACCATCCGAACCTGAGTTTGGTAACATGGTGATCTATGAGAATAAAGCAGGACCACCTCCTTCTGATCCCCTCTCCTCCTCCCTCCCTCTGCCTCAAGCCTTCACTGAGTATCTACTACAGGCCAAGAACCTTGCTGGGTGCTATGGACCCAGAGATGAGGAGGATATCATTTGTACATTTAAGTAGCTCACATTCTGGTGGGGTATTCATCAAATCAAATCAAGTAAAACTAAAGTGATTAAGAGAAGGCGCTTTGCACTCAAACATGCCCAAATCTCAAGTCTACCTCCTGTTGGCTGGGCAAAGGTGGGTGAGCCTTTTCACTATAAGCCCATTTACCCATCTGGGAAGTCTGCCTGTCACACACTCTGAAGTGATTAGCATCACAGAGGGCACACATGAGGAGCCAAGAAATGTACAACAATGCAAAAGAAGTGTATATTTAAGGAATATCTACTAAGTCTGTAGCTGGCAGGGGAGGAAGCTGGTGTGCAAATGCAGAGGAAGATTGCTGAGGCTTTCTGGTCTTCATATAGCTATTATACCTGCCGAAAGGCTCATAGTCTGTAATTTTTATTCATCCACTTAAATGCTAAATATATTTAGAATATGAACTAGTTACCTCTGCATGAAATCTGGATGGGCTGCTGAAAATAGTTACAAGTTCCCCAGTCCTCTATAGCCATCTGAAAAACTGGCATAGGACATAAATTATTTTGAAAATTTGGCTTTCTTTTCATGTATGAAAAGATACCATAGCTATTTTTCTATGTAAGTCCAGTAAGTTTGAAATGCAAAATGATTATACTGACCTACATTCAAAGGACAAAAAACTATGTAGTATCAGAAAAAATCGAGAATTCAACCTAAACAAATGAGAACCAGGAAAATTTAAGAGAGATGTCCTTGGCTAAATAAATCTCCAGTAGGGGCTAGTTTGCAGGAGGTGGTGCAGCAGGACACTTTAGACCACCGGGTCAGCTTCTTGCCCTGTGCCTTACCTGGAAAAGTTACCTAATCGCTCTGAGCCTCAGCAACCTCATGTGGAAAAATGAAACTAAAAATGCTCATTTTACAAAAGTGCTCTAACAATTAATTGAGCTAACAAAGCTTAACACAGTGCTTGACTCATAATAGGCATTTGGAAAATTATACATTCTCTTCCCTCATCCTAGAGCAGCGCCAGTCATCCTCCCAAAAGTCCCCCAGCACCTGATGAAAAAGGATCCTCTTTATCAGGTGGGCCCCCAGCCCAATGCTCCATGCCAAGTACACACCAAACTCTAAAAAAAAAAAAAAAAAAAGAAACCTACTGTTCTCTATTATCCCAAGATGCCAGAAAGAAAGACTCAGCCTAATACTTTGGTGTAGAATTCTCAGCACCACCCGAAGGAGTCCTCACTCTTTGCTTCTAAAATCCCAGGTTCCATCTTCTACTCAGTATCCAAATGCAAAAGATGCAAGATTGTTTCCTGAAATGTATCAGGTTACTAGATTTTTCCATAAAACATTTTTTCTGCTGTGAAATATGTTGAAATTACAAATTTAAATTAAACACAAATTTGTAAAACAGCTACAGCACTAATAAAAATACCAAACCAGTCACCCTGCCAGGCCTGATCTGCTGTGGCTAATCTGACCTTCAGGTGTTCCAGGGCTTACCTCCCACCTACCCCTCCCCATTTTATGATCAATTGACCCCTCTGTATACAAAGAGCATTTCACTAAGTGCCCCTGCACAGCCCCCTTTAACTGTAAAATTGATTCTCCCAAACTGAGCATCAAGGAACCAGGAGCAAGAAGCATCTCCTATTCTTAACTCCAGCCTCCAGGTTTTTGTTCCTCCATCAGTGTCTCTGGCCTATTTCACTTTCCTGAGATGTCCATGTATGGATCCAGCACTTTCTGAATCTTTCCATCCAGATGCCCCACATGTAAACCAAGTTCAATGTGTCTAAAATTAACTCATTATCTTTCTACCCCAAATCTGTTCCCCATTCTCTGCTAGCATCTACCCACTTTCTGAACCAAACCAAAAACAGGCTATACACCAACCTCTTCTTTCTTTCACATCTGAAATCCAGGATTCATTCAGTCACTGGGTTCTGTTGACCCTATTTCCTAAATACCTTCCACATCTAGAACTGGATCATGAGTCAGCAGCAGCAGTAGGAGGGTCGGCAGTGTTTCCACTAGTGTCCCCATGACAATGGATTAGAGATGAGCTCCTGGACTCCCAAACTGCACCTCAGAAGAATGCTTACCTATGGTGTCTGGAGTAGGTTGAGTCCAACACCAGACCTCAGATATATTATGGGTTAAACAGAAGAATATACAAGATGACCAAATGTCTCACACTCCATATGGGAACAGATGTTCTAACCCAGCACAAATATTGTATGAATGAGCTTTTGGAATGTATTATAAACTGGGGAGAAGTCATTTCATATTCTGCTTTATTTTAAATGAGTATTTATCTGAATAACATTCATTAAAGACACCAAACTGTTCAGGAAATTTTATATATATATATATATATATATATATACACATATATTTACACATATATATATATATAGTCTGCAACATGTGTGTGTGTGCATAATCAGATACATAGTTTTATTTTCCAGCAGCTATCTTTGATTAATAGGTTTCCAAGGAGGATGCAATGACTCAAATATGTCATTTATGCAAAGGTGCTCCAAGAACTGGCTGTGAGAAACAGCCATATTGCTTGTGCAAGCTGCCTTCAAAACCTTTATATCTGAAAGATACTCAAACTGGGAGAATATTACACCTGGAGATGTGAGTGATTTGTCCACGTTCTGGTTGTGTGGCATTTCTCAAGCCTCTGTGCTCTTCCCTTGCTTGAGTACAGTGCCTACAGATGACCATGAGGTTAAGAATTCTACATTCTAAAATAGTCATGGCCATCTCTTGGGTTACATGGCTTATAGAGTTCTCATTATTAGACTTGCTGAACTGAGTGTCACTCTGAATCCCTTCAAGAGAGCAATAAGGCAAAAAAAAAAATGTTTCAGCAGAAAGAAGGGTATCTATTTATCATAAAATAGAGGATGAATATTTCCATTTTAAACCAAGAACCCCTCCTATAAACTTAAACTGTGGGTATTCAAATGCACTTTGATTTTATACATGTACCTCTATATCAAGATTTAACACTGGATTTCCCCTCCTCAAAGACGTCATGTGGACTAGTGATGCCACACATTTTAAAGTACTTTCAGTTTCTAAGAAGACATGCTATTTTTAGATAGCAAGTCCATTCATTTCTGAGATCATGTGTATTTCTGGTTTCTACCCAGAACTTGTTAGGTTATTGCTATTAGACAAATCACAATATTAACAACATCACACTTCATATAACTGAAAAATATTGGCTTGATAGTTTTTTTAAATTATTATTAATTTCAACAGAAATATTTGGAAGGGCGTCTCTGCAAGGAATTACATGAAGCAATCCTATCCTCTGGGATATTATAATCATAGCCTGGGTAGCCGGAAAGAAACCATAATGCAGGGTTTCATACAATTAATCAAGTATAGTGCTCAAGGAGGGAGAAACCAAGTGCTACCCTTTAGATAGGAGATGAATGACACTTTGTTCCTGCTTTTTTAAAACTTTTTTTAAATTGAGGTATAGTTGATTTATAATATTATATGTTTCAAATGTACAACATAGTGATTCACAATTTTTAAAGGTTATATTCCATTTGTAGTTATTATAAAACATTGGCTATATTCCCTGTGTTGTACAATATATTCTTGTTGCTTATTTTACACGTAATAGTGTGTACCTCTTACTCCCCTACCCTTATCTTGCCCCTTTCCACTTCCCTCTCCCAACAGGTAAACACTAGTTTATTCTCTATATCTGTGAGTCTGCTGCTTTTTTATATATTGACTAATTTGTTGTATTTTTTAGATTTCACATGTAAGTGATATCATACAGTATTTGCTTTTCTCTAGCTGATTTATTTCACTAAGCATAATACTTTCCAAGTCCATCCATGTCACTACAAATGGCAAAATTTCATTCTTGTTTATGGCTGAGTAGTATTCCATTGTGTGTGTGTGTGTGTGTGTGTGTGTGTGTGTGTGCACGCGCGCGCACGCACCACATATCCTTTATGCATTTGTGTTCCTGCTTTTTGCACTGGGCCCCACAAATCATGTAGCTGGCCCTAGTTGCGAGCAGTCAACTGTCCTTTGTCTTTGACTCATGAGATTTGTGTCTTCTTCCAGCACCCATGAAAGCTGTGGGCAAAATCCCAGACCCATCACTGCTCTTGACACACACTCTCCTGCTTTTCTTCCTGTCCAACTGGCCTATCTTCTTTGCTACTCCTTCTAATTCTTCCTTTTCTTCCGAATGCTAGAGAGCCCAGGACTGCTCTCCCTGTGCCACCATCTACACACTCACTTGACCACACCCTGGTCCCTTCTCTCTGCACTCACTTCCTTAGTGATCTCTTCTAGCTACATGGATTTACATCCTACCTGTATGCTTAGAATTCCCAAATTTATTCTCCAACCCAATTTTTAAATCAAACTCTAGAATCAAGTCAACACATCCAGCTTTAACTGCTAATGTTACCCTCAAAACGGATCCACTTATAATCTTTCCCATTCACTTGGTGCTATTCTGTCCTTACAGTTACTTGAGTCAAAATCTCCAGTCATTTTCACTCATCTATTCTCTCACATTCTATATCAGTCCGTATGAAATTCTGTTGACTCCACATGAAAAGCAGACTGTGGTCCAGCTACTCCTCATCACTGCTGTGGCTGCCCCCCTGGTTATACACCCTTCCCTGGTAGCCTACAGACCAGTTCCCTGCACCTGTGCTCTCCAATGCTCCAATTCTCAACAGGTGACTGTTTAACAATTTAAGTCAGATCATTTGCTCCTGTGTTCAAAACCATACAATGGCTCCTTATTTTATGGAAGTAAAGCCCATGTAGTTGTGCTCTGGCCCACTTACCACCTCTCTGACCTCATCTCCTTTGCTAACTTCACCTCAGCAACAATACCCTCTTGGCTGTTCCTCAAACAACCCAGGCGCTATCCCACCGTAGGCCCTTTCATTAGCTGTTCCTTCTGCCTGGGACTCTCTCTCCCCAGATAACCTTCTGGCTGACTTTCTCACCTTAGTCAAGTCTTTACTCAAATTCACATTTTTAATGAGCCTTCTCTGACAATGGCAACCTTCATCCCTTGCACCCTCCCTTCCTGTCAACCTTGATTATATTCTGTTTGCTATATTTATTTATTATGCTTACTTCCTTTCTCCCATGCTAGAATGTAGGCTGCATGAGAACAGGAACGTTTGTCTGTTTTGTTCACCAATCTATTCCCAGCGCAGTGCTAGGACAGTGCCCAGCACATAAGAGAATTTCATAAACATTTGCTGAATAATAAGCAGAAGTTCTATGTAAACTGGGTTGCCAGTGTGTCCCTTTATAAAAGATCTGCATGTGCTTTCATCCAATGTTCCAGATTGGTTGATAACTTTGGATCACTTTCAGTGAAAATTTCTCCGCAGTTTTAAGTCAAACCCCAAATCGAGATTAGTACAGGTATACGATACAAATTCTCAGGGCAGATGTTTTCCATGCTACCTAAGGCCCAGGTGAGACAGACATTTTCTTATCACCCTTTGATAGTTGGGGAATTTTTTTCTAGACCACCCTTCCAATGGGTGTGTAGCCCCTGAGTGTGCTGCTCTATAAAGACAATTTTAACTCTCTGCTTTGTGGAATTCTTTAGTCTCTCTGTTTCTGCCTGACCACTAACCTCAAGCCACTTGGTTATATAGGGCAAATGACCCCAGGTCTTCAAGTTCAGCTTACAACATTTTCATCCTCAGCTTTCTCTCCAAATAGAATCTCTGTCCTTTTTTGTGGCTCCTGGGGCTTTCTCTTATTTTTCTGTGAATTAAGTGACACATTTAAATGATGTTTGTTATGATTTGTTCACCCTTTCTAATGGTTTTATACTGAGAGTTCTTTAGAATTTACCCCTTCATCATTCACCTGGGACTTGCTTCCATCTCCAACCCAGTCCCAGCAAGGTTGCCTAATGACCTCCAGAGGGCACTCTTTTGCCCTCATCTGACTATCTAAGCAGCTTGCAGCAGGGCTGAAGCCCATTCTCGGGACACTGCTCAGCCTCTGAGACACCTTCCTGGCCTTTCTACTGCACTGGCTGTGGGCTCAGGGCTCCGGTGCCAGCCGCCCTCATCCAGGTCTCAAGGCTCGCCTGCCTAGGCTCATCCCTGCCCTGCCCCCTTCCTCCTCTCTTCCAGGGTGAGCTCATTCATTCCTAAGATGTTTAACTCTTCATTTTTACCTGCAGGCCGGGTATCCCTCTGAGCACTGACTTTCTCCTCAGCCACCTGAGCTCGTGACTGCTCCATCTGGTTGTACCTTGTCATCTTTATTCTTTCTCTTTCCTTATGCCCCATGCAATTCCAGGGCCCACCTCAGCTACACTGAATCAGAATTGCAGGAGGTAAGACCCAGTGCTGGTAATTTTAAAAAGCTCCTTGTGCAATTCTTATTTTTGCATGTTCATATTCTGATCATTATTTTGACTTAAAATTATACTGAACCTTTTAATTTCATTAAAATCAGGAAACTCTCCTTCTATATTTAGAAAGCAGACACATGTGTACCGAAAGGCAGCATGTGGACAGCTTTAGCCATGCACTGCCGTGGAGAGCAGAGTCTGTGCTGGGCCAACTGCAAGAACACAGCCTTCCCGCGTGCTTTCAGATTCAGGTGGATGCTAGGACAGTCTCACTGCAAACCACTTCAAGAAGCTCTGAACAAAACCCAGCAGCTCCATGGCAACAGCTGACATGACAACGGGGAGACGTGGGTCAGGGCCCTAGAACCACAGGTCTCTGACGGGGCTGCAGCGTGGGTGTCTGAGGGCTGCCTCAGAGCATGGATGTTCTGCCTTGTTCCAGGCCCTGATGCCATAAATAACTACAGTCATCAACCCAACATGTGCCATTACCTTCAAACACCACACTGGCGGGCTGTTCAGTAAATTAATAATAGAAATGAATATTCCCGAATATTTATTTAGTACATGTTAAATTTGCTCGCTATTTATATCATTTAATGAAAGATCTTTTTATGTCATATAGTGTATTCACACAGTGATGCATTCATATAGTGTATTTATATAGAAATTTATGTAGCACTCTCATGGTATTCAGACATTCTCGAATATTGAGTTTTTTAAGCTGTTGTGTGATGATTATGCTTATTTTAATTCTTTTAATATCTGCTCCTGGTACATGTAAACAGATGTTTCTAATTATTCCCTTTCACTGCTCATGCACACAACCCAGGCATACACGTGGAAGATTTAGAATTAATGAAGAGAAGGTGAAGTGTCTATGGCGCCAACAGGAATTGTGAAAGGGTGGTTTTGACTGTTAAAATGCCCATGTTTTGCTTTGGAAGTTGGTAAATAAATAGTAAATAAATAAGAACTCTTAAAGTATTCCTAAGGAAGAACATTGTTTGAAGAAAGCAAGTGCTCTCCCTCCACTGGCAGTGTGATCTTGTTAAACATAATATCTGACACTATTCATATTCAAATGAGTCCAAAGGAGTCATGACACAGAGCTGTGGACCAGCCAACCTGACTCTAGCCATTGAAAGCAAAATTTTTTGTAGCAGCCAGATGGAGATTTAAAGTAGCAAAAGGTCTCTGTTCACCAAGGTGCTGGTTAGAACATCAACTGTCAAGTTAATTGTACATTTTCCTGATTTTGTGAGTAATGTTGGATATTAAAATACAGGTTTTCCATATGTGACTTGCTCATGTTGGATAGCAGCTAGACTATTTTTAGTGCGAGACAATAATTCTAAGTGTCCTTTATGTTTCTCATTCCTCTGCAGGCTTTCTCAGAAATCCCGCAACTAAGATTCAGCCACTATGTTACACAGCTTGTAAAGACATTTTTCCTTCCGAGGAGTTTGGAACTGTGCGTGCCCAATTTAGTTATAACGTAACCAAAGATGTCGATCAATTAGTTGCTGTGTTAATCAGAATTCGAGTTTATAATTTATAACTGGCAATATAATTAACAGCTGTTAATTTAATCAGTTGTGATCCACTTGCTTTACATTCACCTTTAAAGCTGTGAAATTGTTGTCACTTAAAATGTACAGGGTGTGATTTCACAAAAGCTACTCTCCTTTTGGTTTTCTCCTGCTGTGTTCTGACTCAAAATTCAACCCCGCAACCCAAAGAGGCCATCTGCACCAAGTTAACCAGAACAGTACTGTGACCTAAAAGATCCTTAGACTTACTTCTCAGCCCATTATCAAATTTACCTTTACGAATGACTACTGTGATGATCTGAGTGCCTTCCAGTGAGGACAGGAGCCAGAGAACTAACGTCTGAACTTGGTCTCTGCACAGGATGACTTCCCAGAACTGCAGCGGGTGTCAGGAGGTTCTGTGGAGCATCTTGACAGAGCCATCCAGCGACCTCACTTTTCAGGGGTTCTTTCCCTCTGGGTCTGGCCAGATGAGGGTAAAGAAGGAGGAAAGGAAATTGGCATAGCTGAGGTTCAAAGATTACGCCAAAGGACAAGGGCACTGGGGTACAGGGCCAGAATGTCCTGTGGAATACAAACTGGTGGTCAGAGTTAACGTTTCCAGAATTATATTTTTGCCCCTCAACTGCCCATGACCAAAGCCACTGGATCTGTGAGGGAGCTCACCTCCCCTTCTGGTCAGTTTTATCAGCACAGGCTGGGAGCCACACCTGAAGAGCCCAAGGGTGGGTGACGATTTCTTCATCCTACTTGTCCACCAGTTCATGGCAGGGCCGGTGCCAGGTGAACTTAGCCTCCCTGGCTGACAGAGGACAGCTGACAGCAAGACGCACATACAAAAGGAACGAGAAACATAAAGGACACTTTGGATCACTATCTCACACTAAAAATAGCCTAGTTGTTATTCTATGTCTATTTACATATATTTGGATATGTCCCCCAAAGCAGTAATAGATAGCCATACCAATATGTAATTTTTAAATATTGTGGGTTATTTGCAAGAAAGATTATCAGTTAGTCAGTGGACAGGCATTTATTAAATCAATTCATTTATTCATGGAGTTATTCAGTCACTGTATTCATTCATTCATCATTTTATATTAATTTATTTACTACATTTGCCTCACCAAGCTTATAAAAATAAATAGTTGTTATGGATTCAGTTCACAAGACATGCAACATTTTTATTTAGAGTCTCTGTTCAAGCCCCATCTCTTCTCTCATCAAAATCTTTCAAAGGTCTGTCTTTCCTTTTCTATCCTTTAATAAGAGATGGCCAGCCCATTGTGAGCACATCCACCAAGCAACCCTAAATCCTTAAGCACAGAATCACTCATTAGAGCAAACTCCGAAAACAGCAGCTTTAGGACTCAGCCGAAGTGTAGTCTTCAGCTGTGGGCAAGAATAATTTTCTTCCCATGGTGTCTTCTAACTCCCTCGCAGTACACCGAGGTCAGTGCTGTTGCCATTGCACTCCTGCTGAGCATGGGGACATGCTGGAACCAACACGGGACCCAACAGACATCCTCTGGGTCTAATGATGACATGCAAGTGTGCTGCAGAGGTTCACCCTGCAGGGATGAACAGCCTGTGACGTGAACAGGCTGTGGGCTGGGAGCAGCCTGTTGGTAACTTGGTCTGGACTCCACGGTACAACTTTCTCACTCTTTTGTTACTTTTTCATGAATTTATCCAACAAACATCCGTGTATGACATTGCCCATACACAGGAGAGGGAATTCAAAAGGATAATAAGACACTGTCAGTGTCTAATATAACTGGTGCCCTTATAAAAAGGGGAAACTTGGACACAGACACTACACAGGGAGAACAGCTGTGACCATGAAGGTAGAGACTGGGGATTCTTCTACAAGCCAGGGAACACCAAAGATTGCCAGAAAACCATGAGGAGCTAGGAGAAGGGCATGGAACAGATTCTCCCTAACAGCCCTCAGAAGGAACCAATCCTGCTGACACCTTAATCTTGGACTTCCAGCCTCCAGAACTGTGAGACAATACATTTCTGTTGTTTAAGCCACCTGGTCTGTGGTGCTTTGTAATGGCAGCCCAAGCCATTACAAGCAGACAAACATACTGCCACAGTCCATGAAGGGTGGCGATGGCAAGAGAAAATTGTGAATGCCATTAGAATACCTATTATTAAAAAAAATGAGATAACAAATGCTAGCAAGGATGTGGAGAAAAGAGAACCCTGGTGCACTTTGTGGGAATGTAAACTGGTACAGTCACTATTGAGAATAGTATAAAGGTTCCTCAAAAAATTAAAAGTGGAACTACCATATGATCAAACAATCTCACTTCTGGGTATATACCTGAAGAAGATGAAATCACTATCTCAAAGAGGTATCTGCACGCCCATGTTCACTGAAGCATTATTTATAACAGCCAAGATATGGAAACAACTTAAGACTGAAAGATGAATGGATAAAGAAAATGTGGTGCACACACACGCGGGCACACACACACAGGGTAGAATATTATTCAGCCATAAAAAGGAGGAAATCCTGCCATTTGCGACAACATCATGGACCTTGAGAGCATTATGCTAAGTGAAATAATTCAAGACAGAAAAAGACAAATACTATATGGCCTCACTTATATGTGGAATCTAAAAACTTTGAACTCATAGAAACAGAGAGAGCAGACTGATGGTTGCCAGGGGCTGAGGGATGGAGCAAATGGGGAGATGTTGGTCCAAGGGTACAAACGTCCTGTTATAAGATGAATAAGTTCCAGGGATCTAATGTACAGCATGGTGATTTTAATGAATAATAGTTAATAACACTGTACTGTGTTCTTGAAAATTGCTATGAGAGTAGAGTTTTAATAGTCTCACCACCACAACAAGAGAATGGTAACTATGTGAGGTGAAAGATGTATTAACTAACCTTATTGTGGTAAACATTTCGCAATATATATGCATATCAAATCATCACATCGTACACCTTAAACTTACATGATGCTATATGGGGAGGAAAAAGTAAATATTCCCCGGCCATTTTAAATACACTTTTAAATAAACAAAATGCCTCCTCCCGCAAAAAAAAAGAAAGAAAGAAGTGAATGTGTTTGGGAGAAATTTAGGCAATAAAACAACAGTATCTTCGTGATGGTTTGTACGGGGCGGGGGTGGGGTGGTGAAGGAAGCATTAAGTAGAAGGCAGGCCAACAAGGAGAGGCAATTCTATCTAATCAGCTTGTGATGGCATTTGCAAGACAATTTTAATCTATAGTAAATCTATAGATTAAACTATAAATCTATAGTTTTCTAGTAAAACTAGAAAATGAGCTTAAAAGAAAAAATTTAAAACACCTGTAATATCTCCAATCAAATGCCACCCTTGGTCACAACATTTTCATCAAACAAGGAATACATAACTTTCCTTTATGTGAGTTTCTATTTTCTTTTAATTTCTATTTTATATTGAGGTATAGTAGATTAACAATGTGGTGTTAGTTTCAGGTGTACAGCAAAGTGTTGTGACCAGAGGCTTGCAGGTACCTAACCTCTATTTCCTTTAGGATCAGTGGTTCAATATTCACTAATTCAGTGTTTGTGGCAGCTTTATAGAAGAAAACTACTGTGAATAATGAGAATTGATTGCATTTTCTTTTTCTACTTCTTTATTTCTCCAATAAAACATAAACTTATGAGGACAAGAAAAAAGGGCACCCTTGTTTCTCTTCTGAGGCACAGACTCTCTGTCGTTCTTCTGTTCTGGAGTGTGTGTGTGTGTGTGTGTGTGTGTGTGCGTGCATGCACGCAAGCACATGCGAGGATGTGTGTACCCAAAGATAATTACTTGTTAACAGAAACTAAACCACATTTACACGCCTGATATTTTCATTAAGAATTTATTTAAAGTTTATTTCCACATTTCAATATTACCCTACCAAATAATGAGATCTACTTTAATAGCTTTAAGTGAGATATAATTTATATACCAAAAAATGCACTTGTTTTGGGGTACAATTAAATATTTTTAAGTAAATTCACAAAGTGCACCACAGTCTAATTCTAGAACAGGTTTGTCATTCCCAAAATAAACCATGTGCCCATGTATAGTGGCTCTCTGTTCACAGTCTGTTACCCTAAGCAGGCAATAATCTACCGTCTCTATAGATGTGCCTGTTCTGGACATTTCATACAAATGGAGCCACGCAATGTGTAGTATTTTTGCCAGGCTTCTTTCACTCTTCATGGTGTTTTTGAGGAGCATCTATGTGTAGCATGTATCAGTGCTTCATTTCTTCTTTTTTTTTTTTTTTTTTTTTTTAAATATGTGCTTTTTTTTTTTTTTTTTTTTTTTTAATTGTATAGCTACTTTATTTATTTATTTATTTATTTTTGGCTGTGTTGGGTCTTCGGTTCGTGCGAGGGCTTTCTCTAGTTGCGGCAAGTGGGGGCCACTCTTCATCGCGGTGCGGGGACCGCTCTTCATCGCGGTGCGCGGGCCTTTCACTATCGCGGCCCCTCCCGTTGCGGGGCACAGGCTCCAGACGCGCAGGCTCAGTAGTTGTGGCTCACGGGCCCAGCTGCTCTGTGGCATGTGGGATCTTCCCAGACCAGGGCTCGAACCCGTGTCCCCTGCATTAGCAGGCAGATTCTCAACCACTGCGCCACCAGGGAAGCCCTTCATTTCTTCTTAGTGCAAATATTTATTATAAGTATGGATAAGCCAGTTTGTTCATACATTTATCAGTGAATGTTTGGATTATTTCCACTTTTGGTGTATTATGATTAGTGCTGCTATGAACATTCATGTACAAGCGTCTGTGGACAAATATTTCCATTTCTCTTGGGTACATATCTTGCAGTGGGACTGTTGCATCATATGGTAACTGACATGGGAAACTGCCCAACTGTTTTTCCAAAGTAGCCACATTGGTTTACAGTCACCCCAGCAATGCAGGAGGGTACCAATTTCTCCACATCCTTGCAAACATCTGCTATTTTCTTTTTTAAAATTATTGCCATCCTAGTAGGTACAGAACAGCATGTCATTGTGATTTTAATTTGCATACCCCTAAAGATTAATGATGCTGACTGTCTCTTCTTTGGCTTATTGGCCATTCACTAACTTCTTTGAGAGAGGTCTGTTCAGAATCTTTGCCAATTTTTTAAAATTTGTTTTTCTTCTTCTCACTAAGATATAAAAATTCTTTATGTAGTCTAGATATAAGTTCTATGTCACTTATATGCTTTGCAAATACCTTTTCCCTGGCTGTGGATTGTCTTTCATTCTTGTTGTAGTATTTCAAAGAGTGGAAGTTTTAAATTTTGACAAAGTACAAATTATCAGTGTTTTATCACTTGGATTTTTTATGTCACATCCAAGAAATCTTTACTGAACCCAAGATCAGGATGATATAGTCCTATGGGTTTTTTTTATTTTTCCTCTAAATGTTTTATAGTTTTAGCTCCTACATTTAGGTCTAGAATCCACTTGAGCCCATTTTGTATGCAAATCATATCTGTATAAATTTACTTATCAAAGAAAGGAGAAAGGGCACTCATTCCTGGTAAAGAGAAGTGCAGGTGCAAAGGCTGGGCATTCTACAGAAGCAGTATAATTTGAATTTGGGGGATGCAATGTATAGGGCAGAGATGAAACTGAGACCCAGGCAGGAGCAACAAGTCTGTAAGGAAAGGCAGGACACACTGTGCTGGTTGGGCCAGCAGTGGAGCCACGTGAAGGAACCTAGGAGCTCAGCTGCCTCCACTGTGCTAGCTGGGGAGACTGGGCAGCTGCTTACTCAACATGGAGACTAAATGAGGTTTCACCACTCAGGAAGTGGGTAAATCAGAAGAAGAAGATCCCACAGAGAGTCTAGGTGCACGAGAACTGCAGTCCTGTGACCTGACCTCAGTGGACCTCCACCAGTGGCTGGGTGAAAACAATGCCTGAGAGTCACCAGGGCCAATTACTGGCATACCCATAGTTAAGGCAGGACCAAGAGCAGTGTCAACAACAGTGTACTTTGTGAGTCCACACAACGCATGAAAGGGGACACAACTCAGCACATTCACAGGTCAACAGCTCCAGAGGAGGAACACTCAGTAGATTCTTTCCTAGTGGGAGTGCTCCAATACTGCCTAACTCACAACACAGATCAGAATCACAGCTAAGAAACAGATCTGGGGGCCTCTACTCCAACAACTAGGGAGCAGACGCCACCTCTGACAGGGCAGTGACAACCACAGGAAAAAGTGGAAGCCCTGCTCAATATCCAGGGCAGGCTCTGATCACCACAATGCCAATCAACCTCCCTATCAAGGGGATAATGTCATAAGCCTCTGGACCAACCCCACCCACCATGGGGCAGACACCAGAAGCAAGAGGAACTACAATCCTACAGCCTGTGGAAAGAAGACCACAAACACAGTAAATATGAAAAAAATGAGACAACAAAGAATTATGCCGCAGATGAAGAAGCAAGATAAAAATCTAGAAGAACAGCTAAATTAAGAGGAGATAAGCAATCTATCTGAAAAAGAATTAAGAGTGGTGATAGTAAAGATGATCCAAGATCTCAAAGAATGAAGGCACAGATCTAGAAGATACAAGAAAAGTTTAACAAAGACCCAGAAGAACTAAAGAACAAACAAACAGAAATGAACAAGACAATAACTGAAATGAAAAATACACTGGAAGGAATCAATAGCAGAATAACAGAGGCAGAGAACAGATAAGTGACCTGGAAGACAGGATGGTGGAAATCTCTGCCATGGAACAGAATAAAGAAAAAAGAATGAAAAGAAATGAGGACAGTCTCTCAGAGATTTCTGGGACAACATTAAACATACAAATATTCAAATTATAGGGGTCCCAGAAGAAGAAGAAAAAAAGAAAGGGCCTGATAAAATATTTGAAGAGATAATAGCTGGAAACTTCCCTAACATGGGAAAGGAAATAGTCAAGCAAGTCCAGGAAGTGCAGGCAATCCCATACAGGTGTGTACCCAAGGAGGAACACACCAAGACACATATTAATCAAACTAACAAAAATTAAATACAAAGAAAAAATATTAAAAGCAAGAAGGGAAAAGCAACAAATAACATACAAGGGAATCCCCATAAGGTTATCAGCTGATTTTTCAGCAGAAACTCTGCAGGCCAGAAGGGAGTGGCAGGATATATTTAAAGTGATGAAAGGAAAAAACCTACAACCAAGAATACTCTACCCAGCAAGACTCTCATTCAAATTCGACAGAGAAGTCAAAAGCTTTACAGACAAGCAAAAGCTAAGAGAATTCAAAACCACCAAACCAGCTTTACAACAAATGCTAAAGGAACTTCTCTAGGCAAGAAACACAAGTGAAGAGAACAAAAGAGAAAGAGAAGTAAAAAGACCTACAAAAACAAACCCAAAACAATTAAGAAAATGGCAGTAGGAACATACGTATTGATAATTACCTTAAATGCAAATGGATTAAATGCTACAACCAAAAGACATAGACTGGCTGAATGGATACAAAAACAAGACCTATATATATGTTGTCTACAAGAGACCCACTTCAGACCTAGGGACACATTACAGACTGAAAGTGAGGGGATGGAAAAAGATATTCCATGCAAATGGAAATCAAAAGAAAGTTGGAGTAGCAATACTCACATCAGACAAAATAGACTTTAAAATAAAGACTGTTACAAGAGACAAGGAAGGACACTACATAATGACCAAGGGATCCATCCCAGAAGAAGATGTAACAATTGTAAATATATATGCACCCAACATAGGTGCACCTCAATATATAAGGCAAATGCGAACAGCCATAAAAGGGGAAATTGATGATAACACAATAACAGTAGGGGACTTTAACACCTCACTTACACCAGTGAACAGAAAATTAATAAGGAAACACAAACCTTAAATGACACATTAGACCAGATAGACTTAATTGATATTTGTAGGACATTCTATCCGAAAGCAGCAGAATATACTTTTTTCTCAAGTGCACATGGCACATTCTCCAGGACAGATCACAATTTGGGTTACAAATCAAGTAAATCTAAGAAAATTGAAACCATATCAAGCATCTTTTCCGACCACAATGCTTGAGATTAGAAATCAAGTAGAGGAAAAAAACTGTAAAAAAAAACAGAAGAGGAGGAAAAGATGTTCTGGGTTGTTTTTTTAAATCATGGTATAATAAACTTAACATAAAATTTACCAGCTTAATTTCACAATATATACATGTATCAAATCATCACAATGTATATCTTAAACTGACACAGTGTTATGTGTCAATTACATCTCAATAAAGTTGGAAAAAATTTTACCAGCTGACCCATTTTTAAGTTCAGTAGCATTAAGTATATTCACACTCTTGTGAAACCATCACCACCCCCCATCTCCAGAACTCTTTTCATCTTGCAAACTAAACACTAACTCCCCATTCCCCCCTCCCCCCAGCCTCTGCAAATACCATTCTGCTTTCTATCTCTATGAATCTGACTCCTTGGGACCTCCTATAAGTGGATGCATGCAGTATGTGTCCTTTTGTGACTGGTTTATTTCACTCAGCATAATGTCCTCCAGGCTCATCCATGTTATAGCACATGTCAGAATTTTCTTCCTTTTTTAAGGCAGAATAATACTCCATTGTAAGGACATTCTGTTTCACTCATAGAAATCTGGAAGTACTAGTGGGGCAAGGTGGTGAGGAGCAGTTAATATGTCATGGAAGAAAGTGTCTAAAGCTTAAACATTAAAGCAGGTGGAGATTTTGAAGTAGATGAAATAACTAAAGAGAGGGTGTGAAGTGAGAGCTTTCTGATTCCTAAGAAAGGGGCAGAGGATAATCAATCAATTGGAAAGTATGAAAAAGACTCTCTAAGAAAGCAGCAGGAAAGCCAGGAGGTGAAACTTGCAGGTAGTCAGGAGTTTATATAGAGGCAGAGAATGTGAGTCAAGGTGGTCCGGAAAGAGGCCATGGGTGTGGGGAGCCCAGAGAACATGGGCCACCACAATGATAACAGCTTCTGCAGAACTGTTAGGCAGAAGTCCAAAGGTGCCCTGGCAGGTTGAGGATGGAACAAGACCATGGTTCCTTTCTGGGCAGGAAGGGAAGGACAGTGGCTGGTGGGTGGAAAGAAGGGGGGAGCCTTCAAAATGAAGGCAATTGATGGGAGGTACCAGAGAAAGACAGGAGCTGTGTCCTGGAGAAAGTAAGAATGGAAACAGAGCAGAGCAAAAGAGCTAAGAGCCAGGAGAAGATACAGGAGTCTAGATGGCAGGGAGGTGGCAGAACTGTCAACTTCTCTCTCTGTATTTTCTCAGGGGCCTTTTAATAAGATGAGAAGCATGAAAGGAGGTGGCTTAAAGAGTGAGGTTCCCCAACGGCCACTATAGCAAAAGGTGATGAGGAGAAAGGGAAATTTGCTGGGTCCACAGAAGGAAGAAAGATAAAAGGCTGTATGTATGAAAAATACAGCTAGATGCATACATATAGACATAGATATAGATACATACATACATACAGAGAGAGAGATAGATACATACACATATAGATATATAGATATAGATACATACATACATATAGAGATATAGAGATAGATCAATCAATAGATATAGATAGATATGAGATAGAGACATACATACATGTATACATATATACATATAGAGATAGAGATAGCTAATACACTAAAAATATACTAAAATGCAGAAATATCGGAGTATAGCTATCTCTGGGGGGGTGGGATCACAGGTTTTTAATAATGTTTTATAATTTCTAATTTTTCTATAAGGAGTTACTTTATTAGCAAGACAAAACAGTCCAATTCTATGTTTAGAGATAACTGGGCACAAAACCAAAACAAAATGCTGAGCAGTTTGGAGGATCCAACAGAGACTAAAACTATACATTTGTCGTAGAGCCAGTCAGCAGGTTTCTGTGGCTTTTTTCAGCTACCCTCAGCAGTCCAACAGTGATGAACTTGGAATAATAACTCCACCATGACTGCACATTTCTGAGACACTCATCATTTCAGTTACTTTCCAAGGCTCACACTGTTGTGATGCCAACTCTCAAAGAAAACTGAGGCCTGGGTTCATGAATCTGCTTATCCTAAGTAATTAAAAGGCAGAGCCAAGTAGGTCCAACCCCAACGCCATGCCCTTAAACCCTACCAGACAGACAGGGAAGGACAGGATGGAGGGAGTGAGGTCAAGGGAGAGACTGAACCTGGGAGGAGGGAGAGGTCAGGCCTGAAGATACAGTGGGATTGAGGGAGAGATAAAGGTGGAAGAGAACGGAGAACACAGAGATGTTGGAATTCCTGATTCAAGACTACAGAGCAGCGTCCTGTGTTTCTGGGGTATCTGATTATTCTCATGGTTCAAAATGAAGTATATAAAGCCTTTACCTATTTCAAGCCTAATTAATATATTTATGTTGTATTCATGCTTATAGTCATGCTTAGTTTTCTTAAAATACTATCATTATTACAGGACTTCCTAAAGTCACCCCTACTGTTTATCAAGTCCAAATCAGTACAGTATATACTAACACAATATTGTAAAGCAACTATACTCCAATAAAAAAAAAATAGAGCTTAAAAAAAATCATTTATTTAAGATACACTCAGGTTTAAGTCGAGTCTTCAGTTCTTCATTTATTTCTATACAAGCCTTTTCTCCCTCGGGACTCACACTGGATAGAGGTTCTCCATGGTGGGGAGAGACTAATGCTAGGCAATCACCATGGGAACTGGGGTAACTCATCGGTTGATTAGAGCAGAATAAATGGGGGTGCTCTGGGCATGGCTCCTTGCCCTCTCTCCTTTGAAGCCAGTTTCTGAAGCCTGCAGTTTCCCAGTGCTGCTGTGGCTGGGAGAAGCATGAGGAAACCATGAAACATGCCTGCAATTCAAAGACATATTCTCGATGCCAGGTCTCACCAGCAATAAACCTGATATTTTTATTTCTACCCCATTGACTTTATCTCTTTCTCAATTGGTTTCAAGAGGGGAAAGGGGGATGTTTTATTGACCTCTTAATCCCTTGGTAATATCTGAACCACCAATTTAGCATGGCTCATACATTTCCTTACATCATTACTCAGTGTGTGTGGGGGGGGTGGGGGGTGTATTTCTTTTATCCTATTACTTTCTCTTCTCTGTTTCCTCTCTTCCTTAAAATATGTTTTTTTCCATATTGCTCAAAGTGATATTTAAGAAGTCAACTTGGGGAGAAAATCTATGCAAATGCAAATGGACTCAATACACAATCCTAAAGATCTCTTGGCCACTGTCCTAGAAATGATAATCCTGTATTTACTCAACATCGCTCCAAGAGCCCGGGCTCTGGTGTTAGATCACATGTCATGATTTCATCACCTATAAGTCAGGAAACTTGAAACATCTACCTCTATTTGGATGCCTCCAACTGCAAGCCACGTTAAAACCTATCTCCACTGGCTTGTTACATAATTAGGAAAATGACATCCTCTGGCAGACTGTGCTGTTGCTCCCAATTTTTCACCCCTCAGTGCAACCATATCCTTCATCATATGAGTCCACAGAGACTTTCACCAGGCTTCACCTGCCAATGGATGGTGGGCTTGACCATGGCTTGTTTTGCCCAGAGTGACACTAGGGACTTGGCATAAGCAAAGACGTGAAATGTGTTTGCATGGCTGGGCTTGCTCCCATGCACTTCTGTCCTCACGTGCCCCAGCAAGTACACTTGCCCAGAGGATGAACGATACATGGTGTAAATCTGGACCAAATTTGCTGCTTGAAGCCAAACCCACCTAAGCACAGTCTAGATCAGTCAATACCCAGAGAACCTGTAGACATGCGAAGTTGAAAAAATGATTGTGGTTTTGAGCCACTGCACTTCAGCATTTTAAAAATTGAAATATAGTTAATTTACAGTGTTGTGTTAGTTTGTATAGCAAAGTGATTCAGTTATAAATATATATATATATTCTTTTTCAGATTATTTTCCATTTTAGGTTATTATAAGACACTGAGTATAGTTCCCTGTGTTACATAGTAGGTCCTTGTTGATTATCTATTTTTTATATGTTAATCCCAAATTCCTAGTTTATCCTTCACCCCCACCTTTCCCCTTTGGTAACCATAAATTTGTTTTCTATGTCTGTGAGTCTACTTCTGTTTTGTAAATAAGTTCATTAGTATCATTTTTTAGATTCCACATATAAGTGACACCATATGATATTTGTCTTTCTCTGACTTAGTTCATTTAGTGCGAGTTCATTTAATGCGATAATCTCTAGGTCCATCCACGTTGCTGCAAATGGCATTATTTCATTCTTTTTTATAGAGCCGCCACTGCATTTTAGGCAGATTGTTATGCAGCATAATAGTGGCAAAAGCTAAGTGATACATCTCCAAAAGAAGCCTTGAAGTAGGACTGCTTCAAAATTTTTTCATTTAGTGGCTCAATGATATCATGAAAAGACCTGAGATCATTTTTTCCCATAAGTTGCCTCAGGCTAGCATCCTTTGGTTGCAATATGGCCATGGAGAGCCAGACATCACACCACATATGACACACAACAGCTTCCTGCACAGTATGGTATCTTCTTCGTGACTCATGTTAAAATGACAGACAGATTTCCAAGGCCGCCCATTAGACTGCTCACCTCTCTGGTCAAAACAGGATTATGTGGTCACTATCTAACCAAACACCAGCAAGGGGAATGGGGTGCCATTACTTCAGAATTTATACTTGAGGTGAAGACAGAGTTTCTTCATCCAAATGGATGAAAGGAACAAAACTGGGATTCTATGAACAAATTAGAAGGGGAGGGAGATGCTGCTGGGTAGGAGCCAACATTGACATCTTCACATAGATATTGTGAGAATAATACATGCTGAGTGCTTAGAAAAGTAGCTTGCACAAAGTAAGCGCATACTACAAACCATGTTTAGTCCTTTTGTTAATTCTAATAATGAAATATGAGATAGAGAGGGCAAGTAAAGACTAGACATATAGTAAAGGGAGCTATACTGGGCAAGAGAGCTTGTGTAATCCTTGAGTTGCACTGACTGCCTTGACAACCAGCTGCCTTACAGTCCTACATTTTGTGCTATACAATTTGATATACAGTCACAAGACACCAGGGGATATATGCATCAAAAAGCATGTTACTTTTGACACATATATCTGTGTGTGTGTGTGTGTGTGTGTGTGTGCAGATAGGTACACACATATGGAATACATATTTATATATAATATTATATATTTTATATATAAATATTAAGTACCTTCCAAAGAAACCTGTAACATGCTTTTGTCACTTAATGTACACAAAGCATATATTATATGTATACATAAATATATATATAACTTAATATATGATATTATATAATAAAATATACAAGTATATATCTTATAAAAATTAGTATATATAATTACATAACAATATACTACTGTATATAAATTAATATATATTATAATATACAGTAAAATAATAAAGTATATATGCTTATATAAAGTAGCATATAATATTATAATACATAATATAATATTGTATATAAAATTAATATAATATAATATACAAGTATATATGCTTATATAAAATTTTAATGTACAATATAGATTATCATATTTTATATACTATATACTTTATGTTTATAATATGTATAATATTTTATATGTATTTACATACATAATCAGTTATATCTAAATATGTTGTATATTATATATTATAAATATGTATTTATACATATAAATACATACATATATACATGTAAATATACAAATATAGATTTATGCATATATCAGTTTTTTTAAAGCTACTTACAGGTTGCTTTGGAAGGTTTTCTTAATTTCACAGAGGAAGTAATCACAGATGTGAATTGATGCTTAATTCTGCTCTTTATTGATAGTTCTCAAAATCCAAACGTGAAGTTAATACATGAAATTAATATCATCAGTGGCTAGTTTAGTTGTCATACTGGTGAAGAAGTAAGGCCCTGGGAGTAAAAAAGACTCTTTTCTGAGCTGCTGTTCTCATAACCATATTAATTCAGCAACTGTGCAGGTATCTTCTCCTAGCTCACCACGACCCCTGTCTGCAGGGAAGACAAATCCCATCATGCCCGGGAGCACCTGTGCGGACAAACTACAGAGCACAGAGCCAATCCACGTGCAAGATGTCCAGGGCCCCAACTCCTGAATCAAAGCAACCCTGGTCTCCTTGCGTTCAGGACATCTCCTGGCTGATTCTGAGCTCCTAGGGGAGACCCCACGCAGCCCTCCACAAAGCACGCTTGGTGCTTGGAGGAGGCTGGCCAGGACCAAGCCACGTGCACAGAGGAAACTGGGGCTGGGATTGGAAAGGAGCCTAGAGTGAAACCAAGAGGAAAGAGAGCCACTCTGGGTGGAGAGAACTCTGACCACAAAGTCATCAGGGAGAATGCTGGGCTGTGAACAGGCACAGGGGCAAGGCCGCCACGGGCACCACTGTACCAGCAAGTAGCTTCGGGTGGCCAGGTAGAAATCAACCAAGCCAGGTGAACCGCACCTGAGGCTGTGAGACATCGGCCAGCCGGAGCCGCACAGGAGAATGAAAATCAGGCGCAAAGGGGTAGTGGCCCCAGCGGTGACCAAGAACAGGCCATGTCCAGCCTTATCCTCAGAGATGTATCCCGCTGTGGCCTTGCCATTTGGCTGGTGTTCAGCTTCGAAAGGCAGGAGAGAAAGGCAGCGAAGGACTGATTCAATGCTGGAGGTAAAGGTCTGTGCTTCTCAATCTAGGGTGCCAGCCAAGTCGCCCCTGAGCCTTCCTCACTCACTTCTCACACCTGCACAGCTTGAGTCCGGCCTCCTATGCGCTCCTCCACAGAGATCATGAACTTCACAGCCCCAAGTCCACAGGGTGAGTTTCTGTTGTTGCCTCACTGGTCTTCTCGGATGCATTTTACTGCTGCCCACACTCTCCGTAGTATCAGGTCTCCATCAGGCTCTGCGACCTCTCTCCACCGCCTCTTCTCAGAGACCTCATCTCTCTAAGTGCCCTTAAAAATGGATGTTGCCCAAATACATTGCATTCCCGATGCTGTGCTTGGATCACCAGTTCAGGACCCCACACTACCCCGTATTAACAGACACTTATAACAAGTCCACGCTGACCTCTTCCGAGAGCTGGGCTTCCCATCCCCAATAGACACGAAGATACATATTTGGATGAGCTAGATACACTTAAAACACAACCTCACCAAAAATGAAGCCACTGCTTGCCCTGCTGAGTTAACTATTTTCATTAGTTAACTATTTTCGTTAGTGGGATACCACTTGCTTCAACCACAATTTCAAACAACTAATTCCCATGAGTTTTCCCCTTTTCATTTAATCCAATCAAGTCCTTCCCTTCCATACTTCCTCTGCGCAGGCCCCTGCCGTTTTCACCTGGACCACTCCCAGAGCATTCCAATTCACTGCCTGAAACAACATCCACCCTCCACACCATGTCACCATGAGCTTTCTCAAACAATAGTTGAACCGGTTTTCCTACTTAGAACCCTTTCACAGTTCCTTATTGACCAAGCTCTACATCTGTACCTGCTGCAAGTTTCTGAAAACCCACCTTCTTTTCCAACTCAAAACCTTCACTTGTACTCTGCCTTCTGCAGGAATGGCTCCTGGCTTAACTCTGCATAGCTAACTCCTGTATCTCCTGTGTGCCCCAGCACCTCTTCAAGATCATTCTTAAATCTCCAGTTCAGTTAGGACCCTGTTGTTACCTTTGGCAGCCCATGAGTTTTGGACCCCTTTCCCAGCTGGTGATTATACAGGGCACTTTGAACGATGCAGGTACCTCAGCTCCCACTGTCCACGCTGCTGGACACCCAGTCTGTTCCTTGGCTTGGTTACATCCCAATCGTCCTGAAGCAGCCCAGCATCTTCACCCCCAGGACTGTTTTCCCAAAAGCCCAGGTTGGACTCAAGGGCCTCTTTCCTTACTCCCTTTTCTAGAAACTAGGAAACACCCTATGCATATCTTGATTATTGCATTTGGTACATCCTTTGAACTCATGTTTGAGGAGTCCCTGAACTGTGAATTCCTCCAGGAAGTAACTGTGTATTCATCCTTTTAGGAAGCTAGACCTAGCACAGTGGTCAAGAAATGTGTGTTGGACTCAAATGATACTCATGGGAGCAGCAGTCCTCAGTTTCATGCCATATTTTGGTGGTGGCCCAGGCATATCAATGGTTACAAGATGAACCTGGAAGAATCCCACATTCTCAGATGCCCGCAGAAAAGCTCCAGGTTAGACCTTCAAGTCACAAATGTCATCTTGGTGTCTGGCACACAATTTGTCTGACACACAATTTTCACCTCTGCTAAAATAACTCATTCTGCCCAACAAAGAGGACAGGGCAGCAGGTACATCATACTCTCCAGGATGAAAGCCCTTCAGGAGGGGTCACATCAGATAAGGGTCAGGTGGGGGTACCCACCCAAGGTGTGAAGGTTAGGAAAGGATTGCTTCATCAAGTCAGCATTCACAGAGATTGATAAATCTGAATTAATGTTGAGTAGGTGGTGCTTGCAGCTCCAAGGATCGGGGGTGGGAGGTGGTTATAGGTGTCATAGAAAGTATATGCAGGTAGAAGAAGAGAGCTGAAATGGAAATGGTATAGATTCCTTTTTTCATTAAAGCTCCCCTTTCCCACTGTTTCCAGAATGTAGCCACAGTATTAATAGCAATCTCTTTTATTGGTTATGAGCCATTTACATATATTATCTTTAATTTTTATAACACTCTGCAAGGCGAGCCTTATTATTATCCTCATTTGCAGAAGAGAAAACCAACTATGACGGTCACATAACTTGCTCAGGGTGGCCCAGTCAGTCACTGCCAGAGCCAGAATTGAACCCCACTCTTCAAACCTCCTGTTCTTTCTGTTGCAAGATGCTCCCCATTCACAAAGTCTGAATGGCTACAGCATCCATGTGCAGAGCGGAAGGGACTGTGGCCATAATTTTTTCTCAAAGCAAAGGAGGGACATGGTTTCAGT
The DNA here is from genome assembly GCF_949987535.1 of Balaenoptera acutorostrata. NCBI lineage: Eukaryota > Metazoa > Chordata > Mammalia > Artiodactyla > Balaenopteridae > Balaenoptera > Balaenoptera acutorostrata. The sequence goes on along the minus strand of NC_080066.1, from coordinate 54,945,396 downwards.
GTATTTCAAAGTTAAGTGTGAAGATGTGGCTAGGAATCTACCCTAATCATATTCAGACAAGCAGCACAATAGGCCACAGTAACTAAAAACAAACACAGATACAGAAAACAACTCAAATGCCATCCCACACTGCTCACAAGGCAAGAAAGACTTTGGGATAGGAAAACAAATATAAATATTCAAGTTTAATGAATATTCCTGTGATGAAAAGAGAGCACTTTCAGCAAGTAAAAGTGACGTCTACTGGGCCAAGGGCACATATAGGAATGATGCTGAAACACGGCAAAACCAAGAAAGAGGCAACCAACAAGTTCACTGCCAAATTCCTGCAAAGCCTCAATCAGCCCGAATAAGTAGTGGCCATAATATAAACTTTTATCTTTTATGTCAACAAACTGCCTTTAATAACTACAAATGTCTCATGACTTGCCTCCTTCTAATCTTTCTTGAGACTTGGAGTATGTAATGAGGTCTATGACATTAGGACTCTTTAAAGTGTTTTATTGAAGTATAACAGACATAACAATAAAAATGCACAGTTTGATGAGTTTTGGCATATATATATATCATATATATATATCATATATATATATCATATATATATATATCATATATATTGGCCATAAAATTATCACTACAGTCAAGATAATGACCTTATCTAAAATCTCCAAGTGCTTCCTCATCCTCCTTTGTAACCCGGCTCCCACCCTGTATCCAGTTTCCCATGATGGTTACATTTGGCAAAACTATAATTTCACAACCTGGATATTGACACTTGTACAGTCAAGATAATTTAGCATCTTTACTTTATATTACTCCCAGTATACATCCAGTCTACCTTACTTTCATCACACAAGGATGTCTCACTTCAAGCCCTTTGATAGCTTTCCACGCCTCAATCCCCCCACCACCCTGTCATTCAGTAATCTGTTCTCCAAATCTATAATTTTGTCATATAGAGAATATTATATAAACAGACTCATGCAATATATAATCTTTTGAGATAAACGTTTTTCACTCAGACTGATTCCCATGAGATCCATCCAAGATACGCATATGTCAGTCGCTTCCTCCTTTTTATTGCTAGGTAGCATTCCAAACTATGGTTATATCAGAATTTATTTAACCATACACTCACTGAAGTACATTTAGGTTGTTTCTACTTTTTAAAACTATGATGAATAAAGCTGCTATGAACTGGTTTCTTTGTGAACATAATTTTTAATTCCTCTGAAATAAATGCCCCAAAATGCAATTGCTGGGTCATATGGTAAGTGCATGTTTAGTTTTTATTATAAGAAACTTCAAAATTATTTTACAGAGTGGCTATATCATTTTACATTCCCACCGGCAATGTATGCGTGATCCAGTTTCTCCATATCCTTGCTAGCATTTACAGTTATCATTATTTTTCATTTTAGCCACTCTTACAGGTGTGCAGTGGTATCTCATTTTGGTTTTAATTTACCTTTTCCTAATGGCTAACATTGCTGAACATCTTTTCATGGGCTTAATTGCAACCTATATATCCTCTTCAGTGAAATGTCTGTACATGTCTTTTGCCCATTCTGTAATGAGATTTTTTATTATACACACACACACATACACATATCTTTTGCTAGATATTTGAATAGCAATGTTTTTCTCTTGGTCTATAGTTTATAATTTCATCCTCTTCACAAAGTCTTTCATAGAGCAAAATTTTGAATTTTGATGAAGTCCAATTTATCATTTTTTTTCCTTTTATGGATTGCACTTTGGTTTCAAATATAAGAACTTTTCATCTAGCTCTGTCTCTGAAGACTTTCCCCTTTGCTTTTTTTCTAAAGTTTTACAGTTTCACATTTAAGTCTGTGAATGTGAAATGTGAGATACTGTTTGTAGAAGGCATGATATTTAAGCAGATTTTGTTAAGTTTATGGATATTCAATTGCTCCAGGACCATTTGTTGAAAAAAGCTATCAATCTTCCATTGAATCGTTTTTGTACCTTTGTGAAGAAAGTCGGGCACATTTGTGTGGGTCTGTTTCTGGGTTCTCTACTCTGTCAAAGATCTGTGTGTTAATTCCTCTGCCAATACCACACAATCATGATTACTGTAGTGTGTGGTAGGCCTTAATATTGGGTAAAGTAATTCTACCACATTATTTTCTTTTTAAAGAAAGGCCTGTGCACTTCCATATAAATTTTATTATAAGTTTATCTATGTCCACAAAATACCTTGCTGATTGGAATTGTTTTAAACCTATAGAATAATTTGAATGGAGTTTACGTAGTCACTGTGTTATCTAATTTATGAAGACAGTATGTCTTTCCATTTATTTGGATCATCTTTGGTTTCTTTCATCAGCATTTTGGAACTTTCAGCTACAGATCCTGTATGTGTTTTGTTAAGCTATACATATTCTGCTTTTTTTTTGAGTAATGAAATCCAAATGATATTCTGATTTTATTTTCAGTTTCCATATGTTAGTTAATATACAGAAATGAGATTGATTTTGGATGTTGTACCCTGTGACTTGCCAAACTCACTTATTAGTTGTAACAGAATTTTTATAGATTCCTTGGGATCTTCTACATAAACAATCATGTCATTTTCAAACGGGGACAGTTTTATTTTGTCCTTTCCAACCTGTATGACTTTTCTTTCCTTTTGTTATTTTATTGCAGTGGCTAGAACTTTCAATAGTATGTTATAAAAGAGTAGTAGGACTAGATATCTTTGACTTGTTCCCAATCTTAATAGGAAATCATTCAGTCTTTTACCTTTAAATATGATGTAACCTGTAGGTATTTTGTAGATGCTCTTTATCAAGTTAAGAAGTTTCCCCTTGATTCCTAGTTGGCTGAAAGATTTTATCATGAATGAGTGTAGAATTTTGTCAAATGATTTTTTTACATCATATTATATTATGTTATGACTTTTCTTCTATACCCTGTTGATATGGCAGATTACATTGATTTATTTTTGAATATTAAACCAGCTTTGCATAGTAGGAAGAAACCCTACTTCATCATGGTGTCTAATCTTTTTTATATATTGCTGGATTAAATTGGCTAATATTTTGAGAATTTTACATGAGAGTTCATGAGAGATATTGATGTCTAATTTTCCATTTCTCTCTCTATCTCACACACACACACACACACACACACACACACACACTTTTTCTGGTTTGGGTATCAAGTCAATACTACTCTCATAAAATGAGTTGGGAATGAATTAGACATGTTCCCTCCTCTTCTATTTTCTGGAAGAGATTGTATAGAAGTGATGTTAAATTTTCTTTAAAGTTTGGTAGAATCCTCTGACGAAAGCATCTGGACCTGACAATTGGGGGGTGTACTCTTTACTACATATTAAGTTTCGTTAGTAGTTATAGGAGAATTGGGTTGTATATTTCACTTCAGCTGAGTTTTGGTAGTTTCTGGTTTTCAAGGAAAGTAAAGTTGCTTGTATTATTCCTTTATCATCCTTTTAATAGTAGCAGGGTCTATAGTGATATTTCCTTTTCATTTATGATACTGATGGTGTGTGCCTTCTCCTTTGTATGTTGGTCAGTCTTGTTTATCAATTTAATGGATTTCTTCAAAGAAATACCTTTCTATTTCATTGATTTTTCTCTATTTCTTGTTCTCTATTTCATTGGTTTTTGCTTTTACCTTTATTATTCCTTTCCTTCTGCTTGTTTTGGGTTTATTTTTTTTTTTATTTTTTATTTTTTTTTTTAGTTTCCTGAGGTAGGAACTTACATGCTTTTGTGATGTAAGCATTTAGTGCTATAAATTTCATTCTTAACACTGCTTTAGCTGTGTCCTACATATGTCAATATATTGTTTCATTTTTATTCAGTTCTATGCTTTATATTTCTTTTGAGACTTCCTTTTTGACCCATGGATTATTTAGAAGTATGCTGGTAAATTTACAATTTGAAGATTTCCCCATTATCATTCTGTTATTGGTTTCTAGTTTGTGGTCAGAGAACATACTCTTTACGATTTCAATTCTTTTAACTTTGCTGAGGTTTGTTTTATGACCAAGAATATGGTCTATCTTGTTGAATGTTCTGTAGGCACTAGAAAAGAGTACTTTTTCTGGGTGGAATGTTGTATATATGTCAACAATGATGATCATGTTTTTCCGTTTTTCTGTATCCTTGCCAATTCTCTGTCTAGTAGTTCTACCAACTATTGAGAGTGAGGTGTTGAAGTCCCCAACAATAATTGTGGATTTGTCTGTTTCTCCTTTTTGTTCTGTCAGTTTCTGCTTCTTATATTTGAGGCACACACATTTAAGAGTGTTGCATCTTTCTGGAGGATTGATTTTGTAATAGCCTTCTTTGTCTCAGTTTCTTTCCTCTAAAGTATACTTTTTATTATATTAGTATAGCAAATCCTGTTTTCTTTCTTTATTAATGTCTGTATCATATATTTTTTCCATCCTTTTACTTTCAACCTAGCAGTGTAACTGTATATAGGAAACTGTGAGTTTCCTGTACAGAGCATATTATTGAACCATATATTTTTAAAATCCATCCTGTCAATTTCTCTCTTTTAATTGGTTTATTCAATTTACATTTAAAGTAATTATTGATATGTTAGAGCTTAAGTCTGCCATTTTATTATTTGTTTTCTCTGTTTCCTGTTTCTCTTTTTTTATTCTCCTTTTAGTTATTTGAATTTTTCTAGGATTCTATATTGATTTATTTATAACATTCTTGAGAATATCACTTTGTATTATTTTGCTAGTAGTCATTCTAGATATTAATACATAAATGTAACTCATCACAGCCTACTGGTGTCAACGTTTTACCACCGCAGGCTGAGTGTAGAAACTTCAGTTTCATTTAGGTGCCATTACTCTCCCAATTTTAAAATATGATTTTCTTCAGTATTTCCTCTATATACATTGAGCATCATATCAAATGATATACAATTTTTTGCTTCAGCTATCTAATATGATTTAAGATAGTAATGACAGATGGGATAGTCTATGTTCTCTTCCTTCTGAATTTCCATGATTTCTGTTATCATTTCCTTTTTATTTCAAGAATTTCCTTTAATCATTCTTAAAGGCTAGGTTTGCTAGCAACATATTCTCTTTGTTTTACTTGGTCTGAGAATGTATTTATTTCTCCTTCACTACTAAAGGATATTTTCACTGGGTATAAAATTCACAGTTGACAGTTTTTCTTTCAGTACCTAAAAACTGTTGTACCACTTCCTACTGGCCTACAGGGTTTCATATAAGAAATTTACTGTCATTCAAATTGGTGTTCCCCTATAAGTAATATGACATTTCTCTCCAGCTGCTTCAAGATTTATTTATTATCTCTAGTTTTCAGAAGTTTAATTACGATGTGTTTTAGCATGGATTTTTTTGGGATTATTCTATTTGGAGTTGGCTTCGCTTCTTGAATATATACATTTATACCTTTTGCCAAATTTGGGAAGTTACAGCCATTATGTCATCAAATACATTTCACTTTCTCTCCTCTCCTCTTCTGCAATTCCAATGATATGAATGTCAGTTCCTTTGTCATTGTTTCACAGGTCCCTGAGATGCTGCTCAATCTTTTTTCTAGTATAGTTTCTCGTTGTTGCTAAAGCTAGGTAAATTCTGTTGAATTATCCTTGGGTTCACTGATTCTATCTTTGTCATTCCCACTCTACTACTGAGCCATCTAGCAAGTCTTTACATTTCAGTTATTATATTTGTCATTTCTGTAATTTCTACATTTTAATCATGTGTTTCTTTGGTTAGCCTGTCTATTTTCTCATTTGTTTTAGAGTGTCTGTCATTGCTCCCTGAAGTACTCTTAAGATAGTTGCTCTAAAATCCTTTTTGGCTCATCTCACTATTTTATCTGTCTCAGTATTGGCAACTGTTGATTGTCTTTTCTCATTTAAGTTGTGATTGTCCTGGTTCTCAGAATGATATGTGATTTTTTCCATTATATCCTGGATATTTAGTGCATTATATGGGGAGACTCTGGATCCCATCTAATCTTTTTTAGCAGGTAGTCCCCATGTACACATATAGCTTGAAGCCCAGATGGGTGTGAATGTTCAAGTTCCCACTGGCCCCACCTACAGCATCCCAACAAAGGTACTGAGTCACACTGCCTCATCAAGGGTGGATCATGGTAGATGTTCAGCTCCCTCCTTGGTCCCACTAAAACCTTCCTGGGGGAAGGGGGGAATGGAGTCACACCCCTTCATCACTTCTGAGTTGGGGTGTAAAATCAGAGTCATGCTAGGACCCAATGACACTAGCTAGAGGGAAAGCAGAGGGCTCCTCAGTCTGTTTTATTGCTATAGGGTGGACATGGAAGCTCAGCTCTCTAAGCTGAGAGCTTAGGGGCCCCACTGGCACAGTGTGGGGAAGAACAAGCAGCAGAGTGGCCACTAGCCTTTACTCCCATGATCTTGTTCTGTCTCATTGATGGTCTCTAGCAGCCCAGTCTCTTCCTTCTACCTTTCAGAGCCTTCCTAGGTGTCTTACAACCAGAGACTTTTAGTTGTGATGGGGAGAACCTGAGAGGAATGGGGCTGCTCCATCTTGGTCAGAACCAGAAGACCTATAATAACTGTTTTAATGTACTTGTTTGCTGATTCTAACATCTGTCTCAATTCTGATGGATCAGTTTCTCTCCTTATTACGGCTCTTATTATCTGGCTTTTGCCTATCAAACTGATTGGATTGCAGACATTACAAATTTTACCTTGCTGGGTGCTGGGCATTTTCGCTTTCCTATAAATATTCTTGAGCTTTGTTTTGGAATGCTGTTTAGTTATTTGGAAAAAGTTTGAGGCTTCTGGATCTTGCTTTTATTATTTACTAGATGAGACCAGAGTTGGGTTCATTCTGTGGCTAACCCAGTCAACACTGTTGAAAGTGAAACCCTCATTGACCTGATGGTACTGTTCCTGACACCCCATAAGTCATGAGATTTCCAGTCTGGCTGTACGAACAGGCAGCTCCCAGACCTAAGTGAGTTGGGAGGCTCCTTTTAGGCTATTCCTCCTCCAGCCTCAGGTAGTTTCCTCACATGCATGCACTATTCTGAACACTCTGTTGAATGTTTGAGGGAGACCTTCTGTAGATTTCTGGGCTTCTCTCTGTGCAGCTCTCTCCTCACTGGTACCGTGTCTTGTGAACTCTAGTCACCTTGGTCTCCTGCCCATTCTGCCTCCAGGCTCTACCTGGGCTCCCATCCCTGCGTCACCTCCTGCAGGCTCCCAAGACAGCAAGCTGGGGCAACTACAGGGCTCCCTCCTTTGCTTCTCATCTCTTGGGATCACAGTCTTCTATTGTTTGACATCCAGTGTCTTGACTTCACAATATTGTCTTATGTATTTTATTTTTTGGTTTTTGTGGTAATGAAAGACACAAAAATATTTGTTTGTTTCAGATGGAATGGTAAATCTTATCCTTGTTACCCCATCTTGTCTATAACCAGAATCATTATAATTTAATTATGTTCTTCCTATTTTTAGCAGATTCTGCATTTTCTCCAAACAGTTCTCTATTTTCCATCTGATCTGATTCCCATTATCACTTGTGAGGCTGGTTAAGCAAGTGTTTCACAAATGGACCATGCCATGTCTTGCCCCCCATTTCACAGTCCTAAGGGGGCAGGTTTCACTTTCCTGCCCAGAACACAGTCATCATCAATGCTGTCTCTGTACTGTTTGATCACTGTGTATAAAATGTAAGTAACTGTTTTATACTTTTTATACTTTTCCTCAATCTTCTGACTGGATCTTAGTATTTCCAAGTTTTTCACCAAGTGACTTACTCATTAATTTATCCTGCTAGGCACATGTTAGCACTCACTGCACTCATTTTGTCTTTCAAGTGTATATTATAGACGAACAACAAAAGGCACTCTCTACAGTAAAGTCCTATATTTCTAGGTATGGAAGTTACCCTGTTTAGAGGAAACTAAGCATCTCTAGGAGAGAAGAGTGGGGAGAGGGCTGCCTGGTCTACCCCATTCCCTCACACACTCCACATAAATGGACAAGCTGATAATCACATTTCCATAATCATCTATTTACTTCAGTCAAACACACTATTTAACGTTCTGTTTAGTATTAATGATCTGAAATCACCTGGCTTACTTATTCAAGTCATTTATTACTGGCCAATTTATATTAGGCCAAATATATACACTATCCTTTGAATTTGGAATTGTATGATTATCTTTGAAAATCACTACTCAACTTATTTGGATGCTGAGTAAACACAACCATTCTCAGCTTGCTTTTTCTTTTTGAAATAATTGCTTTCAATCTTTACGTATTCTTTTTTTTTTAACATCTTTATTGGAGTATAATTGTTTTACAATGGTGTGTCAGTTTCTGCTTTATAACAAAGTGAATCAGCTATACATATACATATATCCCCATATCTCTTCCCTCTTGCGTCTTCCTCCCTCCCACCCCTCTAGGTGGTCACAAAGCACCGAGCTGATCTCCCTTTGCTATGCAGCTGCTTCCCACTAGCTATCTATTTTACATTTGGTAGGGTATATATGTCCATGCCACTCTCTAACTTTATCCCAGCTTACCCTTCCCCCTCCCCGTGTCCTCAAGTCCATTCTCTAGTAGGTCTGTGTCTTTATTCCCATTCTGCCCCTAGGTTCTTCATGACCTTTTTTTTTTTTTTTTTGGATTCCATATATATGTGTTATCATACGGTATTTGTTTTTCTCTTTCTGACTTACTTCACTCTGTATGACAGACTCTAGGTCCATCCACCTCACTACAAATAACTCAATTTTGTTTCTTTTTATGGTTGAGTAATATTCCATTGTATATATGTGCCATATATTCTTTATCCATTCATCTGTCAATGGACACTTAGGTTGCTTCCATCTCCTGGCTATTGTAAATAGTGCTCCAATGAACATTGTGGTACATGACACTTTTGAACTATGGTTTTCTAGGGTAAATGCCCAGTAGTGATATTGCTGGCTCATATGGTAGTTATACTTTTAGTTTTTTAAGGAACATCTATACTGTTCTCCATAGTGGCTGTATAAATTTACATTCCCACCAACAGTGCAAGAGGGTTCCCTTTTCTCCACACCCTCTCCAGCATTTATTGTTTCTAGATTTTTTGATGATGGCCATTCTGACAAGTGTGAGATGATACCTCATTGTAGTTTTGATTTGCATTTCTCTAATGATTAATGATGTTGAGCATTCTTTCATCTGTTTGTTGGCAATCTGTATATCTTCTTTTGGAGAAATGTCTATTTAGGTCTTCTGCCCATTTTTGGATTGGGTTGTTTGTTTGTTTGTTTGATATTGAGCAGCATGAGCTGTTTGTATATTTTGGAGATTAATCCTTTGTCAGTTGCTTCATTTGCAAATATTTTCTCCCATCCTGAGGGTTGTCTTTTCATCTTGTTTATGGTTTCCTTTGCTATGCAAAAGCTTTTAAGTTTCATTAGGTCCCATTTGTTTATTTTTGTTTTTATTTACATTTCTCTAGGAGGTGGGTCAAAAAGGATCTTGCTGTGATTTATGTCATAGTGTGTTCTGCCTATGTTTTCCTCTAAGAGTTTTACAGTGTCTGGCCTTACATTTAGGTCTTTAATCCATTTTGAGTTTATTTTTGTGTATGGTGTTAGGGAGTGTTCTAATTTCATTCTTTTACATGTAGCTGTCCAGTTTTCCCAGCACCACTTATTGAAGAGGCTGTCTTTTCTCCATTGTATATTCTTGCCTCCTTTATCAAAGATAAGATGACCATATGTGCGTGGGTTTATCTCTGGGCTTTCTATCCTGTTCCATTGATCTATATTTCTGTTTTTGTGCCAGTACCATACTGTCTTGATTACCGTACTTTTGTAGTATAGTCTGAAGTCAGGGAGCCTGATTCCTCCAGCTCCGTTTTTCTTTCTCAAGATTGCTTTGGCTATTCAGGGTCTTTTGTGTTTCCATACAAATTGTGAAATTTTTTGTTCTAGTTCTGTGAAAAATGCCAGTGGTAGTTTGATAGCGATTGCATTGAATCTGTAGATTGCTTTGGGTAGTATTCAAAATTGGGCAAACTGGAAGCAGATGAGCCTCAATTCCTTGGGAGGGGAGACCTCTAACTAAGAATTCCTTCTTAAGTTGGTATAGGAAAGTTAAAGAACTAAAAAGATGTTCCTTAATTCCTGTTTGTTGAGAGTGATTGCAAATATATACAGGTTTATGGATCATTTTTATTCACGTCTTTAGGAAGATTATGTAAGAAAGAGAATTGCAATGTGAATATTTTTTGCATTATTAATTATTTTTCACATTAGAATATGTAAAGATTCTTAATTTTGAATTGCCAGCATACAACTGGGCAATTTTTTCCCCTCATTGCATTGGAGAGAGGGAGGTGGCAGAATGCAGAGCCCTGGAGCCATCAGATGTTATATCTAAATTTCTATAACACACCTCATAGGTATGATTTTTTAAATTTAATATTCAAAATAAACTTTTTTTTTCAAAAAAAAAGGAGGAGAGCACATCAGTTGAGACGCATCCCTCCTGGTCTCATTGTGTGGAGCTTCAACCAGGAGCACATATCTGATCCATTCTGGAATCTCATTATCAATGTTCCTACAATTGACAATTTGTGTCACACAATCAAACGCTGTAAACCAGAGAGAGGCTCGAGCTTGTCGTGGAAGGACTTGTGCTCAGCCTCTCCACTGACCCAGCTAGAAATTCAACCTGAAAAGCACCCGTACCAAGTCATCGTTTTCCTTGTGAATCAGTAGGCGTGTGTATCTGGAGTTGGCAAGTAGGGGTCTGAAACCTACACAGGCATCTGGCCTCACTCCTCTGGGTCCCAGTGGCTCAGGCTCCCCAGGGCCCCTTGGGAGCCTCACGGGCGCAGGCCATTCTGTGCCGAGCTGACCTTCTCCTGCTGCTGGGTCCCTGTCCTGCATGGCGACTGACGTCACCTGGGAGCAGAGCGACCCTGGCTCAGGTCATCACCTTCCAGATGCTTCCAGACCTTCCCTGAGCACCTTGCCCCCTGGAACCTCCTGCCCCCACTCTGCACCCCCCAGTTGGCATCCCACCCAGAGGTGCACACCTTGGGCACCCAGTTCCCCTCCAGGGCCCACACAAGACAGCACACACCTTCCTCTGTTTTGGTTGTGGAATGCCACACAACTGCCGTGGATGGAATTAGCAGGGAGTTTTTATGAAAAATGATTTTAAGAGTTAGACACAGGCTCCTTCACAAGGATGGTAAACCTGGGCAGATGCTGACCAGGGCGGGGGTAAGCAGGCCTGCGAGATCTGCATGAGGCACCTGCCGAGTGAGGGGCTCCCTGTGCTGATGTGTCTCTCCTGCTTCCATCATGAAGGCACCAAAGCTCCTTGCATGGGAATCCCTTCCATGGCCTTTGCCAAGTGTAAAACTGTTCATTTGTATAACTGGAGCAATGTCTTTTCACTGTAACCTTCGGCCTCACTCCACTAAGCCTGTAGCTGTCAGATCCCCATGCCAAGCTTTCTGGGACACAGGCAGCCATAGCATTGCCTCAGTCAGGACCCCAAATATCTTATCTGCCACACAAAACCCCAGAGGTGAAATGTTTTGGGAGGAAAAGAGAATGAATGAAATAATAAATACATTTTTTCTGATTCTATACAAATGAAAGCAGATCATTTCATTTTTTTTAAATACAAAAAATAGGTTCCCCTCCTTCTATATGCAAAAAAAACCCAGCTGAGTCACAATGCACATAATATTTTAAGAGACTTTCATATAATATTGCTCATCTATTCATTATAAACTAAAATATTTCTGTGGATATTTAAAAATCTTCCATGAGGCAATGTTTCAGAAGACTCAAGATCATTGCTTTCAGTCTAAAACAGATATTCAGATGTTACAAAGAGGGAACTCACAGGAGATTAAAGTGTCTGCTAATGTATAAAAATAATGAATTTAAAGTCAAATGTTCTGTCACTTAAAACACAGGACTGAATGAACAACACAAACATCTACAACATATATGCAACTTATCTAAACACTTCAAAATAGAATCAGGAAAAAGGGTCATATTTCTTTCATCAAGTCATGGTTATTCCAAAGCATGTTCTCAAACAGAATCCTTATTGCTCTGTTCAAACCACCACACGATACTCAGGAGCTCTATGGAATCCCTCAGCCTGTGTAAATTGCAGAGGATGGCTCTGTCTGTTTCCTTAGCTTCCTTCCAAAATCTCACAGCTACTTATTCGAGCAGAACCATATAGACCTTTACTTCCTCAAATATGTGTCCCTGCATCCCTTAAGTACCAAAGAACCACTTCATATAAAATCACTTTACATACCATTTCCTTTTTCAACAAAACTATCACTAGTAATACACATACACACAGACACAGACTGTAACATTTCCTGGGTTTCTACCATAGTCGATTACATTTTAACCATCTAATCTGGCTTTATAGTGGATTCTTGAAAGGATATTTAGGAACTAAAATAGCTGTTTCTGGAGGCTGCTTACTATCCTTTCTGGAACAATTAGACATACACCCATGAATAAAATAATCCCAGAAGACAGTCTTTGATAAGCATGTACTGAGGGCTGCCATTTACTGACCATCTATCCTGAGCTCACAAGTTCGTGGGGTGATAGTCTTAAATATGTGAAATATTTAAGACAGACTAGGAGCAGTGCTGAAGGGAGGAGCAATTCATGATTTTTTTTTAATGAGTTTTGAAAGGTCAGGAAAAGACAAAAACAGTGTGGGGATGGGTAGTTCAGAATGCTCCAGAGAAGAGAAATCAAGCTCAACCAGCTTGTGGGTGTTTATTCGAAGAAAATGAAAATACTAACTGGAAAAGAATCTGTACCCCCATGTGTACTGTAGCATTATTTACAATAGTCAAGACATGGAAACAATCTAAGTGTCCATTGATGTATGAATATATAAAGAAGTTGTGGTATACACACACACACACACACACAATGGAATCTTTTTCAGCCATAAAAAGAATGAAACCTTGCCATTTGTGACAACATGGATGAATCTTGAAAGCGTTATACTAAGTGAAATGAGTCAGACACAGAAAGACAAATACTGTATGATCTCACTTATATGTGGAATCTAAAACAAAACAAAAAAGCTCACAGATTCAGAGAGCAGACTGATGATTGCCAAAGTGGGAGGATGAAATAGGTGAAGAGGGTCAAAAGGTGAAAACTTCCAGTTATAATAAATAAGTCCTAAAGATGAAAAAAAAAAAAAAAACATTTTAATGAGTTTTGAAAGGTCAGCAAAAGAGAAAAACACTGTGGGCATGGGTAGTTCTGAATGCTCCAGAGAGGGGGCAGAAATCAAGCTGGATTTTGAAGTAAACGAGTTAGTGGCTCCATCATCAAGGCGCCCTTGTGCAGAGGACACACATAATTATAAGACAAGCCAGGAAGGGAAAAGTGCTCTGAGTGAGGGTGACCTGGGCTAGAGGAGATGGGAGCCGAGAAGGGGATGCATCTGGGGAGAGCCGTCGGGAGCCTTCTGAAGTGGGTTAAGCTGAGCCTGAAGGACAGCTGACTGTTTTGACAGAGCAGATGAGGACTGAAGGAGAAGACCAGGCAAAGCATGGGGACTGAACAAACAGAGAACATCTATTTGTCATCCACAAGCTGTCTACCTCCACATCAAGCATGAAAGTGGGGCACAAGGGAGGGGCAGGCACTACTAAGGAAGACCTGGAGACAGGAAGACCATGCCCTCTGCTCCTGACACCTCCTCTGGTAGCTTCCACGCCTCCCCTCTACTGACTTCTTCCCTCTACCTGCAAACACCCTCAGATCCCTCCATCCAAAGATGAAGTCAGCGCTCTCCCCTGGTGAGGCATCATGGTGCCTCTCAGCATTTTCAGGCACACTGAGAAACTCCTAAGGAATGGAGGGAATTGGGCAACTAGGGATTGGGCCTGCGTCAGTAGAGGAATCAGAAAAAGGTGCCCTGGAACTTGGCAGTAGCAGAAACAAAGATGGGAAGATGGTCCAACTGGACAGTGTAAACTACAGAACAACAGAGGACCCTGAACCCATGCATGTCTGCAAGCCACTTGGTCAGCCTCCTGTGGAGCCTGAGTGTCAGGGAAAAGGCAACAAAATGGCAAAAAGTGGTTACTTACATCCAGGAGAGCCAGGCAGAAATGAGTTAAGAAGAAGGTACAAATGCAATTTTTAAAGAAAATTGATGACACATAATGTAGACAAGACATTATAATTCATTTAGCTACTAGCTTATGGAGACTTCCTCTTGACCATCTACTGCTGTAAGAGCGGTACAAACAGAGCACAATGAAGACCCTCGTCGGGGGCACACAGACAATTAGAAACAAATGAAGAACTGCAAGACATGCCAGGTGCTTCAAAGAAAAATCAAGTGGATTGAAGGAATAGAGAGTAATGGTTCAGAAGAATGCTATTTTTGATGGAATGGAGAGAAAAACTCTCTGAAAAGGAGACAATGAAGGACAGACCAGGGTGATGTGATGACAGGCTCTCAGGTGGTGCTAGAGGGGAATGTCCCAGGCAGGGAGATGAGGACAAGTCAGGGGCCCAGGTAGGCACAGAGTTAGATGCACCAGACCAATTAAGAAGACAAGAGTCAGTGAGCCTGGAGAGAGGGCAGGAGGGTGGCAGATGCAATAGGTTAGGCCAATTGTGTGAGCTTGGGAAGCCGACATGGGCGTTTACTCTGAGATGGCCATCCCCAAGGAACAGAGTAAAGGTCTGGTAGGTTGCTGGAGGGCAGGGAGGACTAAGAGGAGAGGCTCATGGATCTGGATTTGAAGGTGAGGGTGAGGGTGAGGGGTAGAATTTCTACACGAGGAAGGAAAGCAGATTAGAAGAAACTGAAGAAAAAGCAAATGTAAGGGGAATTCCCAGAGACGTAAAATTCAGTGAAAGTTGTGCCCTTAGTGCCCTCAGTGCTGCCGAGAGCTGTCAGCATCTTGGAGCTTGTACATTTTTGTCCACGGATTTTCTCCCACAACTGTGGAAGTGGGGATGGCAGGCTCCCTCGTGGGCTGTCCTAGTATTTAGGAGCTATCTCCTTCCTGGAGGAAACCAAGGCAGTAAGGGGGACAAAGCCTGAGCTCAAAACTCCAGTCTTCTTCCCAGGGCACATCCACCTGAGCCTGTGTCCCCTGGCCTGCTCTTGCAGCGCTTCCTGGATCTGGGGGAAGTCCTGCCCCTATAATGACCCACACTCAGCCAGAGTAGGGGTTCAGAGCAAGCCACTCCAAAATGTGTCCCTCTGTACCAGGGTTGTTTTGAGCTGAACGCAACTAAGAAAGAGCAGACACAGGAAGAGCTCTCTTCCCTTCCTCTACTCACCGGAAACAGAACACACAGTCCCCTTTTGAAGGTGTCTGCCTCCCCCCACGTTCAGAACCAGAAAGAGAATCAAGCTTATTGTGGGAGATGAGATGGCACCAAGAAAGTGTCTATACAAACAACCTAGCTAGCCCTTATCTACCATTAGCTTCCTGCATATTTGCCCACAACTTGCCATTCCTAGAAACCCTTTCCCTTATCTTACCCTATAGACCTAATGGCATGTGTATGCTTATAGTATTGACTTATTCAACAGCACAGCCTGACTTTTGCAGATGAAGGTGAAATTTCTTGATTAACATTTTTTTAAAACTCCTTGATTATGTAAGCTGTTAGACAAACTGGAATGAATGCTGCCTTTCTGAAAATAAAATCTAATTAAATGCAAAAAAAAATTCTCTACAAATTTATTGTTCTTTTGTTAAGATGCTATATAAGCCCAAATTCCAACGACCTTTTTGAGTTACTCATCACTGAGATTTGAAGCATGCATTAATACACCTCTGCTTGTTTTTCTGTTGCTAATCTGTCTTTTGCCAGGCTAATTTGCAGATCCCTAGACACTGACTCTAAGGTGGTTCGAGGAAAAAGGAAAAAGAATTGTTTCTCCCTTACACTAGGTACTGCAATCTCACTCCAGCAACCCCCAGTTCTCAAACACTTAAGATTCCTACTCAAGCATTATTTGGTCATATAATTTTCCTTTCCAGAGCCTGAGATATTGTGGAAAAGTCCATGCTGAGGAAAGTTCACCTACCAAGAAAATACGGCAGTGTTGTCATAAAAACAATATTTTATAATGTGTTCTTGTAACAAAGGAATTATTCTATCCCTTTATTTATTATCCCCAAAGAATAATTTGATTAACTTCAAAAATAGGAGGCAATACTACAACATCTCAAAGTTTTATTCAACAGAACAACTGTTTAATAGTGAAGCATTTTATATTTATCAAAGATGAAGACCTTCAGAACAAAAAGATCCTTTGCTTCAGCAATTTAAAAGAAAATTACTGAGTCATTCAAAATCCTTTGAGAATCAGAGTTCTCAAAGAGGAACCATATTCAGTATGCCCAATTAGAACATGTAGGTTAAAAGCAAATAATGATCATTCCACTTAAAAACTAACATCCTCCAGACAAGTATAACTTAGCAAAATTGTTCTAAATCATGCTGACTGGTATTTCACCAGTACCGGCTCCTACTACATCAAAATCCTAAAAGGACTTTGCAGGGCTAAAAGGAAAAAAACAAAAAGAGTAGGAGAACCATTTCCCTTTGTTCTGCATAGTGAACACTGGTATTTTCCAAACAACTCTTCATGCAACAAAAATCAGAATATTTGAAATGATTCAACTATTTCTCCGTAACAGCATGAGAAGTATAATTAGTCTTCGTCTCTTGCTCAATGCACTCATTTTGCAGGCTGGGGAAACTGAGGCCTCAGCAACACCTTCTGGGTAGACCCCTGTTCCGCCTCTAGCCCTGGATCCTTCCACGCTGCCATCAGAGAGGGCTGGCACTCCAGAGGAAGCCTGTCTCAGGCGATCAAAGTGAGCATTCAGGATCTGTCAGCAAAGCATGGCAAATCTGCTTACAACTTGATATCCCGCGAAGGAGCTTGAAAATCCCAGTGGAGAGCCAGAGGGCTTGAGACAAGCCAAATATATATCTGATAAATCAGATCCACGTGTGAAAACTGTCACCTGTTCCTTATACGTGGTTTTCTCTAGAGCCATTTTTATTTTCTTGTTCATCGCCTCACCATTTCATCCTAGAGGTATCTGTTCCCTTGCTTTATGTCAGTCAGGTGCTCCCTAGGTGCCCTTCCCCCAATGCTGCTAATGGGGGTTTGGTCTTGAGCAAGCCTACCTGCAGGGTGAGGGCCTCAGCCTGTCCCCCCTTCCCCAGCCTGCTACAGTCACCCCCAGGCAACACAGGTCACAGGTGGACTGTCCCCCCCCCACCCCCAGGAGGCTCAGTTCCTGAGGGACTGACTATCTCTTCTCTTGGCCTTAGTAGTTTTCCCCTCCCAACTCCCAGCCCTAGAGAATCTTCCCAAATCTATCTGGACCCTTGGAAGTGCATTTTTCTATTACCCAGCTATGATAATCTGCTTTTAAATGACTGCAGCACATCTCATCTCAATGAATTTCAAAGGAGGGTAAGGTCACAAAATTAATTTGCAGAAGGAAAGGATCTAGTAGCTTTCTTAGCACCACAGCCCTCAACTCTATCTACACATAAATCAGTTCCATGAGGAGGCACTGTCAATTTTTAGGACATTTGATGAGGAAGCTGCAGCCACAAAAAAATAATAAATAAAGATATGGATTCCAACTTGAAAAGCAGAAGCTGTGCTGTGGGTAACTGCTCCCCCAACCCATGGGAGTTATATTGTTACCTAATTAAGTCCTATGGACCCTGCTAGGTCCCCAGCCCAGCCAAGGCTCTCAGCCTCGGCAGGGGAGGATTCTTTTTCCATTGGGGTTTGAGCAGCCAATTAACGAAACTGAAGCTGAGATGGATACAACACAAGCTTTATGCAGTGGTCAAACAATGGAGAAGGGGAACTAAGTTCACAGATCAGGATTTAATTTTAAAAAGTAAAGACAAAGGCAGGAGGAATGAGGCTAATGATGCAGAAGCATATTCATTAGTTTACCAGGGAAGGGACAGGGCTTTTTTGAGGAAATTGGGGGCCACTCCCTTTTTATCCTTTTTTTGGTCCTATTGCCTTGGCCTTGGCCACGGCCACCAGTAGGTGTGTCATTTAATATGCTAATGGAGTAAGATCAGTATATAATGAGACCCAGGCTCTGTTGGAGGTCAGATTCGTGGCCATCTTGGTCCCAACTGGTTCCATTGGTTTTGGGGTTTTTTTTTTTGGTTTTTTTTCTTTTTTCGGTTTGTAGCTTCCCTTCTTATTTCTGGACCCTTTAACTTAAAGATTTATGTTAACTCTTGCTAAAGGTGGGGGTTGGCGGGTTTTGAGCAAAGACCTGAGCAGCTCCAGCAACAATGTGAACATACTTTTCTATAATCAGTGCATTTAATTAAAAACCTATCAGCAAATAGGGGTTTGCACTTCACCTAATTTTACTACCATCTGTATTCTGCTTTTGTATGATGATGTAAGGGAAGAAGTGAACTGTAAGAGGATTCCTCTGTCTTCAGAAATAAATGAAAATAGTTCCTTTAAGAGCAGGATGAGTATTAGCCCTCTGTATTCAGCTATCGTTGATAAAAATCAGAGGGTGTATTGACTTGTGAAAACATTTAAATATATTCAGAACTATGCAAAAATCTTATTTAAAAATCCCCTTTATTTGTGGTTTCCAACTAAAGAAATGTTGGCAATTAGAGCCCATTCATAACTGCTGAGGGAGATAATGGCAAGTAATCATAAATGGAAATAATTCTTACACATGGTGTTACTGCTCCCAAGGCTGGTACCTTCCCAGAGACAAAGAAAATGACCCATACAAAAAAAAAAAGAAAGTCACCAGAATTTTCACTGGGTGATACCATAGAAATAGATGTCCCCATAATCTCATAAAAATATAAATTTATATCTAATGTAAACATATTAAAATATAAATGTATTAATGAAAATATAGATAGAAGCCATAAGACTTTTTTGGCAACAGTCAACAGAAAGGTGAACGTTAGCCTAGATGAAAGTTCTTAATCATCTCCAATCGATGGGTTGAAAACCCAAGGCACGCAGCTTCACAATTTCCTAGGCCGTTGAGTCAGACCCTAAATGAAGGGCAAATCTAATCATTTTACAGTGACAATTGAAATATTTTCTTACACTTATTTATTCTAGGTCCAGGATACAGAAACTTGGAAATGAATGGCATGAAGCATGAAAGGGAGGGAGAGCCAGCCCAAAGAATAAACTTCTTGTGGCTGCTTTCCTCAACTTTAAAATAGGATCACATGAGAACTAAATAAAAGCACGTATGTAAACACTGAATAAGTGTTAGTCATCAGTTTTGTTTTTTTTTTATAAGAAATATGTAGAAGTTGAGAAGGAATAAACTGTGGTATCTGAATATTTAGGTAGGTTCCTTTTTTCAAGGATTATGGAAAATTTGGGAAGAAGCTGGGAAAAGTACTCAATCAGATCATGACTATAATATTTATTAGAACTAATAAACTGCTTGAATGTTCAAACAGTAGACCCCAGATGCAGAGAACACCTTGTTATTATACCATTATGAGGTATGAGAGAGCCATTTCATGTGATCTGCAGAAGATGCACTATGAACATATGGGGTTTGAAAACGCCAACATTTTTAAATTTATGGCTAATCAAAACAGTCTTAAAATGGGTTTAATTTAACTTTGTAAATTATTTTTAAATAAGTGTATTCCTCTTTCTAGTTATAAAAATAATCCCTATTTATTGTAGAACATTTGAAAAAAATAAAGAAGACAAAACCCTGTCTATCTTGAGATAACCACTGTTAACATTTGGGTGAACTGTCTTATATTTCTATGGTGTACATGTGGATTAATTTAATATAATCAGGATCATGCTTATATTGAATTTTGTGTTATGTGTTTCATTTCACGTAAAACTGCATTTTGAACATCTTTCTGTAACCAAGCAGGACTCTATGGGGCCTTTCTGGGACAGACACCTCCCCCATTTCCTCTGCTGTAGCTCCTCTCTGAAGTACCCAGATAATAGTATCTGATGTATACTTCCTTAGTTGTTTTACAGATGCTAAAACCACCACCAAATGGAAGAAATTAACTACTTGATGATCATGAGCCCACAGAACTTCTGGTGCCTAAGGATTCATAATGCTAACCCCTGTGACCTCAAAATCTATCAATCAGAGAATTGTGCAGGAGCTGATCATGTACCCTGGGATGGCCCTCCTTCACTTTGCTTTTAAAAACGCTTTGCTGAAATCCTTCAGGGAGTTCAGGGTATTCTGAGCACAAGCCACCCATCTCCTTGCTTGGCCCTGCAATAAACCTTTCTCTGATCCAAACTCCAACGTTTCAGTTTGTTCAGTAAAATTTCTACATTCAAAATTCTTTGAAGATCACTTTATTACATTCATAGACTATTATTTGGAAGTATCATAATTTATTTAACCTGCCCTCCTTGTTAAGTGTTATAAATAATATGGTGATGAATACCTTCATAGACACAGAGATAAGTTTCCACTCTGTTGACTGTTTTGTAAGCTACACAACAGTCTGAGGTGAATGTACGTCTTCCAGTTACATTCATGTGGATAAACCCACCAAGCGTGGGTGCCTGTGTACCTGTTGGGCCCCTGCTGTGAAGCCTGGCCTCACCACTCAGGCACCTGCATTTTTAGTTGGTTTATTAGACAGACCCAAGTAAAGCTCAATATGGTTTTCATTTGCAATTTTTGGATTATCAATTATACATTAGTTGCATCACCAGTATTTCTTCTTCTGCAAGTAGACAAAATGTGCCCTTTGCCAAGATTTTTTTTCAGATTTGGGGTTATTCTTATCATGGCACTCTTTGTCTTTTACAGTTATTCAACCTCTGACTGACATATCCTGGCAAGTCAGTTTTCTATTTGTGGTGTCTTCCTTTCATCTTTTTGACATGCATGTTTCAGCAGACATCAAATACAGCAGCCTGTTGAGGTAGCATGGCATAGGGGACAGCCCGAGCTAAGCGTCTACTCTGCCATCACTAAGTGACTCACCCACTTGAGTTGAAGCTTCCTCATCTGTAAAATGAGGGAGCTAGCTGTCCACCTCTCTTATCACTTCCAGCTCCAAAAGTATAAATTGTGTCATGGCTTTAGTACAAGAAGCAAGACTCAGTTCATTCTTCCTAAAAAACAAATATTGTCTATAAGAATTAAATGACTCATAAAAGCCGATCCTTCAGAAAACCTCAGAGCCATGATTATGTCTGCTTCAAACTTAAGATTTTTCTTTAAGTACCTTAAGCATGGTTAACATTTGTTAATTTTACTCTGAATAACCTAGAGCACAGGATTTTCAGAAAGAATCATCTGGGCTTTGAGATCCTTGTGATCTGGGTCCCAGCACCAGATGTGCTATGACAAACACTGATAATGATACTGTTACCCAGGAGCACTGGTCTCAAAGCAGGAAGCAACACCCTCCCTTTTGTATTTAGATAGAAGGGAAATACAACCCACTATTTGGGGGACTTATAGCCTTTGGTGTATTCTTAAGCTTTTTCACTGTGGTCTTTGGGAAGCAATTATTTCTCTCTTCAACTGAACTCACATCAGAAGTGCTGAGTTTGCTGTGGGCAAGAGCAGCCCTATGACCAGCTGAACTTCATTTGTGGTCGACCTTCTGTCCTCTGTGGATAGGCATATCTTCCTCCCCTTTGTAGTGTTAGTATCCAATGGTGAATGGCCTCTCTTTCCTCACTACTTTTCAGACGATTTTAGAGAAAACTGGTAGTCATTGGTTTGTAATTCTCCAACTTGAATCCCAGTTGTGGAATGGAATCCAAACTGATTTTGACAATGAAATGTAGCCTTTTAACAACTTGCCCTAGTTTAGTAATTGAGACCTGTCTGGGAAAAACTGGGGATGGATGTTAGGTAACAAGCTAGCCACCCATAGATCCAACTGTGAGTAAAATCCCAGATGAAGACAGTGAGCTATCGGCCAGAAAAGGGAATATTAATGACAACATGATATGTCCCAGACACCGTTAGTTACTTATATAGGTGATCTCATTAAATTTTCACAGCTAACGTATGAAGAACAGAGGGTATCATCTCTAGTTCATAGATATTTGAGTTTCAGGGAGCTTTTTAACTTACTTACAATACAGCAATAATAAATGCTCAAACCACTGTGTGTCTGTCTCATTCCAAAGCCCATATTCTTTACATTTCATGTTGTTGCCTCTGTAGGTACACACACATCTGTGAACTAATGCTAAGACTTCCTTCCTCTCCCAATATTGATTGGCATATGAGTGGAAATTGGTTGTTTTGTTCTCAAACGTCCCCAGGAGTGCTATGTTGCCAACTGAAATGGAACACTCAAAACTAGAATTCAACAACACAGAAAGTCATAGGATACCCATTTGGACAACAGGTCATCAGTGAGAATAACTACACTAAAATAAACTGATCAAACTGTTCCTACAAGCAAT
Source organism: Balaenoptera acutorostrata (assembly GCF_949987535.1). Taxonomy (NCBI): domain Eukaryota; kingdom Metazoa; phylum Chordata; class Mammalia; order Artiodactyla; family Balaenopteridae; genus Balaenoptera; species Balaenoptera acutorostrata. The sequence continues at coordinate 54,922,866 of NC_080066.1, read as the reverse complement.
TCCATTTCTGCCCCGAAATACATTTTTACTTTCCCATTTAGCCAAATTAACATCCTCTGTACTTTGCTCATAAGACTTGGGGGGTGGGGACTTCCCTGGTGGCACAGTGGTTAAGAATCTGCCTGCCAATGCAGGGGATTTAATCCCTGGTCTGGGAAGATCTCACATGCCGTGGAGCAACTAAGCCTGTGCGCCACAACTACTGAGACTGTGTGCCACAACTACTGAAGCCCACACACCTAGAGCCCATGCTCCGCAACAAGAGAAGCCACCGCAATGAGAAGTCTGCACACCACAATGAAGAGTAGCTAAGGCTTGCTGCAATTAGAGAAAGCCTGCGCACAGCAACAACAAAGACCCAGCGCAGCCAAAAATAAATAAAAATTTATAAAAAAAGACTTTGAGGGTGGGAGTTATCATACTTTAAAAAGCCTGAGATTCGGGGAAAGGTGAGTCTGGGAGGACCACCGCTAGATGGAGTGATCCGAGGGGTCCACTGTTACATGTTTCAAATGATACACTATTCTTTAGTTTGTTTAAGGCACTGCTATATTTAAAATAGATAACCAACAAGGACCTACTGTATAGCACAGGGAACTCTGCTCAATACTCTGTGATAACCTAAATAGGAAAAGAATTTGAAAAAGAATAGATACATGTATATGTGTAACTGAATCACTTTGCTGTGCATCTGAAACTAACACAACATTGTTAATCAATTATGCTCCAATATAAAATAAAAATTAAAGAAAAAGAAAATTTAACAACCAAAAATAAATAAATAAAATAAAAACAATTTCAGTATCATGATGATGGTGAAATGAAAAGCTGATCATCTTCAAACTTAATTGTTAACAAAGCTGATTCAAGTGTCACATCTTCCATCATGGTCACCTGGTAGTTTGAATAGAGAAAGAGTGGAAAGAGGAAGCTGGAAATGAGGGAGGAATAAATTCCCTTTGTCAAGAGAATGGTTCATCAGCAAAGGAACCATGGGCTTCTACATATAACCCAGGTACTCCCTGAAGGAAAGTGCCACAGCCATGGGCATCAGCCTGCATTCAGGAGACTGACAGGGAGGGCAGCAAGTGTCTTTTGCAAGCCTTGTGGGGAAAGATGAGGGAATCCCTTTAAAATGCACACTTCAGGGAGCAGCAACTGACAGGAAACTTGACGCTCAGGAGGGAAAATGTACATGTGAATAGGTGAGTGGAGCTAGGACCCTCCCAACATCTAGCTGATTACAAGACATGTGATTATGTCCATAGCAACTGAAAATTTGTAATAAACAGTTTTGTTATATTGTAGTGAAAGCCACCTGATCTCAGATGGTGAGGGAGTTCTGAAATCCCTAGTCAATTTCCTCATCTCTCTCTTCTGAACTATAAAGAGTATAAATATATCAGAGTTAATAGTTGCCAAATTTAGAATGTAAATCAACTGGCAACTGCCCAAAATGCTTTGACAGTGAAACCTATTCTCAACATCTGGCAAAATTCCAAGCAGCAGTCAAATTCTGTGGAATATTTGGAAGAAAGCATCCAGTACTGAGACCACCTGAGTTCTAGGTCTAGTTCTGCCTTTTCTAGCCATAAAAGTCACCACTCTTGTGAGCATCAGTTTCCTAACTTGCAAAGTGAAACAAAGCCTGTGACACCCACCATGCATATCTGTTATGATGTCAAGATGAAATGCCAGCACGACCACACTACGTGAATGGTAAGGAGCTCTAAAAGCATTTAGAGGAATATTACCACACTGACAATTAGTGCAGGTAAAAAACAGGTAGACTGAGTAGTCTAAGATTATCACAATTAAGGAAACTTGTGGTTCCTGATTATCAGCTGAATCCTCAAGCAGTGAGATGCTCAGAAGAAAACTATCACACACGTACACACACACATGCATGCATGTGCACACGCAAACACATAACTGTTTGCATCATCCTGATACATTTTAAGTAAGACACAGGGTAAAATGATACCTAAGATCCAAACCAAATTAAGGTTTCTTTTTCATCCTGAGCACCTGTATGCAAGAGCCCTCTAGACATCCACACAGGGCATCCTACTCACAGTCAGTCAGCGTTGTTTATTGAGCACTCATTCTGGGCCAGGCACACTGCAAGGCACTTGGGCAATGCAAAAGGAAAGAGCACACATGTGCTCACACAGCGGTCATGGCAATAAAGAGCAAAGGTTCACACGCCCAAGGTGTGGCAAGGGAAATGCACACAGGATGAAGAGAAGATGAGGGTGGGGATGGAAGAGGGCCACTCCATGAAGACAGAACGAATACCAAAGGAAAAGGTGCTGTTCATCCCTCAGACAGGAGAGGATCACAGAGGGGTGAGCCTGGACCTGCACAGAGCAGCCTGAAATGTACCCCCCCAGATTCTCCGGCCAAAGTATTGGCTGGGAAAGTATTTAGCTATTTACTTTGGTGCTAAGCTCTTAATATAGTTGTCACACCTAACATGTAATCACTGACTGCCACAAGCTACATGAAAAACATTTTATCATATAATAGATGTTGAGTTTTCAAGTAAATTCAGACAAGTTAGTCAAACTGATTAATATATACCCCCAAATTATGTCTCCTTTATAACAACATTGATGTTTTAAAGCAATAACCTATGTAGTCATTCATCTCCATTGTTTCTTAACTTTAATCATAAGTCATCTTTACTATTTATCAAAACATAACCTGGGCTTCCCTGGTGGCGCAGTGGTTGAGAATCTGCCTGCCAATGCAGGGGACACGGGTTAGAGCCCTGGTCTGGGAAGATCCCACATGCCACAGAGCAACCTAAGCCCGTGAGCCACAACTACTGAGCCTGCGCGTCTGGAGCCTGTGCTCTGCAACAAGAGAGGCCGCGATAGTGAGAGGCCCGCGCACCGCAATGAAGAGTGGCCCCCGCTCGCTGCAACTAGAGAAAGCCCTCGCACAGAAACGAAGACCCAACACAGCCAAAAATAAATATAAAACAAAAAACAAAAAAAACCAAAAACCATTTTTATGAGCAGAGGATTTAGAACTTGTAAAGTACATAAAAGGATGTGTATTCATTAGAAATATATCTCCTAGGTGATTTACTTATGCCTTTTAATCTTTATCCACATTTCACAACAAAAATACACATTTCTATTACCATAGAAAAGCATTAATAATATAATTTTTAAAGATCATCAGCTTTCACAAATAGCTCTGAAAAAGAGCTAATCATATATAAATGGTTAACTTTCTGTTTGGTTGGACATATAAGAATTTTTTATCCAAGTGAGGATGTTTGGCCACAGTCACATCCATCAGTAGATGTGTCCAACCAGAGGGTCTTCCTCACCAGGCTTGGCTCCTCTTTCACAGCCAGAGCATTTCCCCAGATGTTACACCTGCATCAGGAAATAAATGGCCCTATTTTTAACTTCTGATGCTTGGAGTAAACCTGACAACAATTAGGCTTAATTACTATGTGCAGCACCGTTGCCATGGTATCTCTCTCCAGATGGGCTGGGAGGGCCCCGGCCTCAGGTCCCAGGCGCCCCATGGCCTGGTCCCCACACGTGCAGCATTGCCTCTGCAATCACAAAAGAAGGGCATCTACTTTCAATTCACGACACAGATGAACATATTTCAGGGGCAGAGTCATTACAAACCCTATCAAAATCAGGTCAAGAAACAGGAATATATTTGATGACAGCAAAAGGATGAACGCAAGTACAGACGCAACTCCAACAAACCCACGGGCATACAGTGGTGTTACCATTCTTCTTCATTTATTTGTTTTAAAGTTATTTTGAAATAATTTTAGAGTCACAGGAAGTTGGAAAAAAATATAGGGAAGTTCCACATGCACTACACCCAGTTCTGCCAAATGCTACCATCTTGCATAATTCAAGTACAATATCAACAGCAGGAAATTGACACTGGTAAAATACACAGAGTTTAATCAGATTTCACCACTTTTACATGCAAGCATTTGTGTGTGTGGAGTTCCAAGCAATCTTACCACACATGTAGATTTGTGTAACAATCACCACAATCCAGATACAGAACTCCCTCAAGAACTCTTTATAGCTACACCAACCTCACCCCGCTCCATTCATAACCCTGGCAACCACTAATGTTTTCTCCAATTTTGTAATCTTGTTTAGGAACATTACATGATTTTCTGCCTAGTTGTTCTACAAGTTGCTGAGAGGGGGGTGCTAAGGTTCCCAATGATAACTGTAGATTTGTCTATTTCTCCTTCCAGCTCTATTAGTTTGGATTCATGTGCTCCATGTTTTTAATGCATGCACATTTGGGATTGCTTTATCTTCTTGGTAGACTGCACTTTTAATTGTTATGTAATATCCCAATTTTCTTTGTTCTTTCATCTACTTTATCTGATTAAATATAGTCGTCTGCTTTTTTATAATTATTGCTTGCATAGGGGAGTGGCCTAGATGAAGGAGTAGGAAGACCCTGAGCTCACCTCCTCCCATGGGCAAAACAAAATTACAATTATTTACAGAGTAACTACCAATGAGAATAACCTAAAGACTAGAAGAAAAGATTTTCCACAACTAAAGATATAATGAAGGAACCACAACAAGACAGCCAGGAGGGACAGAGACACGGTATAGTCAAGATCCACACCCCTCAGAAGGCAACCCACAACCAGGAGGATAATCACAACAGCAGAGGTTCTCCCCAGTGAGCAAGGGGTCTGAGTCCCACATTGGGCTCTCCAGCTCAGGGGTCCTGCACCAGGAAGACAAGCCCTTAGAACAGCTGGTTTGAAGGTCAGTGGTGCTTGCATACGGGAGAGTCAGAGGGCTCCAGGAAATAGAGACTCCACTCTTAAAAGGGCGCACACAAAATCTCACACTCTCCGATACATAGCACAGAGGGAGTAACTTGAAAGGAGCCTGGGTCAAACCCACTTGCTGATCTTCGCCTCCCAGAGAAGCAGGAGGTAGCTGGGACTACCCCTGGGGACACAGACACTGTAACAAGAGCTTGTTCTACCACGAGGACACTGGTGCTGGCAACTGGCATTTTGGAGTCCTCCCTCTAGACTACTACAGCCAGGACCAACCCAACCCACCAGATGGTTGGTCCAAGTCCCAGGAACCCCATCCCCCAGGCCAAGCAGCCAGTTTCATGGGAATCCAGCTTCACCCACCAGTGGGCTGACACCAGGTCCAGCCTACCCCAGGCCTCCACAGCAAAGCAGCCCTGGGACCCAGCACCACCCAACAGCAGCCAGTAGCCTCTGCACAAGACAGGGCCTGGCAGTCAACATACCTGGGGACCAGCCCTGCCTACCAGCACTCCCATGGTAGTCAGCCCACCACAACAGCAGGGGCCACAGAGCCCACATAAGGACATGCCTAGATCATACAGGTCTGGTGAAGTCCTAGCCACATCAATCAGACAAGAAAAAGAAATAAAAGGAATCCAAATTGGAAAGGAAGAAGTAAAACTACCACTGTTTTCAGATGACATGATACTACATTATAAAATCCTAAAAACATCACCAAAAAAACTATTTTAACTAATAAATGAGTTCACTAAAGTTGCAGGACACAAAATTGATAATACAGAAATCAGTTTTGTTTCTATACAATAATAATGAACTATCAGAAAAAAAAATTAAGAAAAAAATCCTAGTTACAATTGCATCAGAAAGAATAAAATACCTAGAAATAAATCTAACTAAGGAGGCAAAAGACCTGTTCTCGGAAAACTGTAAGACACTGATGAAAAAAACTGAAAACAACACAAGCAAATGGAAAGATATATCATGTTCACAGATTAGAAAAATTAACATTGTTAAAATGACCATATTCCCCAAGGCAACTTACAGATTCAATGCAATCCCTAACAAAATACAAATGACATTTTTCAGAGAAACAGAACAAAAAATTCTAAAATTTGTATGGAAACACAAACACCCAAATAGCCTTTTTTCTCTTACTGAGAAAGCAGAACAAAGCTGGAGGTATCATGCTCCCTGACCTCAGACTATACTACAAAGCTACAGTCAGCAAAACAGTATGGTACTGCCACAAAAAAGACACATAGATCGATGGAACAGAATAGACAGCCCAGAAATGAACTAACACTTATATGGGCAATTAATCTACAATAAAGGAGGCAAGAATATACAATGGGCAAAAGACAGTCTCTTCAACAAATGGTGCTGGGAAAACTGGACAGTTACACATAAAAGAATGAAATTAGAACATTTTCTCACACCATACAAAAATAAACTCAAAATAGATTACAGAACTAAATGTAACACCTGAAACCATAAAACTCCTAGGAGAAAATATAGACAGTACGCTTTTTGACATCAGTCTTAATAATATTTATTTGGTTATATCTCCTTAGGCAAAGGAAACAGAATCAAAAAAAGGGGGGAACTACATCAAACTAAAAAGTTTTCAGACAGCAAAGGGAACTATCAACAAAACAAAAAGGGAGGCTACTGAATGGGATAAGATATTTGCAAATGATATATCTGATAAGGGGTTAATATCCAAAATACACAAAGAACCTATACAACTCAATATCAAAAAAACAAACAACCCAATTAAAAAATGGACAGAGGACCTGAATAGACATTTTTTTCAAAGAGGACATACAGATGGCCAATAGACACATGAAAAGATGTTCAACATCACTAATCATTAGGGAAATGGAAATCAAAACCACAATGAGATATCACATCACACATGTCAGAATGGCTATTATCAAAAGACTATGAATAATAATTGTTGGAGAGGATGTGAAGAAAGGGGAACACTTGTACACTACTGGAGAGAATATAAATTGGTGCAGCCACTATGGAAAACAGTATGGAGGTTCCTCAAAAATTTAAAAACAGAACTACCATAAAATCCAGCAATTCTACTCCTGGATATTTTTCCAAAGAAAACAAAAGACCTAATTCCAAAAGATATATACACCCTTATGTTCATTGTACAATATTTCACAATATCCAAGACATGGAAGTAACCTACATGAGTGCCCATAGATATATGAATGGATATATATATATATATATACACACACACACACACACACACACACACACACACAATGTAATAATACTTAGCCATAAAAAAAGAATGAAATCTTGCCATTTGCAACAACATGGATGGACCTAAGTGTATTATGCTAAGTGAAATGTCAGGCAGAGAAAAACAAATGTCTTATGAGTTCACTTACATTTGGAATCTAGAAAACAAAACAAATGAACAAACGTAACAAAACAGAAACAGTGTCATAGACACAGAGAACAAACAAGTGGTTGCCAGAAGGGAGAGGGGTAGGGGGATGAGTGAAACAGACAAGTGAAAGTAAGAGATACAAACTCCAGTTCCAAAATAAATGAGTAATGGGGAATACAGTCAATAACATAATATTTTTTTATGGTGACAGATGGTAACTAGACTTATCCTGGAGATCATTTTGTAATATAAAGAAATACTGAATCGCTATGTTGTGCACCAAGAAGTTCATAGTGTTGTAGGTTATACTACATAAAATTTATAGAAAAAGCGATCAGATTTGTGGTTACCAGAGGTGGGGTGGGGGGAGTGGGGGAGTGGTCAAAAGGTACAAACTTCCAGTTACAAGATAGATAAATACTATAGATGTAATGTACAACATGATAAGTATAATTAACACTGCTGTATATTATAATCAATCAATATTTTTTATTGAAGTATAGTTGATTTACATTATGTTAATTTCTGCTGTATAGCAAGGTGATTCAGTTATACACACACATATATATATATATATATATATATATATATATATTCTTTTTTTATATTCTTTTCCATTATGGTTTATCATAAGATATTGAATATAGTTCCCTGTGCTATACAGTAGGACCCTGCTGTTTATCCATTCTATATATGAAAGCTTACATCTGCTAACCCCAACCTGCCACTCCATCCCTCCCCCGAACCCCTCCCTCTTGGCAACCACCAGTCTGTTCTCTATGTCTGTCATTCTGTTTCTGTTTCACAGATAGGTTCATTTGTGTCATATTTTAGATTCCACATATAAGTGATATCATTTGGTATTTGTCTTTCTCTTTTTGACTTATTTCACTTAATATGATAATCTTTAGTTGCATCCATGTTGCTGCAAATGGCATTATTTTGTTCTTTTTTTTGGCTAAGTAGTATTCCATTATATATATGTATGTATGTGTATATATATATATATATATATATATATATATATATATATATATATATACCACATCTTCTTCATCCATTCATCTGTCAATGGACATTTAGGTTGTTTCCATGTCTTGGCTATTGTGAACAGTGCTGCTATGAACTATTCACAATAGGAGTGCATGTATCTTTCTGTATTATAGTTTTATCTGGATACATGCCCAGGAGTGGGATTGATGGATCATATGGTAATTCTATTTTTAGTTTTCTGAGGAAACTCCATACTGTTTTCCACAGTGGCTGCACCAACGTACATTTCCACCAACAGTGTAGGAGGTTTTCCTTTTCTCCACACCCTCTCCAGCATTTTTTATTTGTAGACTTTTTAATGGTGGCCATTCTGACAGGTGAGGTGGTACCTCATTGTAGTTTTGATTTTCATTTCTCTAATAATTAGCAATGTTGAGCATCTTTTCATGCTCATGCTTTTCATACAGATGCTTACTGGCCATCTGTATTCCTTCCTTGGGGAAATGTTTATTTAGGTCTTCTGCCCATTTTTCGATTGGGTTGTTTGCTTTTTTGTTGTTGAGTTGTATGAGCTGTTTGTATATTTTGGAAATTAAGCCTTGTCAGTCACATCATTTGCAAATATTTTCTCCCATTCCATAGGTTGTCTTTTCATTTTCTTTATGGTTTCTTTTGCTGTGCAAAAGCTTGTAAGTTTGATTAGGTCCCATTTGTTTGCTATATGTTATATATGGAAGTTGTTAAGAGAGGTAAATCTGAAGAGCTCTCACCAGAAGGAAAATAATATTTTTTTCTTTTTCTTTTCTTTTGTATCTATATGAGATGATGGATATTCAATAAACTTACTGTGTTAATCATTTCATGATGTATGTAAATCAAATCATTATGCTATACACCTTAAACTATACAGTGCTGTATGTCAAATATATCTCAATAAAACTGGAAGAAAAACAGACTTTAGAATAAGTAAATGGTAAACATAAGCCTATAAAAATAAATGTGTACCATTAAAAAAATTTAATAAAAATAAATAAAATTAATGCTTGCATGATATGTATATTTTTTACAGTTTTGTGATTTTTAAAAAATTTTTATTAGAGTACAGTTGATTTATAATATTGTGTTAGTTTCTGCTATACAGCAAAGTGTATCAGTTATACATATACATATATACTCTTTTTTAGATTCTTTTCCCATATAGGTCATTACAGAGTATTGAGAAGAGTTCCCTGTGTTATACAGTATGTTCTTATTAGGGTACGTTCTTATTAGTTATCTATTTTATGTATAGTAATGTGTATTTGTCAATCCCAGTCTCCCAATTTATCCCCCCCACAAAGCATGATATATTTTTTTCTGTCATTTTACTTTCAACCTACCTATGTTGCAACGTTTGAAGTGAACTTCTTGTAGAAAGCATATACCGTATTTGGATTATTTTTTTCATCCACTTTGACAATCCTTGTCTTTTGATTGGTATGTTTAGACCTTTCATATTTCAGATAAATATTGATAGGTTAGGGCTAAAGTCTGCCAATTTATTTCTTGTTTTCTATTTGTTCTGTTTTTTATTCCTGTCTCCCTTTTCTTGCCCTCTTATGTCTTATGTTTTAGAAGTCTACTTTGATTTATCTATCATGCTTTTGATTATTTTTCTCAGTATAGTAATTTAGTGTTTACTTTAGGGTTTTTTCATATATGTAAGTAACATATCAGAGTCTACTGGCATCAGTATTTTACCACTTTTGAGCAAAGTATAAACATCTTACATCTTTTTGGGTCCTTTCACTCTTCTACCTTTCTTTTTTTAGAAATATCTTAAAAATTTTCTCTCCATTCATTGAGCACCACATCAGATGACCTTATAGATTTTGCTTCAATCTTCAAACACAGTTTTAACACCTCATGAAGAGAAGAACAGCCTGTTATATTTACCACTAATTTAGTCCATCCATTACTCTATCTTCCTGATGTATCAGGCTCCTTCTGTTTCCATTTCTTCATTGTTTAGAGAATTTCTTTTAGGTATTCTTTGTGGGTAGGTCTTCTGAGGACAGATTCTCTTATATTTCTTTGCTTTAGAACAGCGCTCCCCAACCTTTATGGCACCAGGGACAGGTTTCGCGGAAGACAGTTTTTCCACGGACCGGGGGCGGGGAGGAAGGTTTCAGGATGATTCAAGCGCATTACATTTATTGTGCACTTTATTTCTATTATTATTACACTGTAATATATAATGAAATAATCATACGACTCACCACAATGCTGACAGGAGGCAGAGCTCAGGCAGTAACGAGAGTGATGAGAAGTGGCTGTAAATACAGAAGAAGCTTCCCTTGCTTGCCTGCCACTCACCTCCTGCTATGCGGTCTGGTTCCTAACAGGCCATGGACCGGTACTGGTCCACGGCCTGGGGTTTGGGGACCTCTGCTTTAGAATATCTTCATTTCCTCTTCATTAAGGATATTTTTGCTGGATATAGAATTTACAGTTGACATTTCCTTCAGCGCTTGAAAAATGTTGTGACATGTCCTTATGTCTTCCGTGGTTTCAAATGCGAAATTCATTGTCATTCATTGTCCAAATGCTGTTTTCCTGTAGGTAAAGTTTCATTTCTCTCTGGCTGCTTTCAAGACTTATTTTTTCCTTTGGAAGTTTGATTATGACATTTTTTGGCATGGATTTCTTTGGGTTTATCCTGTCATGATTCACGAAGTTTCATGAATCAAATCTGTAGGTGTATGCCTTTTGCCAAATTTGGGGAAATTTCCAGCTATTATGTTTTTGAATTTTTCAGCCCCACACTCTTTCTCGTTTCCTCTGGGACTCTGGTGATGCAAATATTAGAATTTTTGTGATTACCACACATGGTTCTGGGTTTTTTTAGTCTATTTTTTCTCTATTATCGGATTGGGTAATATCTATTGATTTGTCTTTCAGTTCATTGATTCTGCTCTCTGTCATCTCCAATCTCCCATCTAGTGAGATATTTTTTATTTCGCTTATTGTACTATTGTACTTTTCAGTTCTACAATTTTCCTTTGAGTATTTTTGTATCTTCTATTTAATTGCTGAGATTTTCTATTTTTCATTTGTTTCAAGACTGATTATAAGTGTTCATTGAAGCATTTTTTTTTTATGACTGATGATTTAAAATCATTGTCAGAAAATCACAACATCTGATTCGTCTTAGCATCGGCATCTGCTGTCTCTTTCCATTTGAGTTGTGATTTTCCTGGTGCCTTTCAATTGTATGCTGTGCATTTTGGACATTATATTGTGAAACTCTGGGCTCCACTCTATTTTAGTTTTTAGCAAGCAGTCACCCTGTTTAGGTGTGGCATGCCAAGTGGAATGAATGCTCAACTCCTCAGGGAGCCCCACGACCCTACCCAACAAAGTTTCCACTTGGCTGGATTATCTGACTCACGACACCTCACTGCAGATGCGGGGTGTAAATTCAGCTTCCTCCTAGATCTGCCAACATATTCCCAGTAAAAGCAGTGCACCCACTCCTTGCTGGGCACACTGACTCCAGAGAGAGAGGGAAACAGAGGGCTGGCTAAGTCACTTCACTGCTGGAAGGTAGGGGTGAAAACTCATTTCCTGGTAAGCCCCACTGACCGTGGGGGTCAGGGGCAGAAAGACTAGCCCCACGTTGTACCATGTTCCACGTCGCCAGTGCAGGGATGGGTGGAGGCTCAGCTCTCTGCAGGCCCCTTCAAAACCCAGGGTGGCATGGGGCAAGTGAAATGCTGACTAGTCTTGCCTCACTCAATCTGTTGTTGAGTGGAGTTGAAGACCCAGCTAATGTCTGGGGGTGGGAAGCAGAGTGCCGGTCAATCCCAACTTACAGCTCCTGTTCAGTCCCGTCGCTACTCAGTGCTCAGGTCCCACTGAGGCCAGCTGCCCCTGGAAGCAGCAGCGTGCAGATCAGCCCCCTCACCCTGGTTGCTCCTGGGTCAGGGTGCAGGTTTAGCTCCCTGTTTGAGTTTGCTGTCACTGCCCCACTGGGGGATTCTGGGATTGAACTCTGCTGAGCCCATCCACAGCATCCTGGCAAGGAGCACTCAGTTTGCTCTACAGGCGAGGGATGGTGGGCCAGCTTGCTCATCAGCATCTGGGAGGAATCGGAGTTGTGCTTCTGCTGCCCTAGCCCCTGTGTAACCGTGAGTGAGAGAGGCAGTTTTCCCACTGGTGTTTGGCTGGATGAGGGTAAATGCTGTCAAAAAAGTTTTCTGTTCTCTTAGGCCACCCTTTTTCTGGCCCTCTGCTTGGGGAACAGACTTGGGTTGTATTTCTCTGTCTGTTGGTACTTCTGGGTTGCAGCCTTCTCCAGCACTGTTTCTGGGACATAGAGGAAACAGAATAACCCAGGGAACTCACCACTGTGTCGTTAGCCAGTCCTGAGGTCAAAGGACATCTGCCTTCTTTCTCTGCCTTTCAAGTCTTTCCATGTTTGTTGTGTTATGTTTGGTGTTTTCGTTGTAAGAGACAGGAGTTGGAGGAATGGGGCTGCTCCATCTTGGCCAAAATTGGTTTTCATTTATATATTTGTTCAATCTGGGTAGTGTACCACTCAGTGTGGGAAGAAATCTTACAGATCATGGAATTAAGTCCTCTAATTTTATAAACAGAAAACAGAAACATAACAGAAAATTGTAAAGGTAGTATAGGTTAGTCAAACTGCTACTGAGAGGCAGGATGTACATATAAAATTAGAGAACTAGGATCAGAGGACTAAAAGCATCTTTTAAGTAGCAGTACTTGTAGTAGTAAAGTGAATGTTTTCATTTTGATAGTTAACGCTATATTCCACCTAAAGTGACCTTCCATTTCCCACGCATAGCAAAAGGAAGAATAGGAAATAAGGTGTTGAAGGGGAAGGTGTCAGATCAAAGAGGACCCTTAACACTCATGGAAATACCCACCTGAAGGGGCTGGGGACTTCTGACAAGTCCTTTAGTCTTTCTGGGCCATAGTTTCCTAATCTTCAAAACCTTCTCTGACTGCTGCACAAGGTTTTTTTCTTTTTGAAAGTGCCAGTAAGCTACTTTATGTGAACAGCATTAGGATAAATTGCAAAGTTGTATACACTAAAAAACATAAAACATATTTTCAATGGATGAGAATAATAACAGGTATGTGTGGGTGTTAAAATGTTATAGCATCACAGGTACAGTAAACCCTGTGACAAGCAGGTTTACGAATACAAAACCTTTCCCTATTTCAGTTAATTCAAAGTTGAAACTCTCTGACCTTAAGACTGTTATTTTATCAAGTGCATGAGTGCCCACACGCACACACACACACACACACACATTCACACAGTGTCGCTTTTCAGACTGAAGCCACTGTCTAACAGAAAGCATGCTTACGTAAGGACACAGTACTGAAAAATGGCCTCTGTGAAACTCCTCAATCATCTATCCAAGTGTGATGCTATTTTTAGGCTTCAGGGGAAAATGAATTGTTCAGAGAAAAGCATGACTCCTCAACTCCACCCAAGTACCATATTACTTATGGTCAAACCATTTTTTTTTTAAACATCTTTATTGAAGTATAATTGCTTTACAATGGTGTGTTAGTTTCTGCTTTATAACAAAGTGAATCAGTTATACATATACATATGTTCCCATATCTCTTCCCTCTTGCATCTCCCTCCCTCCCACCCTCCCTCTCCCACCCCTCTAGGTGGTCACAAAGCACCGAGCTGATCTCCCTGTGCTATGCGGCTGCTTCCCACTAGCTATCTATTTTACATTTGGTAGTGTATATATGTCCATGACACTCTCTCACCCTGTCACATCTCACCCCTCCCCCTCCCCATATCCTCAAGTCCATTCTCTAGTAGGTCTGTGTCTTTATTCCCATCTTGCCACTAGGTTCTTCATGACCTTTTTTTTTTTTTTCCTTAGATTCCATATATATGTGTTAGCATACTGTATTTGTTTTTCTCTTTCTGACTTACTTCACTCTGTATGACAGACTCTAACTCCATCCACCTCATTACAAATACCTCCATAAGGCACCAACTGAGTAGTTTATTTTTATTACTTGGCAGATGGGAAGGAAGAACTGAATATTTTTATTGGGACTCTTTTTGAAAAGTAAAGTGTTAGAGGTGATGTGTTCTCCACCCGCCAGCAGCACACTGGGCTTCTCATGTGTGCAGGGCTGAAGGCACTCAGGCTTGCAGAGGAGGGGTAGGCTGAGGGATGCACTAACCCTTACAGTTTGTCATGGGTCACTTGCTGAACTACAGGAGGCAGTTCAGAAGCAACAGGCAAATGTGCAAGGATGCGAAATGGTCTGTGAGCCTCAGAGAGCCTGAAAGTTATTTACACACGTCAAAGGTGGTACCAGGAGGCAGAAACTAGGGGAGCAACCCAGTGTCTTCTTGGGGATTCTTTAGACCACCCACAAGACTTGAAGTATCTGTGGGACTGCACACCTGTGGGGTTGAGACACCTATGTGACCCTAAGCCAAGGGTGCCCCACTCCCCTGAAGGAGAAAGGGTTTTGGCAGAGAGAGCATTCCATGGTCCTAGAAAAGATTTAGATGCCAGTCTGCCCTCAAAGGAAAGACATGTCAGGAAGAAGAAACGCAGGGCTGGTCACTTCATCACCCAGAAAGCAGAAGGCAAGAGGACCAGGGCTCACCATTTCCAGTACAGTCACCGCCAGTTCAGAACACGCATCTCTGCCCTCTTCCCTGGAGGTCAAAGATAGTCCACTTCCTTTGAAAATGACCTTAGCAGGATAAGGATGCATGTTTTTATCCCCTCCCCAGCACAGATTGTGGATTTTAGATGCTTTCAGTGTGAAAATAATGGGATAATTTTTACTGAAGGCACACTGCTCTGTTTCATGAACATTCCCTTACATCACCCTCCTAAAACATCATGTATTACTATTTCCATTTTATAATGGAAGAAAATGGAGTGTCAGAGTTGCAGGTTTCACACTAGGTCAGAACAGAGGCAGGGTTTGAGCCAAAGCCTCCAATGCTAGAGCCAGAGGAGTGAACCACTAAGCAGAACCAGCTCCCAGGATTTTAGGAGACCAGGGGTGTTTGAAGCAGGGTCCTCACATCCTCACATCTCTAGGAGGCTCTGGGGTATGTCACACTCCAGGCCTTTCACCTGTCTCCTTGTGTCATAACTGCTCTGACTAATGCGGTGGCTGGACGGAGCCCAGAGTCCCCATGAGGGACCTGCTCAGGATGGTAAATTCCTGACACACATCACAGACACCGCTGGAATGTGTGGATCCCCATGACAGGGCGTCAGCACTGGCTATTTTAAACTGCATTATTCCTCTAAAAAAGGTATGATTTCATCAGGTTTATTTCAAATTCTTAAATCCACACTATATTCTCTCTAGTATTAAAAATGGGACCTCCACTAACCATTTAGTTAGTCTTTTTTTAATTCTTTGTGCTATGGTCTAAGACAGTGACTCTCAACATGGATTCAAATCCTGGCTGTACGTTCCCTAGGTAGGTGACATCCCCAAACTTAAATTTCCTCATTTGTTTATTGGGGATCATAACTGTATCTTCCTCGTTCATTTACTGTGAGCGTTAAATTACATAACGCACCCAAAACACCTCCCTCGCTGTCTGCCATGCGGCAAGTGTTCAATAAAAGTTGACTATTATCACGTGACTTCCTTAATTATTGAGGAACCACAACCTGTCTTTCCCTGGAGAAGGCAGTGGTCATGGCCTCTTTCCAAGACTTTCTGCAGAGTACTC
Organism: Balaenoptera acutorostrata; assembly: GCF_949987535.1. NCBI lineage: Eukaryota > Metazoa > Chordata > Mammalia > Artiodactyla > Balaenopteridae > Balaenoptera > Balaenoptera acutorostrata. The sequence goes on along the minus strand of NC_080066.1, from coordinate 54,906,891 downwards.
TCTTTCTGTTTATTTCAGACTTGTATTCCCTCCGTATTCCTATTCAGACATGAAAATTTCCCTCACTTTGACATTTTCTTATCTTCTTAAATCTTGGCCCAAGACTTTTCTGTTTTCACACCATATCTGCCATCTCTCCTACAACCATGCATCACTGGGTCCCTGTAAGAGTTCTGACTTGTCCTGAGACTCTCCGTCCCTCATCCTGACCCCCTCTCTCCCCCGGGTCAAGAACCTTTCCTGTGACTCCCCTCCTCAGGTCGGCTGCCATTCTCCCCAGAGTGTCCTGGTGCCACATGAGGCCCCATTGGCATGAATGTCCAAACCCAATGCAGTGCTTCCCGAGAGGGCTGCTCAGCCTCTGCTGCATCTCCTCACCCTGTGCAAGAGGAACCAGGGCCCAGAGCAGGGACAGATGCCGGGGCCACACAGCTACACCTAACCAGGGTCCAGAAAGAATACATAAGGGACTGAAGCAAGTTTGTGTTCAATATTAAATCAATGTGTTATTGGAGTTTTATGTTACATTTGGAAGCAGGGTAACGTTTAGACTCTCCTGCAGCCCAACTCTCCCCTCATTAGAGAGTTCCTAGGTGAAATGGGCATTTGGAAATACTTCAAAATGCCATCTAAATTGAATTTAAGTAGACTTCTGCAAGCTTATCATAAAACACGATTTTAAAACTTCCAACCTAATGTAACCTCACTCTTAAATGCCTAATCTTTTTTTAAAGGATTTTATGTGGGGAAGAAAGATTAAGTTTGTGTTGATTTTCCACACACAATTTTGTGATAACCTACCTAAATTTCTAGGTTAACTGGGCAAACTTATTACAAAGCATAGAAAAAGCAAAGTAAGTTATTATACAAACAGAAGCAGATGATAATCCAACAATTGTCATTTGCCAACATTGAACCCCTGAACAGAGGTGGATTGGAGTCTTTCATGATGATAATAGATACAAGAAAACCTCAAGTAAAACTTTCCTATACGTTTTGGTGCCAACTGAGGATGGTCTGGCTGATTCCAAGCACCCTGAGGAGAGAACTGATTTTCTCTCTCTTCAGCCTCATTAGATATCATGCAGCACGTGCTTCCCATACAGCCAGTGTTCAGAAAATACAGGCAACTCTCTCACGAAGAAATATTTGAAAAAATCTCAGTCAAGAATGACCATCTTTTCTTTAATTTTTATTTTAATAACTAAAAGACTAACTTCAGTCATTCCTTCTGCTGGAAAGCAGAGTAGGGAGAGGCCAGCAGGAAGAAAACAGGCAGAGGTGCCCTGGAGGCGAATCTCTAGCAGGAAGAGGAGGTGGGCGGGGAGGGAGCCCTGCGATGGAGCCCACAGCAGAGGGAGCAGCGAGGCAAAGGGGATGGACCCCGTCTGGGGCACTTGCCAGTCCCTACAGGAGGCTCCGGCAAAGCGGGTTTGGAGGATGTCACCAGAAAACAGAGAAGGGCAGAGGGCTGGAGAGAAGCCCTGTCATGCAGTGGCACCTTGGGGCCCAAGTAATTACACCAGTGCCCCAAACTGTGTGGCAGTAGTAAGGAATGATTCTGTGGCTGCTTTTTCTACACCCCAACCTCCAGCTTTTCCAATAAATATGGACATAAAACAGTAAAATTCTGAGATTTAAAAGGATAAAAATACTGATACTGAGAAAATTATGAAGAGTGACTATTTTGAGAAATTTGATGAAATCAGTACGTGTATAATCAAGACACAGCATAACTTTTAAAACTTGTGTGGATTCCCAGAGACTGTGGCTGTTTGCATCAGGTTCTCCTGTCTCCATGTGGTCTTCCCTTTTTACTTTCAAGCCTTGCTTTTTCCTCTGAAGACCATTCACTACTAAGATCCCTCTCCAGCAGTTACTCTATGAGATATCTGACTGCTGAGGGATGAGGCCAAGGCCACATAATGAAGGAAGAAATGGAGCAATGCATAAAGAAAAGACAACAAAAATTTTCCCAAATCATGCTCATCAAGAAAAATAAGGGCCTTTATTTTCAAAAATGTCCCCAGAACAAGATGCAAATAACCAATCATTTTCCTTTCAGGTTCTCGATATCTCTTAAAATTTTTCCATAATAAAATAAATTACACAACACAGACACAGACTCACAGACATAGAGAACAGACTTGTGGTTGCCAAGGGGGAGGGGAGTGTGGGAGGGATGGATTGGGAGTTTGGGGTGAGCAGACGCAAACTATTACATATGGAATGGATAAACAACAAGGTCCTACTATAGAGCACAACAAACTATATTCAATATCCTATGATAAAGTATAATGCAAAAAACTATAAAAAAGAATGTATGGCTGGGTCACTTTGCTGGGCAGCATAAATTGACACAACATTGTAAATCAACTATACTTCAATAAAAAAATAAAATAGATTAGAAAAAATTCCATCACTAAGTGGTTTGAAATAAACAGAATTCATTATGCTACACAAAGCATCTCACAAATTCATAGTAAAATCCAGATTCATTTTCCAAATACATCTAAGGAAAAATGCTATATCAAGAGGCTTCAGAGGTCGTCTCTGTGTTGTATCTGGGAGACAGAGAGGCGTCGAATTAATGTTGAATCAGGGACACATTCCTCTGAGTTCAGAGACTGAACCAATACTGCTGGAAAGACTCTCTCAATGAGGGCTGCACCTTTTCTTTGTTGTTTTTAGGGTACTTTAAACATTCATCAAGAGATCAGCAGATTTTGTAACAGAGATGTGTGCTTTACAAATGTTGGGGCTGCTTTATGGATGAGTCATATAAAAGAATTATACATTTCTTATTTGATTAATTTGGGTTGGTTTTACGGCTAGAATCTCAGAATGGCTTTATTGTGTCTCATCAATTTTATGGTTGACATGTTTTTGATTTACTTTTTACTATTAAAAAACTGAAATGAGTTTTTGAAAGGAGATGCTCAGTTCTCCACCCCCCTGCCCGCTCCCCCACCCCCGCCCAGTGCCACTGGGACAGGTGGGGAACCGTTCTGAGCAGATCCTGTGCCAGGAGCTTTGTTTGTTTTCACAGTGACTTTCTAGAAGAGTTTGATTTTATCTCGTCTAAGGGAAAATGTTAGTTTTCATTTTCACATGTACACATTTCTTAATTCACTTTGATACATATCAACCAATGTTTCCACTGTGGGAAGTATGGATAATACCAAGAAAATTTTGGAACAATTACCCTGTATCCCGCTTGTTACTAATCTTTTTTCTCCTTTTCTGTAGTTTTCTTTTCCCTTCCTCCTTTTCTTTGGACGCTTTATATATAGGCTGTCCAATGCCACTTAATTTTATTTTTTGGCATAACTCTCCATTTTACACAGGTGAAGTTTTCACAGTGAGAAGAATCCTTGGCCCTACAGCATGATCAGGGATGTTTATGAAGACAGATGAAAAATATGTGATTGGAGGAGGAAAGATAAAATGGGCTTAAAGAAGAAAGAAAAACACTCAAGGAAAAAGAGGGAGAAAGAAAAAGGCGGTTCTCTTAGAATTCAACAAAATTATTTCATGGTGTCTTAAACTCTATTTCACACACAAAAAAAATTATAAGTGATTGTCATATTTACATCTCTAAAAATACGCAAAATGATAGAATTTGCATTTTAAGCAAAAATCAGAGTATGTCATAATTGAGCTGAAAATTGACTTCCTATGGTGTTTTCCTGGGGCAGCTCTCCCTGAGATTAATTTCTCAAACTCAACATCCACAATATTGCCAGAAAAAAGTTCGAATTGTAACTGTGTCTTTTCTTTTTCATTGGATGGATGCAGGAAAATTGGTGACAAGGTTCTTTTAAACCATTAGAAGAGTGAGTAGCAGATTTCAGGCTTCAATTGTGAAGACAGAACTCTTCACATAGTCTCTTAGGGAAGTGAGTTCTTGTAGCTACCTCATTTATCTCAGTTACTTAGAGCCTTACCTGTTCCCTAAAATGTTGCTTCGTCTCCTAAGGCACTTGGAGTATTAAGATGATATGAGCTGAATGATGCCCAGGGCCACCATCAGCCTCATACACCACTGGAGGAGAGAATTACTCTTCGACTCTTAGGAAAAGCAGCAGCAAAGACCCTACTCAGGATGTGCATATAAGCAGAGACTATGAAGGTTACAGGAAACATCCTCATTCAGAGCAAATCAGACAGGTTTGTGCACCACGCCAAGACCACGGGTCCCAGGCAGGAGGGGGCAGTCTGCCCCACATACTCTTTCTAGCTGACACCCAGCACATAGGAATCAATCTAGAAATGCACCAAAGTATTATACACTCTGTCCAAAGCTTTACTTCTCAGGATAGAAGACAGAATGTGACAAGTTAATTAATGACCCATTACAGCGAAAACTCCAATTAAAGCATATTTTTCTGTTTTTATCTTTTGCCTTCACAATAGTTTTCTGTAAGTCCTCTCTCAAAGACACATATTCATAACACCATTAATATATATACCTGGCAGCAAAAGCCAAATCAGGTTTCAGGAGTGGATACATTAATATATTAATTCTCTCAATCATTCATTCAGTTTAGCATTTTTGTTTGACAGTATTTCCTGAGACACTGTTTTAGATCCTGTGAGCATGGCAGAAAGGAATACCTTTCAGCTCTTCTGGGATTGAAATTCCAAAAAACTAAAAATCCATACACCTACAATGCAGTGATGGAGACTGGTAAGTGTTGTGAAGAAAACCAGAGCCCTGGGAAGGGACAGTGATGTGACAAGGCCTCTCTGGGGAGATGACTTTGAGCAGAGAAATGACAAAATGTACTCAAGTGAGGACCTAAAATAGTGAAATTAGAACCAGGGTGTAGCTGCAAAATTATGGGCAGGGATTTCACTGGAAGATTACCAGCTTCAAGAAGGGCGAGGCTTACAGGACCAATACTACTCTCCTGCACAACAGAAGAAGTGGCTGGCTTTTAGACCATGCACTGTTTCTCCTAGAGGTCAAGGGTATAACATATTAAATGGAACCAAGTTGCCTCAAAGAGTTAACTGCATGCAGTCCACACCTCTGCCTTCCTTCTCACTGGGATAGGCAGGAACCAACTTACCAAGCCTTCTTGTGAAATAATTACTTGTAGTTTCAGAAATCTCAGGAGTCCCTGGGTCTCTTAATGAGGCACTGAATATTAAATTACAATGGAGAGCCCTGGGTCCAGTTGCGATGAAGGACTTGATTTCTCATGGCACCACAATTTCTTTTTCCCAATTTTCTGAACAACAACAACAAAAAATGTTACAGATCCTTTGCAGCTTATAAAACCAAAGCTTTGGTTTGATTCAGTGCCTTGCCCTATTCAAGAGCAGAAGGTTGGTACCAAAGAAGCTGCACCCGGATCGCTTCACTTCACCACCACTCTGGGCCTCCAGGAAGATGCTGGTCATCAGGAAGCAGCTCTGAACCCCTTCACCTCCTCCTGTGCCTGCCTGTGTGCCTCTGTGTGTTGGGTGTGTGGTGTGTGTTTTACGGGAGGTCAGCATAAGCAGAAATAGTATGGAAAGCATCTTTGAGAAAAAAAAATCAAGACAATTAACTACACCACTTAACGGAGTCACTGTGAGACATAAACATGGAGCCCACCTCTCAAAGCTGCCAGGTGGGTTGGTAAGTCATGAATCCTTTAGCACCTGCTCCCACCCATTCTGTTTCAACAGACCTTTAGTTCTCTTTGTGACTGGTACTTAAGTTACACGAAATCCAATTTCTAAAGATCCTCCCAGGTTTCACTGCTCTCCTCTTATTTCTGAGTCTATTCCTGGCTTGCCTGTGATGGTGGAAGCCTGACTCACAGCCATTGGCTGCCCATCTGATGAGACCAGAGTGGACGGGCTCCCCCAGGGCCACCTGCCTAGAACTAGCAGAGACAACCCTGCAACCACGCAGAACCTGGGGGAACCAAAACTACTGGACAGACCAGAGAGACTCAAGGCACTGTGTCTGAGTGTGCGCGTGCGCGCACACACACACACACACACACACACACACACACACCTGCCATTCCCTTATAAGTGTGAAATTCATTACCAGAAATGGGTCTTAAGCTCAATCTATTAAAATAGAAATAAAGCAAACTTATTCTTGGTGAGCTATGCAATCTTGGCATATTGAGTTTCAATTTCTTAGGCATACCCTCCCAAATTCTCCATGGTTGAATATCTCTAACAAATTAAAATAAATAAAACTTGTTAATATCATCATTTACCTTTCATGTTCATGCTTTACTAATAAATGTAGGCACAACTTGCATTAATCAAATAATAATAATTAAAAGATGAAATAAATGTTTAAGATTTCCACATTATACCACTCTATATTTAAATATTTTTCTTCTAATAGATGGGTTATTTTTCTCTCAGAAATATCTTTTACATTTATATAGTGACTTTGGTTAAAGATATATTTTAGTACCTAAATAACATTAACTAGATAATTGGCTCACACTCATTACAGTTAGGCTTGCCTCCTTGAGCACACATGGTTGTACAGGTCCAGCCCTGCTCTGGGAAGGACTCTGCCCTAGCTGGGCCAGCAATGCTGGGAATAATAGTCATTCATTTTAGCCCAGTTGGCTCTTTGGCCTCTAGATTACTTTTTCTTCAGCCTCACCTAAAACATCTAAAAGTGAAGACATTTCCTTCAAAGGGCTTGGTAGGAAATAGCCGTGATTTCAGGGATAGAAAGGCCATCCTGCCCTCCAAATATCCCCACTATCCCCACTACCTAGCTGGAAGGTGCTCCAATTCCCCAGTTAGAGTCCCATTCCTTTAGCTGATTTCAAACATGGACTATTTAAATGCAAGTATCCATAGAAGGGATAATACAAACACTGCTCATTTATTTAGAATTGATAACTTTTTACTTCTTCTTATTCACTGACATGTTAGTGACAGTGCAATTATCAGAGCCTTTCCTAAAAGTGTGTTTTCTGGGATAAAGGAAAATACCCCAAAACATGAAGCCACATGCTCCGGCCTCCTAACCATTCCTCAGCCCAGGGAAAGGTGCTTTCTCCCCAAAACTTCAGAGATACCACTTACACACTTACCTGAATTCCAAGGCTCAAACTGTAAGTTAAAACACCCACCCAATCTCTTGGGATCCAGAAGAAGGAAGGAAAGGTAGAAGAGTTTTCTTTCTTTATTCCAAGGAAGGAAAAAGACAATTTATAGTAAAGTGAACCAAAATGGAAATGGCACATTAATATGGAGTATCATGTTTTTCTGAGCTGTTTCTTTGCTCTTTGCTTATTTACTTTGAAGTTGACTCATGAAACTACTTTAATAATTAATAGTTTGTGTTCTTTTTTTGTTAGCATTTGAGGGCTATAATGAGGTTCTCAGAAGCATCTGAAACAGGGAAATAATGTCCTCCAACTTTCACCCAGATATCAGCACATAGGAGGGCGACTAGGGCATCAGGAAAAGTATCTACCAGCCTAAACCACCATCAGTACATGGGTAGGTCAAGAATTTATTTTCCAGTTAAGCACTAGGGTTTGCTCTCACTGAGCATCCCAGCAATTTGATCAGCTGGTGCTATTAACATATCTAAAGAAAAAAACAAAAGAGGTCTGGAACCAAGGAAAGGGCAGTCCAAAACAAAAGTGAGAGCAGAGTTACGCAGGGGTTGGCAAAGCCACCCCTGGAACGGACAGTCCCCACAAACTCTGACTCTCGTAAAACTTTTTCACGAGATGCACTCAATTCCTTTGGTTGCTTCACCCAACAAAGCAATGGTCTCATCATGATCCAGCTTCTTGGAACATTGATCACAGGCAGAGAACCAGCTGGCCATGTGGACTTCTAGGCTTAGTCTACCGACAACTTCTTATTTTAAATTAACTGGCTCACAGTGTGGTACCCCATTCAGGCTCCAGGGAATGTTATTGTATCCAGCATTAAGATCTCAGGGTGTTGACAGTGAACTGACTGCAGAGTGGAGAGATCTCGGCAACATCCTGCCCAGGCTTCTCCAGACCCTCATTTTATTTGAGAAGGAGAGGACAAGAGAGACAGACAGAGAGAGCTGGAGGAGGGTAGAGGGAGAGGGAAACATCGAGGAACTGCATTCCCCCACACAGTGGGTCCTGCAGCAGCGCCAGGGTGTGCACTCTGGGGAAATGGCTTTTCAGGAGCCCTGGTTCCTGGAAGCAAAGGGCCAGTTCCAGGGCACTTGGGCACTCGTGCTGCTCTCTATCCCAAATGGGACTGCACCTTGCTGAGGCCAAGATCAAGAACCGGTGGAGCCCAGGGTTTATAGAATTTCCCTAAGTGGAAACCAACATGAAATGCTGGTGTGACAGGAATAGTGGCACGAGTGTTGGCTTGGAAGCAGAGGAGGGCAGCTCCGCTGAGACTGTTTTATCCACTGCAGCAGGATCCCACACAGAGGACCCACACGGAGGCCAGCATCCAACCTTGCCAGGCCAGCACCTCTGCATCCTTAGTAATGCAGCCAACTCCACTGCACAGGACATGGGGTATGATTACTGATCTCATTACATGGTCTAAACAACAGAAATGAACACATAAACTCTTTCACCTGGGAAAGTTCCCTGCCTTCTGGTAACTGCTTCTAAGCCCCTTATTCACTGATCACTGTGGCTACAGTGTTCACTGCAATCTCATTTTCTGACCTCATTAGGATAAGTACTGGCTGATATCACATTTCTAAAATAACCTCTCTGAACTTTCGGAAGAAAACAGTGAGAATCACACTCCCTGGCTCTTGAGAATTCACACATACACATCAGAATCTCACTCTGATCTGGTTAAGCATACTGCCATACGATGTAGCCTCTATTGTACATTCACCCTGTTTGCCCCCAACTAACCTCGCCTAGCCATTTTCAAATCCAGGTCTGACCTATTTATCGTCTTTGCATTTTTTGGTACACTGACTCAAGTTTGTTTTGGAAAGACATCATTGAATTTTTGATGATCACAAAATCTCAAGCAAAATATTTTCAAACAGTAGAACTGGATTCAGGACCATCCAGAGCCACAAACAGTTCCCTTCACAAAAGCCCAGAGCCAATCTCACTGTTTCCAGAAAGCTTTCCAAGCTGAGGACAACACCCTGTCCAGGGCACAGGGCAGTGAGCCCTCTCTGACCTCAGACCAACATCTGCCCCTGTGGTCGGCAGCCGTCATGCCTGGTTCTTTACTCCAGAGCCCCACAGCACAAACAGAGCTCCCCGTCTCTTAAGATGCACATCAAACGTGTGGAGGAAACAGGCCCTGCCCCAGCGGCCAGCCCATCTCATTCTACAGGGTAACCTTCTTAGCCTCCTCCCTCCATTCCTTTGATAACATGGTGTGATGACTGATTCTGTGTCAACCTGGCTAAGCTGCCCAGATTTGTGGTCAAACACCAGTCTTGATGTTGCAATGAAGGTATTTTTCAGATGAGATTAACATTTCAATTAGTAGACCTTGAGTAAAGCAGATGACCCCCCATAACGTGGGTGGGCCTTGTGAAATTAGTTGAAGATCTTAAGACAAAAGACAGAGGTCTCCTGAAGAGGAAGGAATTCTGCCTCCAGAAGGCCTTGGGACTCGAGCTGCAGCTGGCAGAGAGGACGTTTCCTTTCCAGACTGAAACACCCTGCATTTGTTCTTTTCCTCATTTACAGCATGGTGGTTAAAAGCAAGGCCTTAGTGGTCAGGCTGAGTAGAGAACAAACCATGTACTAGCAGCTGACACTTTTTAGCAACTGACTCAAACCTTCCCTACAATTGGACATGGGGAATGTTCAAGAAGCCGTCATTATGATCATCACCATCAACGTCGTGAGGACAGGATTTCCTGCTTCAGAAGCCATGGCAGTGAGGTGTGGAGGCGCGGCAGGCTGGCCTCTTTAAGAGGTCCCACAGAGGGCTTCCTCAGGCCTCCAAGAAAACACACTCTTATGGAGTAGCTGGCCTGTCTTCTCTGTGCTGCTCGTTAAAAAGAACACAGCCAAATGCCTGTCCTTCCTCCTGTACCTGTGGCAGCATGAACACATGTGGATTTACAATCAGCCTCCCCCTTGGCTTCATATCACTCTTCCTACCCTTGCTTTCCTTTACACCCCAATTTTTGTAAGCTGCCTTAAATCTTTTGGAGGCAATCAAAATCAACCAACAGCCAACCATCAGCATTTCTAATATTAGCCTTACTTGAATCCAATCATCCTGATTCATTCAACACTTGGTCCAGAAATTAGACTTTTAAGATGCATGCACCCCAAGTGAATTAAGGTGATAGGAGGATATTTTGCCTTCCATTTCATCTTCACGGAGAAAATCAATATAAGTTTCTAAATGCCCATTTCTCCTCAAAATCAGATTCTTAAAAACATAAATAATATCCCAAGTGATAGTCTGACTCCCTATATAGGAAATGTGAGCATATTATCAGGTCCAAGTTGTTACATCTGACCAGCAATGTGATTCCACTTATTTTGTGCCCACACTGAGCATATGTGAAGTCAGAACATCTAAGACAGTCCTTTTGTCTCAACTATCCCAGAGCACAGATTACCATCTATGTTTGTGTTTTCAAGTGTCAGGATACAGGTAATGTTCTACATTACAAAACAGAAACCATAAGTTCATGTTGGTTCTAATTATTGTCAGACACTCCCAGGCCTTGCAAATTGGGAAACATATTTCTAGTAAAGTAAAAGTTTTAAAATCATCAAAGCATCTGGAGAAATATCTACCATCAAAATTACTCGCTACCTCACTTTGTTTTTTCCTGAACACTTTCTGAGTCCTTGTGCTTTTCTTGAGAAGGCGTACTAAATCATTGGCTCAAATATTTTACCCTTAGGTTTGTCTGTATAATGTATGATGCTAATGTCTAATCTCTGGTTTCTTACATTCCTCTCCTATTGCTCAGGCGGTAGTGACTCATCTGTAGTATATGAAAGCCTGTCACCACTGACATTATACTGACAATGTTCTCAGGAAGGTTTGTATTAAATCTTGGAATGAGTGTTTCCATACCCTCCTCCCACTTCCCACTCCCAGGAAAACTGACCATTTTCCCTTTATTTTGGAGAAAATGCCTAGGTGGGTTCCCATAAGCTTCCCCATTATTTGCCGGCAGGAAGCAGATAAAGTCTTTTTTAACATCTTTATTGGAGTATAATTGCTTTACAATGGTGTGTTAGTTTCTGCTGTATAACAAAGTGAATCAGCTATACATATACATATATCCCCATATCTCCTCTCTCTTGTGTCTCCCTCCCACCCTCCCTTTCCCATCCCTCTAGGTGGTCACAAAGCACCGAGCTGATCTCCCTGTGCTATGCAGCTGCTTCACACTAGCTATCTATTTTACATTTGGTAGTGTGTATATGCCCATGCCACTCTCTCACTTCGTCCTAGCTTACCCTTCTCCCTCCCTGTGTCTTCAAGTCCATTCTCTACATCTGTGTCTTTATTCCTATCCTGCCCCTAGGTTCATCAGAACCTTTTTTTTTTTTTTAGATTCCATATATATGTCTTAGCATACTGTATTTGGTTTTCTCTTTCTGACTTACTTCACTCTGTATGACAGACTCTAGGTCCATCCACCTCACTACAAATAACTCAATTTCGTTCCTTTTTATGGCAGAGTAATATTCCATTGTATGTATGTGCCACATCTTCTTTATCCATTCATCTGTCGATGGACACTTAGGTTGCTTCCATGTCCTGGCTATTGTAAATAGAGCTGCAATGAACATTGTGGTACATGACTTTTTGTGAATTATGGTTTTCTCAGGGTATATGCCCAGTAGTGGGATTGCTGGGTCATATAGTAGTTCTATTTTTAGTTTTTTAAGGAACCTCCATACTGTTCTTCAGAGTGGCTATATCAATTTACATTCCCACCAACAGTGCAAGAGGGTTCCCTTTTCTCCACACCCTCTCCAGCATTTATTGTTTCTAGATTTTTTGATGATGGCCATTCTGACTGGTGTGAGATGATACCTCATTGTAGTTTTGATTTGCATTTCTCTAATGATTAGTGACACTGAGCATCCTTTCATGTGTTTGCTGGCAATCTGTCTATCTTCTTTGGAGAAATGTCTTTTTGGGTCTTCTGCCCATTTTTGGATTAGGTTGTTTGTCTTTTTGATATCGAGCTGCATGAGCTTCTTGTATATTTTGGAGATTAATCCTTTGTCAGTTGCTTTGTTTGCAAATATTTTCTCCCATTCTGAGGGCTGTCTTTTGGTCTTGTTTATGGTTTCCTTTGCAGTGCAAAAGCTTTTAAGTTTCATTAGGTCCCATTTGTTTATTTTTGTTTTTATTTCCATTTCTCTAGGAGGTGGGTCAAAAAGGATCTTGCTATGATTTATGTCATAGAGTGTTCTGCCTACATTTTCCTCTAAGAGTTTTATTGTGTCTGGCCTTACATTTAGGTCTTTTATCCATTTTGAGTTTATTTTTGTGTATGGTGTTAGGGAGTGTTCTAATTTCATTCTTTCATAATTCATCGCCTCTGCTTTGACAACAATTCATCCTTTGCACCAGCCCCTAAACTGACCGTTCTTAAAGATAACTGGTGCTCATTTTCATCATTATCCACCTTAAAGTGATAATCTTTGTCGGCCTTTAGTTCACAACAGAAAAGATAGTTCTGGGGCCTCAGGGCACTCATGTCTATGTCCATCGAATCTTCCATGGGTTGGTGGCACGCACTTAGGTGGGAGAGAAGGTGGACAGAGATAAAAGACTACTGTTCCAGAGAACAGTTGCGCAGGATGGAATCACAACAGGGCAGATAAAGTCTTATAATGGAGCAAGATGTAATATGGGCAGGGGCTGGGACAAAAGCAGGATGAACTTGACCTATGACGTGACCTCCTGATGCTGATTGCCTCACAGGAGACTCCCAGCTCCCACCTAAATGAAGGAGCATAAACTCCATATTCTAGAAACTGCCCACAGGAGCACGAAGCTGCAGGGGACTGCGAGGTCTGGGTCCCAGTTTCACCCCTAACTAGCAGGGAAACCTGGGGCGGGTCCCATCCTGTACCTTAGTGTATGTGATTCAAATGTTAATCTCAACTACAAACACCCTCACAGACACACCCAAAATAATGTCTGACCAAGTATCTGGGCACCTTGTGACCCAGTTATGTTGACACATAAAGTTAACCATCGCAGCAGGGTTTATAAAGGACCTTTAATAATCTGTCCCAAACTTAACACTCTTCTGCAGAACAGGCAACACAACTCACAGGGCTTAGTGAAAATTGAAATACAGTTCAAAAATTATGAAGAATTTCAGGATGGTGAGAGCAGAACAATAAAACTAAGTGAGGAGCCCTTCTGAGCACAGGGCTCAGGTGACGTCACAGGTGGCACGCCCTTGAGGCTGGCCCTTTTCTTCAGCTTTCTAAATTCATGGCTCAATGATAAAAGTCATTTTCCCCACACTTCCACATTTGTTCTGCAGTCCTCTCAGCCCAGTGTGCCCTTCCATAGCCTGGCCAGGTTCAGTGGTCTGCCTTCCCAGGGAAGTCTTGAACCCAGGTCTATTTGAGGCCCTCAGTCCTCACTCAGACAGAACGCTCATCCCCTTCCTGCTGGTGTCCTGGCACTCCCCACTCTGCTCTCTTCACATGCCTGTCTCCCCACTATACTGTAGGTTCAGTGAGACCATGGAGCCAGCCTCTGGGGTTATCCTAAGATGGAATGGAGTGTCAGCCTACAGTTGGCATTCAGTAAACTTGTACTGCTCTTAGAAATAGCTATCATACAACTTCATAGTAAATCATCAGAATCGCTAGCAGATACCAAGTGCTTTACCGTGTGCCAGGCCCTATTGACTCAAAGTATTTCCCACACGATGATGCTTTTATTCCTTACGACAACCTTACTGTAGACAACTGTCAGCGCCTCACTGTATACTGTGCATCTTCCATTTCTCTTGGGTGAGGTAATGCTGAAGTGTGTGTTTTATGCCTTTTCCCACCATTTACCATGGAATTTAGCTTCAGCCACTCTCAGTAGTTAGTGGATTAATAACAAAGCTTATGGGCTGCCTTCCCCACCCTAAATCACTGCCTCACTCCTCTGCCAGCTTTCAAGGCCCTTCCCACATAAAAGCACTTTCTCTTGGATTCAGGGTCTGCTTCTAGGGAAGCCAAAGTAAGACAGCTAATATTATGGAAACTTGAGACCCAGAAGTTAACTGATCCTCTGACGGGATAATGGTAGTGATGAAGGAATGGACACATGAATGATTTTTGAATAGAATGGTGGAAGACAGGAAGTTATGATCCACATCCATAAGAGCACAATTTGCAAGGGAAACATGAATTTGGGTTTGTTTTCTACATTCTGAAAATAACTGACTATGTGTTACCCCTGAGTATGAGTTTACAAGATATAATCTAGGGAAAATGATAAGCAGTATTAGGTAATGAGCAGGTGAAGCTATCTCAAGAGGTAATTCAGAATGAAACAAGAAATTAGGTTCAAGAATAGTTAAATTAAGTTTCTGAAATAATTTATCCAATATAAATTATTAAAGGAAGCTCAAGATAACAGGAATAGACTTCTTACTTGTCAAGGTCATTGCTATGAAAGACTCACAAATGTTGGCTGTTGACGAGGATATTGGGCTGGACCCACCATCTCTCAGTAAGTATAGTGGTTCTCATGTTCCTAAAATACGGGTGAATGCCACAAAAAAGAAAGATTATCAGCTATTTTGAAAAAGGACAGGATGTAAAAACAGCAGATTTTCAACAAGCAAGGATGGGTGCCACTGGAGTCTTCAGGCCATTCTCACCTTCACACTGTTGTTAAGAATATTCCAGTCCCCTCAGCAAGAGTGTTTATATTGATAAATAACAAAGTAGGATGTCTATTACTATACCTAAAGCTCTAAAAAACATACAACTTTGATTAGAAGTCAAGAATAGATGTTGACAGCTCCAAAACATTTGGATGGTCACACTTTGGCTTTAACATTTAATTTGAAAATAGCTGAATAGCTCATGGAAATATCCAGAGATCAAAGGATTTTCATAAAGTTAAGATAAAATGTCACAGTGCCTTGTCAATACCCCAGGAAAAGTGCTGAAACAGCACGAGCTCCCGTGTCATTAGGGCACTAACACGGTTACGCTCCTGGACTCAGGTTGCTTTGCCTGCGTACCACCGAGGAGTTACTGTCCATCAAAACTTGCATGAAGCCTACTTTGGAAGTTTAATAAAGCTCTGCCTAGTGTTATACTTCACCAAGTGGAAGTTCTTTTCTCCACAGTAGTGCATCTGGGAAAGTGCTGAGGTGGAACCGACAACCTCAGCAAAAGAGGCATAAACTTGATGACCAGGCAGCTCTCCCGCACCTGCGGCACCGCACAGCTCTACCCCATAGGGCACAGCAGGACCACGTGGCTGGGCCTGTGAGCAGTTCCCCTGTGGGGCTGAGTGCGTGAAGGTAAAGGCTCCTGGGTATGTGGCTGTCCCAGCCATGTCATGGCACTCACCTTCCCCCTTCATCTTAACTTTCATCATTTACTTTGAAGATATTTCACGAGAAATGTATCGATGCCACCTTTTGAAAGAACAAGATTTTATATGTGTATGTGGGATTTAGAATGCAGGGAGGATTTTCAAATTTCAAAGGGCTTTGTTAAATGAATTCATTCATACAAACGGCTAACTGCTAACAGAAGCAACTCCCTATTTACAAAAGGAAAAAAAATAAATAAAGGGTGCTGCCAGAAAGAGAAAAAAGTTCAAATACCATGTCCCAAGTGGGAGTGACCTGGAGCACCGTGACATCATTTCTCCTTTAATCTTTGCATTCTCTTTCCTTCCATCCTCCCCCTTCCATCCCTCTTTTCTTCCTTCCCAATTTTTTTATCAGAATGATGGAAAATTATATGACATAAAACATTTACAACCATATCCTTTTTTGTTGTTTTTCATTTAACCGATAGTCTGACAGACAAGAGCAAAATATGGCATGTATTACATTTTCCATACAGATTTGTCTCTGCTGCCCTGTAGGATGTCTCGTCCTGCCTAATTGCACCTGCTGACTGTGAATTTAAATAACTATTTCCATGACGAATGTTCTTTTCACATCATTAGAGAATGTATATTTAAAAAGAAGCCCTGCTTCAAACCAAATAATTACCTAGAATAAACACATATTATTTTAATATTTATTAGGTTACAAGTTGCTGAATCTTTTTTTTTATTGGAGTACAGTTACTTTACAATAATGTGTTAGTTTACACTGTACAGCAAAGTGAATCAGCTATACATATACCTATATCCCCTCTTTTTTGGATTTCCTTCTCATTTAGGTCACCACAGAGCACTGAGAAAAGTTCCCTGTGCTTACAGTAGATTCTCATTAGTTATCTATTTTATACATAGCATCAATAGTGTATATATGTAAATCCCAATCTCCCAATTCATCCCACCACCACCCCCTTTCCCCCTTGGTATGTGGTGTGTATGTATATATATATATATATATATATATATATATATATATATATATATATACAATGGAATATTACTCAGCCATAAAAAGGAATGAAATTGGGTCCTTTGTAGAGACATGGATGGACCTAGAGACTGTCATATAGAGTGAAGTAAGTCAGAAAAAGAAAAACAAATATTGTATATTAATACATATATGTGGAATCTGAAAAAATTGGTATAGATGATCTTATTTACAAAGCAGAAATAGAGACATAGACATAGAGAACAAGTTGCTGAATCTTAAAATCACTTTCATCTTTACAGAACATTCTTTTTGTGTCCAATGGGCAACCCACTACTGAGGAGAACATGCGGACTTTATGACATGTCAACTTTAGACAAAAAATAAAAGAAACTGAAATTGGTAATGAAATTTTCTCTAATTACATAATGACCACAAGACTTTTCATTTGAGTTAAAAACTCAAAATCAGCAATTAATTCTCATAAACTAAAACAGACACAGGGCATAGTTTAAAGACAAAGATAAATGCACCCAATACCTATTTTCCCCTGCAAATCTTGGTTGTCAAACAAACTATAGTGCTGGGCACAGGGCAAATATCAGCCACATGTCAAGTAGCCGGGCATGATGAACGCCTGCCTGCCACGTGCACTAAGTTGCCAGAAATGCAGCCATGCCCCCAAGCCTCGGCTCCCCCTGCAAACCTCAGTGGGCGTGCTTATCTGAAGTGAAGTGTTATACTAGCAGCTGTCTCACATATCCCTTTGTGGATTAAACTTCCAAGGCTCCATGCCAATGCTAGTTTTTGTTGTTGCCGTTTGTTTTCATTTTACGTTTCTTTGGAGAATGGGCATGAGACAATCAGAGAAGTGGAAGATGCTTCTAATGGCATTAACTGACTGTGTGTGCCAGAGGTGTGCCACTGATGTCAGTTATGGAGTTTCTGTGACTGAGCTTCCAAGTTACTGCATATTTCAGTCCAGATTTTAGTCATAACAGTTAAAATCTGGAGTGAGCCATGTTCACTGTATGTGTTCAACAGGTCGGGAATTACACCAGTCCCTTTCAAGAAGCTGAAAAATTCTGATGATATGTAAAAGTAACCACTGGTGGTTGGCCACTGATGCTGAACAATTTAATACTCAAAGAATCCTAAAAAGGTTTACAAAGACAATTTAAACTGTCTACGTATCATGAACAAAGTCCCATTACCTTAGGATCTAGCTAAGCTGCTGATAAGACTTTCAAGCACAAGCATGTAATAAAACTTTAGCTGCTTCTTTATTTTCAGGTTTATTTAAGCCTCATTTTCTTATCACATCCTAAAGTAGGAATCACACTCCTAGAATTTTCTTTCTTTAAAAAAGTTCACAGATATTTCAACTCCTATTTGTTCTCACAATGTTCCTGTAGAAAGTGAGACCATCAACTGAAATTCTTGTACAAAAGCAGCTACAAAGACCTGGAGACAATCAATTGCAAGAAAAGCTAATCGTTTTCATTCTAGGCAAGTAAGAAAAAAAATGGTTTCTTGAGGAATAATAAGGTTACGACTTGAGCCAAGTACAAATCATCCTTTGAGCCTGGCATTGGTCTGCTGGTGTCAGCACAAACCCTGGGACACAATGCTGACCAAACTTTCCCTGGAGACAAGCAAAGGGGATGAGCATTTTGACCTCTGGTATGAGGCATCACACAAAACCTCTCATTGTCACACACAGGATCACATCAGAAATAACACCAGAGTTCTGACCAATTGTGCTTGTTCTGAAGACCCTCTCAAACTCCAGCATCATCTAGCCCCCTCCTCCACTCTTCATCTGCCTTTTCTCTGAGTGTCTTTACTTCCCCCTTCCACTCTTTACCCCTCCTCCCTCCCTTCCTTCTTTCTCCAGAAATGTTTTAGCACTGGTTAGATAACAAGCACCTTTTCAGCAGATACTGAGACCCTAAGATTCTGGCCTTACTCTTTTGATTTGCCCTTCTTTTCTATTTTCTCACACAAGCTTTGTGTTCCTCTGTCATTGGTTTATTTTTCCTTCTTTTCTCCTTTGTCTTACGTATGAGTTTTATGACAACAAAGGGCAAGGGGTGATTTAGTTACACGTGTCCCTAATAGGGAAGGAAAGAGTACATGAAAAAGGCAAAGAGGCGGAAAGAAGGACAGAAGCCAGAACTACAGAAACCGAAAGGGACAAGCAGAATCCACATGGACGAATCCCCAAAATGTGGCCCAGGGCGCCTGTGGCCCCATCAGGAGTCACTCTGCATATAGGCAGCTATCTCAGCAGGGAGGGAGCCTCCCAGAACGAAGAGAACCTCAGAAGTAAATGACCCTTGGTGCTTCAGGGGAGAGGATGAAGAATGAAGCTAAGCACAGATTGTTTAATGACCTAAACTCTAGGAGAAAGAAATTACAAGGAATAAGGTTACTTATCTGCCTAAGGTTATGTGTCAGTCCAAATGTCTACAATTAGAACTTACTGATTCTTCCCAGTAGTTTGTTGTAAATGAGTCCAGAGTAAATTGAGCTAAAGAAAATGTAATTATAAAAATGAGAGTTGGAAAGAACTCAGGAGATCACTCTGTTCCAACCTCTGCTTGAACACCTTCCTCACTGAGCAGCTCCAGATGACTGGACTGAAGTCCCAAGTAGCTCCCTTGCCTTCCTCTCAGAGAGAATCCCTTTCTGGTTTATCACAGTGCAGGTGAGAGAATATCCAACCGAAATACATTTTAACACTAACGAGAAATAAGAGGTCAAGTGGATGGAGAGCAGGAGGAAGGTTATAATGGGGAATTAAATGCCTTTTCTCGTTGGCTAGTGTGACAATTGATTTCTATTCTCAGCGGCCATGAAGACCTAAGGATTCCCTGTTCCTATCAGAAGTTTACCACAAGGAAATGAAATGAGCACATTAGTATCTGAGCAAGCATTTTTTTCATGAAAAAATAACAAACATGTCATAAAATGGAGCATATCTTATTAAGTATATACTGCCTGGTTTACATACATTTTTTAATAATTTACAACAAAACACTGCCATTTGCTCAACAAGGGTGTGATGGAAGGATGCTGCACTGGGCCCTCAGTGGCCCTCACTGGTACCCAGACCGTTGGGCTATTCACTGTGCCCCACAGAAGCTCACGGCCTCGTCTAAAAGAGTGGCAACTATGTGCAATCCACAGATCAAGGCAATGGGCTATAGCAAAGGATCAAGTGATAGTGAGAAAAGCAAAAATCTTTTCAGATATAATAGTTCCCATGCCTAAATATCACCAAGCTCTCTTCTACATTTCTTTGAAATATTTAGGGAAAAGTATTTGGTGAAACAAAAAATCCTTATAATCCAAACATTGTTTTCTATCCCTCCAAGACTATAGTCAACTCAGAAGAGTGTTTGACTCTAGCTCAGAGCAGGATGGTATTAATTTATGATTATTAATTCCCTACTTTTGCACTTGAAGCAGTTGAAGGCTTATGCTCTGCATCGTACAAGGAGGATGGTTATGTAGGGTCATAGCTAAGGATACATGCATATTTACTTTAGTCACCAGGTTTACATGTAATAATGGCAACAGCTTTTTCAATGAAGGCATAGAAAAAAACCTTGAAGATCTTTTCCAGATCGTCTACACTGTTTTGATAGTGGTAAAGTATAAATGTACATACACTAAGGTGCTTTGTGAATCACAGCTGTACATGATCAAAGTAAGAAATCTCATGTTATTTAACCCATTTCTAATGTTTCCAGTTTTGAGTAATGTCCATTTCTTTTTCTTTTTTTCTTTTTTTGGTTAAAATTTTCCCTATGGAGCAAAGAATTTGGACTGAAACTTTAAGAAGAACTATTAGGTCACAGGAGAATACGTAATACAAAGGGAGACTAAGAAGACCAGGGCTGCACAGGGAAGTCTGCTTGTCCCCAAATGCACATACATTTCAAATGCTTAGGAGCTAATGCCATGATAGTTCCAGCTGCCAAAATAAATCAGCACAGAAAATTCCACAGCCTAAGATTTCCCATTTTAAAAAGCATCAGTACACTGGGTTTTTTTCCTTTTTCTGATCCTCACAACAATCAGGAGAACACATGTATCGGTAACTGTTTCCACAGGTGAGGAAACCAAAAGCACAGATTGATTACCAAGTTGACCCAATTCACTCAACCAATTAGTGGCAGAGATAGGCCTAGAACCCCAAGCTGACCTGGCATTCCAAACATTCTCAAGAAAACTGAAATAGGAACAGAAAACACAAAAAAGGAAATAGAAGTTCATTTCTCCTATTTGGATCATGCTAAATACACAGGCTTTTCTGGTGCCCTTGTACACGTGGGAAGGGGAGGTCCACTAGAGTCACATGACTACAACAGAAGGCTGTGCTTTGCATCCCTGGGGGAGGAGACTCTAGAACCTACAGGGAGCTTTTGGTTTCCACTCCAACATTAAAGAGCTTAGAAGTTGTCCCTCCTGTTCTCACAATGAAAAAACAGCTGACCGCACTGAAATGCAACAACTCTTCCATCTGAGAGTTGAGGTCACAGGGCAAGCTACTGCTTGAAAACTGGAGAGACAGAAAGTTAGATACACAGAATCACAGCTCATTGGAGTAGAAGCTACTGTTGTAGCCAGCGATGAGGTAATGGACTAATTGCTAGAGGTTGGGCATAGACTACCTTGAGCATGAAAAATTCTTGGGGATCCACTCTTAGCAGTGCTCCCACACTTTTGTGAGTTTTTACCATCAGGAGCTCCAATCAGGCTCTCAGTGTGAAGACTATAGAAAAATTCCCTTGTGCTTTTAGTAAGGGGAGGAAAATAGAAACCATTTTGAAATATGCAGAGTGCCCCTTTCCCCTTAACAAAGGCCTGTCCTCAAGGAAAACTCTTTTACCAGAGCCTAGCCAATGTGAGGGAGGGGTAAAATACCCAACTCCAGCCCCTCCAGCCTTCCTGTCTTACTTAAGGTGGAGAAAAAGGCTAAGAAGCACTTAAGAAGGTCAAAGCCCAGGGGAACGGGCCACTAAAAGACTGAGACTTAATCACAGGACTATGGAATGCTTCTTTTTCCCCATGCCTCACCACCACACGAGCAGGACTCATATATTGAGAGACTACAACTCAAAGAACTGAAAGGCTGAGACTCAGTCTAAGAAGCAGTCCCTAGAGAAACCCAGACAGTGGACAAAAACAAGGACACTACATGAAATTTTAGCCTCAGAAAGCTACAGCAAAGAGTAAACGCAGCTTAACTCCTAACCAGATAAACATAAAACCTCACACTACAGGCCAGTTTACTTTAGTTCCCTTTACCAGCACATCATGATTAGCTTACAACAAGAAATGACAAGACATGTTAAAGGCCAAAAACACAGTGTGAAGAGATAAAGCAAGCATTAGAATCAAACTCAGAGATTTTGGGATTATCAGACAGGAAATTTAAAATAACTATGACTAATATGCTAAGGGTTCTAAAGGAAAAGTGGACAATATGCAAGAAAATATGGGTAACATAAGCAGAGAGATGGAAACTAAGTAAGAATCAAAAGAAAAATGCTAGAAACTAAAAACATGACAACAGAAAGAAAGAATGCTTTTGATGGGTCCATTCATAGACTAGACAGAGTTGAGGAAAGAATCACTGAGCTTAAAGAAATGTCAGTAGAGACATCTCGAACTGAAAAGCCAAGAAGAAAAGAGTGAAAGAATCAGAACAGACTATCCAAGGACTGTGAGATAATTGCAAAGTGTATATAATACCTGAAGTGGGAAAGAAATATAATATTAAATAATGGCTGAGAATTTTCCAAAGTTAGTAACAGACACCAAACCACAGATATAAGAAGCTCAGAGAATGCAAAGCAGAAAAAATAGGAAAAAAAAAATATGTATATATATTTACACTTAGGCATGCCCTATTAAAACTGCAGAAAACCAAAGACAAAAGGAAGATGCAGAAAGAAGTCAGAGGAAAAGACACCTTACCTATAGAAGAACAAGGATAAGAATTACATCAGACTTTGTTTCAGAGACCACAAAAGCAAGACTAGAATGGAGTGAAATATTTAAATTGTTGAAAGAAAAAAAAACACTAACTTAGAATTCTCTATCTAGTGAAAATTATCCTTCAAAAGTAAAGGAGAAACAGACTTTCTCAGACAAATGCAAATGCAGGGAATTTGTTGACAATAGACCTGATTTGCAAAAAGTATTAATATTTCAGAGAAGAAAATTTATATAGATCAGAAACTCAGATCTACACAAAGAAAGGAAGAAAGAATAAGAGAATAAAATCTTTTATTTTTCTTATTCTTAATTGATCTAACAAATAACTTTTTGTTCAAAATAATAGCAGCAATAGAATTGGGGATTACAGCTTATAGATAAGGGAAATAGATAAAACATCCTGTGTCCTAGACCCATACAGCAGAGTTTGATTCTGAGACAGCAAATGCAAGGAACCCATCTCCAGGCACTGAAAGGCAATTTTTCTTTTCATGGTACTTATTAAAACTCTCGATAGTCTTTGCTTTCATGGTAGTTTAAGTAAGAAAGTAAGAAGTAAATTCTACATCAGGAACCACAAAACAAAACAAAAACAAAAACAAAAATGAAATGCAATGGTGTTCAAGCTTATATTATTTCTCCCTGAAGTGGAAATTTTATACTATTTGAGGTTTCTTCCCACAGCAAATTTTCAGGAGTCTAAGTTATTGACATCCCTCCTCCCCTCAATCCCCGAACTCCTTTCCACAGGCTAATACATTCTGATAAAGTAAATGGTGCATTCTTTGGCACTCTGTTATGGGTTCCTCATGTCTATCACGCGTGGGGCAACCACATGTACTGAGTCAGAATGGACTCTCACCTCGGCCCTGGATCAGCCATTACCTGAATCTACCTGGGGACCTGTCTTTGCAAGGCTCTAGACAATCTGACTCTCACCTCCCCAGAAACCTGCAGACCCACACTGCTCTGTGACAAGTCAGCCCATTTGTCACACTCAGTGTGAACCTTACAGAGGGTCCTGCCAGAGTTCCTGACCACCACTGATGGTGGGAGCCTTAGATATCAAAAAAGCCTGCACATGGAGTATCTGACTATGGAGATCTCTGCTGAAGTTCTATTGGACTAACTCTGACAATGCAATATTGCACCCCAGAAACTGGCCGAGTAATGAATTTGAGGGAATGTTGACATAAGTAATATAACCAAATTTGGGGGATTGGAAAAGAGATGACACAACAAAACATGCTTAAAACACATTCCTGGAGATTAACCAAGATGGCGGAGTAGAAGGACGTGCTCTCACTCCCTCTTGCGAGAGCACCAGAATCACAACTGGCTGCTGGACAATCATTGACAGGAAGACCCTGGACTTCACCAAGGAGGACACCCCACGTCCAAGGACAGAGGAGAAGCCACAGTGAGACGGTAGGAGGGGCGCAATCAGAGTAAAATCAAATCCCATAACTGCTGGGTGGGTGACTCACAGACTGGCGAACACTTATACCACAGAAGTCCACCCACTGGAGTGAAGGTTCTGAGCCCCACCTCAGGCTTCCCAACCTGGGGGTCCGGCAAAGGGAGGAGGAATTCCTAGAGAATCAGACTTTGAAGTCTAGTGGGAATTGATTGCAGGACTGTGACAGGACTGGGGGAAACAGAGACCCCACTCTTGGAGGGCACACACAAAGTAATGTGTGCATCGGGACCCAGGGGAAGGAGCAGTGACCCTGGGGGAGACTGAACCAGACGTACCTGCTGGTGTTGGGGGGTCTCCTGCAGAGGCGAGTGGTGGCTCTGTTTCACCGTGGGGATAAGGACACTGGCAGCAGAGGTCCTGGGAAGTTCTCCTTGGCGTGAGCCCTCCCAGAGTCTGCCATTAACCCCACCAAAGAGCACGGGTAGGCTCCAGTGTTGGGTTGCCTCAGGCAAAACAACCAACAGGGAGGGAACCCAGCCCCACCCATCAACAGTCAAGTGGATTAAGGTTTTACTGGGCTCTGATCGCCACAGCAACAGGGAGGGAACCCAGCCCCACCCATCAACAGTCAAGTGGATTAAGGTTTTACTGAGCTCTGACCGCCACAGCAACAGTCAGCTCTACCCACCACCAGAGCCTCCCATCAAGCCTCTTAGATAGCCTCAACCACCAGAGGGCAGACAACAGAAGCAAGAAAAACTACAATCCTGCAGCCTGTGGACCAAAAACCACAGTTACAGAAAGACAGAGAAGATGAAAAGGCAGAGGGCTATGTACCAGATGAAGGAACAAGAAAAAACCCCAGAAAAACAACTAAATGAAGTGGAGATAGGCAACCTTCCAGAAAAAGAATTCAGAATAATGATAGTGAAGATGATCCAGGACCTCGGAATAAGAATGGAGGCAAAGATTGAGAAGATGCAAGAAATGATTAACAAAGACCTAGAAGAATTAAAGAACAAACAAACAGAGATGACCAATACAATAACTGAAATGAAAACTACACTAGAAGGAATCAATAGCAGAATAACTGAGGCAGAAGAACGGATAAGTGACCTGGAAGACAGAATGGTGGAATTCACTGCTGCGGAACAGACTAAAGAAAAAAGAATAAAAAGAAATGAAGACAGCCTAAGAGACCTCTGGGACAACATTAAACGCAACAACATTCGCATTATAGGGGTCCCAGAAGGAGAAGAGAGAGAGAAAGGACCAGAGAAAATATTTGAAGAGATTATAATCGAAAACTTCCCTAACATGGGAAAGGAAATAGCCACCCAAGTCCAGGAAGCGCAGAGAGTCCCATACAGAATAAACCCAAGGAGAAACACGCCGAGACACATAGTAATCAAAGTGGCAAAAATTAAAGACAAAGAAAAATTATTGAAAGCAGCAAGGGAAAAACGACAAATAACATACAAGGGAACCCCCATAAGGTTAACAGCTGATTTCTCAGCAGAAACTCTGCAAGCCAGAAGGGAGTGGCATGAAATACTTAAAGTGATGAAAGGGAAGAACCTACAACCAAGATTACTCTACCCAGCAAGGATCTCATTTAGATTTGATGGAGAAATCAAAAGCTTTACAGACAAGCAAAAGCTAAGAGAATTCAGCACCACCAAACCAGCTCTACAACAAATGCTAAAGGAACTTCTCTAAGTGGGAAACACAAGAGAAGAAAAGGACCTACAAAAACAAACCCAAAACAATTAAGAAAATGGTCATAGGAACATACATATCGATAATTACCTTAAACGTGAATGGATTAAATGCCCCAACCAAAAGACATAGACTGGCTGAATGGATACAAAAACAAGACCCATATATATGCTGTCTACAAGAGACCCACTTCAGACCTAGGGACACATACAGACTGAAAGTGAGGGGATGGAAAAAGATATTCCATGCAAATGGAAATCAAAAGAAAGCTGGAGTAGCTATACTCATATCAGATAAAATAGACTTTAAAATAAAGAATGTTACAAGAGACAAGGAAGGATACTACATAATGATCCAGGGATCAATCCAAGAAGAAGATATAACAATTACAAATATATATGCACCCAACATAGGAGCACCTCAATACATAAGGCAACTGCTAACAGCTATAAAAGAGGAAATCGACAGTAACACAATAATAGTGGGGGACTTTAACACCTCACTTACACCAATGGACAGATCATCCAAAATGAAAATAAATAAGGAAACAGAAGCTTTAAATGACACAATAGACCAGATAGATTTAATTGATATATATAGGACATTCCATCCAAAAACGGCAGATTACACGTTCTTCTCAAGTGCACACGGAACATTCTCCAGGATAGATCACATCCTGGGTCACAAATCAAACCTCAGTAAATTTAAGAAAATTGAAATCATATCAAGCATCTTTTCTGACCACAACGCTATGAGATTAGAAATGAATTACAGGGAAAAAAACGTAAAAAAGACAAACACCTGGAGGCTAAACAATACGTTACTAAATAACCAAGAGATCACTGAAGAAATCAAACAGGAAATAAAAAAATACCTAGAGACAAATGACAATGAAAACACGACGACCCAAAACCTATGGGATGCAGCAAAAGCGGTTCTAAGAGGGAAGTTTATAGCTATACAAGCCTACCTAAAGAAACAAGAAAAATCTCAAGTAAACAATCTAACTTTACACCTAAAGAAACTAGAGAAAGAAGAACAAACAAAACCCGAAGTTAGCAGAAGGAAAGAAATCATAAAGATCAGAGCAGAAATAAATGAAATAGAAACAAAGAAAACAATAGCAAAGATCAATAAAACTAAAAGTTGGTTCTTTGAGAAGATAAACAAAATTGATAAGCCATTAGCCAGACTCATCAAGAAAAAGAGGGAGAGGACTCAAATCAATAAAATCAGAAATGAAAAAGGAGAAGTTACAACAGACACCGCAGAAATACAAAACATCCTAAGAGACTACTACAAGCAACTTTATGCCAATAAAATGGACAACCTGGAAGAAATGGACAAATTCTTAGAAAGGTATAACCTTCCAAGACTGAACCAGGAAGAAACAGAAAATATCAACAGACCAATCACAAGTAATGAAATTGAAACTGTGATTAAAAATCTTCCAACAAACAAAAGTCCAGGACCAGATGGCTTCACAGGTGAATTCTATCAAACATTTAGAGAAGAGCTAACACCCATCCTTCTCAAACTCTTCCAAAAAATTGCAGAGGAAGGAACTCTCCCAAACTCATTCTATGAGGCCACCATCACCCTGATACCAAAACCAGACAAAGACACTACAAAAAAAGAAAATTACAGACCAATATCACTGATGAATATAGATGCAAAAATCCTCAACAAAATACTAGCAAACAGAATCCAACAACACATTAAAAGGATCATACACCACGATCAAGTGGGATTTATCCCAGGGATGCAAGGATTCTTCAATATACGCAAATCAATCAATGTGATACACCATATTAACAAATTGAAGAATAAAAACCATATGATCATCTCAATAGATGCAGAAAAAGCTTTTGACAAAATTCAACACCCATTTCTGATAAAAACTCTCCAGAAAGTGGGCATAGAGGGAACCTACCTCAACATAATAAAGGCCATATATGACAAACCCACAGCAAACATCATTCTCAATGGTGAAAAACTGAAAGCATTTCCTCTAAGATCAGGAACGAGACAAGGATGTCCACTCTCACCACTATTATTCAACATAGTTCTGGAAGTCCTAGCCACGGCAATCAGAGAAGAAAAAGAAATAAAAGGAATACAAATTGGAAAAGAAGAAGTAAAACTGTCACTGTTTGCGGATGACATGATACTATACATAGAGAATCCTAAAACTGCCACCAGAAAACTGCTAGAGCTAATTAATGAATATGGTAAAGTTGCAGGTTACAAAATTAATGCACAGAAATCTCTTGCATTCCTATACACTAATGATGAAAAATCTGAAAGAGAAATTATGGAAACACTCCCATTTACCATTGCAACAAAAAGAATAAAATACCTAGGAATAAACCTACCTAGGCAGACAAAAGACCTGTATGCAGAAAACTATAAGACACTGATGAAAGAAATTAAAGATGATACCAACAGATGGAGAGATATACCATGTTCTTGGATTGGAAGAATCAACATTGTGAAAATGAGTATACTACCCAAAGCAATCTACAGATTCAATGCAATCCCTATCAAATTACCAAGGGCATTTTTTACGGAGCTAGAACAAATCATCTTAAAATTTGTATGGAGACACAAAAGACCCCGAATAGCCAAAGCAGTCTTGAGGCAAAAAAATGGAGCTGGAGGAATCAGACTCCCTGACTTCAGACTATACTACAAAGCTACAGTAATCAAGACAATATGGTACTGGCACAAAAACAGAAACATAGATCAATGGAACAAGATAGAAAGCCCAGAGATTAACCCACGCACCTATGGTCAACTAATCTATGACAAAGGAGGCAAAGATATACAATGGAGAAAAGACAGTCTCTTCAATAAGTGGTGCTGGGGAAACTGGACAGCCACATGTAAAAGAATGAAATTAGAATACTCCCTAACACCATACACAAAAATAAACTCAAAATGGATTAGAGACCTAAATATAAGACTGGACACTATAAAACTCTTAGAGGAAAACATAGGAAGAACACTCTTTGACATAAATCACAGCAAGATCTTTTTCGATCCACCTCCTAGAGTAATGGAAATAAAAACAAAAATAAACAAGTGGGACCTAATGAAACTTCAAAGCTTTTGCACAGCAAAGGAAACCATAAACAAGACGAAAAGACAACCCTCAGAATGGGAGAAAATATTTGCAAATGAATCAACGGACAAAGGATTAATCTCCAAAATATATAAACAGCTCATTCAGCTCAATATCAAAGAAACAAACACCCCAATCCAAAAATGGGCAGAAGACCTAAATAGACATTTCTCCAAAGAAGACATACAGACGGCCACGAAGCACATGAAAAGATGCTCAACATCACTAATTATTAGAGAAATGCAAATCAAAACTACAATGAGGTATCACCTCACTCCTGTTAGAATGGGCATCATCAGAAAATCTACAAACAACAAATGCTGGAGAGGGTGTGGAGAAAAGGGAACCCTCTTGCACTGTTGGTGGGAATGTAAATTGATACAGCCACTATGGAGAACAATATGGAGGTTCCTTAAAAAACTAAAAATAGAATTACCATATGACCCAGCAATCCCACTACTGGGCATATACCCAGAGAAAACCGTAATTCAAAAAGACACGTGCACCCGAATGTTCATTGCAGCACTATTTACAATAGCCAGGTCATGGAAGCAACCTAAATGCCCATCAACAGACGAATGGATAAAGAAGTTGTGGTACATATATACGATGGAATATTATTCAGCCATAAAAAGGAACGAAATTGAGTCATTTGTTGAGAAGTGGATGGATCTAGAGACTGTCATACAGAGTGAAGTAAGTCAGAAAGAGAAAAACAAATATCGTATGTTAATGCATGTATGTGGAACGTAGAAAAATGGTACAGATGAGCCAGTTTGCAGGGCAGAAGTTGAGACACAGATGTAGAGAATGGACATATGGACACCAAGGGGGGAAAACTGCGATGAGGTGGGGATGGTGATGTGCTGAATTGGGCGATTGGGATTGACATGTATACACGGATGTGTATAAAACTGATGCCTAATAAGAACCTGCAGTATGAAAAAACAAACAAAACAACTAATACTAAACTTTCATTGGGTTATTTGTATGGAAATATGTTAATATAAATGTTTCAGACATTACATGAAATTTCTAAAAATCTTATATTTGTATTTGTATGGAAATATGTATGGAAATATGTTAATATAAATGTTTCAGACAGTACATGAAATTTCTAAAAATCTTATATTTGTATTTGTATGGAAATATGTATGGAAATATGTTAATATAAATGTTTCAGACATTACATGAAATTTCTAAAAATCTTATATTTGTATTTGTATGGAAATATGTATGGAAATATGTTAATATAAATGTTTCAGACATTACATGAAATTTCTAAAAATCTTATATTTGTATTTGTATGGAAATATGTATGGAAATATGTTAATATAAATGTTTCAGACATTACATGAAATTTCTAAAAATCTTATATTTGTATTTGTATGGAAATATGTATGGAAATATGTTAATATAAATGTTTCAGACATTACAGGAAACGTCTAAAAATCTTATATGTTCTGGTATAATGTTATAAGTAATAATCCTAGTTATTACTTTAAAATGTATATCTCAGAAATAACTAATTTTCTTGTCAACTGCATTATTATGAACTTTCATCAAATCTTTAACCATGGTCATTTTTAAGTCTTTTGTCATTTACAGACAGTTCTGGGTGTACTCTGATGATTTTGCAAATATGTTCCTATAAAAGAGTTTCATCTTCAAGAAATTCATGGAAAAGACTCTGACAAGTACAGGTTTCTGGTAACTGACTGTACTGCTGAACTGAATGAATAAGCATTTTCAGAACTCTAATGAAAAACTGATGAACTCATAAAAGTGCTAACAAAAGATCAAGATGAAAAAAAAGAAATTAATTACATGGGACTGAGTGAACTGATGAGGATGAGTATAATTTTTGTGACTTTCTGTCTGAATTAAAAAAAAAAAAATCCCACAAGGACTCAGAGGAAAAGAATATACAAATCAATTTTCACTGCAAAGTAAAGGAGCTGTTACAGTGGAGGATTACTGGACTGAATGTCAATGTTATGACATAGTATAAGTGTGTTTCATGTTTGGTAATTGCAATCATTGTTGCTTTTGTTGTGGTCATCCATGTACAATGCTTGGTGTCAGTCTATCTATCTCTTGTAAAAATAAAATACAGTGTGTGTGTGTGGAAAAAAAAAAAAAAAAAAGAAACAAAGACCCAACACAGCCATAAATAAATAAATTAATTAATTAATTAATTAATTTTAAAAAAAAGATGTATGGAAAATTTTGTAGTTCCTATGCATTGCCATATTACTGTCCAACCATTTAAATGATTCCTATTACCACCAGCAATACACATAAGTATTATTTTAAGGAAAAAAAAAAAAAAAAAAAAAACACATTCCTATCCAAACCCACATACATTTTTAAGACTCCTTGTAACATATAAGGCTCTTCTGGAAGCAGATGGCCTTGCAGTTTTCAGACCCCCATAGATTCTTCAGAGTGCTAACTGCATGGGAAGTATAATTCTATTGATAAAAATTCAATTACTTGTAAGCACAAGGTTGGGAAAAATACTTCTGAAGAACTATGTTATCCTACTTAAATAGGATAAATAATGGTCTATTCTAAACGTGTAAGCATTTATTATTATTAAAATAATGTGATTCTCCCTTGAATTCCTTGGAAATAAACATTACTTACATATGCTTCTTTTAAAAAAATCACACTATTGGACTTCTGCTTGAGAATGAAAATCTTGGGAAAGATGCAAAGTCTATACAGCATGATCCGCTCAGCAACCAACTAAGTTTTCAATGCCTGAGCCTAAAAAGTGGCTTGTCTCCCTCTGTAATTTCCACTCGGACCTGGCTGTCTAGCACACTTTCCCATGCACTTCTCAAATCCTACAGGGAAGCAGGAACTCAGACAAAACAGGAAACTGGGAGCAAACATGTCAGCTTTAACTTTCATTCAGGGACTCTCCGCTCCCCCAACCCAGAGTTTCAGAGAGGGCATACAGAAAGTTCCGTCAATTCCCTTGGGTTGCAAACAGAGACTGAACTATCTCACCCCACTTCCATGACAAGCACTTTTCAAGCGACTGACTTAGTAAATCACACAAACACTAGCTAAAGAAAACTGGCCCTAAATATAAGCTCCTGGAAGACCGAGTAACAATACTCTCCTCACATTTTATCTCCATACTCACCATTACTCCTGTCAGGTTCAGGGCCTTGATCAAGGTAGGAGCCATCAAATGTTTTTATTTTTCTTTGAATGACAGATCTAGGAAAGGACTTGGAAATCATCTGCCATTTCATTCACCCCACCTCCCTCATCACCTTAGTGCTGATCAAGAGTCCCAGCTCATCAGCTAAGCAAGCCTCTATGCATCACACCTAGCAGGGGATGAAACAGCCCCATGCAATCTGCACAAAGGACAGATGCAAAACAGGCTGCCAGGTTAGCCTCTCTGACTGCCAAAGAAATGTCAACTGATTATATCCCAATAGGAAAAGGGGACAGATGGTTTGACGTGACTAATGTCATTAGGCTATTTGCCTCTGGGAATTAGAAACAGGGAGAAAACACAAGAGTATGTACCCATATGCTTCACAAAGGTAAGGACTGGGAATATTTCAGCTTGTTTCTTGGTTAAAAGAAGTATTTATTCTCTATTACATATTCTTCCATTTCTCTCACAACCTGGCTATGAATGTCAGAGTGGAATCTATTAGAATTCAATTGATCACCATATGACCACACTCAGGGAATCACAATTATAACACATTTATGGGGGACTGTTATCTGAATATAAAAGCATAGTGAGAAGCAACCCACAATAAGAAAAAGGCTTAAGAGAGTCTTGTCCAAAAGGATAAAAATGGAATACAGAAAACTTTTTTAACTGATGAAAAATATACATATTCAAGAGAGAAGAGGTAAATAGAAGGAGAATGAAAGGGAAGGGAAGAGAAAAGTGAAGAGAGGGCCTAATGGGAAGAGAAAAAATATATTTATGGGGCTAATTCTCCCTCTTTCAAGCTCATTATTGCCTTTCCTCTCTATCTCCCCCCAAACTCCCACTTCACGTTTGTTCAACAGATGCATGTTTATCCTCCCAACACTCAGCTGTTAGAAATTTCATCTGTTAAAACATTAGCTTTGAGGACTGTGAAAAAGACGGCTGATATAGTAAATCTGATTCAACAACCACCACCACCATAACAAAAAAAATAACATTTAGGGGCGCCCCTGGTGGTGCAGTGGTTGAGAATCTGCCTGCTAATGCAGGGGACATGGGTTCACGCCCTGGTCTGGGAGGATCCCACGTGCCGCAGAGTGACTGGGCCCGTGAGCCACAACTACTGAGCCTGCGCGTCTGGAGCCTGTGCTCCGCAACAAGAGAGGCCACGATAGTGAGAGGCCCGCACACCGCGATGAGGAGTGGCCCCTGACTGCCGCAACTAGAGAAAGCCCTAGCACAGAAACGAAGACCCAACATAGCAATCAATCAATCAATAAATCTTTTAAAAATAATAATAATAACATTTATCTTTGAGTAAGGTGTATTGAACCTCTACAATAGAACATAATTGCCAAATTTAGATTAAATAAACAAAATTTTAATAAAGCAACAGAAAAAAGGAATGTCATTCTTTATACAGTATGATGACTTTCTGAGTTTACATTAAACTAATATATCAAAATAGTAAAAAAAGTAAAAACAGATTCAAAAGCCAATTGAGAAGCAGGAATATAAATATTCAGATGAACATTTGTCAGGTTTAAAAAGAAACTAGGAATGAGTTTCTTTTTAAATTCCAGGGCTAGGAATGAACAGTGCCTACTCCACCAGAACAAGATTCCACAGGGCATGAGGTGATGCACTCACAAGGCCTTGCCTCCGTAATGGGGAATAACTAACCTTAGACTGAACTGTGCTCCAATCCTGCTTAATCAATAGTAAAAGCAAGACTCTGAAGGATAAAGCTGTTTTCAAAGAACTTAACTGTGTCCCAGAACAAAGCCCAAGAATATTTATAGAAAGACAAAAATATCAAGCACTCAGCAAGTTAAAATTCATAATGTCCTGAATCCAGTGATTACTGGGCATGTAAAAAAAGTATGAAAATACAACGCATAATGAGGAAATATAAATGAATCAAAAGGAGATAGACCCAGAACTTACAAAAATGCTAGGATTAGCAGAAAACGATGTTTAAAAAGTTATTATAACACTATTGTATATGCTCAAAAAGTTAGAGATATGAAGGATATAAAAAGGACTGAACTTTCTGAAATGAAAACTACAATATCTGGGATTAAATATATATAGATGGGAATAACAACAGCCTACACACTGCAGGAGAAAAGATTAGTGAGTTTGAGGACATAGCAATAGAAACTACAGAGCAAAAAGTTAGAGAAAAAATAAAAAGTATAATAAAGCTTTTTGAACTGGATGAAAATGAAAACGTAACATATTAGAATTCTGGGCGCTACTAAAGAAGTACTTAAAAAAATTATAACACTGAAGGTCTATTTTTAGAAAATAAGTTTTCAAATCAATGACCTTTGCTTCTACCATAAAACTGGGAAAAAGAAAGATTAACTGAGATCCAAAGTAAGTAGAAGAAAGAGAATAATAAAGATTAGACTAGAAATCAGTGAAATAGAAAACAAAAACAAAATAGAAAAATCAATGAAACCAAAAGCTGGTTCTTTAAGAAGTTCAGTAAGTCTTTACCAGACTAATAAGGAAAAACTAACAAACAAACAGAGAAAGCAATGATTATCAATATTAGGAATGAGAGAAGTGACATCATTTCAGGGTCTACACATGTTTAGAAAAAATAAGGGAATGTTATGAACAAATTCATGCTGATACATTCTACAACTCAGATGAAATGGTCAAATTCTTCAAAGACACAAACTATCAAAGCTCACTCAAGAAACAATAGATAACATGAAAAACCCTACACCTATTAAGGAAATTAAATTTTAGTTAAAACTTTCCCACAAAGATTGTGGTTTCAATTGTGAACTCTACCAAACATAAAAGGAAGGAGTAATATGAATACTATGCAAACTCTTCCAGAAAACTGACAAGTAGGGAATGCTTCCCAGCTTATTTTCTGAGGTCAAAATTACCCTGATACCCAAATCTGACAGAGAAATCACAAGAAAAGAAAACTACAGATCAATATCCATGTTGAAACTTCATGTGACATTTTCAACCAAATTTTTAGCAAATCAAATCCAACTACATATGAAAAGGGTAATACACCTTGACCAAGTTGAGCTTATCTCAGCAATCCAAGGTAAGTTTAATATTTTTAAAATTAATCAATGTAATTCAACATATTAACAAAAGATAAATCATATTATCATCCCAATAGATAGAGCGGAAAAAATTTTAACAAATTTCAACATCCATGTTTCATTGAAAAAACTCAGCAAACTAAGAATAGAGGAGAACTTCTTCAACCTAATAAACAGTATCTATGAATCCTTACTATAAACATCATAATTAATTGTAAAGAGACCAACTGCTTTCCTTCTAAAGTCAGAAACAAGATAAGGATAGTATTGTTACCACTTACCAACACTGAACAAGAGATTCTAGCCAGTGTAATAAGGCAAGAAAAAGAAATAAAATGCATCCGATTGTAAAGGATAAGGTAACACTGTTTTTATCTGCAGATAATATGATTGTCTCTGTAGAAAATCCAATAGGATCTACAAAAAAAGCTACTAGAACAAATGAGTTTAACAAGACTGCAGGATACAAGATCAATACACAGAAACCAGTTTTATTTCTACATAATACCAACAATCAACTGGAAATTGCAGTTAAAAAAAACCTTCATTAATGACAGCATCCAAAATTAAGAACCAGAGATGAATATGACAAAATATGTGAAAGCTCTGAACAATGGAAACTACCAAACATTGCTAAAAGAAACTTTTTAAAACCTAAATATATGGATAGATATACAACATTCATGGGTTGGAAAACTTAACATGGCTAATATATCCATTCTCCCAAGTGGGATCTGCATATTCAAAGCAATTCCAGTCAAAATCTCAGCATTTTTGTAGAAACTGACAAATATATTATAAAATTCATATAGAAATACAAAAGACCTAGCAAAGCCAAAACAACTTTTAAAAAGGACAAAGTCATAGGACTATCACTACCTTATTTCAAAAATTATTATAAAACTACACTAATTGTGATAGTGTGGTATTGTCATAAAGATATACAAAAGAGCAGTGAAACAGAATAGAGCATCCAGAAATAGAACCAAACACAACTGATTTTGACAAAGGTACAAAGGTAATTCAGTAGAGAAGAAACTTCTCAACAAATGGTGCTATAACAATTGGATAACCACAGACAAAAAATCCATTTGCAGAAAAAGAACTTGAATCCCTATCTTGTACTATATACAAAAATTAAATGAAAATAGATCATTGACCTAGATGTAAACCTAAAACTCTAAATTCCCAAAAGTAAACATAGGAGAAAACTTTGTGCCCTGAGGTTAGGCAAATATTTCTTAAATTCAACACCAAAAAGCACAATCCAAAAAAGAAAAAACTGACAAATAGGACTTGACCGGAGTGAAAAACTTTGTGAAAATTTTTTGAAAGATACTGTTACGCTGTTAAGAGGACGAAAAAAACAGACTGGGAGAAAAGCTACAGATCGGGAGAAAACATTTGAAAGCATATATCTGATAAAGAACTTAAAACCAAATTATATAGGGAACTCTCAAAACTCAGCAATAAGAAAATAAACAACTCAATAAGATAATAGGCAAAATATCTGAACAGATGTTTCACCAAAGATGACATCCATCTAGAAAATAATCACATGAACACATGCTCACCATTATTTGCCATTAGAGACATGCAAACTAAAAAGCACTGCACATCTAGTAGAATAGCTAACATTAAAATGACTGACCATACACATATAGAGTGTTGCCAGAGATAAGAGGAACTGAAACATTCACGTTGCTGATGGGAATATAAAACAGCACTACCAATGTGGGAAATATTCCGGTTATTTCAGAAGAAGTTAAATGTACACCTACCATAAGTTCCAGCCAATACACTCCCAGGTATTTACCCACAAGAAGTGAAAGCTTATGTACATACAAAGACTTGTGACTGAATGTTCATATCAGCCTTTTTTATTAATAATCAAACCTGGAAAGAACCAAAATAGCCATCAACAAGTGAATGGATAAAAACACTCTGGTATATCCATACAATACTATTCACCAATAAAACAGAAGAAACTATTTTTTTTTTTAAGTGTAGCTCTTTTTTTTTTTTAATTTATTTATTTATTTTTATTTTTGGCTGTGTTGGGTCTTCATTTCTGTGCAAGGGCTTTCTCTAGTTGCAGCGAGCGGGGGCCACTCTTCATCGTGGTGCGCGGGCCTCTTCACTATCACGGCCTCTCTTATTGCAGAGCACAGGCTCCAGACGCACAGGCTCAGTAGTTGTGGCTCACAGGCCCAGTCACTCCACGGCATGTGGGATCTTCCCAGACCACGGCTCGAACCCGTGTCCCCTGCATTGGCAGGCGGATTCTTAACAACTGCGCCACCAGGGAAGCCCCAGAAGAAACTATTGATACACACTTTACTATAGATAAATCTCAAAAAACTATACTGAGTAATAAAATCCAGACAAATAAGAATACACATTATATGATTTATGTATATAACATTCTAGAAAATGCCCATCAGTGCAGACAGGAAATGGGGGTGCAAGCATGGGAGGAGGGAATTACCAAGGAGCCCAAAGGAACTTTTGGGGGTGATGGACATGTTCATTTCCTTAACTGTGGTGATGGTTCCACAAGTGTGTGCAAGTCAGAATTCATCACGTGGTATAATTTAAATATGTGCCATTATATAGGTCAATTCTATTCTCAGTGGAGTTATTAAAAGCACACCAAAAAAAGGAAGAGAAAGTAAGAGATAAAGTACTTGGTATCCCCACAACAAAAAAGATGTTAAAAAAAAAAAAAACCCAAACAAAACAAAAATACCCTACTACACTCAATATTAGTGTATTTCGATCAAAAAAGTGTTTCAGATGTCACTCAGGCTTTTCTAACCACCTTCACACTTCATGGGGTCTCAGCTCAAAAAGTGAGCCGGGCACTGCTGCTAAAGAAACATCCACTGTGTGGGAAGAAGCCACTCAAACCTCACAGATCTACTTATTCATTAGATCTCCCCACCAGAGTTCTTCACAGGGAAGTGTTACAAAAGCCTGGAAAACTTTCCTTGGAAATTCATACTTAGCTGTTATTTTTCAAGAAGCCAGATAATATTCATTTATGGCTTTTTTTCTTGTTCCTTTTTATTTTAAGGCACAGTATCATTTGTTAACATGTTCGCCCCTTCACCAAGCATTCATTTAGCATCTACTGTGCCCAAAGAAATGTACT
This sequence comes from Balaenoptera acutorostrata, assembly GCF_949987535.1. Lineage (NCBI taxonomy): Eukaryota > Metazoa > Chordata > Mammalia > Artiodactyla > Balaenopteridae > Balaenoptera > Balaenoptera acutorostrata. The sequence continues at coordinate 54,868,709 of NC_080066.1, read as the reverse complement.
AACTGCAGTTAGGAAGAAAAAAGGTTTGCTCCCTTTCTGGTGACATCTGTGTTCATTTTTTTTTTAAACAACCCAAATTAAAACAAGTAGAAAATAAGAACAAAGCCATGAGGAGAGGAAACATAAATATCAAGCACAAAGAGACCTGAAAGTACGAGCAATGAGTGAGGTGGAGTCATCAGCAACGGTTTTCTGGGAAGAAGAGAGTGCCGGGTTCACTCATTCATTCATCAAGATTCTTGAAGCCAGATCTCTGCATGAAACTAAAAGGGATTCTCAGCCTCCCACCCACCCTCCTTTTCCTTCAGTGAGCCTGTGAGGAGGGGATGTGGGGGTGCAAGTTCAGAGGGGAAAGAGAATTCACATTTGAGAATCAGTGCTTAGGCTACGGCTCTGCCCTGGGTGACGTGTCACATGTTACAAGTGCCTAGAAAGATGGGAATGTGGTTTCCATCCAAGAGGCATTCATAATTTCAAGGAGAAACAAGCACAGAAATGCATGAGTGCACACATATGATAAATATTTTAACAAAAGTGTAGCAGATGCTATGAGACCATGGAAGAAAGTATCTGTGGAAGCCAGAGGGGCTTCTTGGAGAAAATATTCACACTGAATATTGTGGATGAGGCTCTTATTAGAGAAGCAGGACAGGCATACTTCTAGCAAATATTTTGTAAGGAAGTTATAAGATTTATATTAAAGGAATATCATATTGTCAGCATAGAGGATCGATGGTAAGATCAGATGCAAGGAAACCAGTTAGGAAATGACTACAAAGATCCAAGTAAGAAATGGCAAGATGTTGAATTAAAATAGTGGCAGGATGAAAAAGAGTATGGAGACTTAAGTATCAAGGATACTGAGTCCATCAGAGTGAATGACTAATTAGAGGTGCAGGTTGAGGGGGAGCTGGAGTCAAGGATGAACCTGAGCCTGCCCTGGATGATGGAAATGGCAGGGGTATTGTTTCCCTCATTATTTCATTCATTTCGGAGATGCATTCATTATTGAGAATGGTGAATTTGAAATGTTTCAGACACAGCCACATGGAGAAAGACACATTTCTCCACTGCAGATGGAATCGGGGTTCAGTGCCACAGACTGAGGTGTCAAATGAGTATTGAGAAGGCACTTGCCCAGTGCAGATGGGGGATGGGGAGTGAGAAGACAAGTGCAAGGCCTGAGGGAGACAGAGCAGAATGCATGGGTGGAACATCAGAATGGCCAGGAGATCAGAGTCCTGGGCTTGAGGAGGAGGTGGGCAGTAGGACAGGACAGGAAGCGGGACAGAGAGCAGGGCCGGGAAGACATAAAGGATCAGAGGATTTAAAGTAGGGAACATAATGCTTGATTGTCAATAGTCACTCTGACTACCATGTGAGGAGAAGGAACAAGAGGGGAGGCAAAGAGGTCGAGTCCAGATGGAGATGATGAAGTTGTTGGGGAGGATGGATTGGCAGAAGGCCTAATCTGTACAGATGTGGCAGAGGCACTCTGAGGATTCTCTGTTGAGCAAGGAACAGAGTATGTGGAAGCCAGGAGCCAATGACTCAAGAGCTCTGCTCCAGACATTTCATACTTGCAAAGCTCAACCCCCAGTAGTTGTTGAGAATGGGGATCTGGCCCTTGGGAGAAGGGTGTGCTTGCACTATACATTAGTGGTGTTATCAGAGTGCCTATGACATTGGAAAGCCTGGGAGGGAAGCAGAGGGCAGGCACCAACCTTAGAAAGGTTAGGGGGAGGCTCCTTGCATGCACAGAGGTGTAGGAGGTGGGCAGGGGGGTGGTGGAGTTCAGGCTTCAGAGGAAGCCAGGCCCTGCAGGCTATACTCCAGGGGCTGGCTGGGACACACAAAGGAAGTCACACCAGGGCCACAGACACAGCAGGAGACCACAGAGAGCTACGTGGGATAGGCATGGGGTAGGGATAGAGAAAGGGCTCTGCTGGTAGAGGTGAACTGGCCTTGAGGGCGTGAGTGGGGAAAGGTCCAGAAGGACTCCGGTGGGAGACGGTGGTGCTCAGTTCCAAGAGCAGCTGAGGGAGGGATGCAGCAGTGAGACGGGGAGCAGCGCTGGGGTGAAGGCATGTTTGTGGAGGACATGATGCTGTGAGGACAGCCAAGCGGATTCCCTCTTGAAACCCTTTTTATTATTTGTCCAGATGTGAGACAAGAGGCCATCTATTGAGGCCACGACCAGAAAGGAGGTTCTGAGCACAGAGGTGGAGGGTGGGAAAGCGAGTGGGTGGCTGTGGATTGGAGATGAGACAATGCCAGGTCCACGGCATTGGCAGCCAGATCACCGTGGACAGCTCCTCGTCTCCCGTGGCCCTGAAATGTGGTGCTATGGTTCCCAAGTGTGGAAGGGGGAGGCCATGGGCAGGCTCTGGCCAGGGGTCTGTAAGGTGCGTGGGGGTGGATAGCAGAGGGGCAAATCAAAAAGTTTCTCCAAGAGAGGGATCCACGTGATGGCCACTTCAGGAAATAACTAGCCCTGGAAGCAGGGGTGCAGAAGCTCCGGGAAAAGCCACGCAATCTGCCCTTTCCATCAGTGGTGGGGGGGGTGGGGCTGAGAATACTCCCTCTTTGACGCAACCCTGGTGACAGGAGCTTCTGTGTATGTGACCATTTGTCAAGCTGCACACTTGATGTGTACACCTCACCCTCTTTACTGCAGGTATGCTATACCTTAAAAAAACCAGGTGAATTTGCCAAAAAGGGAGAGAAGCACAGCAGAAAAGTACGAGTGTCTGTTGATGACAAGGTCTGAAGTGCCCTCCCAGGCTGGCTTGCTGTGGTGGGGCCAGTGGGGGGTGGGGGTGCGGGGGTCATCTGTTGACAGGCCCGCTGGCCCAGAAGGAAACTCTGACACAGGTCAGCAAGGCGACTGCACCAGGGAGCATGTGCTTGCCTTCCATGTAACACATGAGAACTCCATCAAGGGAGATGCATGACCTTGGGCAGCTTATGTAACTCCTTCAAGCCTCAGCTCCTTCACATGTAGAACAGGCTTCAGAACAGTCCTGCCCACAGTCCTAACACCTCTCATTATGACAATTAAATGAGATGATACATGCAAACTGCTGTTTGCAGTGTATTGTGTTTCCAGTATTGGACACACAATAATCCCCCAGTAGCTCTCTACTCTTACTCTTGTTGTTGTTGTTAGTCATGATGACACCTGTGTTTGAAATCACTTGAGACTGTCGCTGGTTCACAGGAGAAGTTCGACACACACTTGTCAAAGACAAATCTGAACCCATGTAGAACAGGAAGATCTTACAGGACACACCAAGAACAGAGAAAGAGAACCATCACCTGCCTCAAGGGGAGATAAAACACATCCTAAAAAAGCAGCATGCAAAAAAGTACAAAGCCACACAGTTAGGTATAAAAACAGAGTCCTGGTTAAATGTAGATGAGCTAAAGGTGTGCAGACAAGAGAGCAGACAGTGGGTGGAGGAGACCAAGTGTGAGTGACCTGAAGGATAAGGCGCATGTAGCCTGGGGAGAGGCTATTGCTCTCCAGGACCAGCCACTGATGGACACAGGCAGGACAGAATGCAGGGGACTTGGGCCAATTAATAAAGAGACAGGAGGTCAGCAAGGTAAGAGGAAGGGCAGAAAAAACAATTGTTTGAAGCCACCACTTCTGAGCTGCTGAGGGGATTCAGAAAAATAAACACCAGAATATGCCACTTTGGTCTGTGGATTATTTTGAGCTGAAGACAGTCAAGACCCAGAAGACTCAGGAAAAGCTTTTTACCTACCCTTTAACCACCTAAAAGAAATTAGAAGGGGGCCTGCACCAGGAAGAGAGCTATTGCCAGAGATCACTCTCCTGAGAGACTTATCTGCATGGCAGGGCAACTCTACTTACCAAACATTTGTTCTCACCTCCCAATGAAGGTCCTCCTTCCCTTTGAAGCCTCAGAGCCCTATCCCTTTCCTTAGCTCAGATGGCACGTAAGCCTCAATCATCTGGCTGCTTTTAAGTCTCATTTCTTTGTAGGAATTCTGTACATATGAAATTAAATTTGTTTTTCTCCCGTTAATCTATCTATGTCAATTTAATTATTAGACCAGCCACAGAACTTAGAAGAAGGGAAATTTTTTCATCCCCTACACTGCAAAGTCAACTTTGAGTGTAGAAGGTCCTCAGAAGCTTCTCTAAGAAACAAGCAGAGAACAGGGCAACAGATATGATGGTCAGAGAGGATTTTCCTGCAGCCGTGTGTGGGATGTGCTACATCCCCAAAGACAGAGGCAAGAAAACCCACACGATGTAATAAGATGCTCACAAAGATGCTACATGATGGTAGTAAGCCAAGTCAGGAACTAGGAGGATATGACTTACCATTGGTAGTTATGTTGACCAAATGGTGAAACAATTACTATTGTAAGCTCAATTCTCTTACCCATCTTGAGCATACACAATATGTTCTTGATAGTGAAATGTTGGAAAATGTTAAAGTGCATGAGTTGGTGCACTGGTCCTGTGATAATATGAAATATACTAAAAGCAGGTAGATTACTCTGTCTTCATTGCCTGAATCTCATCTGCTGCCTTGTGTGCAAAATGGGTCCTTTGACAGTGAACTATTAAAAAGGTCCATGGCCTGGCATACAGGCTTGCTTTATTGCCAATCACTTATAACCTATAGAACGTGACCTTGACGTTCCAGAGATTGCTCTTTATAAATGTCCAGAGTTGCTGCCTCTTCCAGACACTAAAAGCAAAACACCCAGGGAGCAAGCCATGGTAAGAACACAAACTAAACCACTGTGAAAACAGAGGCTGGTTTTCAAATAGAATGGGAAACAGCCTTGCGGGAATTCCCCACACCTCCTAATGGAAGTCCACCCAACTCATGCTACATGAGTAGCTACTCAATACCCTTACTCTCAGAAGGAAACAGAAGTCTCATCTTCAAAACATAAGATTGTGATTGATTTTTCTCCCAGGGTCCCAGAGGATACAAACTGCAGAATAGCTTTCAGCAACTGAATGCCCCAGGCTGACCCTCTTCCCCTGAATGTGCAGGGGTGTGAGGGAGTGCATGTTGGAGTGGAGGTGGAAACCGCCCCAGGAATTAAAAACAGGTAAGATGATGATCATGATGCGGCAGCAACGGTGTGATGCTATTTATAGAGCCAGAGGCACCTAGAACCCAATGTCTGCACCATCGCACACCCAGGCCCCACCTCCTTCCATCTCCTGGGGACCCACCTCCCAGGTGTGGCACTTGGTCCTTTCTGCATCCTCCCTGCATGTACCACACTGGCTCTGGACAGCACAAACTTTGCTCTGGATTGTAGTTATTCTTGCTGCCTGCACAACAGCCCATGGTCTTTGCTCTGGGTACATGGAGGCAGCACAGAGCTGGGCACAGAGCAGGCTGGACCACAGAGGGAGCCGAGGAACAACCCACTCAGTGTGGACTATTCTAGGACAACCACACCCACACGGACAAGTACGGGGACCTTTCTAGGAACTCAGGTTGCCACGCCCCACACAGTGAATGTGCTTTCTTCCAATTTCACACTTCTAATCAGGCATGAAACCATTCTATGAAAATCCATGGCATGGGGATTCAAACAATTGTCGATAATTATTAAAATTGCTCATATAAAATTTTATTCATACTTTAATATGCTCCATTTTGCAACATTGCTAGTAAAAGCTAAATTTAAAATATCCCAACCTTGAATTGACTGACAACATTAGATAACGTATATTTACTATCTTTCAAACACTATGTTTTAAATTGCCTGAAAGTGTGAACATACGATTCCTATATTGCATCTTATTACCCCAAACTGACAGCTGTTTATGTCATGAAATACGTCAGGTTATCAGTCTGGACACAGCTATTCTCAGGAAGTCGAGTCCTGATTACTAACTTCACAAACTAGTTCAGGAAATGAGGATGGTCAGAATGAGAAGGGAAAGGGTTAAAAGCAAAATCTAACCGAACAGTTAATATCATAACCCAAATCGGCAATCCCCAAACCCGGTAGATCATCAGACTCTGCATTATCTGTACCCCATACCAGCTGCCATCAGTCATTACTGATCTCCTAGCTATCATATCACCTTCACTCACATGGATGGTAGAATCTGGGGTCTTAAATAACCATGTGATGAGACACAGGGCACTGTGACTCAGAGCCCAGACGGCAAGCAGGCATTTAGTTCAGAGTACTGAGGGACCCACAGAGAAATATTTATAAAAACTAGCATCTGTTCAATCTCCTTTTCCCTCCCCCCTCAAAAAGTATCAGGTTTCCCTTAAACCACAAATATTTTTTCTTAAGAATGAGAGTTCTCCAATTCATGAATTTTTTACATTATTTCTTTCCAAACCATTTTACACACATACAGATAGCTAACTATACAGTCCCAGAGATTTTTCTAGTTATTTCAAAAGGAAGAAAAATTCCTCAAATTGGTAACTGAAATAGAAGCTGGGAAATGGAGATAAAGCCTAAGACTGAAACATGAAACCTATAAATCCAGGGAGTCAAGCCCTGCTGATATTTCAAAGATTCTATTTGCTTTCTTTTATCATAAAGAGTTCACAGAATTTCAATTTCATCACTGAGTCAAATAAAGCACTCAAAAGTGGGCTTCAAACTGGATCCACCAGGAAAAATTTAAAAAACATGCCAACATTTGAAATGTTGAGCGAGGAGCAAACATGTCATTTTGCAAGGGCTTCATCCTCCTTCCATCCACCAGAAAGTCTCCACCAGATTTCCCGAAGCCATGTGTGCACGTGGCCTTCCAGCAGCCAGATGCCTGGAGAGCTGCTGGATTCAGCAGGTAGGGCCAGAAAAATCTAACCCTCCTGAAAGATGCTCGAGGGCCCACACCCCAAATGCCCACAGAGACCCTGCTCCTCAGTCTGATAACTCAAGACTCCTTGGTAAGTCCGCTGGGACACCAAGAAAGAGCCAAACTGGCAGATTTCGGCTGCACCCTCCATGTCCTTGAGGATTTTGCAGGAATATCTCAGAACGCTGCAGAAGACTGGTGCCCTCAGCAGTGGTTCAATTAGTGCTTCCTGCATAACCACAGGTGATCTCTCCAACTACAACTCCGCTCCAAGCTCCGGCTACTCAGTCTTACTCGGGAAAGAAGTTTGCATTATTTAAATTAGAATGCAGTATTTTTTAATGAGCCCCCCCAGTGTATGCAGGCCCTAGGAAATACTTCCATACTCACCCCATTGAACTTCATTTTCCCTTGGCTCAATTTGCTCCATCTAGGAAAGAAGTCCTCAACAGGAGTAGCAGGCCAGCTTTTAACCAGGCCAAGGTCCCACCTCAGACTTTACTCAGTTGGGTTGGGAGAAGGGATAAATGGGGCTGCTGGGATTAGTTCTAAGACAGTTTGGGGAGCTGCAGAACTAGCCCACAAAACAGATACTTAAGAGCCACTTTATGAAATCTCTGGGTGACTATTTGGATTACTTGTTTATAAGAGACAGAATTTGAGAACACGGTGTTGCAGAAAAAAAATGGGGTGCAACAGTGGTTAAGAATCCGCCTGCCAATGCTGGGGACACGGGTTCGAGCCCTGGTCCAGGAAGATCCCACATGCCGCGGAGCAACTAAGCCCGTGCACCACAACTACTGAGCCTGCACTCTAGAGCCCGTGAGCCACAACTACTGAGCCCGTGTGCCATAACTACTGAAGCCTGCTTGCCTAGAGCCTGTGCTCTGCAACAAGAGAAGCCACCGCAATGAGAAGCCCGTGCACCACAATGAAGAACAGTCCCCGCTCACCTCAACTAGAGAAAGCCCACGTGCAGCAACAAAGACTGGACACAGCCAAAAATTAATTAATTAATTTTTAAAAAAGATGGAATAGTTTCTGGTTCAAAAGATAAAATGCATATTCAAAGCTTTAAAAAAAAAAAATGGGGCACAAGAGGATGGTCATGTCCCAGGTCTCATGGAGTCCCTGGGACAGGATGCCAAATGAGGGTCCTTGGCTTCGTGCAGGAAGGAATTCAAGAGCTAGCCAGAATAAAGTGAAAGCAGGTTTATTTAGAGAGATACACATTCCCATAGACAGAATTCAGTCCGTCTCAGAAAGCGAGAGCAGCCCTGGGAGAAACACAGTCCACAGAGAGAGTGTGGGCCATCTCAGAAGGTGAGAGTCCTGGAAATATGGGGTGGTTAGTTCTTATGGGCTAGGTAATTTCATAGGCTAATGAGTGAGAGGATTATTCCAACTATTTTGTGGAAGGGGCAGGGATTTCCAGGAATTGGACCACCACCCACTTTTTGACCTTTTTTTGGTCAGCCTCAGAACCATCATGGCGCCTGTGGGTGTGTCATTTAGCTGATGTATTACAATGAGCGTATAATGAGGCTCAAGGTCTAGTGGAAGTTGACTCATCTGCCATCTTGGACCTAGTTGGTTCTAACCAGTTTATCTCGTGTCCTCAACGGCTATGTCATTCTTTTAAAAGTTGTGCCCTGCCCCTTTCCTGTCTCAAAGGGACTCAAAGATTTCAGGGACTCTGAGGTCTTCTGGTTGGTTATCTTTCTGGGTCACTTAGGGTCTTGATGAAAAACGCTCTCAGGTAGAAATAAACCACAGGATAAGCCATGAAAATTTAAACTGGTTTCTCACCTTCACTTCTTACATGTGATTTGGGTTGAAGAGGAAAATTCTAAGGCAATTTATTCCTTGAACTTTAACATTCAGCCCTCATATCTGACAGAATTTCAACGCTGGCAGCATCTTTACACATCATCTTGGCAACCGTTTTGATTTTATAGATGAGGAAACTGAAGCCCAAGGCAGAGTTATTCATTCAGAAATACTGGGTTGGCACAAAAGTTTGTTCGGAAAAAACCCAAACGAACTTTTGGGCCAACCCAATCCAATGGCTAACTAGAGAAAAAGTCACAGAACTCAGGATTTCTGCCTCCATTCAAATGCAGTCCGTGGATCCAAAAGGCCTGCCTTTGATACTCTGCCTGTGTGTGTCAGAACTGGCCTGGCCCCATGAGGCTCCCTGCTCAGAGGTAATCTTACTGCCTTTCTCTGCCCACTGCTTTGCCTCAGGGACCTATATCAGCTTCATACTATTTTAGATTTTAGCATTCATCTCCCAGGGAAATGACTTCATTTTAATAATAATATAAAAGCTCTCAACGCTGAGACTTACAGAGTAGGTTCCAAAATGTCACTCAAAAGGGCCTTAGTACTTCCATCAAGAACAATTCAAGTTCTGCCCAGGATAAGCACATTAATAAGGGGAGGAAGGGATCTTGAAGTGACACAAATCAGGGAAAACTCATAAGAAAACCCTACTCAATTTGCAGAAGAAATCTGTCACACTAATATTATCATTAGCATCTTTACAAGGTCACAATATAAAACTATGTGTGCTTTGAACAGGCTTATACACATCATTTACCTTTTCCTATGATAAAGTAATTTGAGTCTTTGGAATGTTGTATCCTGCTTTGTTGTAGACATTTTTTTATAATTCTATATCCTGATAAGTATAGACTATCTTAGAATATAACCCCGCCTAGGGTAGCTGTTTTCACACTAAGAAATCCCACATTTTGGCGTTCATCAGGTATAATTTTGCAAAGAATGAGCTTCTCAGGTTTAATTTAAGCAAGTAATTATCTCTACACACATGGAGACAGTGCCTGTGAGTGCAGACACAGAGCTGAACACTCACGGAGCATGGAAGCGGCCAATGTGGACACACACCTGGCCTCCAGCCATGGTCCCTGTCCCTGTGACTTTGGGGACTGAGGTTATCACTGCCTCCCTCTCTTTCTTCCTGCCCATTAGGCAAACCAGCACCCATAACTCCTAAAGCTCCACTGGTTATTCGCAAAAAGAAAAGAAACTGATCTCAAACACTGTACCAGTGTTCCCCCCTGCATTTCTTTTCAATAAGAAAGAATGTCAGAAACAGACTCATTAGCCACAAGGAAGGAGCAGATTCCTTAGCGGCACATCTTGCAATCTGGAAACACACTTTCTGTGTTTTTGTTTTATTCACGTTGTCCTCTGCTGCCACGCCCACATGTTCGTTACTCAGTTCTCCTGGCTATTCTCCAATAAGCCAAGCTTTCGTATTTGTTTATCTTTGCTCATGCAGAGCTCTTTTACTTATTTATTTTTTTGGCTGCGTTTGGTCTTCACTGCTGCGCACAGGCTTTCTCTAGTTGCAGTGAGCGGGGGCTACTCTTCGTTGCAGTGTGCTGGCTTCTCATTGTGGTGGCTTCTCTTCTTGCGGAGCACGGGCTCTAGGCACGCAGGCTTCAGTAGTTGTGGCACGTGGGCTCAGCAGTTGTGGCTCATGGGCTTAGTTGCTCTGTGGCATGTGGGATCTTCCCGAACCAGGGATTGAACCCGGGCCCCCTGCATTGGCAGGTGGATTCTTAACCACTTACTTTATGCGGAGCTGTTGACTGAGAACACTCTTCTCCCAGGGAACATTCTGCCCATCTTCCTGAAATGTCACTTGTTCTGCAATCCTTTCTCTTCTGCTTGCAAAACGAATCTGGTAACATCAGTGGCTCCCCCGACTCCCTTCAGGGCTATCCCAGCACAGGTAGCACACAACACACTGCGTTGAAGTTGGCCGTGACCTGCCAAATGCAACTGGGAACAGGTAACCTCCTTGGACAGATGCCATTCCTTATTCATCCCTGTCCGTTACAGAGCTGTGCCTGGTACAAACATTCAACAGATATCTGTAGAATGAATTTGTTCTTAGGAAGAGGCACCTGGAGCACACACAAGAATAAGTCTGGATTCTTGTAGGCTTGTGAAGCATTTCAATGGGTCGTATATTTTCCTGGGAAAGTTTAAATGGCTGTAACTTCAGCTGTCTTCCCAGGTACCATGCAAGACGTTCAGATAAGTTCATGCCTCCAAAGTGAAAAAGAGCCTTTACCTCATAGCAAGCAATGGGTAATGATGCTTACATGTGAATTATTTCTAATTTCTTTATGTTTTGAATTCTTTATTTGAAATAGTTTCAGACTTACAACATTGCAAAACTAGTACAAAATACTCCCCATATAACATTTGTCCAGCTTCCTCTGTTAACATCATACAAAAGCAGAGTAAAATGATCAAAATCATGAAGTCAACAATGGTATTCTCACTTACAGACCTTATTCATGTTTCATCTACAGATCCTCTAATATCCCTTTCTGGGCCAGGATCCAAACCAGGATCACATGTTGCATTTTGTTGTCTTGGCCCCTTAGTCTTGGAATCTTGAACCCTTCATTGATCTTTCTTTGCCTTTCAGATCTTGATACTTTGAGGAGTACTAGCAAGGTATCTTGTAGACTATCTGCAGTTTGGGTTTGTCTGAAGTTTCCTCATGATTCAGTTCAGGCTCTGTGTCTGGGGCAAGAACATCACAGAAGCAGAACGGTGCCCTTCTCAGTGCATCATATCAGGAGATGTAGGATGTCTATCTGTGCCAAGGCTAGAAAGGTAACTTTCATCACTTGGTTAACCTGGTGTCTGCAGAGTTTCTACACTGTAAACTCACTATTACTTCCTTTTATAATTAATACGTATCTTGTAGGGAGACACTTGGAAACTATGCAAATACTGTTTCCCATCAAAATTTTGCCCACTAATTTTAGCATGCACAGGTCACTCTTGCCTGAACCAGTTGTCGCTATGATGCCTACCAAATGGTGATTCTCTAAATCCATTGTCATACAGTGTTGGAGGGTTGTCCTTTCTTGCTTATTTACTTACTTATTTACATTTTTATTTACTAAATTATTTATTTGTACCTGTGTGAACTCATGGATACCTTATTCTGTGGGTTACTTACCATTACTGTCCTTCTTTCTTGCTCAAATTGTCCCAGACTTGGCCACTTCAACTTGGTTCCTATGTTTTTTCAATAGGTTCCCATCACTTTTCAGCACTTTCTTACTCTCCAATACAGAAAGATATTCTAGGTTCATCTTGTTCTTTTCTTGCCCCAGCCCTGCAATCAGTCCAAGGAACACTGGTTTTTATTGGAGAATATTTAGAAACCAAGATCTGGAAGCTGGGTGTGCTCATTGCTACTGAGGTGTCACTGTCTCCTGGGCTCTCAGTGGACAGGCCTGGGACATCCAAGTGTATGCACATACAACAGCATCTCACTCATCTGCATCCATTCCTGTATCTCTCTCTGTGTCTGTATATTAAAAACCCAAGTGCTCACAGATCACAGGGTTCATTCTAGTCTTTGTCATCCTCATTTGTCATTCCTTTCTCTGACAACAAGAAATTTGGCCTTCATTACCCACAATATATTTACCTATTTGTTCAAAATTATAATACGCAGTGTCAGAAATTCTAACCTATACATGTGTGAGAAACTAAAGTACAATATTTGTACTAACTTAAATACCATCTTTGAGTAGAATCGTTAAGTCTATGGTCAAAACACAAAGTTACCCAGATTGATCCTTACCCCCCTCAACCACATACCTAAAGGTAAGATTTAAATAGAAAAGAGAGACATTCTTATGAGGGAGAAGCTGAGGGGTGCTCTGTCAAATGGTTTATCATACCTTGCTTATATTAGGTTAGGCTAATTAGTTAGGTTAGCTGTATTAATGAGACCCCAAACCCTAACACCATCAAAGCTTAATTCTTCCTATGTGACTGCACTAGGCAAGTGGTCCCCTCCACTCATTTGGGTCCCCAAGTATATGGAGACTCTGTCACCTTCAACACACAGCTTCTAAGGTTAGCCTGGGCACTGTCTCCATACAGCATGTACACAGGGTGTATATATATAGGCCACAGCTAGAAGGGGCTCACTTCTAAGGGACTCAAGCACAAGGTCACACCTGACTCCATGAGAGGCTGGGGAATGTAGTCTACTGCAGGTCCAGGAGAGAAGAGACGGTGGATTTTATGAGCAGGTAACCACCTTGGCCACACTGCACATACTGGCAATGCAAGATATTCATAAGGGAAAGATTAGTTCATACTACCAAAAATTTCCAAAAAGGCTCTGATATAGTAATCTAGAAGAGTCATCATTAATTTACTTCAGATCTCATCACACAGGTGCTTTAGGACTGTTCCCAATCTTTCAAATTCAAAGAACTCTCATGTTTCCATTTGTGTGCCATTTTTCAGAATATCTCAGACCTTCCTAGATATATTAGCCCATATCACACCAGCAGGTGACTTTTATTTTAGCTCTTTATATAGGCCAGGTTTTGTGCTAAGCAATTTAAATACATCTGGTTATATAAATTTGCTCACATGACACTGAAATATGCAGTGAAAATGTAGCTTCCTGTGTGATTATCCTTAAGAAGGTTCACACTTCAGGTATCACTAATACTGAGTATGCATGAGTAAAAGAAGTCTGATTCAATAATTTACCTATAAGATACATACTTACAGTCTTTTCTAAAAAAATCTAGTCTTTTAGATCTCACCTGCCTTTCCAAGTCCTCTCCAAGATGGCATCTGTTGGCTTAGCAGTAGAGGGGAGGCAGTGATGGGACAGCACGGGGCCCCTGCTTTCTCAGTGGGTGTGGCGCAGTGATGGGACAGCACAGGGCCCCTGCCTTATCAGTGGGTGGGGGCAGTGATGGGACAGCACGGGGCCCCTGCCTTCTCAGTGGTCCCAGCTGCACAGTGTTCAGACTGCTCTACTCCCCATCCTGGAGACTGCAGAGTGTAACTCCCTACAACTGGCCTTCAGAAGTGATGTGTAGGCAACAACCCTGGAGCCCCCAGTCTCACAGTCCTGCCCACTACCCCAGTCCAGACACCCCCTCCTCCGCATTCCCCTCCTTGGGATATACAGACCTGGGGAGGCCAGGGAGCAGGACAGTGCACCATCGACGGCCACCTGGCCCCATCTTTCCAATGCCCCATTAGACAAAAGCACAGAGCTAATGGCCGGGGTTCCCGGAGGCCTGCAGCCTTTGTGCATGGCTCCAGTGGAAGAACTGTCAAGGTAACTGGGGGTTTCTAAAGCCTCTAGGGACAAGGCCCCAAAGTGCCCTGTGCATGAGTGGGGTACTTTCCACTTTCTCAGCATCTCACTTCTCCCCACAAACCCTTGGGCCAAAAATGGATCTGATGGTTTCTGCTTTCTTTCCTCAAGCAAAATTTTATACTCTCCGTCCCCTCTACCCAAAGTGTCCTTCCTCCAGGCATAACTGCTCCCTCACGTCCTCCAGGTGCACACCCAAATTCCGGCCTCGAAGCGGGGCCTCCCTGACTGCTGCCCCCAGGCCCTTACTCCTGCTCTGCTCAGCTTCTCCAAGCTCCAGAGCAGGAGTTCCCATAGGACACACAGGGCTGTACTCACATGCTTGCTTATTGTCTGTCTCTCCACAGGCTGTCAGCTCCAGCACAGCAGGGACTTGACTCTCTTCCCTGATATAACCCTAGATGTAAACCTAGAATGAGGCCTGTAGCATAAAGGCATTCACTAAATATTATAAAACGGATGTGTAAACTGAACACATAAACGGCCTAGCCATGTAAAGCAAAAGGAGTATTTTCTCTGTCGTTATGGAAGGAATACCAAGATACCCAAAAGGAAATTAGAAAAACCTGGCTTTCAAATCCACTGAATTCCTGAAAAGCCTAGTAAATATCTGCTTTGACAGTCCAAGCTGAGATAATGTATTTTTCTTCTGTTGGTGATGTCCCATTTCCTGAAACCCTAATACCCACTGACTTGGTGATGAGGAACATGTGGAAAAATAAGATTTACAGAATGAAAGCTACAGTTTCCTAGTGTACACACACACACACACACACACATACACACACACACACAGCATCCCACTGTACAGAGAAGGACACTAAGCTGAAGGGCTAGAGAGCCTGGTCTGAGGCCATGGGGGGCAGGGAGGGGGTGCAAATGGCAGTGGTGGGGCTGAGCCCACCTTCATCTCACTCACAGTCAACAGGACACTCATGGACATTGCTCTTCCCTTACATTTTAAGGCCATTTTACTTTTTTGCGATTTTTGCCTGGGTTTTACACACATATTAATGACTGACTTAATGAGAAGTATGATCCAGAAGGTAAGAAGAAAAATTCAGAGCTCAGAATTTCTGAACTCAAATCCTCATTTACTTTTTGCTGGCTGTATGACATGGCAAAAATTACTCAACCCAATTGCACCTCTGTCTCCTCATCCATAAAAAAGGGTTAATACAAAAAAACAAACAACCGAAGCAAAAAATGGGCAGAAGACCTAAATAGACATTTCTCCAAAGAAGACAGATGGCCAACAGGCACATGAAAAGATGCTCAACATCCCTAATTATTAGAGAAATGCAAATCAAAACTACAGTGAGGTACCACCACACACTGGTCAGAACGGCCATCATTAAAAAGTCTACAAATAACAAATTCTGGAGAGGATGTGGAGAAAAGGGAACCCTCCTACACAGTTGGTGGGAATGTAAGTTGGTGCAGACACTACAGAAAACAGTATGGAGGTTCCTCAAAAAACTAAAAATAGAACTACCATGTGATCCAGCAATCCCACTCCTGGGCATATATCCAAACAAAGTCTATTCGAAAAGATACGTTTACCCTTATGTTCATAGTAGCACTATTCACAACAGCCAAGACATGGCAACAACCTAAATGTCCATGGACAGATAAAGAAGATGTGGTATACATGTATAATGGGATACTACTCAGCCATTAAAAAGAATGAAATAATGCCATTTGCAGCAACATGGATTGACCTATAGATTATCATACTAAGTGAAGTCAGACAAAGAAAGACAAATACCATATGATATCACTTATATGTGGAATCTAAAATATGACACAAATGAACTTATCTACAAAACAGACTCATGGACATAGAGAACAGACTTGTGGTTGCCAAGGGGAAAGGGGAGGGGAGGGAAGGATTGGGAGTGTGGGGTTAGCAGACGCAAACTATTATATAGAGAATGGATAAACAACAAGGCCCTACTGTATAGCACAGGGAACTATATTCAATATACTGTGATAAACCATAATGGAGAAGAATATGAAAAGAATGTATATATATGTATAACTGAATCACTTTGCTATACAGCAGACATTAATACAACACTGTAAATCAACTATCCTTGAATAAAATAAAAAAATTTTAAGGGTTAATAATAATATACTTTCCTCATAGGACCTTTGTAAGCAGTAAATGAATTCACACATGCACCACACTTACAAAAGAAACTGGTAAATAACTCTTGTCAAGCAATCATGAATAAAATTTGGGTACAACATTTAGCCTTATTGACATCATTTTTTCAGTCTCAGCAACACTAATATGAATGATACAATCTCTCTTTTTTAAACTTTTTAACAAATCAATAATACTATTTTCATCCAAAAGTTATGTTTGTGATCGACACTGATTTTGCAATTCTACTTGTTTTAAAAATGTAATTATTTGCAGGAAATATGTGACCTATTAAATAAAAAATAACAGAAATCGCCAAACAATAATAAATCAAAAATATAGCATAAAAAAACAAACCAGTAGACACATACAAATAAGCACCGCTTACTACAGCAAGCCTTTCATTTCAACTCAAGTTTTCAAAAGACTTCTTCCCACCAGTGAGAGAATGATTTTTCACTGTACACAACTCTCACCAGAATAATATCCTTGTTGAATTCTCAAGTTGAATAAAACTTTGAGCTTTGCCGGCTCCCTGGACTTCACTCTGGAGTTTAGACAGGGGCTTGTTTTAATTTCACAGTTAAATAAGTTCTTTCTGGGGACACACATGGGAAGCAGGGTAGACACAAGCCCACACTTGCATTCAAAGACATGCAGACCAGGCTAGCAGGAGGACTATTTCTGCACCTGCCTGTGAAATAGCTCATAACATTACATCCTTTTTCTCCCCATATTGATATCTTGACACTCTGTATTTCAATTTCTGCATGAAATGCTACACACAATAATACTAACTGCAAACAGTTAATGTGAAAATTCAGTAAATAAGCAGAAGACACAAACGGGAGGGCTGTGAACAGGGGAAGGAGAGTCAGCACACCACTGAGGACTGTTCTTACAGAGGTGCACAAAGTGGCTAAAATGGATAGTTAATGATATTTGTGTGTTGGGAACGAGGTCAACACTGAATTTTAGTTGGTTATAAGGAAAAATCAACTTCTGATTGATCAATAGATAGATAAATAAATCTAATTATTCATTAACACAAAGACTTCCATCATGTTTGAAGGCCCTTCAAAAAAATAGAAGCTACTGGGCTTCCCTGGTGGTGCAGTTGTTAAGAATCCACCTGCCAATGCAGGAGACACAGTTTCGAGCCCTGGTCCGGGAAGATCCCACATGCCCAGGAGCAACTAACCCCATGCATCACAACTACTGAGCCTGCACTCTAGAGCCCATGAGTCACAACTACTGAGCCCGCGTGTTACAACTGCTGAAGTCTGCGCGCCTAGAGCCTGTGCTCCGCAACAAAGAAGCCACCACAATGAGAAGCCCGCGCACAACAAAAAAGAGTAGCCCCCGCTCACCACAACTAGAGAAAGCCTGCGCAGCAATGAAGACCAAAATGCAGCCAAAAAAATAATAAATTTTTTAAAAAATTGAAAAAAAAAAAAAGAAGCTACTTACATAAGCCAGTATCCTTGGTGGAATTACAGAAAATTATTTCTTCATTAGTATAAAGCAGGAGAGAAATATACTATCCAGCCACATGATAAAATTACAAGGCAACTCTTATACTTTGTTTTAAAGTGAGGTATAATGGAATTTCCTTTACCAACAGTTTATCGGGAAGGAAATAATAAAACATGATGGGAACTGCTGTCTTGAGGATTACTCCCTCTGAAATTGTTAGTTACATGTTTCTACCAGACATCTTCCACCCAGAGTGAGCTGAAAACACCATGCCACCTTCATTATGCCTGGGAAAGCCCCAGGCCTTTGGGAGGAAGGTCGATTCCTCCAGGGAAAGGCCAACAGCTAAGGGCTGTGGGTCAGGAGCACAGGGTAGCTTTGGGACCTAGAGCAAAGTAATTAACTAGTTAGCATGTTTTTCCATTTGGACATCACACGGTTCCTGTGAGGACTGGCAGGTAGCAGGTGCTCAGTGAATACTGACTGAAGGACTGGATAACAAGATAACAACAGGCCTCGATCTGGAGGGAGGACTGGCCTGAAGACGCTGGGTGCCTGAGACACCCCCAGACACACAGACGCGGTCGCCAGTGTTCGCCAGGTTAGGTCTGAAGCGAGTGCATTTTCCAGGAAGGACAACAACTGGCAAAGCACCCTCTTTTCCCTTTGGGTTTGATCTTGATTTCCTCAGTTAGCCTCCTGTGTCACCACCAGGCCTCCAGGGGCCATCACTGCCCTCTGACATTCTGGGTCATGTCAATGTGCTCACTTCAGGAGGAGCAAAGAAACGCTGGATATTTATTCCCATTAACACAGCTGAGGCAATGGGCGCTTCCTTGTGGAATGTTTGACTATAAAAATAATCCGTGTCTGTGTGGTTTCTGCTGTCTGCTTCAAAAGGCTGGGACCTCCAATGCAGTGATGACGTGACAGCCCAGGGGAAGAAGAACGCACTATGCAAAACAGGACTGGATATGGAAAATAAGAGTATAGCAAGATCAATCATTTAAATGTTCTGAAATAGGGATAAATTTTATTTCTTTGGCTAGGTCAATGTAAATATTTTCATCAAGATAGAAACTGAAAGCATAGATGAATTTTGCAAGCCAACGGGAAGAGATTCTTCTGGTCAGTTCTCATGTACCTGCTAACATAAATATTTTGATTTACTGCAGAATAAAGATAGATAGATAGATAGAGAGAGAGAGAGAGAGAGAATCTCCTAAAATTGGGATCAGTTAGCACAAGGAAGAGTTAACTTTTAAAAAAATCAAAATAGCTTTATCCTTATTGAAAGAAATTCCTTGTTTACAGTATTTGGTTGTTGCAACATTTTTCTGGGAGATCAGAAATCTATTATGGGGTCAGCAGGTGTTCAATCAATATTTGTTGAGTAAATTAATGCATTAGTTCATTCACTTTCTATACCAACCAGACAGGCAGGATGTAGGGGAGATGTGAGCACCAGGAGGGACGGAGCTTCCTTTTCTCACTGATCAGGTACTTCTCAATAATAAATACTTGGTGTGTGTAGACCGTAAGTTGGGAAAAGTAGTATATGGGGATTTATTTGGAAAAGATTAAGAGAAATTTATAAAATAGAAAGGGGGAAATTGAGGTTAAAATAAGATCTATTCTTTATCTTCAGAAAATAGAAGGGGATGTACACAAGAGCAGTCGTCCAGTGGTTCATCTGAATACAGACAGACCCTGCTGCCAACTGCTTCCACACCTGCACAGGAGGCTCACCTGTCTCTGTCCCCAGCACTCTCCTGTTTTAAATCACCTCACCAACAAAATAAGCTTCCTACAGGTCAGTATTGGTATCTTCACCTCCTCACTCAAACAGCATTTGGTAGCTTCCTGGGACTGACCAAATGACTCGTGTCCCCCTGCACTCACCACCCGCAGGTGTGCCAGGTTCTGGGCTCGAGCTGCCATCTGGGGACACTATGCCAAGGTCTCTGCAGAAGGCACACCGGTCTTACAAGGACCAAAAGATCTCCAAGCAGATAACGGGGAGGTGCAGTGGGGACCTGAGGATAGGGCCACGGTCCTGGCAGGAGAAACAGCATAAGGAAAGGTCAAAGGTGCCACCTGTGTCTAATGTCCCCTCACGAGGTCCATCTCCCACCTCTCATCTGCAGCACCCAGGCTGCCCCTCCTGCTCTGTGTGACCTCTGCCAGGACAACCTCGCTGCTACCTCAGGGCATTCCACAAAGCCCCTCCTTTTCCTAGGCTCTGCTCTCCCTCTTCTGAACCCTTCTGAGGAGGGCACTTTCTGACCTGGGCTATGAGACACACCTCATTTGACGACAGTGATCAGCAGTCCCACTTTTCCCAGGGCAGCCTTGGCTCACTCTTGCTTGTCCCATAATGGTTACTAACAATGCCCTCTCCCCCTTTCAAAGCCTCCCAGTTGGATGATAAGCTATAAGGAATCTTCCCAGTTCCTGAACATGCACACGTGCATTCCCGGAGGTACTTGGAGGGTAGAGGTAGTGGGAGAAGCAAACAGCCAAAGTAAGGAGTACAGACTCCCAGTCGAATCCCAGCTGGCTATGGGTCTGCAGCAATAAAAATCTCATGGATGCCTCAGTTTCTTCACCAGTGAAATGGCATGATGACAACAGTACTTACTTCATAGGGCTGAGGGCAGGGTGAGTGTGTGGACTCCAGTACGTTATACGAGTACCTGGCACATAGCAAGCACTACATATATGGTCTTAATTTCTTGCTACTTTTTTATCTTTTATTCTTTGCATTTCCAAGCTTAGGGTCAGAACGAAAAATACATAAGGTTTGGGTGAACTGACCTGAATTCCCTGTAACACAATGAATACTTGCTTTCAGTGATTTCCATGTATTCTTATCAGAGAAAGAAGGAGAATAAATATTGCAGACGTTCCACTGGGCACAAGTGCTGTTACCAAATACTGAGACATAAGACCCACCAGTCTGCTGTCCAGTACTTCTAATCTCCACTTAGAAAACATGCCATTCAGCCATAAATAAAAAAAAAAAAATTATAAATGAAATTATCCTATTATCCCATCTCCCTGACATTCTCCAAAAATGTTAAATAAAACACAGTATAATTGATGAATATCCTTCCTGACCATGTCCAATGTATATACATATCTCTTCCAAATTTATATTCATACTATGCACACTGTTTCACAAGTAATTGTGGACCACATCATGTGGATGCACCTCATTCTTTGAGGAGTCTTACAGTATTCAACTGTCTGAAAGTACCCACCCTCATTTAACAACCTCCCCCACTGGGGCATTTAGTTACTTACCAGTTTCTCACTGTTGTAAAGAATGGTACAACTATCATTGTAACAATTATACAAATGCTTCCAGAGGAAAACTCTCATGATCCAATTTCTCAGTTAAAAGTATGCAAGTTTTAAAATACACTATTTCATGTCAAACTGGCCATTATCTAACGTACCCTCATGTACTCCTACAAGTGCTCAGAAGTGCTCTTCCCTACAGCCTTAGTAATGCTGGATTAATAATGATCTGTCCCTCCTGCTTCCCTGTGTTTCCCTAAGCATTTTACCCATATTGCCTGCCTCTCCACTACACTATTGACACCCATGTTTCTTCTATAGCTTGTCTGTTGGGTCATTTACCGAAATCAGCTCTCTAATGTCTTCTAAGTCTAGGAGTCCTTTTACTACAATGGATATTTACTGTTTGCCATAGGTATCGTACATACTTTACCTAATTTTTAGTTTCAACTCTTTCCTCTTTATAGTGTGGGGTCTTGATGTATTGCTTAAAAAAAAAAAAAAAAAACTTTTCTACCCTAGGATTATAACTTAAATTCACAAATGCAGTCCATATATACTCTTATATTTTTCCCAAGTTTTTAAACATGTGCAAGATTTTATAAGGAAGATATTTTATAAATGGCATGAGGTAGAAAATCGAGTACAGTTTTTACAGCAAACCTTTTGCCTCTGGTTTGAAACATCATCTTCCATATATGAACGTGTGCCCTACTGGACTTTCTCTTCTCTTCCATGATTTACTACATCATCCTTGCTGCAATTTACCTTTTAAATACCTGGTAAGGAAAATTCCCATAATTAATCTTTTTCTCCCAATCTGTTATTGTTATTCTCACCCATTTATTCTGCTACATAAACTTTATCAATTTATCATGTTCTTACCCAAAATTCAGATCATAATTGAGATTTAATTTCAATTACATATTAATTTGAGAATAACTAACATCTATAAAATATTAAGCTTTTCCATCACCATTACATTGTCATTGGACTTTATTTTCCTCAAAAACAGATGGTACACATGGAATGGATATCCTTTCCTCTTTCCTCCCATCTCCACTCCTCCCAAAATCCTTAACCCAAGCCTCTGTACCCAAAAGGCATTCAGTTCCATAGTAGAAAGATTTCAGGTTGGGGTTGAATCTTGGCTCCATGCAAGTTATGTGGGCTGGAGAAATTAAACTCTCAGTTTCCTTCTATGTCAGATGGCTATTAAAGTTTATCTGTACAATCTTTTATCTATTGGAATTGCAGGTGCTAGATTATTGGTATTATTATAAATGTTTTCTGATTCAGAAAGATGCCAGTATATAATTTGGCATTCCTATAAGATTTCATTAGCTCCATGAATATTCCATGCTAGAACAAAAAAGTTCAAAATTGTGGGGAAAGTGAACACCATTTTAGTTTTTCTGTCTGTTTCATTACTAAGCAAAATGCAACATGACAACCTTAACAGGAAATGGCCATTTTCTGGCATGACAATGATTCTCTGCCAATTCACTCCTCCCTATGAACATCTATGTTGTACCGTCTTAACAAGCAACTGGATTATCACCAGAGATGAATGACAAAGCACACGCACATCAACAGGAATGTGGACACACTGAGCACTCATCTCTAGTACATTTCAGGTGTCTTTGAAAGAAAGTCCTTTCTCAGCTCTTCCCGCTAAGTAGGAAGGAGGTTATATTTACAAATTAGGAAGCTGAGGGGAAAGAAGAGTGCTAGTCACCAAAAGTAAAGTCCTGTGTACTTAATTCCCCTTCTCGTGTGCCTGAGATCGTCTCCCACTTAAAAAACCAGCAAAGCTCAGCACAACCTGAAGAGACAGGTTTCTACACAGGTGCGGTTTTCTGAATGAGGCATATAAAAATAGCACAGTCTGCGTGCTCTTCTCCACTCAACTTACTACGGCTCAGGGCCTCACCATTTAGTAACCGCATTTGATACTAAGATTAAGCATGAAAATTCTCAGATATTTCACTTAGAAAATTAGATAAGCTGTATGGACAGATGACGACTTTTGTTATTCCCATTTCTTTTCACTTTTTTTTTAAAATTTAAACTATGCTACCTTACTGAGATACAGTTATCAGCTACAGTGGAAATTATTTTCAACATAACAATAACAGAAACTTTGATTAAAACTTGAATAACCAGTATCAAGCTCACAACTTTGAAACTCATATTTTCAATTCTCAAGTTATAGTCTCAAGAAACATTTCACTTAATAAATAAATAAAAGAAACGTTTCACTTATTTATATTTACATATGTATATTTATATGTGTACATATAAACACATAGTCTTCAGAATTTTTAAAATTTTTATTTTGAGATAATTATAGATTTATAGGAAATTGAAAAAAATGTACAGGAAGGTTCCATGTACCCTTCACCTAAGAAAGAAAGGCCATCTTTCCTCCACTAAACTGCTTTTGAATCTTGTTAAAAATCATTTGGGCATATGTGTGTGGGTCTAGTTCCAGATTCACTATTCTATTCCACTGATCTATATGTCTATCCTTCCACCAAAACTCACTGACTTGTGGTTACATAGTAATCACAAATATTGTAGAGAGTGTTCCTTCTCACTATTTTCTTCTTTTTTGAAGATAATTTTATTTAGCTCTCCTTGCCCCTGTGCCTTTCCATGTGTGGTTTAGAATAAATTTATCTATGTCAACAAAAATCTTTCTGGGATTTTGATAGGAATTGCATAAAACCTATACATCAATTTGAATCAATGTCTTACTATGGTGAATCTTCCAATTTATCAAACAGTAGTTTTCCCCATTCATTTAGGTCTTTTATTTCTTTCATCAGTATTTTATAATTTTCAGCATACAGGTTCTGTGCCTGTTTTATTAAGTTTATACCTAAGTATTTAACTTTTTTGGAGTGAGTTTGAATGTTTTTATTTTAATCTCAGTTTCCATATGTTTGCTGTTACTATATAGATATGTGACTGATTTTTGTGCTGACCTCATATCCTAAGACCTAGAACTAATAAGTTCTAGGACTTTCTATGTAGATTCCTTGGGATTTTCTACATAGACAATGGTGTCATCTAGTAATAGGGACACTTTCATTTCTTCCTTTTCAATCTGTATGCCCTTTCCTTCTCTTTCTTGCTTTACTGAAGTAGCTAGAATAAGAAAGGTGAGAGTGGACATCCTTGCCTCATTCCCGATTTCAGGGGGGAAGCAGTCAGTCCTTCACCATTAAGCATAATGACAGCTGTAGGTTTTTTGTAGATTCTCTTTACAGGTTAAGGAAATTTTCTATTCTTAGTTTGCTGAAAATTTTTATCATGAATGAGTGTTGTATTTTTCAAATGCCTCTTCTGTCTCTATTGATATAACATGTGATTTTTTTTTCTTATTTAGCCAACTGACAAGGTAGTTACTAATTGATTTGTGATTACTGAACCAGTCTTACATACCTAGAATAAATGACACCAGGTCATGGTGTAGAATTCCTTTTATACATTGCTGGATTTGATGTGCAAATATTTTGTTCAGGATTTTTGTGCCAATGTTCTTGAGAGATTTTGTTCTTTAGTTTCTCCTTGTGTGCTGTCTTTCTCTGGGTTGGTATCAGGGCAATACTGGCTTTATAAAATGAGTCAGGACCTGTTCCCTCCTTTTCTGCTTTCTAGAGAAGATTGTGTATTACCAATATTTAATTCTTCTTTAAATGTACTCTAGAATTCTCCAGTGAAATTATTTGGGCCCAGAGATTTCTTGTTCAGGAATCTCTAATTATAAATTCAATTTCTTTAGTCACTAATGGAATATTCAGATCTCATTCATTTGGGGTATGTCTTAGTAATTTATGATTTTTAAGAAATTGGTCTTTTTTTTGCTAGGCTGTTGAACTTTTATGTGTAAAGCTGTTCGTTCATACTATTCCCTTATTTTCCTTTAAATGAGTGCAGGACATGGAATGATAATTCCCATTTCATTCCTGACATTGGTGATTTGTGTTTTCTTGTTATTCCTGTCCAAGATTTATCAATTTAATTGATTTTTTTGAAAATCCAACTTTATATTTGATCAATTTTTCTCTCCTGTTTTCTTGTTTTCAATTTCATTTATTTCTGCTCTTATCTTTACAATGTCCTCATATCTGCTTGGTTTGGGTTTATTTTGATCTGCCTTTTCTTCTTTTTAAGGACTTAGATTTGAGAGCTCTCCTTTCTTTAATATAAGCATTTAGTGCTATAACTTTCCATCTTAGCACTGTTTTAACTGTGTCCCACAAATTTTGATATGCTGCATTTTTGTTTTCATTCAGCATTATTTCCTTTGAGACATCCTCTTGGACTCGCAGATTGTTTAAAAGTTTATTGTTTAATTTCCAAGTATTTGGAGATTTTCCTGTTGATTTTCTGTATTGAGTTCTAGTCTGATTCCATTATGGTTAGAAAACATAAACTGTATGATATGAATTCTTTGCCTTATGACTCAGAACATGATTTATACTGGGGAAAGCTCTGTGGGCACTTGAATGTGTATTCTGCTGTTGTTGGGTGAAGTGTTCCTTAAATGTCAGTCAGATCCTGTTGACTGAGGTGATGTTCAGTTCTTCTTTATCCTGTTTTACTGGGTAGCGGGTAGATGATTAGCTCCCTGTTTGACCCTGCTGAAATCATGGGGAGGGAGGTATGTCCTTTTTTGATTGGTGTTTGGCTGAAATAGGATAGGTATTATCAAAAAGTTTCTGTTTCTGTTAGGCCATCCTTCTCCTGATCATTTGGCTAAGAAGCTTTTTTGGAGTTTTTTTTCTCTGTTGTTGGCAGTTCTAGGCAGTAGGCTTTCCAGTATACTCTCTGGAACCCATGAAAGGCAAAAAGAAGACCTAGGGAACTCAATACCAAGTCACTGCCCATGTCCTGAGGTCCACAGGCAATCAACCTTCTTCTTTCAACCTTCAGAATCTTCCTGTTTTTGGATTATGATCCGGGTTTTTCAGTTGTAAGAGGGAAGACTAGGAGGAACGAGGCTACTCCATCTTGGCTGGAATTGGAAATCTGTTTAGAGGTTTTTAAAAAACAGTTTCATTTAATTCTTCCCTTCTGTCCTCACGCCTTTTAGTTGCATTCTTGCTTATTAGCACCTCTACCAGAAAGAAGGCAAGGAAATAGAAGGAGCTAGAATTCAAAATCAGTCCATTTGCTACTCATTAGCAACTCTGGAAGAGGTCCAGTGAAAGAACTTGAAACTACTTACTAACATGAGGTTTTCAATAATCTATGGATGGGGCTCCCCTGGTGGCACAGTGGTTAAGAATCCACCTGCCAATGTAGGGGACACAGGTTCAAGCCCTGGTCCAGGAAGACCCCACATGCCGCAGAGCAACTAAGCCCATGCACCACAACTACTGAGCCTGCGCTCTAGAGCCCGCGTGCTACAACTACTGAGCCCGCATGCCGTAACTACTGAAGCCTGCACACCTACAGCCCGTACTCTGCAACAAGAGAAGCCACTGCAATGAGAAACCCGTGCACCACAATGAAGAGCAGCCCCCACTCACCACAACTACAGAAAGCCCATGCACAGCAACAAAGACCCAACACAGCCAAAAATAAAGAAATAAAATAAATAAATTTATTAAAAAAATAATAATCTATGGATGCAAATTATTCATTCAACCCAAACCCTCAGTTAGCAGTAGTAGAACATTAAGGCTTAGACCCCATTCACTGCCTAGATACTGCCCTTCAAATTCTTTCTAAATGAAACTGCTCAGAGAACAATAAGGTACTGCCAACACAGACTGGGAAACTACATGACAAAATGGGAATGTGAATTTATTTTCTTATGAAAAATATAAACTATGACTTTAATAATTGCTTTGTTTTCTACCAAGTGAAGGAACCAGCTGGCATGGTACCTATCTTTGCAGCATCCCAGTTAAATAATAAGAGGCAGGCTGAACACACAGAGACAAGTGAATTCAAGATTAACTAAAATATGGAATTTACATTAGATTTAAGTAAGCTATTGTTGATTATGAAGAGAAAAGTTAACATAAGGAGCTGTTTTAGAGTAAAATGACTCTATTAAGTTGAAGAAAGAGAATTTCATGAAATGCTTACCTCATGAATGGGAGAAAACTGCCAGAGATGTGATAACCTATATTTTTGCTAAGAATATACTGAAGCTCAGAAATATTATGAATTATAAATGTTTTCCAAAGCTTGTTTATTTTAAGATTTCATTATGATAAATCAACTTTTTTCTTAAGTTCTACTCATAACAATGAAGCATTTTGCTCTTTTTTTCTGCAAAAATTATGTTTTATAAAATGTAATTAGCATCTGGGAATAGTGAAATCTCTAGTTTTTCAAAATCTTTCTAGATTACGGAAAACTCATGAACTACTAATGTTGAAAGTTATACAATGCATTTTGTAAGAGTTCTCCAAAATCTGAGCATTTGTATTCATTCTAGCAAATTCAAAAAAAAAGTGTTTGATGATAAAGTTATCCAGAATTCATGGGATTCCTTCCTTTCTTTCCTTAACAAACCATAGTTTACAATTCATGTTAATCAAATATTTAAAATATCATAATAACCTTTTAAATATCAACTGACAACACTGGCAACAATGTAGAAATTCAAACTAGAAATGCATTGGAATGTGTCCAGAACAACTGCAGATGGAAAGGCGCATTGTTCCAAAGTCTATGGTTTCCAACTCCTGGAACAAGGCCCAACAGTAATAATAGAGCAGTGATCAGATTCCCTTCAGTGTAAGAGAGCTCTCTAGACATAGAAGGTCATGAGATAAAGGATCTTAAACTAACCACCTCTCCACCTCCTCCTCCTAATTTGGAATTTGATGTTTGGCTCCTAATTTTCATCATATCCCAATATTATCCAAGTTCCCTGAAAAAATAATCACTGATATATCGAACTCATTACTTCTTGAGGGTCTGTTCTGCTGTTGATTCAGCATCCCAGTAAATGAAATTTGGCTAGAGCACTAATCTCACCACCACTTCTCTAGATTTTAAACTGTCAAATTTGTTCCTTTTCTAGCTAATTTCAGCTTTTTAGTTTTTTAGAAATAAAATCTATGTTTTTACACCACACTCAGAAAGCCTTATCTCCATCCCTAATTGACTGATAGGCTATGTAACCTGATTTCTAATTGGTACTTGGCAAGAAAAGAGAGTACACATTAAATGTAGACTTTTAGCCGAGACAGAACCCTTGCTCCTCCTAAGAAATACAATTTTCTGTATAAAAAAGCATGCTTTGAAATATTTTTTTAAATTCAACAACACAGTGTTACTTAACTAGCAGACCAAGAACCTCTTTCTAACACCCACTCTTTCTTTCCATCTCTTATTTCTGAGATTCTCCTTTTTAACCGTGTAGTTACCCAGGGTAAAAGTGATGATTTAAGGGGAAGAAGAGTCCATGGACTGTGTCCTGCTGACTCTCACAATTTCACAATTACTCCCTCCCACTCATTGTGTGCTCTCTGTAATGAGTGTTTTTAATGGTTCCATGTTTGCCCCACAGCATTCTTTATGGTGTTGGTATCCTTGGAGAGAATAGGTCCTTGTCTGCCTCTGGCCATCTCCACAATCAGAATAGAATCACTATCAATACTCACTTTTTTTTTTAATAGCTCTTTATTGGAGTATTAAAAAACTCAGTTTTAAAACATCTATTTATGGCTGATAGTATGGAATATATGGAAGTAAAGGGATACATAACATGGCAAAGGGAGGAAATCTACAAGTGAAATAGTTTGAGACCAATACGTTAACACTGTGCTAAGGATTAGAATAAACTGAAGTTGGGTAAACATAGGGTTAATTGGGCTTATCAAGGTAAGAGCTTTGCTCTTCAACTCTTCGAGGCCCCAGTGTCAAGTCCATACTCAACACAGTCATCCAGGGCCATCACTTCTTTTGTTCTTGCACTTTCTCAGGAAGAACCCTAAATCCTGCCCCTTGTACCAACCAAATGGCAAAGGCTCTGATATGTACTGAGAACCTCAAAATAGCTCCAATCTCTTCCCTTGAGGCTGAGAAGATGTCCATTGACACAGCCAACAGGAACTTCCCCCCAGATCCTGGAGCTGGTTCTTAATCTTGGCATCCCAGCCACGGTGGACATTAACTCTAGTCACCCCATTCTACCACACCCAGCAGGCACTCTGGAGCCATTAGGGGCTCCCATCCTGGAAAGGACAGGAAGAACGGAGTGGTCATACTGCACAAGCGGAACCAGAACAGAGGATAATAACAGACTTAAGACAGATCATAGATCCCTGCATTTGAGGGCTCCAAACTAGGGTCATGGAAAAAAAGGAGTCTTCAATACATTATCAAAATTACTGTGCAAGACTTGATGAATAATTAGATACTAGAGAAAGAGGAAAGAGATGAAAATTATCTTCAGGATCAATGACAAGGTGGAAAATCACAATTCACGAGGCCTAGCTGACCAAGATTTGATATGCAGGAGAGTAATCCCTGATCACCACATTTACACACACAGCCCCCAGCACCCACCAGCGAGGAGACAGGCAAGGGCTACAGGTTGATACTCATCCCAGAAACAGTGTCCAGAAACATATGGTTGAGGAAAATGGCTGTAAAAGAGAATTCAACAGTTAGGGGCAGCACAGTCAAGGGAAGGGCTTGGAGTGTCTCTTTTATATACAGATACTTTCTTTTTCCTACAGGAAGACTACAGGAAAGAGCCTAACGAAGAGGGAGATATGTTGCAAAGGAGACAGCAAATGTGGGCACAGGAAAAGCCAAAATGCAGAGCACAGAGAGCAAGAATAATTTCTGATGGGAGGAGAAACATCTTCCTCTGAGAAAGACACGGGGGAAGGGCCCCTGCATCCTGCAAGCCCACATTGTAATCTTCTGAGGGAAACAAAATTTGAGTTCAACTACAAGGAAAGATGGGAAGTGAGAATGGAGGCCTTAAGGGGAGAGAACGCTCTGCATAGAGAAGACAATGAACATTAAATAATAAAATTACTGGGAGACTTCTTGTGGTCAGAGACATTCTTCTAGTGGATAGGCTTGTGACACTTTGACCAACATCGTTTTGAAGGCTGGGCAAAAGCTAAACACAATCATGATGTTAAAGGGCTGGAGAAACTTGAAATAGATTTCTTTGGTGTCTAGAATGAGAGGTAGAACCAGTGCTTAAGGACGAATAAAACTAAAATTGCTGACAGGGCAGAAGAATGGGAAAGAAAGACAAGTGGACAGTGAAAAGAGTCTTTTCAAAAGGAGACGGCTCCTTTGGTCAAATGTGTGACCTTCATGTAGAAAGAAGATTAAAAATAATAAAGCTCAGGGGTAGGTGAAACTTTTTATAAATTTTTATAAATACGGGGCTGTTCCTGAATGACTTTCACTGAGATGCTATTTCTGGGCATGATGGCAGGATTCAAATCAGGGCAGTGAGGAAAAATGGTTACCCATTCATCTCATAATCGACGTGGAAAAATCCAAATATAATTTGGATTTAAATTCTCTTCCGATTAAATGTTAATGATCACTTAATTTTTTTTTCTCTGCATCAGTAGAGCAAACTTTGGATTAGATTAAATTTTATTTGATTTTTTCCTCATTAACTATGGAAAATAGTCCCCTAAAAATGTTACCCATGTAGGTAAAGTTAATACTTCATTGAACAAAACCTCAGATTAATCAGATGCGCCCTTCGTATCAGCCTCACTGCGCTCTGCACACACGAGGCCCCGCCCATGCCACGCCAGCCCCGCCCACACCAGGCCCCTCAACTTCCCCACACTTGCCAGGGGCCCCACATACTTTAACACCCAAAGGATCAAGGCTCTGCCCGGTTATTGAGATTAAATATGGGGCTATGTTGAATTTTAAGTGTCTTGGTAAAATCTGATAATGTGGGCTTCCAGGTAAAAATGGTCAACTGTGACCTCAAAACCCCTAACAATAATTTTTTTTTCCAATTTCTTAGGCATGATTTCTGAGAAAATTCTAGTATTCAAATGTAAAAGTTATTTGGGGCATTAGAATTTATTCTATTTCATTCAAAACAGTGACCTGAACTTGTGCTGTTCCTTACATATATATCAGAATACCAAATATAAAATTAAGATAAAGTCAATTTTAATATAAAGCCAAATTATTTGTATATTTTTCTTGTTAGATGACGTTGTGTTGGAGTCATGGTAAAGTTAAGAATAGTTTTGGGGTTTAACTCAATTTTGTGAGCTATATTATTCTCTTTCCATTTACCAAAAGATACACTTATTCTAGAATATTAGCTATAAAACATTTTTTAGGCAAATCAGTGGGACCCCAAACCAGCAGATCCTTACTTGAAAGCTACTCAGTTATGTGTCTCAAACACCTTGAAAATATTCATACTATTTGACTTAGTAATCCTACTTAATGAAATGTTTCTCAAGGAAAATATGCATAATAATTCACGCCCAAGGATATTCATCAAAATACTATTTAGTCTAGCAAGTAGCCTAAATATTCAATAGGAAAATATTAACAATATTATTCAGCCATGCAAGGAAATACCATACAGTTTTTAAAATAGCAGTAAAATATGTTCAGTGGCATGGAAGTGTCTATAACATAAAGTTACATGGAAAAGCATGATAATAACTTATGCATACAGTGTGTAAAGAATAGTACATACATATCATATGTGCATGAAAAAAACCAAAAGAAATACATCCAAATGTATTTTTCTATCTGTTCTAAATTTTCTTAGTGGGCAACTAATTTTTTTTTTTAATTTTGGAAAACAGTGGACACTATTTTGTGAAAGCAGTAAAGGTGCAGTGAGTACCTAAGTTCTCAACAGGCAGTCATACTGACATCTCCAGCCACGTGGGCCTTCTTTTCACAATATAAAGTCAGAGAACACTCCTGCACCTGACCCAATGTTAAAGAACATGGAATGCAAACACAAAGTCACCTGTGTTATGTATAAAAATCCATGGGTGTTCTGATCATTTACAGCTGGATAAGGGAGAATTTCTGCCTTCCTTCTCATTTAAAGATTCTCCTTCCTGCTTGCCTCCCTCCCATCACACCTGAAAAGAACATGCATCAAAGTATCCGGTAAGGCCTGCAGCTCTGAAAACACCTGGGGTTTCAGCACAGGTTCTGAGCAGATTGTAAACCCTCTTAGTGACTCTGTACCTTGGGCAGCTGCCCCCCAGGAGGATGATGGGCTCCAATTCAGGGACTCAAACACCCCCAGTGGTTCCAGTTTTTCAAAGGAAAATGTAAGAAGAGCAGAAGTAAACAATTTAATTCTTCTTTTGCACAGTACAAACTGGCATATATCTATTTTTTAATTAAACATGACCAAATGTCCCAGTATCGCAAGTATTTAAAGAATCAAAAATCCAGTTTCTTGTAACACTTTTATCATGTTTTGCTATTTCAATCCCACCCATAGCTCCCTTATGTCTTTTCCATGCCATCTAGTCCTATTCACTTTCCTCCAAACTGCTTTTCAGAACACTCTCAGTGTCTCCTCTTTCCTCATCCCCACCTTCACTGTCACTGTCCTCCCACGTCTGCACAGGTTGATGATTATTGAGTGACTCACTCCTGAGCTCCAGGCAAGCACCCTCTCCTCCTGAGTTTCTGCACAACTTCATGTGGCGCTGAGTGCTTGCCAGAGTTTCAAGTCTGAAGTGCCAGAGACAACGTGAAAAGATGTGCTAAACTGGAGACACGTGGAAAAGCCCAAACTATTATCATTTGGATCTATGATGCTGAGTGTTTCTTTGGCGTATGAGAGCAGTTAAACACTAGTTAAGTCACCTCTTAAATCTGAAGCATTTAGAGTGAAGGAGACAGCACAAGAATATGCTCATCAGCACAGAACAGGTGAACCAAAAAGCCATGAAAGACAACACAAGAGGAATTATTAAGTGATATTAGTTATTTTGAGAATTAAAAAAGGAAAAATTCATTGCATTGCCTCTCCCCGACTAGTTCCAGAGTTGACTTACGAATGCAAGGTGCTTTGATAAGCCTGGAACTTTAAAAATCTATACATACAGCTTATTTTGGACTAACCTATTAGAATAAGTGTAAATTAGATATAGCACTTCACTCTGAAGCAACGAAAGTAGTGTTCCACCATAAATATTCACAAAATCGGCCCCTTACACTCCCCTTTTCTACCATCGCAACAGGCTCTACTGTCAGTGTGACAGAATTCTATGTTTTCTATTTCAGAGTTTTGTCATGATTATCAGTCTCACCATTTCTATTACAATGTAGATAGTCACACAAAAAAATCTCTACAGAAGTGTGATCTAGAAACACTCACACTGACCCACCACCAGAGCCTCCCATCAAGCCTCTTAGATAGCCTCAACCACCAGAGGGCAGACAACAGAAGCAAGAAAAACTACAATCCTGCAGCCTGTGGACCAAAAACCACAGTTACAGAAAGAAAGAGAAGATGAAAAGGCAGAGGGCTATGTACCAGATGAAGGAACAAGAAAAAACCCCAGAAAAACAACTAAATGAAGTGGAGATAGGCAACCTTCCAGAAAAAGAATTCAGAATAATGATAGTGAAGATGATCCAGGACCTCGGAAAAAGAATGGAGGCAAAGATTGAGAAGATGCAAGAAATGATTAACAAAGACCTAGAAGAATTAAAGAACAAACAAACAGAGATGACCAATACAATAACTGAAATGAAAACTACACTAGAAGGAATCAATAGCAGAATAACTGAGGCAGAAGAACGGATAAGTGACCTGGAAGACAGAATGGTGGAATTCACTGCTGCGGAACAGACTAAAGAAAAAAGAATAAAAAGAAATGAAGACAGCCTAAGAGACCTCTGGGACAACATTAAACGCAACAACATTCGCATTATAGGGGTCCCAGAAGGAGAAGAGAGAGAGAAAGGACCAGAGAAAATATTTGAAGAGATTATAGTCGAAAACTTCCCTAACATGGGAAAGGAAATAGCCACCCAAGTCCAGGAAGCGCAGAGAGTCCCATACAGAATAAACCCAAGGAGAAACACGCCGAAACACATAGTAATCAAAGTGGCAAAAATTAAAGACAAAGAAAAATTACTGAAAGCAGCAAGGGAAAAACGACAAATAACATACAAGGGAACTCCCATAAGGTTAACAGCTGATTTCTCAGCAGAAACTCTGCAAGCCAGAAGGGAGTGGCATGAAATACTTAAAGTGATGAAAGGGAAGAACCTACAACCAAGATTACTCTACCCAGCAAGGATCTCATTTACATTTGATGGAGAAATCAAAAGCTTTACAGACAAGCAAAAGCTAAGAGAATTCAGCACCACCAAACCAGCTCTACAACAAATGCTAAAGGAACTTCTCTAAGTGGGAAACACAAGAGAAGAAAAGGACCTACAAAAACAAACCCAAGACAATTAAGAAAATGGTCATAGGAACATACATATCGATAATTACCTTAAACGTGAATGGATTAAATGCCCCAACCAAAAGACATAGACTGGCTGAATGGATACAAAAACAAGACCCATATATATGCTGTCTACAAGAGACCCACTTCAGACCTAGGGACACATACAGACTGAAAGTGAGGGGATGGAAAAAGATATTCCATGCAAATGGAAATCAAAAGAAAGCTGGAGTAGCTATACTCATATCAGATAAAATAGACTTTAAAATAAAGAATGTTACAAGAGACAAGGAAGGACACTACATAATGATCCAGGGATCAATCCAAGAAGAAGATATAACAATTATAAATATATATGCACCCAACATAGGAGCACCTCAATACATAAGGCAACTGCTAACAGCTATAAAAGAGGAAATCGACAGTAACACAATAATAGTGGGGGACTTTAACACCTCACTTACACCAATGGACAGATCATCCAAAATGAAAATAAATAAGGAAACAGAAGCTTTAAATGACACAATAGACCAGATAGATTTAATTGATATATATAGGACATTCCATCCAAAAACGGCAGATTACACGTTCTTCTCAAGTGTGCACGGAACATTCTCCAGGATAGATCACATCTTGGGTCACAAATCAAGCCTCAGTAAATTTAAGAAAATTGAAATCATATCAAGCATCTCTTCTGACCACAACGCTATGAGATTAGAAATGAATTACAGGGGAAAAAACCGTAAAAAAGACAAACACATGGAGGCTAAACAATACGTTATTAAATAACCAAGAGGTCACTGAAGAAATCAAACAGGAAATAAAAAAATACCTAGAGACAAATGACAATGAAAACACGACGACCCAAAACCTATGGGATGCAGCAAAAGCGGTTCTAAGAGGGAAGTTTATAGCTATACAAGCCTACCTAAAGAAACAAGAAAAATCTCAAGTAAACAATCTAACCTTACACCTAAAGAAACTAGAGAAAGAAGAACAAACAAAATCCAAAGTTAGCAGAAGGAAAGAAATCATAAAGATCAGAGCAGAAATAAATGAAATAGAAACAAAGAAAACAATAGCAAAGATCAATAAAACTAAAAGTTGGTTCTTTGAGAAGATAAACAAAATTGATAAGCCATTAGCCAGACTCATCAAGAAAAAGAGGGAGAGGACTCAAATCAATAAAATCAGAAATGAAAAAGGAGAAGTTACAACAGACACCGCAGAAATACAAAACATCCTAAGAGACTACTAAAAGCAACTTTATGCCAATAAAATGGACAACCTGGAAGAAATGGACAAATTCTTAGAAAGGTATAACCTTCCAAGACTGAATCAGGAAGAAACAGAAAATATCAACAGACCAATCACAAGTAATGAAATTGAAACTGTGATTAAAAATCTTCCAACAAACAAAAGTCCAGGACCAGATGGCTTCACAGGTGAATTCTATCAAACATTTAGAGAAGAGCTAACACCCATCCTTCTCAAACTCTTCCAAAAAATTGCAGAGGAAGGAACTCTCCCAAACTCATTCTATGAGGCCACCATCACCCTGATACCAAAACCAGACAAAGACACTACAAAAAAAGAAAATTACAGACCAATATCACTGATGAATATAGATGCAAAAATCCTCAACAAAATACTAGCAAACAGAATCCAACAACACATTAAAAGGATCATACACCACGATCAAGTGGGATTTATCCCAGGGATGCAAGGATTCTTCAATATACGCAAATCAATCAATGTGATACACCATATTAACAAATTGAAGAATAAAAACCATATGATCATCTCAATAGATGCAGAAAAAGCTTTTGACAAAATTCAACACCCATTTCTGATAAAAACTCTCCAGAAAGTGGGCATAGAGGGAACCTACCTCAACATAATAAAGGCCATATATGACAAACCCACAGCAAACATCATTCTCAATGGTGAAAAACTGAAAGCATTTCCTCTAAGATCAGGAACGAGACAAGGATGTCCACTCTCACCACTATTATTCAACATAGTTCTGGAAGTCCTAGCCAGTTTTGCAGGGCAATCAGAGAAGAAAAAGAAATAAAAGGAATACAAATTGGAAAAGAAGAAGTAAAACTGTCACTGTTTGCGGATGACATGATAATATACATAGAGAATCCTAAAACTGCCACCAGAAAACTGCTAGAGCTAATTAATGAATATGGTAAAGTTGCAGGTTACAAAATTAATGCACAGAAATCTCTTGCATTCCTATACACTAATGATGAAAAATCTGAAAGAGAAATTATGGAAACACTCCCATTTACCATTGCAACAAAAAGAATAAAATACCTAGGAATAAACCTACCTAGGGAGACAAAAGACCTGTATGCAGAAAACTATAAGACACTGATGAAAGAAATTAAAGATGATACCAACAGATGGAGAGATATACCATGTTCTTGGATTGGAAGAATCAACATTGTGAAAATGAGTATACTACCCAAAGCAATCTACAGATTCAATGCAATCCCTATCAAATTACCAATGGCATTTTTTACGGAGCTAGAACAAATCATCTTAAAATTTGTATGGAGACACAAAAGACCCCGAATAGCCAAAGCAGTCTTGAGGCAAAAAAATGGAGCTGGAGGAATCAGACTCCCTGACTTCAGACTATACTACAAAGCTACAGTAATCAAGACAATATGGTACTGGCACAAAAACAGAAACATAGATCAATGGAACAAGATAGAAAGCCCAGAGATTAACCCACGCACCTATGGTCAACTAATCTATGACAAAGGAGGCAAAGATATACAATGGAGAAAAGACAGTCTCTTCAATAAGTGGTGCTGGGAAAACTGGACAGCCACATGTAAAAGAATGAAATTAGAATACTCCCTAACACCATACACAAAAATAAACTCAAAATGGATTAGAGACCTAAATATAAGACTGGCCACTATAAAACTCTTAGAGGAAAACATAGGAAGAACACTCTTTGACATAAATCACAGCAAGATCTTTTTCGATCCACCTCCTAGAGTAATGGAAATAAAAACAAAAATAAACAAGTGGGACCTAATGAAACTTCAAAGCTTTTGCACAGCAAAGGAAACCATAAACAAGACGAAAAGACAACCCTCAGAATGGGAGAAAATATTTGCAAATGAATCAACAGACAAAGGATTAATCTCCAAAATATATAAACAGCTCATTCAGCTCAATATCAAAGAAACAAACACCCCAATCCAAAAATGGGCAGAAGACCTAAATAGACATTTCTCCAAAGAAGACATACAGACGGCCACGAAGCACATGAAAAGATGCTCAACATCACTAATTATTAGAGAAATGCAAATCAAAACTACAATGAGGTATCACCTCACTCCTGTTAGAATGGGCATCATCAGAAAATCTACAAACAACAAATGCTGGAGAGGGTGTGGAGAAAAGGGAACCCTCTTGCACTGTTGGTGGGAATGTAAATTGATACAGCCACTATGGAGAACAATATGGAGGTTCCTTAAAAAACTAAAAATAGAATTACCATATGACACAGCAATCCCACTACTGGGCATATACCCAGAGAAAACCGTAATTCAAAAAGACACGTGCACCCGAATGTTCATTGCAGCACTATTTACAATAGCCAGGTCATGGAAGCAACCTAAATGCCCATCAACAGACGAATGGATAAAGAAGATGTGGTACATATATACAATGGAATATTACTCAGCCATAAAAAGGAATGAAATTGAGTCATTTGTTGAGAAGTGGATGGATCTAGAGACTGTCATACAGAGTGAAGTAAGTCAGAAAGAGAAGAACAAATATCGTATATTAATGCATGTATGTGGAACCTAGAAAAATGGTACAGATGAGCCAGTTTGCAGGGCAGAAGTTGAGACACAGATGTAGAGAATGGACATATGGACACCAAGGGGGGAAAACTGCGATGAGGTGGGGATGGTGGTGTGCTGAATTGGGCGATTGGGATTGACAGGTATACACTGATGTGTATAAAACTGATGCCTAATAAGAACCTGCAGTATAAAAAAACAAACAAAACAACTAATACTAAACTTTCATTGGGTTATTTGTATTGAAATATGTTAATATAAATGTTTCAGTCATTACATGAAATTTCTAAAAATCTTATATTTGTATTTGTATGGAAATATGTATGGAAATATGTTAATATAAATGTTTCAGACATTACATGAAATTTCTAAAAATCTTATATTTGTATTTGTATGGAAATATGTATGGAAATACGTTAATATAAATGTTTCAGACATTACATGAAATTTCTAAAAATCTTATATTTGTATTTGTATGGAAATATGTATGGAAATACGTTAATATAAATGTTTCAGACATTACATGAAATTTCTAAAAATCTTATATTTGTATTTGTATGGAAATATGTATGGAAATACGTTAATATAAATGTTTCAGACATTACAGGAAATTTCTAAAAATCTTATATTTGTATTTGTATGGAAATATGTATGGAAATATGTTAATATAAATGTTTCAGACATTACAGGAAATTTCTAAAAATCTTATATTTGTATTTGTATGGAAATATGTATGGAAATATGTTAATATAAATGTTTCAGACATTACAGGAAACGTCTAAAAATCTTATATGTTCTGGTATAATGTTATAAGTAATAATCCTAGTTATTACTTTAAAATGTATATCTCAGAAATAACTAATTTTCTTGTCAACTGCGTTATTATGAACTTTCATCAAATCAAAAAAAAAAAAAAAAAGAAACACTCACACTTACCTGGCAGAAAATATTGGGTTGGCCAAAAAGTTCTTTCCGGGTTTTTCCATAACATCTTATAACATAAGATGTTATGAAAAAACCAGAACGAACTTTTTGGCCAACCCAATAGTTCAGTAATATGTGAAACTGATGTGTGAGTCCTTCCCCTGGGTAACTGACAGTTTCTATTAATACTATAGCATGAGTAAATTCCGATATTCTGTTTGCACATTATTGCATAATCAAGTACAGTCTTGGGCAAAGGTTGGCATATCAGGAAATTGGATGTCAATTAATAGATGCTTGCTTTCCTGTCAGCCTTTGTTTAACAAATTTCATTCTGTTTTCCTCTGAAGTATGTTGGAGAAAAAAAAGAGGCTTTTCCTTAATAGTTTTAGAAACTGAAAGATATGATAAAAGGAGAGAAATTACTGAGCCAATCTGATGCTTGTGGTATCAAAATTTTTCATTCAAAATATCAGAAAGATAAATGGAGAGAAAAACTGGCAGGTAAGACCCCCATTTCTTATCTCATCAGGGGAGATGTCATTCAGATAGGTAGCCGAGAGACTAGGAAGGACATCTACCTCCCTTATTTGACCTTTTCACCTTAATCTTAGTAAACCAGCTAATGCCCAGGACTTGTACCCCCACTGGTCCTCAGAGTTGGTGTTACCCAAGGTGCACTAATTCAATTACACTTGGAACAAAGTGTCTCCCCTTTTAATGTCTGAACTTTGCTAGTCCAGACTAGTTGCCATACCCCTCTTGCTCTGGGAGAGAAAGAAAGGAAAAAAAAAAAACTTTGAGGAACATCTATGCGTGGGGCTACCACTGTAGATAAATTATTTCAAAGTGCTAAGTTAGGAAATCAGTTATTTACTGTCTTTACTGTGCTACAATTTCTCCTAACCAGATACTGCAATCCATTATTAGCAGGATTTCACCTACAGTAAATAAATATGAAGTAAACACTTTGAAAATTATTAACATTTTTTTGGTCATTGATTACATCCAAGTTTGAGTCACACTATACATTTTGATCTATATAATTTTAAATAGGTAATTTCCTAGTTATATAATAATTTGCACATCCACATTTTCCTCTTTCAGAATAAAATTAAACAATTTTACATATCTCATTTTGCAATCTCTAGTTCAGGCAAGCCCAAGTCTTTATCCCTATATCTACACAGGTTTTCTTGCTTGGATTTTATGTATAATAATTTTGCCTTAAATGAGGCAAGGAATCAAGAAAGAGGTAGAACATGGTAAAAACTTTATTTTTTGTAGAGAGGCCACAATATGCAACTACCTTTGAGGTCTAAGCTTACAGTTATCTTCACGAAATGCTGGCTAATCATCCCAAACTGATTGAGGGCAGTACAGGTAACTCTGACTCAGCCCACACCCTCTTCCTTTCTGACTGGACTATGAACTCAAGCAATATTAAAATTATGTCACAGAAATACCACAGAAGACTCAAAACTGTTGCATGAATTACATTCATGTAGAATTTTTGAAAAATCTGAATATGGACAATTTGGTACCCTATTGGGCATTAACTGACATTTCCAAATTGAGTTATTTTTCTTAGATGATAATGGAAAGGTCATGGTTTGGATAAAACAGAAGCATTTTAACAGCCCGCTAGTTTTCACTCATAAATTAGTGACTCTGAATTCAAACCAAAAACTAAACAACACCATGTTTGAAACACAAAAATTAATGAGCATGGGTACAGACTGTAAATCTCACTGTTTATGTACGACATGTCCCAGGCTTGCAGCACACAGCACAGATAACTTGGGGAAAATGGGCCATGCTTTGACTATAAGGCTGCAAGATGCCAGATGACCACCACTAGGATACCCAATTAAACTACACACAGTATCAAATGATAAGAAGCAGCGGTCTGTGTAATGCAAACAGAAGGTCCCTTATGTTTTTAACTGCTCACAGACTCTAAGAAACCACAGAAATCAGAGCTAGAAGGCAACTTAAAGAATCAATTTTAATATACTTGTTAAAAAAAAAAGATCAGATTGAAGACCATTGAGTCTGAATACTTGCCAAAGTTAAGACAAATCCTTTGTAATCTGAGAGTTCTGACAACCAACTCTTTTCCACTGCCAAGGGCAATCTTGACAGTTAGACCCCCTGTGGTCTCTAAAGGTAAAATAGCCTGGAGTACTAAGGAAATTACCTAGATAATTAAAATTCTAAAGAGTTTGCTCAAGCTTTGAGACTAGCTTTTCGATCATAAACAAAAGCTTTGGGACAATAGAGTGTAATGATAAATAAAGCACGACTTAGGGGGAAAAAATCTATAGATATATAATATTTCCAAAACAAGAGCCCTCCTTTTTTAAACCAGCTCCCTATGCTCCTAAATGCCAGAAACAAACAAACAAACAAACAAAACCTATTATCCTTATAATCAGTTAACACTTTTGCATCTCTTCACATTTCTGGATCTACTTTGGTTTCCTCACCCATTATTACCAGTCAAGCCCAGATCCCCAGTGGGGCCTCCCCAGTGCTGCCTGAGCAATACTGCCCTGTTATAATATTCCTGTGGTTCTGGAACAGTCCAGAAGATGCATCTGCCCTCTGGGCTGTTGTCACTGACTATTCATGAACATGTATAGACTCTTCATAGAACTATAGAGAACTAGTCATACAGGGAATTTTAGAGATGTCTTACTCCAGGGGATGTTAAAATGTTTATCACCAGAACCTTTCAACCAAAGAGAATCTTATTTTTAAAGAGAATCTTATTTTACATATAAATATGAATAACATAAATTATATAATATACAGTATACTATATAATTTCATTATATATAATATGTATTGTAGATTATAATAAATATCTGGTTATGCAATGTAATATATTCAAAGATACATGTCAACCCTCCCTGTGGAATGCAGAATCACAGCACTGCCTGTTCTTCCTGCCCCAAGAAGGAATCTCCAGCCTTCCAAGAAAGCACTGGTTAAGCCCAACAGCCTCAAAGAGACATATTTTGTTCTCAAAATTAACCTACTATTGTTGTCCCAAGAGCCTTTTTTGCATCCTCTCTTGCTCAACACAACTCTCTCTGCTTCTGTATCATTTACTCTTGTAATATTTACAAGAAAACAAGAAGGCTTGAAACACAGATCTTCCTTCAGTGTGACAGAGAGTATTGTTATAGAAGAAAATCTTTGTGTTTTTTATCAATCTAATTATGAAATGCTGAATCTTCATTTCCAGAAAATATTACCCATTCCCATATGCACTGATACATTTTTTGTCAAAATTGTATCTTCTGTGCTGTTTGGACATGGTCACCAGAATAGGCTTTGTTAATGCAGTAATTTTCTCAGTTATCATTCCTGAGGACTGGCCATATTAAAGCTCATTCTAATTCAATGGGTTAGACCCACATTTCCTAAACTGTGTTCTACAGAAAACTTCATGAATAAGTGTTAATAAGGTCTACCATCCCCTCAAAAAGAAAAAAATCCCCAAACATATATTTTAAATATTGAATTCTTCACCCCTCTTATTGAAGATTTACAAAAATCATTAGCATATTAAAGGGCTTGACAGTTCCTACAGTAAAGAAACCTATTTTACATCTCTAACATAATTTCCAATATTATTTGAGCAGAAACACTGATTATGGGGCATACATGTACACTATATAACAGCGTTCTCTTAAGCAACCATTATTTTAGCCCATACCACAAGAAATTACATTCTCACAGGGAATTTTGGTGCCCAGGGCCAAAGGAAAAATTCAGAAATGAAAACTCATTCAATGGCACAATCAAATATAGCCTCACACCAATGAATTATCCACAGAATGTTTAACAGCATAAAAAGGAATACAGCACAATCAATCCTGCTCCTCATACACTCAGTTATTCCCAGCCTCTTTCTAGTATGTACACTGCTTTTGAAAGGCAAAGCACAGACTACACCAATGATGAGAAATTTTGCTTGGAGGGCACTTATCTGTGTCAACCCCTGCAATCAATCCAACACCACAGAAGGCTTCTTGGTCTATACCTTTCGAACCACTAGTCTAGACCATAGGAATGGCACTGTTTTCCATAATTCAGATGTCTTTTCTGTGACAAGTTCACAGGAATCCTCATGTGTAAAGCTACAGTTAATTTTATGTGCTTGACAAACATACAAATAAGGGAATCTCTCCGATAAAACAAACAGAACGTA
Organism: Balaenoptera acutorostrata; assembly: GCF_949987535.1. Lineage (NCBI taxonomy): Eukaryota > Metazoa > Chordata > Mammalia > Artiodactyla > Balaenopteridae > Balaenoptera > Balaenoptera acutorostrata. The sequence continues at coordinate 54,825,330 of NC_080066.1, read as the reverse complement.
CAGCTTTACCACAAGGGTCATGTGCTACACAAATGCATTTAACAAATATTTACTAAGCATATTCTACATGACAGGCACTGCGCTTGGTGACCAGTTTAGTCTTTCAACCTGATATATGGATGTATCTCTCAGATGGATTTTTAGAGTCAACAGGATTGGAAAAAAATCAATGATATTACAATGAATTACTCAAATTATTGTTTCTTTTAAAATAATTTTTGGTTTGCATGGATTCACAGATTCACACACACAAACAACTTGTAATGATGGGTGACCCAGAAAAGTTGTTCCCTCTACTCATTAAAGTTATCAATTGTAAAGTCTAATTCAAAAAATTAAATTTTAAAAGAAGAGTGATGTGATGTTGAATTAAGTAACAAACATTTTATACATATGTATCAAACACAGAGTTATATAGCTTTAAACCAGTAAATTCTGTTATCCTTTTAAGTCAATTCAAAATAAAACAAATGTATTTCATGTCATGAATTAGGATTTAGCAAATATTTTACATAAAAGGAATTCTTTCATTGTAGAACTGAGGTAAAATATGATGATGTTGTAATCATTAGAATCCATATCCTCTCTCAGATTGAATGGACAAGCACAAATTAGAGTTTTTAAAGAACTATGACATTCTCATATCTTAATCTTATTCCTATTCATCTGAAACGTTAGTTCCATGCATGCTAAGGTTTTTGTTAATTATATTAATGCTTCTGTGTGATACTTAAGTTCAATGGAAAAATGTAAAAAGGGATACATGCATTAATGTTTACAAATGGCTTCTATATCTTAATACAGTCTCTGGGTAACCAAGGGAATAAGAGAATTCTATCAATACATCCCCCACCACAGAGATCGGAGGCTAGCTCTCCGTCTTGAATTGACAGGACTGAGCAAAGTGCCAAGAGATGAAACCTATTTTAGTCCTAGTCTTCCCAATTTTGCAGCTAGAGAATCTTCTTAATGGCTGGCATAAATGGCCCAGAAGTAAACTGTGCTGGAAAGCTAGCAAACGAATGAAAACCAATGCAGCTCCACTGCACTGCTGAACGGCCATCAGAAAGGGAATGCAGAGCCCAATAAATCCCAATATAAGAAGAACCACCAAAACTTCCCTATCATATAGAAAAGCTCAAACCACATATACTTCCAATTAGACACAAAACTTTGAGTGTACAAAGGCACTAGTGACTGGTGTTTGAAATATACACACTAACCCTTACACAGGCTGTACATCACAGAACCACTGCAATACTTCCCTCTTTTCTGCTTTGAAATCAGGGTAAAAGCTCTCCAGTGAAGGGGGTAACTGCTATAGAACACTTGACAGCTTGACAAGCTGTCACTTGACAACACTTGACACTTGACAGTATTATACTGTGTACAATTATACAAATTCTGATCAAATTAAGTCCCCTAAAGTAAAAACTATATACATCACATTTAGTCTATAAAAGGTTCTTCTTGGTCATGAGCCCAAATTCTGAGTTATAAAAATATTTCATTGGAAAGCTATCTGCCTATTTATTCATGCACTTACATATTTATTCATTCATTCATTCTTCATTCATATATTTTCTTTCAACCAAAATCTAATAGATGCTATATATATACAGACACTAGTGTATATTAGATATTGGTTGAAAGAAAATATATGAATGAAGAATGATACCTATCATGTGTCAAGCACTATGCAAGGGCTGTTCTTAGACACAGATCTGCCTGATGGAGCTTACAGTCTTAAGGGGGAGAAAAATGGAGAAGAAAGCCTCTAAGCAAACAAGCACACCAGAATATTTAACACTTTGATAGTGTTATAAGGAAAGACTAAGAGTTCATGGAAAAGTAAATTGGAAGATCCACTTTAGATGGCAATGAAGGTCATGGAAAAAGGTAAAATCTCATGAGGGCCTAACAGAGCACTTTTTTATTGCTCTGTAGCATAATGAGGTAGAAAGAACAAAGAAATAGGACCAAGTCCCAGCTTTGCCTTTGTAGTAAGTCAGTGCTATTCCTGAGGCTATTTTCTCACCTGAACAATGGAGATGGGATTAACACCTACCTATAAGATATACTTCACTAAGCTGATCATGTTTGATGATCAAATATGATAAAATACCTGAAGTATGACATAAATGACATAAAACTGTTGTTAGCTGTCATCTCCCTAAGTTACACCTCAACATGTATTATAAGAAAATTTTAAAGATTTCAAATGGTCAATAGGCTTCATTTATTTAAAACAAACATTCAGTAGGCTTCAAAGCACAATGACAGTATATACGATATGATACAGAACCCACAGGAGAAAGAAGGGTTCTGCTACCAATGGAAGAAAAGGAGAGCTATTACAGATATCAGATTGTACAAAATCAAATGTTGAATTCATACTGCTTTACTGGTAAGAAGCATAAAGTTTTTAGTATGTAAATAAGCAGATTTACGCCATTAATTCAAACGAAATACTTCTATGTGCAGTACAACATAGGATCCCTCAGCCTGGCACAGGCTCTAGGAAGAGGTTGCTCACAACAAGGAAATGTGTGTAAGATCCATCTTTTAAGAGATGCAGCAATGTAAGCTTTACAACCTCCCTAAGGGGAAAGACAAAAAGCATTCTCTTTGCTCCCCATACCATTCCTTCTAATATTAAACAAAAACCTCCCTTCATAAAGAACGTATTATGTAAGGGTTATTCTCATCCACCTCTGAAGTTCATTATATGCTTTCTTATCAGTGCCCCAGCATTGATGTTTGATCATAACTTAGGCACGAAACACACTGCCAGGGAAAAGTAATGTCCTCAATAAACAATCTTACCTCCTAAATGCAGCAACCTGGAACCAAATGCCAACATGCTCATTGTACCTTACCCATGGAGTGCCTTCCACGTAAGCAGTTTTCCAAACCCAACTGGGTCAGAGAAACACTTTTTCCTTTCTGCTGAGTCATCCCCCAGCTTACTTGGTAATAAGAACATTAGCACATTTCCAACCTTTAAAATGCTAGTAACAATTCATACGCAAACTCTGAAAGCAGCCAGAGCCTCTCTAGAGAAATCAGTAAAGGACAGTTCTCTAACGTGTTTGTTTGGCTGTGATCCTGTGGCTGTCTTTACCTCAATTTTCTGTGTAGAGCTAAGCCCTTCGTGCTATTACTTTGGCAATTTTGTGGGGATGCCATGGGCATCTGGGAAGCCTGAGACTGAATTACTGAGTGTTAAATGACTTGCCTAAGGCTAGATGTTCCCATAAACCTGGAAACAGGACCCAAAACTCCCAATCCCATTAGGCTCTTTTCAGCACACAGCTGGACTCCTGGGACTCAGCTCCTCTGCCTGAGGACCTGGCCAGGTACTGGGCACTGGGTGCCCCTTCAGCATTCACTACAGGCAGAGCAACTCTAGATTCTGCAGCACGAAGAGGGGAGTTGATTAACATAAGTTTGATTGAATATGCCTAAAGCTGAATTCTCCAGGCGATCCCAGCTCACTCTATACAGGGAAACCCTCTCCTCTTTCCCACTCTTCTGAAAAGGGGAAAGACAAAATGAGTGCAAATGTTTACGTGTTCTGTTCGTGAGTAAGACTGCACCCATTTTACAGTGATGCAGTGCCAAAGCTGCTTGCTGAGATGTGCTAAAACCATGTTCTTATGTACCATACTTAATTTTACACTGAGACATTAGAAAACAAGTGGATTTTATAAGAGGAAAATACAATAAATGACAAAGGAATACAATACAACAAGCATAGGGGACAAATCTACTTCTCATAATAACTAAAGACACATTATATGTCATCTAAAAGGAGCTCACAACTAAAAAAAAAAAAAAAAGACAATAATTTATGATTTATATGCATTAAGTCAGAAAAAATAACCCTGTAGTTACATTTTCATTGGGATGAGCTTTTTTTTTTTTTTTTTTTTGGCTGCATTGGGTCTTCGTTGCTACACGTGGGCTTTTCTCTAGTTGCGGCGAGTGGGGCTACTCTTCGTTGCAGTGCACGGGCTTCTCATTGCAGTGACTTCTCTTGTTGCGGGCCACGGGCTCTAGGCACATGGGCTTCAGTAGTTGTGGCACACGGGCTCAATAGTTGTGGCTCGCGGGCTCTAGAGTGCAGGCTCAGTAGTTGTGGTGCACGGGCTTAGTTGCTCCACAGCATGTGGGAGCGATCTTCCCGGACAAGGGCTCAAATCCATGTCCCCTGCATTGGCGGGCAGATTCTTAACAACTGCACCACCAGGGAAGTCCCAGGATGAGCTAATTTTAATAGACAAATTAAGTACAGAATAATAACAAAATACAAGTTAAATCATAGAAAATTAGTATTTATATTACTAGAGTTTGAGTCTAGCTTTATATTCTCAGTACTTTATAGTTAATTAAGTAGAAATCAAGTACATGTAGTTTCTTTCTGAATTAACCAATCAAACAATGGCTTCTTCTAATCATTCAAATTAAAAAAGAACTCATATGACTACTTTAAAATACTGTTTTTATTTTTTAACTAATTGATTTTTTAAAGAGTTCTAGACCTGCTTCACTCTCTCAGTAAAAAGTACTATTTTTAAATTAAAATTTCCTAGTTGTTTTTATTTTTAGTATTTCCTTATATTTCCTATATTTTCAATAATTTTTGTCCACTTATTCATCCCTTCATCTATCTATTCAACACACACTTGGACCAGTGCTAAGCACCAGAATTATAACACATGCATATAAAAGTTTTCAGTAGACAGTATTCTTCCATAAGTACAATCTCATTTAATCCGCCTGCCAGTGCAGGGGACACGGGTTTGAGTCTCCTCCGGGAGGATCCCATATGCCGCTGAGCAACTCAACCCGTGTGGCACAACTACTGAGCCTGCACTCTAGAGCCCACGAGCCACAACTACTGAGCCCGTGCACCACAACCACTGAAGCCCACATGCCTAGAGCCCGTGCTCCGCAACAAGAGAAGCCACTGCAGTGAGAAGCCTACGCACCGCAACAAAGAGTAGCTCCCACTCGCCACAACTAGAGAAAGCCTGCACACAGCAACGAAAACCCAAAAATAAATAAATAAAAAATAAATAAACTTAAAAAAAAGAAAGTAATATGTAAACTAAATCTCAATAATTACTTAACCATGCATAGTTTTAAAAGATTGTCTGAAATTTTAAAACAAGAGCTAGAGAACAAGGGAAGTTATGTAAAAGAAAATGGTTTTTTGTTTGACTTCTGTCAAGTCAGCTAATTAAAAAGTAAGAAGTGGCAAATTAGGAGTTTGGGATTATCATATACACATTACTATATATAAAATAGGTAAACAACAAGGACCTACTGTATAGCACAAGGAACTATACCCAATATCTTGTAATAACCTATAATGGAAAAGAATCTGAAAAAGAATATATATATATGTATGTATGTATATACATGTATACATATATATGTATAACTGAGTCACTTTGCTGTACACTAGAAACTAACACAACATTGTAAATTAACTATATCAATTTTAAAAAGTGCATGAAAAGAAAAATTAGAAGATTAGGAAAAATGGAAATGTAGACTATCTCCATTATCAGTGAAACATGTTATGGCAAAATAATGTTAAGTATTAAAATACTAAAATCCATTTTTAGATTGTTAATACAAAACACTAAAATGCACGATGACATATACACGGATATGGATAATGTATCTATTTATTTAATTCTTTGAGGTCAGAGGCATTATTTGGAGGCATTATCTATATGCACCATCAATAGATAAACACTGTGCTTTATAATAGTTTAAAGAGAAAAGTAACAATATTCTTTACATTCACCCCCAAAATGCTCACTGACAAGCACATATCTGTCCCATCTTGAGATATACATGTTTTGCATATCTTTATTTCAGATATTAAGGAATCTTTATTTCACTAAATATATGTTTTCAAAAGCATGTCTATGAAATTTTGAGAAGAAAATTTCAAAGAACAACTTTCCATGATCATTTACCCTGAATTTTCTACTGAACTTTGCTCTTCTAACTCATCATTCTGACTCCTCTATCTAAATTAACATTTTGGCCAAAATATTCATCCTAAACTACATCTTAAATCATGTCAATCACCTGCTTAAAAACATTTACAGGCTCCTTAATTTTTGAAAATTAACATCTGAAACCCTTGGCAAGGCAGAGAAGGGCCTAGGTGAACAGGGATTTGTCCTACTTTTCCAATTTCATCTTTTGAGTCTCTCCTTCACAATCTCCTATCCTGCAGATCTATCCATCAGTAGTTTTGCCAATTTCTTCCCTAACCCAGAACATCCTCCTCTATCTATGCCAGTCACAATTCTATTCCCCACTATTAACCCACCCAATTTAGATATCATTTCTTAAGTTCTTTCATGAGGCTTTCCATGTCAGAAGTAATCTCAATATATCTCTCTCTCCACCTCCCTCTTTCTGCCTCGTTCCCTCCCTCCTTCCTTCCCTCTCTCTCTTAGGCCATACCCCTTTCTTTTGTTCCTCTAAATGGGACTCACCTACTTTTGTTACAACTATTTGACATATCTCCTCTACTAGCTGTAGCATCCTTAAAGCAAGACCATTTCTTATTTAGTTTCATAAGCTAACAACACTTAGTTTTGTGTAACTAGTAAGGTGATTAAGGAAGCTCATAAATATAATTCATTGTTTTTAAGCAACATGATTGAGTGATGGGTTTAATCTTATGCTCACATACTCTCTGTTCTTTCCCTATAAAATGTTACCTCCAAAATGATACTTAATCATTGCTGTATTTGAAGTTCCTTCAATTAAAAAAAATCAAATATCATAGCTATGATCATGAGCTATGATCCTGATCATGAGTTAAGGGAAATCAGATTTTTCTAGCAAATGGTTTTACCAATCCACTTGTGGAAGATATTTCAGATGCCAGTCAGTACATCTATCCAATGGCCTTCAATCTCCCATCCCATCAATCCCCAGTTTTTCTTTATAATAAACTTAGTGTAGAGAACCACAAAAATTTCCATCATGAGAATGCAAAAAAAAGGCATACAAGTATACTATGGCTACATTATGCATAATTACTGGCTTTGGGATATGCACTTAAAGATTATCCAATATAATGGCTTGTATCCTCGATTCGTCTTTCTATTATTGGGTCCAGAGAAAATTGGGACACCTCAATTCATAGTGCATGAATTAGGCAATTACATATGAAGTTTTTAAGGTACTAAGTATCAGCATGATGTCTAAACAAGTGGATAACTAAGTTTAAATATTAATTCAAAGAAAATGTGCAATGATCTGCAACAAGACATTCTCCCCATTCCCCTGAATGTTTTAGTACTATACAGAGTTCTTAAAGTGCCACATCAGTATATTCTCTCCATAATTTGACATCCAATATAATAATTTTTGACATAAAAATCCACTAAGTAAGTCGATTAACTTCCGTACAAAACTGTCTTCTCTATGTGCAGTTGCCAATAGAGGAAATCACAGACTACAGAGTAAATCTTGAATATATTAACTTGTTTCCTTAAGGCCATAAAACAAAACTTATTTTTGACAGAATTATTTTTACAAAATTACAAAAAGTAAAATATACATGATCTTTTTAGTGTAATGTATGTAAAGTCTGTTTCTTGCTAACGCTTTTATTATTAACACTTTATTTATTTATTTATTTATTTATTTATTTATTAACACTTGTATATAAATGTCCTTAGTGATATACATTGAAAGAAAGGTACTTTTTTTTTTAAATCACACATTATAATTTTAAAATCTTTAGGTTAAGAGTGAAAATTGATAAAAAATAGTTTCGTGTAGTCAGATTTTTTTCTACAAAATCCATACTAGTATATACTTTTAAATATATCTTGTTAAAGTCTATTTAAAAATCATGGTTTTAGTTTATTTGTAAACAACATTTCTATGTTATTGCAATGTTTCTCAAAATATTGTTCACAAAACACCTGCTTAAAAAAAATCTGGAGCACTAGTTTGAAATGCAGAGACCCCAAGATTCCACTCCACACCACTGGATCAGAATCAGAGCCTGGGAGTATGCATTTAAAACAAGTTTGCCCATGTGGCTCTGATGTCCAACAGACTTGAGAAATCTATCGAGTCTATCTCATGCCTCATTATATTCTCGGTGTTATATTTTAGAAAGAAAAGTTGCCAAACGATTTCTTCCAAAAATATATTTTTTCCAAATTCTCATTCTTATAATTTCTAAAGTGTCACTCAACAGAAACTTAAACCCGTTTCCAAATCCCCTGGTATTTCAGCTCAATTAACAAATGAAAGGGGTCATTTTTCTCCTTATTGCCTGTTGTCTTAAAGGAACCTGAGCAAAAGCCCGTGACACCCACTTCGCACCTCGGGACACGGGCCTCCACTTTCCACAGGTCGGAATACTGAATCCCGTCACCGTTAACATAGCCCTAAGGGACACTTGGTTCCCTCGCCTTCGACTCTCCGGGCAGAGAAAGCCCGTAGGCTGCCCAGGCCCTCCAGTTCTCAGAGCCGCCCGGGCCGTCAGCACCTCCGACAGAGCCTGGTGGATGGTGTCCGGGTTTCACTGTCACGAGCCTGCCCTCGGAAGAGCCACTGACACCAAGGAAACTGACCCGAGACACCCAGGAACACACAGACCCACCGCCCACCGCGCTTTCCGGCGGCCAGCACCTCTTTCCAAAAGACAACAAAGGAACCCTTAAGCAGCTCTTACCTAGAATACGAGCCACCCCCACAACTCTCCTCTCCTCCCCCGCTCCCCGGCGCCTGTTGCTAAGGAGGCGAGAAGACACTGGGGCAGCCTCAGGACCAGGGGACCGACGGCTGGAGGAGCTGGCAGCACCAGGGCGGCGGTGAAAGCCCAGCCTCGGGTGAGCCCAGGACCCCTTCCTACGGCGGGAATGGTGCGCCCTCCGAGCGTCTCTGACGCCAACGACTACCCCCGCGCACTCAGGCGGGCGGAGGGAGCCTCACGAACAGGAGACCTGCGCCCAGGAGCGCCGCTCCCTCTGCGGGCCCGGGAAGCTCAGCCCGGCGGAGGAGGCCTCTGGCCCGGTACTGTGGACGCCTGTGGGCCCAGACAGCGGGGCGGGGGCTCGGGGACAGCCCTGGGGAGGGCAGGCACTCACCATGTTGACTTCGGAAACCATGTCTATGCTGGCGATGTCGATGTTCATCCCCACGCAGACCGGGGGACCTGCGGGAAGCGCACGACACGGTGATCAGCCTGGCTCAGGCACCGGCTGCAGCGGCTCTGAGGATGGGGGGCTATCCGAGGAGGGGGCGCAGGCGAAGTGCCCCCCTCCCCACCCCGCCGCAGCTCGGCGGAAGCGGCCCCCGCCTCCCTCCTCCACCCAGGCCGCCAGCGCGGTGGGTCGCGCTGCCCGCAGCGGCCGCGCACACCCTACTTACCCCCGAAGTCGGGTCTTAGGCGAATGTCGTAGCCTTTCAACAGCTTGTCCACCGTCTCCTTCACAAAGGACATGTTCCCAGGATCGTTCACGCTGCGGGAGGGACGGGGGCCAGAGAGAGCTGGGTCAGGCGGCGGCTCGCCCGCCAGCGCCCAGCGCGCACACCCGCGCGCCCTGCCCGGCGCCCGGCCCGCTTCCCGTCAACCCACCCGCGACCCTACCTCTGGGCGCAGCACACCACCGCCACCAGCACTGGGGCCGAGAAGATGCCGAAAAGCCTTCCTCCCGCAAAGCCCCACATCCCTCCGCCGCGCCCCGGCACGGGGGAGGGGGCGCCCCGCCGCCGTCGCGACCCGCAGCCGGGGCTGCTCCTGCTGCTGCCGCCGCCGCCGCGCTGGCCCGGAGCGGAGGAGGGCGCAGGGGGAGGGGGAGGGGAGGAGGAGGAGGAGCGGGCGCGGGGAGAGGAGGAGCAGCGGGCGCGGGAGCTAGGGGAGGGGGGAGGAGAGAGGGCGAGCCAGAGGCCGAGCCGGCGGAGCCGGCCGCTCAGTGCCGCGCACCCGGCCCTCCCCCGCGCTCTTCGCGGCTGGTGGGCCCGGGCCCTTAGCGCTGCCTCCGGCCTCGGCGGCTGCGGAGCGAGACCCGAAGCCCGGCCGGGGACAGCAAGCCGGAGCCGCGGCTGCGCGGCGCGGGGCAGGGCTGGCGCTGCCAGCTCCTCTGGGCTCCTTGCGACCCAGGAAGGAGGGGATCATCGGCGACGGCGACGTGGGCAGAGACCGCGAAGGAAACGCTCTCCGCTTCCCCCCGCCCCCTCCCCGGCCCGACCCCTTCGTTACGACCCCCGCCCAGCTGCGGCTCAGGCCGAGCCCATGAGTACAGCGGAGCGCCTCTGCCCGCGGGACTGCGAGCTACGGAGCAGAGAGGGAGGCTGCGTGGCCCGGGGGAAGCCCCTACCTCACCTGCGGGGCTCTGAGCCTCGCGTCCCCAGGGTCCAGGAGAGCCAGATGGGCAGCAGGAGAGCCGGGATCCCGGAGCACATGGCGCTGCTCCTCTGACTTAACCTGGGTGGGATCCGCTCTCCCCCACAGTCACCGAGCATTCTAACAGCGATGCGGGGATCCCCGCCCCTGCCCCCACCCCCAGGCTTTCCTGCCTGACCCGCCATCCAGCCCCTTGCATGGCGGCCTGATTAATTATTTATGCAATATAAGACCATTTTTTAAATTGGTTCTTTAAACTATTTCTCTCACTCTCACCCCCTGAACATTTCATGTGAGCACTGGGCCCTCCCTACTTACATAAATACATTTATAAGGAGTGTTAAAGAGAGGCCTGGATATGCACTCTTGCTTTATTATCGGGAAGCCGGAGTCCGAATCAGACGTGGAGACCCTGGACTATCATCCCAGGAACGGGAAAATAATGTGCCTTTTCTGGTGCAGCCTGGAGCTGTCCGTGGTTCTTAATATAAGGCAAAGAACCTCGTTTTCCCTATGACTGGCCCCCATCCTTTGGTTCTCATTTTAGAAGAGAACCTCCTGCACCTTGGCCAAGAAACAGACTGATGTGCACCACGGTCCACCCTGCCCTGTATGTCACCACTGTGTACCTGAGGAATGTCTGCTCACCCAGAGTCATAGGTCATATATTTTTCTTTACTGAATGGTCCTCTGTGCTTCAGACTTCTAATACTGATGAAGATGATTACACATTCCTACTTGTGGTCAACCAACAACACTTACAAATCAAGTCCATTTTCTGCTTGATAGACTACCTTGGGCCATTCCAGGACCTAATGAATGGTTAATTATAAGTAAATGCTTCTCTGTATTAATTACTTTTTCTACAAAGCTTAAGGTTTTCTTTTCTATTGTCAAGACTTTATATGGGTAAATATCTAAATCTAGGCCCTGGTTCTCAAGTTGGCATGTTTCTGACATTAATTTTAAATATCATTGCCTTTTTAAAAAAAATCAACAATTTTATTTTTGGAACATAAAATGTGACCACAGAAGCTGAATGGTTGGTATTAAGATAAGGTTAAGAGATAAATTTAGCTCCCTAATTATTTTCTGGAAAAGTCTATTTACAACTACTTGTATTCTGTGTCCTGTTCATGTGCAATGGAATTATCAGGAAAATTAGATTTGCATTATCATACCTTCCCCTCCACATTCATGTTTCAGTCTATTTCTCCTGTTTCCATGTACCTCTTTTAGAGAAATGCCCTGCTGGGGATCATGGCTATAGAAAACAAACAGTGAGAATAAGGTGCTTGAGAAAAACCAACAACATAGCAAGAATGATCCCCCTTTCTACTATTTTATATGTTCTAAAACTTGAAAACAACATTACAAATGTTATTGTCATCCAACCATGTAACACCTCAGATCTTGGCTTCAACAAGTCTCTGAGTATCTTGGCCTTATTTTTCATTCCAGTTGTTGCTTCACCATGCAGTTCTGCAAGAGCTCTGATCAGCTTTACATGGGAACAAATCCATACCCCTCACCACCTGTCCACATTGATTGTCTCTCACCTCCCATCTTCAGGCTTCTCAGTTAGCAATGAGGTCCAAATTCAACAGGACCTACTCAGTACTCACAAATGTGCAATCTGAAATTACTGTAGTGTTTGCCATCCATGGGATGGACCTTAGATGAACAGAAGATGGGAGCCAGGGGATAAATGATTCTCCCTCTATTTCTCCCTATGAAATGTCCTGAGATGCCATAGTAACTCCTTTCTTTTCCCTCTCCTTCCATGCCTGGATCCCCTTTTCCTTCACTCCTGTTTTCATCAGTATTACACACCCTAGAAAAGCAATAGCACTTCAATTTTGCCTCAGCATATGTTTTCTGGTGAACCCAGGCTAAGTCATAAACCCATTGGCAAGTCACTAAAAGTGTCACCTAAAATGCAGTCTTTTTCTAATATGAAGGCAAAATCTAAGAGAAACATTGCAGTAAGTGTACACTGCTATAATCAAGATACACTGGGCCATGAAGCTCATCACAGCTGCTGGCCAACTTGCACCTACGTGAGCAACAAAGGTTGGGCATGCAACCCTTGACTGCCCTCCTGTCTCAGCTCCTCCCACAGCCTTCTTGGAGGGTTGGATGTGCCGTGAACCCCAGGTAACCCCATCCTTCCACTCTCTTGCCAGGATTCCTGAAACCAAGAATATTTTCATATCTTTACTAGATGGTGCTAACATATTAGCCAAATCAGCTGGAAATAACTGATGCAGTTCTTTATTTTCTACAGAAAGAGGAAAAGGCTTTAGGGGTCTTACAAAGGATAAATTTTCATGTCAGAAGAAAAAGGAGATGAATGCAATTTTGTTCATAGTAAAGTGGTTTTAAACAGGCTAGAATAACATTTTGGGGTCCTTAAGGTAAGAAGCAGGAAAGGGAGGAAATAGATGAAGAGCATCACATGATCACTTTACCTAGTCCATGTTTGTGCATTTGGGCTGACCAAAAAGCCTTCACCAAACTGTGTTTTGTTCATAGTTGCCTCTTACTTATAGAAAATCAAGTTGTCTTTTTAAACAGTATCAAAGTTTCTGACAATATATTTTAAAGCTCTTTAAAATAACTCAATCAATTTGAAGTATGACACATGAAATTAAAAGTTAAATATATAATTAGATGATTTTTGAAAAATGTGTAGACCAGTGTACATTTCTATCATCCCCAAAATTCCATCTCAACCCTTTAGCATACATGCCATTCCGGATCCAGATAAGCACTGACTTAACATCTGTCATTATAGATTTTTTTTTTTTTGCCTGTTCCAGTATGCCATATAAGTGGCATTACACAGTATATGTTATTTTATGGCTGGTTTCTTTCTTTCAGTATAATGTTTCTGACATCCGTCCTTGTTGCAGATCCATAGTTTGTTTTACTGCTGGGTAGCATTCCATTGTGTGGTTATTCCACAATTTGTTTATCCATTCATCTGTTGATGGACCTTTCTAGTTTGGGCCATTATGAATACAAAGTCATGTACAAGTCTTTGTGTGGACATATGGTTTCATTTCTCTTAGGTAAATACCTAGGCGTGAATGGCTGAATCATATAGTAGAGTGCATGTTTAGCTTTATAAGGAACTGCTAAAATATTTTCCAAAGTAATTGAAGAATTTTACATTTCACCAGCAATGCATGAGAAGTGACTCTTCCACATCACCCCCATCAATCCTGGTGGGCGTGTAGTGGTATCTCATGAGGTTTGAATTTGTACTTTCCTGGTGACATGTAAATGTATTTCATTTGCCTACTGGCCATTCTTATCTTCTTTTTGAATATATAAATTTTTTCCCATTTTTAAATTGCATTCTTAGTCTTTTTTATTGAGATATGAGTTCTCTATATATTTTAGATACAAATCCTTTATAAAATATATGTAATGAGAATATTTTCTCCTATTCTGTGGCCTTTCTGTTTGCTTTCTTTGATAGTGTCTTTCAAAGAAAAGAAGGATTTAATTTAGATGAAGTTCAGTTTATCAATCTTTATCTATTATGGGTCAGACTTTTGGTATCCCACCTAAGAAAACTTTACCTTATCAGAAGTTAAGATTTTCTCTGGGTTTTCTTTAAAAAGTTAGCATTCATATTTACACCTTTGATATACTTAGAGCTAATTTTTTGTGGATAATGTGAGTAAGGGTCAAGGTTCTTTTCTTCCACGTGGATGTCCAGTTGTTTCAACACAATTTGTTGAAAATATTATTCTTTCTTCCATTGAGTTACTTCTACATTTTTGTTGAAAATCAATAGACCTTATATATGTGGGTGTATTTTGGGGGCTCTATTTCATTTATTCTGTTTCATTGACTTACACATGTATTCTTTCACCTATTCCATGTTGTTCTGATTAATGTAGCTGTAAGGTAAATTATCCAACTTTGATCTTCTTCTTAAAAAATGTTTTTGACTATTTGAAGTTTTTTTCATTTTCATAGACATTTTAGAATGATCTTTTCAATTTCTATAAAGAAGCTTCATGAGATTTTAATTCATATTACATAAAATCTATCGATGAATTCAGGGAAAATTGGTATCTTAACAGTATTGAATCCTCCAATCTGTGAAAACTCTGTATCTCTCTATTTATTTATAATAGATCATATTTAATTTTTCTCAGAAATACTTTGTAGATTTCCGTGCAAAGTCTTGCATTTGATTCAGTAAATATATCCCTAATTATTTCATATTTTATGCTGTTATAAATGTTATTTTTAATACTTCATTGTCCAATTGTTTGTTGGTAGTATATAGACATATAATTGATTTTAATATATTCACATTGCATCCTATAACCTTGCTCAATGTACTATTATTTTGATAAAAATTTTTGTAGATTCCTTAGGATTACATCAAAAAAGTCAATCATATAATCTCCGAATATAGATAGTTTTACTTCTTCCTCTCCTTTCTGGATGCTTTTTATTTCTTTTTCTTGCCTTACAGCCCTGACAGAGACCTCCAAGGCAATGTGGAATAGAAGTGGTGAGAGTGGGTACCCTTGCTTTATTCCAATATTAAGGGAAAATGTTCAGATTTTTTGTTGTTGTTGTTGTTGTTGTTTTTACCGTTAAGTATGATGTTAACATCTTCCTCTTATTTTTCTTCTGTTCTCTCTACCCTTTCCTCTTTGCCCCTTTTTGCACCTCTCTGAAAATTTCAGTCTTAAGGGTAGGGCCATACAAGATACGCATCTGGCATGGAATGAGGAGCCCAGGTAGTGTGAGGAGAGCATGAGGGTTCATAGCTCAAGTGGATGAAAAAAGACATCTTTTGGGGTAGAAAGCTGAGTTAGGATGTCACAGCCAAAACAAAAGTAAGGAGGGTATCACAGGGGAAGGACAGCCTGGCATGGGTGTCAGAGCGCATGGGAGATGAGGAAGGCATTGATGTGGACAAAGCAGCCTGTGTTTGACATCAGAGCCAAGGCAAGGTGGAGCCACGTCCCAATGGCAGGAGGGCTCATGTGGCTGTAAGGGTCTCAGAGGGTAGGAGAATATCCAGACATGGGGACTACCCTGAGTGTGGGTCTAAGCCCAGGCAGGATGAGAAAGGCATCCATTAATGTGGGCCAGCCTGGAATAAGGAACTGGAGCCCAAGCAGCATTAAGAAGGCATCCTAACACTGTGCAAGGGGAGATGTGGGCATCCATGTGTTGGGGTGACCTGTCATGGAAACTCAGAACTTGAGAAGAGTAAGGATGGCATCCACGTTCTGGGATGGCCCAAAATGAGATTCAGAACCTGAACAGGGAGAGCAGAAAGTGTGCAGGGTAGTGGCAGCAACAAGAGATTTGTTATACAGTGGGGCACTTATCAAATGAGTAAGTATATTAAAGATAATGGAAGCCAGATTTCTCTCTTTGGAGATGGGAGTTACAAATACTAAAAGACAGAGAAATAATCCCTGTGGTGTGAGATTGCGGTCAAGCATATTCGTGTGAACTAATGATTTTCAAAATGTATAGATAAGTACAAATATGTACATACACATATATATGCATATACTGTATGTATATTTTTCTGTACACCTACATATATACACATATGTACATATATTCTCAAGTTCTATCCACCAAGAATGCCTAAGAACAATGACAGCCCAATAGCAATCAGCTATTGCACCCCTGCACCCAGATCATGGATTCTATGTATAATTTTCTAACTAAACAGAGCCATGGCTCTTTGGGAAAAGGGTTGATTCTTGAGATAGATAGGCCAGGAAAGTACAAGGTAAGATTGAAATATCTTGTGCCAGAGAACAGGAAGTGTTTAAAGAATGATGGGGACGTGTCAAAGAGACACAGAATCCAGCTCGAATGTGTTTGTGCTGCCCAATTCTGGAAAAAAATTTGAGCATAAAAATTAATAATGACAATAATGAGCTACAACCCATAGAAAAAGAAGAGAAAAATATGAGTTAATGCATAATAATCAATTAGCTAATGAAATGTTTAATCACAAATGGCATATTTACATAGCTTTTTATTACATTCCCCACAAAATACTAATTATGAAGAAGAAACTTTACAGTATAGCTGGCAAACACCACCATAATCAAGTGATCAATACAAATAAATTAAAGAATGAAATAAATCAAAATAATGTGTCCCATGATATAATACATTGAGAAGAATATTGTATCAGTTCTATGACATGCCTAACAAAGATGTATAACCTGAATGTGATCATGAGAAAACATCAAACAAATTCCAATTGAGAGACTTCAAATACAACCCAACTGCCCTGTAATATTTAAAAGTGCCAACGTCATCAAAGTCAGGAAAGACTGAGGAACTACCCCAAACTGAAGGAAACTGAAGAGTCAGGGATTCTTAATGCATGTATGATTCTGAGCTGTAAGAGATATTAGTGGGGCAATTGGTGGATCTTGAATGGGATCTGAAGATTGCAGAGTAGTAAGTTAATATCTATTTCCTGATTTTGATGATCGTATTGTAATAACATAGGAAAGTCTCCTTGCATGTATGAAAAACACTCAGCCCTTTGAGGATGATAGTCATCAGCTTGGCTTCTTATGCACAGATGGTTCAGGGAAAAGTTCATTGTGAAGTCCTTCAAACTTCTCTGTAAGTTTATGATGGCTTTACATTTTTTTAAAAAAATCAAAAAACAAAAACAAAAAGTTTTCTCTAGGTACCCTTCAACAGATTAAGAAATATGCCTTCCGTTCCCAGTTTGTGGAAAATTTTATGAAGAATGAAGTGGAATTTTGTCAGATGCTTTTGTTGTTGTTGTGTATCTATGGAGTTAATCATATGGATTTTCTCCTTTATGGTTTTAATATGGTAGATGACATTGATCTTGAAATGTTAAGCAATCTTTGCATTCCCAGGATAAACATTACTTGGTCATGTTGCTTACATTTTTAATGTATCTGTGGATTTGACTTCCTAGTATTTTTGATGAGGATTTCTGTCTAGGTTCATGAGTGTTTGCTGTATAATGTCCTTTTCTTGTCTGGTTTTAGTTTCAGTGCAAAATGAGGATACAACACGCTCCCTCATTCTCTAAGTTTTGAAGGATTTTTTTGTAGGATAATTATCATTTCTTACTTAAATATTTTCTGGAATTCATCAAAGAAACCATCTGCCATTGAAGTTTCCCTTAGATTTTAATGATAAATATAATTTCTTTAACAGGCATAAGTCTATTTAGATTTCTATTTCTTCTCGTGACAGTTTTGCTAATTTATGTATTTTGAGAAGCTTGTCCATTTCACCTAAGTTGTCAAATTTAGTAACAAAAATGCCTATAATGTTCCCTTACTATAATTTTGAAGTCTGTAGTATATGTAGTTATGTTCCATCTTTATTTCCTGATATTGGTAGTTTGTGTCTTTTTGTCTTTTCTTAATAAGTCTACAGAGAGGTTGATTGCTTTTATTAATATTTTCAAAGAATCTGCTTTTGGTTTCATTGATTTTTCTTTATTATTTGTCTGTTTTCTATTTTATTAATTTCTACTCTCACCCTAATTATTTTCTCTACTTACTTTGGGTTCACTTTGCTCTTCTTTTTCTAGCTTCTTAAGATGGAATCTTAGATTATTGTGTTTTTTGTCAATAAATAATACATTTATTGTTGTTCACATGCACCTGAAACCTTCTACTACCTAAGTTTACCAGAAGTATTCTGCTTATACCATAAATGCCAAAAGGAAAGAACTTAAACTAGGGATGATGTATGTGCATTCTGAGGTATCACTGTAGAGAATAATACATTCAATAACAGTGTCCCTAAAAATCTATCAATTACTTGTGTTTTACAAAAGCACCATTAATTTCTTCATGTGAATCACCTTCCTAACCTTGACTGTGTAACAGTGCTGACTGAACGTATGAAAGAGATGGCAAAATACTCACTAGAATGAATTGGGTGCAATAAGAGACAAGGTAAAATGGAGAATTGTTACAATGTTTTAAGACCATAAAATAGGAAATTGGTATAGTTTTTCCTGTTAAAACCCAAAGTAGTATTATTATCGTACTATTGTCAATTTCTCTCTTTATGTCTGTTAGTATTTGTTTTATATATTTAGGTGCTCCTGAATTGGGTGCATATATGTTAACAAGTGTAATGTCCTCTTCTTGTATTGATCCCTTTTACATCATGGAATGCCCTTCTTTGTCTTTCATTATAGCCTTTGTTTTAAAGTCTATCTTGCCTGATATGAGTATTGCTCCCTGCTTTCTTGTCCTTTGCATTTGCATGAAATATCTTTTTCCATCCCCTCACTTTCAGTCTGTGTGTGTCTTTAGCTCTGAAGGGAGTCCCTTGTAGGCAGCATATGGAAGAGTCTTGTGTTTTTTTATCCAATCAGCCAGGCTATGTCTTTTGATTGGAGCCTTTAGTCCACTGACATTTAAAGAAATGATTGTAGCATGTACTTATTGTCATTTCAGTACATGTTTTCCAATTGTTTCTGTCATTCTTCTCTCTTCATTTCTTTTTCTTTTTGTTTCTACCATTGCGGTTTGATGATTTTCTTTAGTAGTATGCTTGGATTCCATTCTTTTTGGGTTTCATGTATCTATTGTAGGTTTTTGATTTGTGGTTATCATGAGGTTCACATATGTTGACCTATAACTATATCTACTTGTTTTAAACTCGTAGCCATTTAAGTTCAAACATATTCTAAACAATCTACATTTTTTACTCCCTTCCCCCACATTTTGTGTTTTTGATGTCATATTTTACATCTTCATGTTTATCCCTTATTAGTTTACTGTCAGTATAATTACTTTTACAACTTTTTGTCTTTTAATTACATGCTGGCTTATTTAAGTGGTGATCCTCTGTCTTTACTATACAATTGCCTTTCTTAGTGGAATTTTCCCTTTCCTATAGATTCTTAATTCTTTTCCACTTTGACATTTTTTTAGGATACGTTTAGCACTGATGAACTCTCTTAGATTTGCTTATCTGAGAAGTCTTTATCATTCCTTCTATTCTAAATGATAATATTGCTGGATAGAGTATCCTAGGCTGCAGGTTTTTCCCTTTTGGGACTTTGAATATATCTTGTTACTCCCTTCTGGCCTGTGAAGTTTCTGTAGAGAAATCAGCTGATGGCTTTATAGGAGTTCCTTTATATATGACTCTTCGTTTTTCTCTTGCTGCCTTTAGAGTTCTCTCTTCATCTTTAGGCTTTACCATTTTAATTATATGTCTTAGTGTGGCCTTGTTGCATTCATCTTGTTTGGGCTCCTCTGTGCTTCCTGTGTCTGAATGTCTGTGTCCTTCTACAGGCTTGGGAATTTTTTAGCCATAATTTCTTCAAATACATCTTTTATCCCCTTTTCTCTCTCCTCTCCTTCTGAGACCCCTATAATACAAATGGTGGTATGTCTAATGTTATCCTAAAGATCTCTTAAACTGTTTTCATTTTTTTAAACTTGCTTTTCTTTTTGCTGTTCTGATTGGATGATTTCCATTATTCTATATTCCAGATCATGTATGCCTTCTTCTGTATCATTTAGTCTGCTATTCATTCCTTCTAGTGTGTTTTTTTATTTCAGCTACTGAATTCTTCTTTTATGATTGTTTTTTAATATTTTCTAGGTCCTTGTTAAAATATTCACTGTTTATATCAATTCTTTTCACTAATCCATTTAAAATTTTTTATAAACAATGCTTTGAATTATTTACCTGGTAAATTGTTTATTTCTGTTTCATTATTTATTTTTTCATGAGTATTCTCTTGCTCTTTCAATTGAGAGCAGTTTCTCTGCCTTTTCATTTTACTTAACTTTCTCTGCCTCTATGAATTTAGGTGAAACAGTTGCTTACTGTGGTCTTAAGGGGTGTTCTTATGTAGGAATATCCCTATGTAGACTGTGTGTGCTCAGTGTCTCTGATGGGGGTGCTGGATTTGATGTGGATGCCAGTCATGTTTTTCCTCAGGGTGTGCTGGCAGCTATCACCTTGGTAGGGGTGGGGCTGGAGTTGGAGGAGCTAGAGCAGGCTCCTGGTGTGAGGCAGGACTTCCTCTCTGGTCAGTGGCCATCTCCACCCTATTGGGTGTCTGGTCCAATCCCACGTTACTGGAGTGGAAACCCTGAAGGTCAGGCTTGAGCTGGCTCTGTTCCATTTACTTGTTTGCTTGTTTATTAATTTATTTAATTTATTTATTTATAACCTAAGAGTATTATCCTGGGGGTTCACAGTGAATGTGTTCCCTTTAAATGTGTGTTTTTCCCTCTTCCTGCACTGAGACCGTCCCCCCAAATGAGGGGAGTGCTGAATCAAGTGGGGCTTGTGCACTCACGGAGGTCCTATGCTCTGCCTGTGTTGGATTCCACAGCTCCACTCAGACACAGCCCACAGTTTCATCCTTTTCTGAGATGTGATTGCCCCAGATCTAGTGTGGTGCTGTGCCATGGAGTGAGCAGGTTGGAGCCTTTGCTCAGCTTGGATATACAGCAAGGCAATCATGGTAAACCCAGAAGCCATACTGCTGTCGGAGATCTGAGCTGATTCAGGGGTGCTGCTTGAGTAAACAACAGTGGCCACTGCCATCCCACCTGGGCTCTGCTTCAACTGGGTCAACTCTGGGTCAACTCTGCTTCTAAAGAGTCTCCTTCCACGTTCTGGCCATCTTAGATCCAGTGCCACCTGTGGCATGAAGTGAGCAGGACCATGGCATTTGCTCAGCTCAGGCTGGGGAACATGGCAAGGTGGTTGTAGGAAACCCAGCAGCCACCAGGGCAGCCCCACACCCCCCACCCTGCATAGGGGCAAGCCATCACCTGCACAGTCCTCATGAGTGGAGTCTAGGCTTCTCCAGCCTTTCTGTCTTTCCCGGTGGTCTCCAAGGCACAGAGGGGGCTTTTCTCCTATATGTAAGATGTCCAGTCTGTGGCTTGACCTACACTCTCCCTAGGGTGAGGGTCCACCTGTGTGATCTCCCTTTTCCTCTGAGACTCTTCAGAGGAAATTGGTCCCAACCCAATCACTTTTCTTCCCTTCCTACCCAGTTACATGTGTAACTTTCTTATAGCCTTGGTTGTACAGGAGTCCTTCTGCCAATTTCCAGTTAGTTTTCATTGAGAATTGTCCACATGTAGATGTGTTTTTGATGTGTTCATTGGGGGAGGTAAGTTCCACATCTTTTTACTTGGGATATTCCCCCCCAAGTTTCCTTCCTTTAAAGAGAATATCTTTTAGCCTTTTTTTTTTTCAAATAGATCTGCTAGTGAAAAATTCCCTTACTTTTCCTTCATCTGAAATTGTCTTGATTTCTTCTTCATCTCTGAAGGGTTTTTTTAACCAGATATAGAATTCACAGTTGATAGTTCTTTCAGCACTTGGAAGTACTGCACCATTTTCTTATGGCCTCCATCATTTCTGATGAGAAATTTTCTGTCACTTGAATTGTTTTTCCTTTATTCATAGTGTGTCACCTCTCTCTGGGTGCTTCCAAATTTTTTTCTTTGTCTTTTGTTTTCAGAAGTTTGATTATGATGTACCTTTCTATGGATTTCTTTGGGTTTATCCTATTTTGAATTTGCTCAGATTCATGAATGTCAGGTCATGTAAAATTTGGGGATATCTCAGCCATTATTTTTTTAATACTTTTCAGCCCCAACTTCTTTCTCTGGGTCTCTGGAGTTTGGAGACTCTGATTGCATGAATGCTAGGTCTTTTGTTATAGTTCCACAGGTCACTGAGGCTGTGTTCAGTACTTTTTCTTTCAGTTTATTTTCTCTCTGCTGTTCAGATTGAGTGATTTCCATTTTCAAGTCACTGCTTCTTTCCTCTGTCCCCTCCACTCTGCTGTTGAGCCCATCCATTGAGTCTTTTATTTTGGTTATTGTATTTTGCAACTCTAAAATTTCCACTTATCAACAGTTTTTCCCTATATCTTCTATTTCTTTGCTGAGACTATTGTTTTCATACATTTCAAGTGTGTTCATAATTCTTGTTGAATTTTTATAATGGCTGCTTTAAAAATCTTTGTTTGATGATTCTAACATCTCTGTTATCTTAGTGCTGGCATCTATTCATTGTTTTTTTTATTCCATTCAAGATCTTCCTTGTCTTGGTATGATAAATTGTTTTCTATCAAAACCTGGACATTCTGTGTATTATGTTGCAAATATCTGGATCTCCTTTAACTCTTCTGTTTTATCTAGCACCCTCCAATTCCATTCTGGTAGGGAAAAGGGCCTGCTTCATTACTGCCAGATAAGGGTGGAAGTCGGGTTTGTCCACTCTGCTTTCATTGACTCCCAGGGAGGGAGAGACCCCCTGCTGGTTGACGTGGGGGTTCAGGAGCCCCAGTAGGCCTCTGTTGATTATAGTTGGAGAGAGAGAGAGCAGTGTCTCATTACTGCTCCTCATATGTCCTCCACTGACACTGCAGGAGGGTGGTTTCATTACCTCTGGGTCTTGGTAAAAGACTTTTCCACTAAACCTCCTCTGGCACCACGCCTGTGGGGAATGAGGGCTCCTCATTACTCTGAGAGGAGGAAAGGCCATGCTCCCCACGTGGTCTCCAATGAGTAGGTCTAGGAGCTTCTGTTACCATCCACTAAGGATGAACATCCTGCCTTCACACTCTGCCTGCTTTGGCCCCACCCCTGGGGGGTACTGAGGTCCTCTTACAGCCGGACGGAGCTGTTGTTAGTCTAGGCACCAATTAGCCTTGAAGTGGCTAAGGAGTGGGACAGGCCACAGTATTTTCAGTGGTGTTTGGCAGGAGTAAATATGTTATTGTCTAAAACTTTTCTGTCTTCCAGTACTGCCCTTTCTTGGTCTTTGGCTAGAAAGGGCAGACTTTTCTTGGGGTTCCTTTTTTTCTGTTTGTACTTGCTGGCATTTCCAGATTGCTGGCTTCTATAGTACTCAGTCTGAGATACATGAGACATAAAGAAAGCCCAGGTAATTCACTGCTATGTCACTCCCATCTCCCTCGGCCATCTGCATTTTTCTCCCCACCTTTCAATGTCTTCTTATGTTTGTAATTTTCAAATATATAACTTCTAGTGTTTTTAGCTATACTTAGCAGAAGGAATAGGAAATAGCACATTTACCCTTTCCCCTTATTCTTTCTGTACACTAAAAAAATTTTTTGTCAACAGAAGACAATAAAGAGGAAAGATAAATGATTAGATTTAATCTGCCATGTTTAATCCTCAGCCCATTAAAAAATTTCCCAATGTTATATTATTCTTTCATTCCTGAAGTAAAATAATTGTTCAGTCCTTATTTTAATCTGTGCCTCATATATCAGTGTAAGTTTCATTATTATTAATATTAAAGACTATTTGTTGAGAATTACTGCCATGTTTAACAATTTCTTTCTTGTCATGTTTCTTGCATTTCCATTCTTTTCTTCTCACTGCTCTTCCTGATATTTTTTTTCTTTTTCAGTGAGACCCTGTGAGTGGTAAACTCTTTCATTTCTATTTATTTGAAAATTGTATTTATTTTGTGCTTACTGTAGGGCCTTGCCTAGCTAAATATAGACTTCCAGTGTTCTGGGGTGTCAAGATGGAAACAAAGGCTTTGGCCCCAAGATGTCAAAAATGAGACTTATTTATAATATTGAATATTACATGTGACATGGCTGGTCTACTGTCTCAATAGTTAACATTTTCTATTAGTATTTTGATGAAAATAGCTCACTGTCTTCAGGCCTCATTTTTGTTTCTGTGAAAACTGATATCAATTTCATTGTTCTTTCTCTTCTTGTCTTTCCAAGGATTTCTTTGAGTTTATCCTATTTGGAATTTGCTCAGATCCATGGAAATTGTGATGTTCTACATATTTACCATGAAGATCCTGGCTATGGATTTCTTTTTGTTTATCCTTACTTTTGTGAATATTCAATCTGAGAATTCATGCATGAGGTTCTAGAAATTGTATCACTTACACTGTTCACCTGTCTCCCCTCTTTGACGCTCTTCTCTATAGCTTCTCCTTGTAGGACTCTTACATTGGACATCAGGGTTTATAGTAATCATTTCTTAAAGTAACATTGACTGTGAAAAATCCCATACTTTCCACCTCATTTTCTCTCTGTGCTGAATCAGGAGTAATTTTCTAGATCTAATCTCTAGTTCATCAATTATTTGGATATAAAACAACATGTTTTACCATTTGACCTAGTAACCATTCAATAAATAGTCACTGAATGAATCCATGAGTTAATAAGTTCCGCTAATCATCCAGATATAGGCATCTCCTATTTCAGGTCAATAACCTGTTCCTGAATTTTAAATGTTTGGCTAGAACATCATAACCAGAAGCCTCTTTCTTATTATTTTAAACAGGCTAGATTGTACTGTAGTACATATCCACCTGAAACTCCCAATTAATTTCCTAACCATCTCCATGATTATAACATTGCTTCCTGTGCACCAAACGAGTGTGTTTTTTAACTACAGCTGCTTTGCACTCAGTCACATGGCCTCTCTCTAACGTCCACCCCTTTTTGATTCTTGGCACTTGTTTCAAAACATCTCCATAGGATTATAGTGTTCTGCCCATCGTGAGTGGAATATTACTTAAAAGTTTTGACCACCTATCATTTTGTTAAAAAGACATACTGTCCTTGGGAACATAAATATATTTTTCCTATGCAAACAGCAACAGGAAGGTTGTTTTTTAATAGATACACATATTGAGGACTCCAGCTCCAGGCCAGAATTCCATGTGTGATTTTTCAGGCCCGACCACAGGCAGTTACAAAGCTCAGAAGGCAAGCCTCCCAGGAAGCTGCTCTCCCCATACCAGCGGTGCTGACAGCCAGCGTGCTGCAGTCTCTGGGGGGCTCTGTCCAGGACTCAGGCCCTACTGACCATGCTCTCTGGCATAGCAGCGTTCCCAGGCCAGGGACCTCCACTTGGAGGCCTTCCCTAGGTGCCTCCCCTGCTCATCAGAAGTGGGTGACTTTGAGAACACTTCTTCACCCTGACTCAGGGCTCAGTACTTTCACACTTCTAGCCCTTCCTGCCTCCATCTTCCTGGCCTCAGGGTACATACACAAAATGTCAGGAGCTGCTTATTTGGGGATCCTTGGGCAGAGATGATCCACCTGTCCAAGCTGATCTACCCAGCCCTCACTTGGCACTGCTGCGGGGAAAACAAAACCTGGGGGGCTGGTACTTCTCCTCTATTGCCTCTTGCTTTATGATCAATCTCTGTTGTTCAAGGCTTGACGGTTACTTTCACTGTGGCTTGTCTTAATCAACTGCTTGTCTTAATCAGCTGCTTCCAAAACTAGCCACCCAGCTCTCTCTAGCTCTGCTTAGCTCTTGACATATATCCTGTAAAGATAAGGTATTAAAAACCAAGTGGCCTTCTACTAAGAAAATGTTAGCTGTCAAGACATTAGACAAGGTATGTTATATTTAATATTTAATATTATAAGTAAGTCTCATTTCTGATATCTTGGGGCCAAAACCTTTGTTTCCATTTTGACACTTTCTTTTTGAAACATCTCAAGAAATGGAATTACTTAGTCAAATGGTATGTACATTGTTGGGGAAAAAAAAAATCTCTGTAAATATCATCAATTCTTTTTCCTAAAAGATATAACAGTTTTCTTCACACGAGCAGAGTATGATAGTGACCAATTCAGAACACCAACATAAATGTTAGTTATATTTTCTAATCTGTGAGTATTTAGTGAGTTAAAAATATTGTCAGTTGTTTCTTAAATACAATACTTTTATTAAGGTAAAATGTTTCATAAATGTTGTGAGACATTCCTAATTTTTTCTTAAATTATCTAGTCATGGTTTTAAATTGACAGAAAAAATTTATAGAGGGTGTAGACAGTTCCAATGTAAACCACATCAAGTTTCTCCTATTATTAACATCTTACATAGTAGGTATATTTGTTACAATTAATGAGCCAACATTGATTCATCATATAAGTAAAGTTCACCCTTTGCTCAGATTGTCATAGTTTCATCTATGTTCTCTTTCTGTCCCATGCTTCTGTTCAGAATACCACATGATGTTTAGTCCTCATGTCTCCATAGACTGTTCTTGGCTCTAAAGGCGGGGAGTGTTATGTCTTGGAAAACTGACCTCTTTATCATTATATAATCCTCCTCTTTATCCATGATAATTGTCCTTCTTCTGAAGTCTACTTGCCTGAAATTACTATAGCTCCTCTAGGTATATTTTAATGATGGTTAGCACATGTATCAGTTTCCTAGGGCTGCTGTAACAAATTACTACATGCTGGTGGTTTCAAACAACAGAAATGTATTCTCCCACAGTTCTAGAGGCCAGGAGTCTGAGATCAAGATGTCAGCAGGACTGTGCTCACTTTACTGGTGTGGCTGGCAATCCGTGGGGCTCCTTGGCTTATAGCTGCTTCGCTCCCCTCTGCCTCCATCTTCACAGGGTATTCTCTGTTAGTCCCTGTGTCCTGTGTATCCACATGTTCTTATGAAGATACCAGTGTTTGGATTTAGGGGCCACCTAATCCAGTATAGCCTCATCTTAATTAATTACATCTGCGAAGACTATTTCCAAGCAAGGTCATATTCTGAGGTTCAGAGTGGATATGAATTTGGGGGGGACACTATTCAACTCAGTACAGCATAATATATATTTTCCTCCATCCCTATACTTTAATCTGTGACTTTATAGGGTGTTTTTTTTTCTTAACTTTGGGTTTATTTATTTATTTATTTATTTATGGCTGTGTTGGGTCTTCGTTTCTGTGCGAGGGCTTTATCTAGTTGCAGCAAGTGGGGGCCACTCTTCATCGTGGTGCACGGGCCTCTCACTATCGTGTGTGGCCTCTCTTGTTGCAGAGCACAGGCTCCAGACGCACAGGCTCAGTAATTGTGGCTCATGGGCCTAGTTGCTCCGTGGCATGTGGGATCTTCCCAGACCAGGGCTCAAACCCGTGTCCCCAGCATTGGCAGGCAGATTCTCAACCACTGTGCCACCAGGGAAGCCCCTATAGGGTTTTTATTTATTTATTTATTTTGGTAGACAACATATAGTTGTGTGTTTTGTTTTGTTTTTGTTTGTTTTTATTTTTT
The DNA here is from genome assembly GCF_949987535.1 of Balaenoptera acutorostrata. NCBI lineage: Eukaryota > Metazoa > Chordata > Mammalia > Artiodactyla > Balaenopteridae > Balaenoptera > Balaenoptera acutorostrata. Next base: position 54,797,832 of record NC_080066.1, on the reverse strand, counting down.
ACTTATTTGGCTGCACTGGGCCTTAGTTGCAGCACACAAGTTCTTCGTTGCAGCATGTGGGATCTTTACTTGCAGCATGCAGGATCTTTTAGTTGCAGCATGTGGGCTCTAAGTTGCAGCATGTGGGATCTAGTTCCCTGACCAGGGATGGAACCCAGGCCCCCTGCATTGGGAGCATGGAGTCTTAACCACTGGACCACGAGGGAAGTCCCAGTTGTGTTTCTTTTTTATAAACATCTTTATTGGAGTATAATTGCTTTACAATGGTGTGTTAGTTTCTGCTATATAACAAAGTGAATCAGCTATACATATACATATATCCCCATATCTCCTCCCTCTTACATCTCCCTCCCACCTTCCCTATCCCACCCCTCTAGGTGGTCACAAATCACTGAGCTGATCTCCCTGTGCTATGCAGCTGCTTCCCACTAGCTATGTATTTTACATTTGGTAGTATATATTAGTCCATGCCACTCTCTCACTTTGTCACAGCTTGCCCTTCTCCCTCCCCATGTCCTCAAGTCCATTCTCTACATCCGCATCATTATTCCTGTCCAGCCCTTAGGTTCTTCATAACCATTTTTTTTTTTTTAGATTCCATGTATATGTGTTAGCATACGATATTTGTTTTTCTCTTTCTGACTTACTTCACTCTGTATGACAGACTCTAGGTCCATCCACCTCACTACAAATAGCTCAATTTCATTTCTTTTTATGGCTGAGTAATATTCCATTGTATATATGTGCCACATCTTCTTTATCCATTCATCTGTCGATGGACACTTAGGTTGCTTCCATGTCCTGGCTATTGTAAATAGAGCTGCAATGAACATTGTGGTACATGACTCTTTATGAATTATGGTTTTCTCAGGGTATAGGCCCAGTACCGGGATTGCTGGGTCGTATGGTAGTTCTATTTTTAGTTTTGTAAGGAACCTCCATACTGTTCTCCATAGTGGCTGTATCAATTTACATTCCCACCAACAGTGCAAGAGTGTTCCCTTTTCTCCACACCCTCTCCAGCATTTATTGTTTGTAGATTTTTTGATGATGGCCATTCTCTAATGATGAGTCACGTTGAGCATTCTTTCATGTGTTTATTGGCTGTCTGTATATCTTCTTTGGAGAAATGTGTATTGCTTTTTAATCCAACCTGCTTTTCCTTGTCTTTTACTTGGTAGATTTATACTATTCCCATTTAAAGTGATTATTGACATATTTGGATTAATATCTATGATCTTTGTAACTATTTTCTGTTCATTGCATTTGTTCTTTGTTTCTTTTTTTATTTCTCTCTTTCTTCTGCCTTTTGTGCTTTGAGCATTTTATATAATTCCATTTGTCTCCTTTCTTAGCATATCAATTATACTTCTTTTAAAATGTTTTTAAGGTTTTCTTTAAAGTTTAATATATATTTTGACTATTATAAATAAATTCATCTTCAAATATCAATATATTGCTTCACAAATAATGCAGGTACCTTATAACTTAATATTTCTAATTTCCTTATGACATTGCTATCATCCACTTCATTTATCCACATGCTATAATCATTCAATACATTGCTACTGTTATTACTTTAAAGAAATAGTTATCTTTTAGATCAATTAAGGATAAGAAAAATAAAATATTTTATCTTCACTTATAACTTCTTTGATGCTCTTCTTTTCTTCTTGTCACTCCAAATTTCTGACCTATATAATTTTCCTTTTCCCTAAAGAACTTTGTTTAACATTTCTGGCATGGCAATCCTGTTACTGATAAATTTCCTCAGTTTTTGTTTAGCTCAAAAGCATTTTATTTCTCCTTCACATTTGAATGATAATTTCACTGCATGTAGAATTCCAGGGTAATGAGCTTTCTCCTCTGAGAGTGTTAAATAGTTCACTCCACTCTCTTCTTGCTTACATGATTTCTGACAGAAGTATCCTTGTTCCTCTGTGGGAAAGGGTTTTTCTCTTCCTCTGCCTTCTTTCAAGATTTTTCTCTTTGTTTGTTTGTTTGTTTTTGCTGCAATTTGAATATGATATGCCCACATACAGTTTGCCTTTGGTTTTTCAGTGTTTATCCTTCTTGGTGTTCTCTGAGCTTCCTGGATCTGTTATGTGTTATGTCTTTCATTAATGTTGGAAACTTCTCAGACATTCTCACTTCAGATATTTCTTCTGCTCTGTGTTCTCTTCCTTCTTTTTCTGGTAATTCAATTATGTATATGTTACACTTTTTGAAATGGTTCCACTGTTTATTTTCATTCTCTTTACATTTCAGTTTGGGAGGATTCTGTTGTCCTCTTTTCAAGCTCACTGATCCTTTCCTTGACCATGTCTAGGGTGCTAATAAACCCATTAAAAGTGCTCTTCAATTTTGTTCTTATTTTTAGATTTCTAGCATTTCCTTTTGATTCTTTCTTAGAAATTCCATCTTTCTGCTTACGGTCCATCTGGGCTTGCATGTTTCTACTTTTTCCATTAGAGCCCTTAAACATATTAATCATAGTTATTTTAAATGCCCTCTCTGATAATTCCAACATCTGTGTCATACCTGAGCCTGTGTCTGTTGCTTTTATTCCTGCCTTTTGGCATCCCTTGTACTTTTTTGTTGAAAGCTAGACTTGTGTCAGGTAATAGGAGCTGAGGTAGCTAGGCCTTGGGTGTGAGAATTTATATTAAACTGGATGGAAGTTGGCCAGTATTTAATGTGTGCTCTTGCCAGTGGGGGGGTCAAGGGTTTCAAATTCCTCTAGTGTCCTTGGTTTTGTCTCCTCTCTTGATTTTGGGCTTCCTGTTTAAGATTCTTCCAAGAGTCTGTTTTTCAGATTTTTCCACTGTAATTCACTGTTGTTCTACAGAGGCCCTATTGGTGTAGTGGTCAGGTATGGGGAAGGGAAGCATTTTATGATATCATGATTAAATCTCAGTGTTTTACCATGTCTCTGGGCTATGATCTGCACAGTTGTCTTTTTTTTTTTTCAATGACAAAGACTGTTTTCTTTTGTTTGTTTGTTTTGTTGTTGTTTTCAACCCCATTACTGTGATACAGGAAGGCTAGAGGGATCTACCGTGGGAGGAACACTTTTCACCAGCTGGGATAAGGCCCAGGTAAAATCTTCCTTGGAGAGTAGCCCTTCCTTTGTCAGAGAGAGGACTCTGGGAGTAATTCATCACAATTAATACCCCCAAACAGAACTTCCACTAGAACCTCTAGGGAATCTTTCTCAGATCTTTATCGTGAATACCAGGTGATGTTTCTGGAGGTAAAATGTACAAAAGTATAAGTCACTTCAAGACGGCATCTCCCTCAACAGTCCCTTGATTTCAAGCTATTCCACACTCAGCCTCCAGCAATTTGTCAAAATTACCCTTTGAGTGTTCTGACCAGTTTATGGCTCCAGCAGCTTATGCTATTGAAAGTATAACTCAGGTGTTTCTCTCCACATTCTCCTGTATCTCCAGACTTTGGGGTGGTTTGTCCTGTGACCTCAGTTCTCTGATGTGTCCAAAAGAAGCTGTTAACTTTCACTTTGTTCAGATTTTTCTTCTTGTCAGGATGGCAGTGACTACTTCCAAGCTCCTTTACATGTCAGGGCTGAAATCAGAAGTCTGACATTTTTTAATTAAAAGCAAAAGCATATAAGCAAATTTGCTTATATGTCTAAAGATATCGTTCCCACTTTTTCTTTCTTTTTTCTTTTTGGCTAAGCTGTATAGCTTTCAGGATCCTAGTTCCCTGACCAGGGATCGAACCTGAGCCCCCAGCCATGAAAGCCCAGAATCCTAACCACTGGACTGCCAGGGAATTCCCTCCCCACATTTTTATATATTAGTATAATTCCAAATGAGGTCCTTAAAACATGTATTATTACTATAAGACATTAATCCACTGATGTTGATCATTATGTTTTGGGGAATTGTAATCAAGAATGAACTATCCAAATTTTTTTTTAAACATATTTATTGAACTATAATTGCTTCACAATGGTGTGTTAGTTTCTGCTTTATAACAAAGTGAATCAGCTACACATATACACACGTTCCCATATCTCCTCCCTCCCGCACCTCCCTCCCTCCCACCCTCCCCATCCCACCCCCCCCAGGTGGTCACAAAGCACCGAACTGATCTCCCTGTGCTATGTGGCTGCTTCCCACTAGCTATCTATTTTACATTTGGTAGTGTATATATGTCCATGACACTCTCTCACCCTGTCACATCTCACCCCTCTCCCTCTCCATATCCTCAAGTCCATTCTTTAGTAGGTCTGTGTCTTTATTCCCATCTTGCCACTAGGTTCTTCATGACCTTTTTTTTTTCCCTTAGATTCCATATATATGTGTTAGCATACTGTATTTGTTTTTCTCTTTCTGACTTACTTCACTCTGTATGACAGACTCTAACTCCATCCACCTCATTACAAATACCTCCATTTCATTTCTTTTTATGGCTGAGTAATATTCCATTTTATATATGTGCCACATCTTCTTTATCCATTCATCCGATGATGGACACTTAGGTTGCTTCCATGTCCTGGCTATTGTAAATAGAGCTGCAATGAACATTGTGGTACATGACTTTTTGTGAATTATGGTTTTCTCAGGGTATATGCCCAGTAGTGGGATTGCTGGGTCATATAGTAGTTCTATTTTTAGTTTTTTAAGGAACCTCCATACTGTTCTTCAGAGTGGCTATATCAATTTACATTCCCACCAACAGTGCAAGAGGGTTCCCTTTTCTCCACACCCTCTCCAGCATTTATTATTTGTAGATTTTTTGATGATGGCCATTCTGACCGGTGTGAGATGATATCTCATTGTAGTTTTGATTTGCATTTCTCTAATGATTAATGATGTTGAGCATTCTTTCATGTGTCTGTTGGCCATCTGTATATCTTCTTTGGAGAAATGTCTACTTAGGTCTTCGGCCCATTTTTGGATTGGGTTGTTTGTTTTTTTGTTATTGAGCTGCATGAGCTGCTTGTAAATTTTGGAGATTAATCCTTTGTCAGTTGCTTCATTTGCAAATATTTTCTCCCAATCTGAGGGTGGTCTTTTTGTCTTGTTTATGGTTTCCTTTGCTGTGCAAAAGCTTTTAAGTTTCATTAGGTCCCATTTGTTTCTTTTTGTTTTTATTTCCATTTCTCTAGGAGCTGGGTCAAAAAGGATCTTGCTGTGATGTCGGTCATAGAGTGTTCTGCCTATGTTTTCCTCTAAGAGTTTGATAGTGTCTGGCCTTACACTTAGGTCTTTAATCCATTTTGAGTTTCTTTTTGTGTATGGTGTCAGGGAGTGTTCTAGTTTCATACTTTTATATGTACCTGTCGAATTTTCCCAGCACCACTTATTGAAGAAGCTGTCTTTTCTCCACTGTATATGCTTGCCTCCTTTATCAAAGATAAGATGACCATATGTGCATGGGTTTATCTCTGGCCTTTCTATCCTGTTCCATTGATCTATATTTCTGTTTTTGTGCCAGTACCAAACTGTCTTGATTACTGTAGCTTTGTAATATAGTCTGAAGTAAGGGAGCCTGATTCCTCCAGCTCCATTTTTCGTTCTCAAGATTGTTTGGCTATTTGGGGTCTTTTGTGTCTCCATACAAATTGTGAAATTTTTTGTTCTAGTTCTGAGAAAAATGCCAGTGGTAGTTTGATAGGGATTGCATTGAATATGTAGATTGCTTTGGGTAATAGAGTCATTTTCACAATGTTGATTCTTCCAATCCAAGAACATGGTATATCTCTCCATCTATTTGTATCATCTTTCATTTCTTTCATCAGTGTCCTATAATTTTCTGCATACAGGTCTTTTGTCTCCTTAGGTAGGTTTATTCCTAGATACTTTTTTCTTTTTGTTGCAGTGGTAAACGGGAGTGTTTTCGTAATTTCACTTTCAGATTTTTCATCATTAGTATATAGAAATGCAAGAGATTTCTGTGCATTAATTTTAAATCCTGCTACTTTACCAAATTCATTGATTAGCTCTAGTAGTTTTCTGGTAGCAGTTTTAGGATTCTCTATGTATAGTATCATGTCATCTGCAAACAGTGACAGCTTTACTTCTTCTTTTCTGATTTGGATTCCTTTTATTTCTTTTTCTTCTCTGATTGCTGTGGCTAACACTTCCAAAACTATGTTGAATAATAGTGGTGAGAGTGGGCAACCTTGTCTTTTTCCTGATCTTAGTGGAAATGGTTTCAGTTTTTCACCATTGAGGACAATGTTGGCTGTGGGTTTGTCATATATGGTCTTTATTAGGTTGAGGAAATTTCCCTCTATGCCTACTTTCTGCAGGGCTTTTATCATAAATGGGTGTTGAATTTTGTCGAAAGCTTTCTCTGCATCTATTGAGATGATCATATGGTTTTTCTCCTTCAATTTTTTAATATGATGTATCACATTGATTGATTTGCATATATTGAAGAATCCTTGCATTCCTGGGATAAACCCCACTTGATCATGGTGTATGATCCTTTTAATGTGTTGTTGGATTCTGTTTGCTAGTATTTTGTTGAGGATTACTGCATCTATGTTCATCAGTGATATTGGCCTGTAGTTTTCCTTCTTTGTGACATCTTTGTCTGGTTTTGGTATCAGGGTGATGGTGGCCTCGTAGAATGAGTTGGGGAGTGATCCTCCCTCTGCAATATTTTGGAAGAGTTTGAGAAGGATAGGTGTTAGCTCTTCTCTAAATGTTTGATAGAATTCGCCTGTGAAGCCATGAGGTCCTGGGCTTTTGTTTGTTGGAAGATTTTTAATCACAGTTTCAATTTCAGTGCTTGTGGTTGGTCTGTTCATATTTTCTATTTCTTCCTGGTTCAGTCTCGGCAGGTTGTGCATTTCTAAGAATCTGTCCATTTCTTCCAGGTTGTCCATTTTATTGGCATAGTGTTGCTTGTAGTAATGTCTCATGATCGTTTGTATTTCTGCAGTGTCAGTGGTTACTTCTCCTTTTTCATTTCTAATTCTATTGATTTGAGTCTTCTCCCTTTTACTCTTGATGAGTCTGGCTAATGGTTTATCAATTTTATTTATCTTCTCGAAGAACCAGCTTTTAGTTTCATTGATTTTTGCTATTGTTTCCTTCATTTCTCTTTCATTTATTTCTGATCTGATCTTTATGATTTATTTCCTTCTGCTAGCTTTGGGGTTTTTTTTGCTCTTCTTTCTCTAATTGCTTTAGGTGCAAGGTTAGGTTGTTTATTCGAGATGTTTCCTGTTTCTTGATGTAGGCTTGTATTGCTATAAACTTCCCTCTTAGCACTGCTTTTGCTGCATCCCATAGGTTTTGGGTTGTCGTGTCTCCATTGTCATTTGTTTCTAGGTATTTTTTGATTTCCCCTTTGATTTCTTCAGTGATCACTTCGTTATTAAGTAGTGTATTGTGTAGCCTCCATGTGTTTGTATTTTTTACAGATCTTTTCCTGTAATTGATATCTAGTCTCATAGCGTTGTGGTCGGAAAAGATACTTGATACGATTTCAATTTTCTTAAATTTACCAAGGCTTGATTTGTGACCCAAGACATGATCCATCCTGGAGAATGTTCCATGAGCACTTGAGAAAAATGTGTATTCTGTTGTTTTTGGGTGGAATGTCCTATAAATATCAATTAAGTCCATCTTGTTTAATGTATCATTTAAAGCTTGTGTTTCCTTATTTATTTTCATTTTGGATGATCTGTCCATTGGTGAAAGTGGGGTGTTAAAGTCCCCTACTATGATTGTGTTGCTGTCGATTTCCCTTTTTATGGCTGTTAGTATTTGCCTTATGTATTGAGGTGTTCCTATGTTGGGTGCATAAATATTTACAATTGTTATACCTTCCTCTTGGATCGATCCCTTGATCATTATATAGTGTCCTTCTTTGTCTCTTGTAATAGTCTTTATTTTAAAGTCTCTTTTGTCTGATGTGAGAATTGCTACTCAAGCTTTCTTTTGATTTCCATTTGCATGGAATATCTTTTTCCATCCCCTCACTTTCAGTCTGTATGTGTCTCTAGGTCTGAAGTGGGTCTCTTGTAGACAGCATATATAAGGGTCTTGTTTTTGTATCCATTCAGCCAGTCTGTGTCTTTTGGTGGGAGCATTTAATCCATTTACATTTAAGGTAATTATCGATATGTATGTTGCTATTCCCATTTTCTTAAATGTTTTGGGTTTGTTATTGTAGGTGTTTTCCTTCTCTTGTGTTTCTTGCCTAGAGAACTTCCTTTAGCATTTGTTGTAAAGCTGGTTTGGTGGTGCTGAACTCTCTCAGCTTTTGCTTCTCTATAAAGGTTTTAATTTCTCCATCAAATCTGAATGAGATCCTTGCTGGGTAGAGTAATCTTGGTTGTAGGTTTTTCTCCTTCATCACTTTAAGTACATCCTGCCACTCCCTTCTGGCTTGCAGAGTTTCTGCTGAAAGTTCAGCTGTTAATCTTATGGGGATTTTCTTGTTTGTTATTTGTTGTTTTTCCCTTGCTGCTTTTAATATGTTTTCTTTATATTTAATTTTTGAGAGTTTGATTAAAATGTGTCTTGGCATGTTTCTCCTTGGATTTATCCTTTATGGGACTCTCTGTGCTTCCAGGACTTGATTAACTATTTCCTTTCCCACATTAGGGAAGTTTTCAACTATAATCTCTTCAAATATTTTCTCAGTCGCTTTCTTTTTCTCTTCTTCTTCTGGGACCCCTATAATTCGAATGTTGTTGTGTTTAATGTTGTCCCAGAGGTCTCTGAGACTGTCCTCAGTTCTTTTCATTCTTTTTTCTTTATTCTGCTCTGCAGTAGTTATTTCCACTATTTCATCTTCCAGGTCACTTATCCGTTCTTCTGCCTCAGTTATTCTGCTATTGTTCCCTTCTAGAGTACTTTTAATTTCATTTATTGTGTTGTTCATCATTGTTCGTTTGCTCTATAGTTCTTCTAGGTCCTTGTTAAATGTTTCTTGCATTTTGTCTATTCTATTTCCAAGATTTTGGATCATCTTTACTATCATTTTTCTGAATTCTTTTTCAGGTAGCCTGCCTATTTCCTCTTCATTTGTTAGGTCTGGTGTGTTTTGACCCTGCTCCTTCACCTTCTGTGTGGTTTTTTGTCTTCTCATTTTGCTTATCTTACTGTGTTTGGGGTCTCCTTTTCGCAGGCTGCAGGTTTGTAATTCACGTTGTTTTTGGTATCTGTCCCCAGTGGCTAAGGTTGGTTCAGTGGGTTGTGTAGGCTTCCTGGTGGAGGGAACTAGTGCCTGTGTTCTGGTGGATGAGGTTGGATCTTGTCTTTCTGGTGGGCATGTCCACGTCTGGTGGTGTGTTTTGGGGTGTCTGTGGCCTTATTATGTTTTTAGGCAGCCTCTCTGCTAATGGATGGGGCTGTGTTCCTGTCTTGCTAGTTGTTTGGCATAGGGTGTCCAGCACTGTAGTTTGCTGGTCGTTGATTGAAGCTGGGTCTTGATGTTGAGATGGAGATCTCTGAGAGATTTTTGTCATTTGGTATTACGTGGAGCTGGGAGGTCTCTTGTGGACCAGTGTCCTGAAGTTGGCTCTCCCACCTCACAGGCACAGCACTGATGCCTGTCTGGAACACCAAGAGCCTTTCATCCACACGGCTCAGAATAAAAGGGAGAAAAAGAAAGAAAGAAAGAAAGAAAGAGAATAAAATAAAATAAAGCTATTATAATAAAAAATAAGAAAAAAAATTAAGAATAAATGTATTCAGAAAAAATTTTTTTTAAATTTTTAAAAATAGATTTATTAATTTTTTATAGTAAAAAATAAGAAAAAAATTATTAAGAAAAAATTTATTAAGAAAAATTTTTTTTTAATTTTTTAAAATAAAAAATATGAAAAAACTTATTAAAATTTTTTTTAATTTTAAAATTAGAAAATAAGGAAAAAATTATTAAGAAAACATTTATTAGGAAAAAAAATTTTAAGTTAAAAAAACAAAACAAAACAAAACAAAACAACAAAACGGTCGGACATAACCCTAGGACTAATGGTGAAAGCAAAGCTATACAGACAAAATCTCACCCAGAAGCATACACATATACACTCACAAAAAAAGGAAAAGGGGAATAATGAATATATCCTGCTCCCAAAGTCCACCTCTTGAATTTGGGATGATTCGTTGTCTATTCAGGTATTGAACAGATGCAGGCACATCAAGTTGTTTGTGGAGTTTTAATCCGCTGCTTCTGAGGCTGCTGGGAGAGATTTCCCTTTCTCTTCTTTGTTCGTACAGCTCCTGGGGTTCAGCTTTGGATTTGGACCCGCCTCTGCATGTAGGTCGCCTGAGGGCGTCTGTTCCTCACGCAGACAGAACGGGGTTAAAGTAGCAGCTGCTTCAGGGGCTCCGGCTCACTCAGGCCAGGGGGAGGGAGGGGTATAGAGGAGGCGGGGCGAGCCTGTGGTGGCAGAGGCCAGTGTGACGTTGCAGCAGCCTGAGGCGCGCCGTGCATTCTCCCAAAGAAGTTGTCCCTGGATCACGGGACCCTGGCATTGGCGAGCTGCACAGGCTCCCAGTAGGGGCGGTGTGGAGAGTGACCTGTGCTCGCACACAGGCTTCTTGGTGGCGGCAGCAGCAGCCTTAGTGTCTCCTGCCTGTCTCTGGGGTCCACGCTGATAGCCGCGGCTCATGCCCGTCTCTGGAGTTCGTTTAGGCGGCGCTCTGAATCCCCTCTCCTTTTGGGGGATCTGACGTCTTCTGCCAGCGTTCAGTGGGTGTTCTGTAGGGGCAGTTCCACGTGTAGATGTATTTCTACTGTATCTGTGGGAAGGAAGGTGATCTCCGCATCTTACTCTTCCGCCATCTTGCCCCTCCTCCTATCCAAATATTTTTACAACAATATGACAATTTGGTGTTACTGTAGTAGTCATCATGCATTTTATGCCAGTGACCTAAGCGTGATAAAAATTCAAAACATGTATCATTTTGCTGATAATTGAAAGACAAGTAATGAAATACAAATATTGTATATTGAAACCAATAATTAACAATGTGTATAGATCCCCTATCTTTTTTTTTTTTTTAGACTTTTAAAGATGGGCTTTGAAACTGCAGCTTCTTTTTTTTATATATAAATTTATTTATTTTATTTTTAGCTGTGTTGGATCTTTATTGCTGTATGCAGGCTTTCTCTAGTTGCAGCAAGCAGGGGCTACTCTTTGTTGTGGTGTGTGGGCTTCTCATGCGGTTGCTTCTCTTGTTGTGGAGCACGGACTCTAGGTGCGTGGGCTTCAGTAGTTGTGGCTTGCAGGCTCTAGAGCGCAGGCTCAGTAGTTGTGGTTCACGGGCTTAGTTGTTCCGCAGCATGTGAGATCTTCCTGGACCAGGGCTCGAACCTGTGTCCCCTGCATTGGCAGGCAGATTCTTAATCACTGCGCCACCAGGGGAGCCCCTCCCCTATCCTTTTATATAATCTTTTCCTTATTTAGTCTTTTTAAAATTATACAAATGATAAATATCACTGTAGAAAAAAAAAGAATACAAAATTCCCCTTATTCCCAACACAAGAAAAGAATATATAATATTTAAATATGCTGCTGTCTCTTAAAGCATTTTAACCTCAGTCTCCTATCTTTGTCATCCACATGAATTCTGGCCACCACATCTTTGAACCCAACAAGAGGCCCCAGACACTTCCTGTGGACCATTTCTTATCTGGGAAAGTCTGTTTTTGCAGAGATGATGAGAGTATAGAGGCACAGGAGAGGAAGAAGTCATGTATATGGAGAATAAGGCTTTACTTTGTAGACTGTTTGTTGTTGTTGCCCAAGTATTCTCAAACACCTTCTTGAATTATTTTTAATACAATACATGAAAAGGAGCAAAAGTGCATGTTATTCCATTTTCACATCAGTTGAGACACCTAGAAGTCTCAAGCTGCCTGTCAAAGAATATATTAGGAGGTATCTTAGCACCAAGGGACAGAAAGTAGGACTTCCTTATAAATGTGTGGAACTTAATATTGATTAGAGTTGCCATCGAAGTAAAAAGTATATAAACTATTTTTCCTTCTAGTTTAGTTTATGATTAAGCTAACCTAATTACCCCCCCAACCCAAATACGAAACTCTGCCAAAGAAGCCAAGATTTCTGTGTTTCAGAGGATAAAATAAAAACCAAGATTCACTTTTTCTGAATTAAAATGCCATGGAGATTTGAGTTCTCTTGACTTTAATTGTAGTTTTAATTTTTTTGTTGTAACATTATTTATTTGTTTATTCACTTATTTATTTGTTATTACATGTTTATTATGTACACATTTCTCCATATGCTTATACTCAATGTCCTTCATTTTTGAATTGTCATTCATTTGCTCATTTTTCTTTGATGTGTTTGTATATTTTTACTTGATTTGTAAGAAGACAATTAAAGACAATTAAATTTTAAGACAATTAAATCTTTATCATAAATGCTTTACATAGTTTATGGGGTTGATGATGAGCACTTATTAAGTGCTTCCTTTTGTCCAGAACTGAGATAATGCTCTTCATGCAGTCTCCCATCTCACATAAACCTTCTAATAATGTATAAAGGGGCTGCATTTATAATACCACAGTACATGTGAAGAAACAGTTTTAAAGAGGTGAATGCTTCCAGTGCAACCACTCAGTACCCAGACTGCCTCTTCTAATCAACAAATTACATCTTCTCCTCTGATAGTCAATATCTTAACTACTTATATGCATGTTCTCTTTGTGCTATTTGTCTGGAGAAAAGTAAATTTTTGACATTTATGAAAAGTAAAAGTAGTCTATGAAATTTTGCTAACTCTCTCTCTCTCTCTCTATATATATATATACACACACACACACACACACTCACACACGCACATATATTTCACTCTTTTAGTTGTGACCATTCTGCTTCATGGTCTATTTATAAATTTTAATACTTTTTAAATTTGGATAATTGATGCCTTGTTTCCAAGATCACTAAGAGTTTGTCTAAAAAATAAGCTTTATAGATAGATAGATATAGATACAGATATAGATGTAGATATATCTTGGAAATGAGTAATTTGCAGCATGCTCTTGTAAAATAGATTCTATTTTCTCTTTTATTTCTCTAATGATGTTAATATGGTGCGTGTATAAAACAAATAATAAAGAAAAATAGAGATGCAAGGAAAAATGGACAAATCCACAAAATTAGTGGGAGACATTAACACAGTTCTCTCAGAATAAATATGATATAAGAGATTTGAATGACAAATTTAAGTATATTGGAGAAAATACAACATAATATATGCATATATGTATGCATAACTAACATAATCTTTGCAAACACATACAGACCAGTCACAGAAATTGATTATGTAAAAGGAAAATGTCAAGAAAATGTTTAAAAGTGGAAATCAGTATGCAGCAAACAGTGTAATAAAATTGCAAATTACAAACTAAAATCAAAATATCTCTTCACGTAAATATTAAATCACTAGGAGAAATTAAAACTAAAATAACCATGTATTTAGAAACATGAGAATATCACAAAATTATGCCCTCCAAAACTTTCCCACTTATATAGAAGTTGTTGCCTTAAATCAATTCATCAGGAAAAAGAAAGAATAAAATTTGGGAACTAAATATTCAAGTCAGTAATTTTTTTAAAAGAATAATAAAACTAAACTAAATGAGGTGGAAGGAAGGAAGGAAAAAAGAAGGAAAATAGTTACATTAAAAAGTCAATTGAGGGGGAGTAGTCAAGATAGAAGAATAGGAGGACGTGGAATTTGTCTCTCCTCACAAGTACATCAAGAATACATCAACGAATGGAACAATTCTCAAAGAGCACCTGCTGAACATTAGTGAAAGACTTCAGACACCTAAAAAGATAGGAAAAATACCCTCACCACTGGGTAGGATGAAAGAAAGAAAAAAAGAAAAGAGGAATCAATAAAGGGACCAGCAACCCTTGTGCAAAACTGAAGGTGAGGAGAGGTTCCCGCAATCAGAAAAACCCCCTCATGGTGGGGAAATCAGCTGGGACAGAAAGGGACCTTCGGGGGATCAAAGGAGAATGCAGCTGATGGTCTGTGGAAAGCAGGACAAAGTAAGAACTGTGCATGGTCTGTGCCACCACCCTGCGGACCCCAGGCTGAGTCGTGTGTCTCCTGTTGCAGAGGGGAGCTGGGTGCTGGAAAGTGGGGTTTGGAGCATGGACCCAGGGAGGGGACACCTGTTGGCTGTAAAAAGACAGCCTGAAGGGACAGGAGTAAGGAGCTCCACGACTGGGAAAGTTTGCAGAAAAAGCCCAGGACACCATAGAAGCAAGGCATCATTTTTGAGTGGTGCACAAGGGGTGGGACCACCATTGTAACCCTCTTCCCCACCCACAGGCTTTGGCCTCCACAGGCACTGGGAAGGGCACCAATCTGAGCAGGCTCACTGGTGCCTCAAGCTAAGGACTCCTCCTCCCCTGTAGGCTCTGGGGTCCTGACTGCCACCCATCCCAAAGCCTCCTCAGGAATCAGCCCTGGGCCCCCCTGCCTGAGACAGGAATCTGCCAATGCTGGTGGGGGCTGGGTGCTAAAGTGTGGGGTTAAAAGAGCAGATCCAGGGAGAGGACTGCTGTTGGCTGCACGGGTACAACAGAAGGGATGGGAGTGAGGGGCTCCATGGCCAGGAATGCTCCTAGAGGAAGCAGGATCTGTCTAGGAAAGGAGGCACCATTGTTGAGTGGTGTGTGAGGGACAGGGCTGCCACCACCCCCACATGCCAGCCCCTGCCTCCGCAGGCACTGGGAGGGACTCCCACCAGAGTGAGTGCAACCCAGTCTGTTGCAACTCCCTGCTGGTTTCCTCCACCTTCATGCACACCCCAGTTGGGCCACTGTACCCCTCCCTGGCTTGAGTGAGTAAGTGTGCCCCAATCAACTGCTGCTTAGTCTCTCTCTCAGCAGGGAACAGATGCTTGAGGGTGGCACACACACAGAGGTGGGGCCAAAACCAAAGCTGAGCCCCAGGGGCAGTGTGACTAAGGAAGAGGAATGGAAATCTCTCTGTGCAGCTGCATAAGCTGCATATTAAATCCCCATGATTGGCTTGGTAAATCCTGCATATGTGGAATATCTGAATAGACAACAAGTGTTCCCACAACTGAGACTGGTCTAAGTTTAGCAGCTATGGACTTTAGGGGCAAGTACATGTAGGACTTGGGCCAGGTCAGAGTCTGAGTTGGCCCTACAGTGCCCACAGCAGGTTCAGAAACCTACCTAAAGGTATTGAAGGGCCTCCTGGGGAGGCAGGGGTTGGCTCACTATGGGATCAAGAATACTGACAGATGAGGCCCCAGGAAAAGATTCTTATTACTATTATCCTTTTTGTTTGTTTAATTTTGTTCAGTTATTGCTGTTTTTGTTTTTATTTTTTATTTTTAAAATATATTTTTCTTTTTTTACTTTACTTTTTTGTTTTGTGTTTTTTTCTTGTTTTTGTTCTTTTTTAATAATTTAATGTCTTTGCTTTGTTTTCTTTGCTCTTTTTTTTCTTTGCTCATTTTTTTCTTAGTTTGCTTTCTGCTTTTGTTTTGTTTTTCATTTCTTGTTTTTGTTAGTTTAGTCCTTATTGATTGTTTTCATTTCTGTGTTCTTTGTTCTCTTGTTTTTTGTTTTTGTTGTTTTTTCTTTTCTTTCCTTTCTAACAGCTTCTTTGTTTCTGTTTGATTTTGTTTTTATCGTTTGTCTCGGATTTGGTTTGTCTGTTTTCTTTCTTCTTTTTTTTTTTTTTTTTCTGGCTGTGCTGCATGGCTTGGAGGCTTTTGTTTCCCTGGCAAGGGATCAGGCCTGGGCCTCCAGGGTGGGAGCATGAAATCCAGTCTGGTGGAGTGCCAAAGAATTCCTTGGCTAAGGGAATATTAATCAGCATGTGCACACCCAGAGGTATCCATCTCAACACCAAGACCTGGCTCCAGTGAACTGCCTGCAGGCTCCAGTGCTGGACACCTCACGCCAAACAACCAGCAAGACAGGAACACCACCACACCCATAAGCAGACAGACTGCCTAAAGTCATACTAGGTTCACAGACACCCCAAAACGCACCACTTGATGCAGCCCTACTCATCAGAGGGAAAAGACTCAGCCCCACCCACCAGAGTGCAGGCACCAGTCCTTCTCACCAGGAAGCTTACACAAGCCCCTGGACCAACCCCACCCACCAGGGGGCAGAGAGCAGAAGCAAGAAAAACTGTGACCCTGTAGCCTGCAGAAAGGAGACCATAAACACAGTAAGTTAGACAAAATGAGACAACAGAGAAATATATTGTGGATGAATGAGCAAAGGAAAAATTCACAAGACCAAATAAATGAAGAGGAAATAGGCAATCTACCTGAAAAAGAGTTCAGAGTAATGATAATAAAGATAATCCAAGACCTTGGAAATAGAATGGAGGCACAGATCAAGAAGATACAAGAAATGTTTAACAAGGACCTAGAAGAACTGAAGAACAAACCAACAGTCATGAACAAAATGATACCTGAAATGAAAAATACCCTTGAAGGAATCAAAAGCAGAATAACTGAGGCAGAAGAATGGATAACTGAGCTGGAAGATAGAATGGTGGAAATACTGGCTGTGGAGCACAATAAAGAAAAAAGAATGAAAAGAAATGTAGACTGTCTTAGAGACCTGGGACAATATTAAATGCACCAACATTTGACTCATAGGGGTTCCCAGAAGAGGAAGAGAAAGAGAATTGGTCTGAGAAAATATTTGAAGAGACTATAGTCAAAACTTTCCCTAACATGGGAAAGGAAATAGTCAAACAAGTTCAGGAAATGCAGAGTCACATACAGGAAAAATCAAAGGAGAAACATGCTGAGACACATATTAATCAAAGTAACAAAAATTAAATGCAAAGAAAAAAATATTAAAAGCAGCAAGGGACCACCAGGAAGCCTACACAACCCACTGAACCAACCTTAGCCACTGGGGACAGATACCAAAAACAACGGGAATTACGAACCTGCAGCCTGTGAAAAGGAGACCCCAAACACAGTAAGATAAGCAAAATGAGAAGACAGAAAAACACACAGCAGATGAAGGAGCAGGGTCAAAACACACCAGACCTAACAAATGTAGAGGAAATAGGCAGTCGACCTGAAAAAGAATTCAGAATAATGATAGTAAAGATGATCCAAAATCTTGGAAATAGAATAGACAAAATGCAAGAAACATTTAACAAGGACCTAGAAGAACTAAAGAGGGACCAAGCAATGATGAGAAACACAATAAATGAAATTTAAAAACTCTAAAAGGGATCAATAGCAGAATAACGGAGGCAGAAGAATGGATCAGTGACCTGGAAGATAAAATGGTGGAAATAACTACTGCAGAGCAGGATAAAGAAAAAAGAATGAAAAGAACTGAGGACAGTCTCAGAGACCTCTGGGACAACATTAAACGCACCAACATTCGAATTATAGGGGTACCAGAAGAAGAAGAGAAAAAGAAAGGGACTGAGAAAATATTTGAAGAGATTATAGTTGAAAACTTCCCTAATATGGGAAAGGAAATAGTTACCAAAGTCCTGGAAGCACAGAGAGTCCCATACAGGATAAATCCAAGGAGAAACATGCCAAGACACATTTTAATCAAACTCTCAAAAATTAAATATAAAGAAATTATTAAATTAAATTATTAAATTAAAAGCAGCAAGGGAAAAACAACAAATAACACACAAGGGAATCCCCATAAGGTTAACAGCTGATCTGTCAGCAGAAACTCTGCAAAGCCAGAAGGGAGTGGCAGGATGTACTTAAAGTGATGAAGGAGAAAAACCTACAACCAAGATTACTCTACCCAGCAAGGATCTCATTCAGATTTGATGGAGAAATTAAAATCTTTACAGACAAGCAAAAGCTGAGAGAGTTCAGCACCACCAAACCAGCTTTACAACAAATGCTAAAGGAAGTTCTCTAGGCAAGAAACACAAGAGAAGGAAAACACCTACAATAACAAACCCAAAACATTTAAGAAAATGGGAATAGCAACATACATATCGATAATTACCTTAAATGTAAATGGATTAAATGCTCCCACCAAAAGACACAGACTGGCTGAATGGATACAAAAACAAGACCCTTATATATGCTGTCTACAAGAGACCCACTTCAGACCTAGAGATGCATACAGACTGAAAGTGAGGGGATGGAAAAAGATATTCCATGCAAATGGAAATCAAAGAAAGCTGGAGTAGCAATTCTCATATCAGACAAAAGAGACTTTAAAATAAAGACTATTACAAGAGACAAAGAAGGACACTATATAATGATCAAGGGATCGATCCAAGAGGAAGGTATAACAATTGTAAATATTTATGCACCCAACATAGGAGCACCTCAATACATAAGGCAAATACTAACAGCCATAAAAGGGGAAATCGACAGCAACACAATCATAGTAGGGGACTTTAACACTCCACTTTTACCAATGGACAGATCATCCAAAATGAAAATAAATAAGGAAACACAAGCTTTAAATGATACATTAAACAAGATGGACTTAATTGATATTTATAGGACATTCCACCCAAAAACAACAGAATACACATTTTTCTCAAGTGTCCATGGAACATTCTCCAGGATAGATCATACCTTGGGTCACAAATCAAGCCTTGGTAAATTTAAGAAAATTGAAATTGTATCAAGTATCTTTTCCAACCACAACGCTATGAGACTAGATATCAATTACAGGAAAAGATCTGTAAAAAATACAAACACATGGAGGCTACACAATACACTACTTAATAAGGAAGTGATCACTGAAGAAATCAAAGGGGAAATCAAAAAATACCTAGAAACAAATGACAATGGAGACACGACAACCCAAAACCTATGGGACGCAGCAAAAGCAGTGCTAAGAGGGAAGTTTATAGCAATACAAGCCTACATGAAGAAACAGGAAAAATCTCGAATAAACAACCTAACCTTGCACCTAAAGCAATTAGAGAAAGAAGAACAAAAAAGCCCCAAAGCCAGCAGAAGGAAAGAAATCATAAAGATCAGATCAGAAATAAATGAAAGAGAAATGAAGGAAACAATAGCAAAAATCAATGAAACTAAAAGCTGGTTCTTCGAGAAGATAAACAAAATTGATAAACCATTAGCCAGACTCATCAAGAGAAAAAGGGAGAAGACTGAAATTAATAGAATTAGAAATGAAAAAGGAGAAGTAACCACTGACACTGCAGAAATACAAACGATCATGCGACATTACTACAAGCAACTCTAGGCTAATAAAACGGACAACCTGGAAGAAATGGACAGATTCTTAGAAATGCACAACCTGCCGAGACTGAACCAGGAAGAAATAGAAAATATGGACAGACCAATCACAAGCATTGAAATTGAAACTGTGATTAAAATCCTTCCAACAAACAAAAGCCCAGGACCAGATGGCTTCACAGGTGAATTCTATCAAACATTTAGAGAAGAGGGAACACCTATCCTCCTCAAACTCTTCCAAAATACTGCAGAGGGAGGAACACTCCCCAACTCATTCTACGAGGCCACCATCACCCTGATACCAAAACCAGACAAAGATGTCACAAAGAAAGAAAACTACAGGCCAATATCACTGATGAACATAGATGCAAAAATCCTCAACAAAATACTAGCAAACAGAATCCAACAGCAGATTAAAAGGATCATACACCATGATCAAGTGGGGTTTATCCCAGGAATGCAAGGATTCTTCAATATACGCAAATCAATCCATGTGATACACCATAATAACAAATTGAAGGAGAAAAACCATATGATCATGTCAATAGATGCAGAGAAAGCTTTCGACAAAATTCAACACCCATTTCTGAAAAAGCCCTGCAGAAAGTAGGCATAGAGGGAACTTTCCCCAACATAATAAAGGCCATATACGACAAACCCACAGCCAACATTGTCCTCAATGGTGGAAAACTGAAACCATTTCCACTAAGATCAGAAACAAGACAAGGTTGCCCACTCTCACCACTATTATTCAACATAGTTTTGGAAGTTTTAGCCACAGCAATCAGAGAAGAAAAAGAAATAAAAGGAATCCAAATCGGAAAAGAAGTAAAGCTGTCACTGTTTGCAGATGACCTGATAGAATACATAGAGAATCCTAAAGATGCTACCAGAAAACTACTGGAGCTAATCAATGAATTTGGTAAAGTAGCAGGATACAAAATTAATGCACAGAAATCTCTTGCATTCCTATACACTAATTATGAAAAATCTGAAAGTGAAATTAAGAAAACACTCCCGTTTACCATTGCAACAAAAAAGAATAAAATATCTAGGAATAAACTTACCTAAGGAGACAAAAGACCTGTATGCAGAAAATTATAAGACACTGATGAAAGAAATTAAAGATGATACAAATAGATGGAGAGATATACCATTTTCTTGGATTGGAAGAATTAACATTGTGAAAATGACTGTATTACCCAAAGCAATCTACAGATTCAATGCAATCCCTATCAAACTACCACTGGCATTTTTCACAGAACTAGAACAAAAAATTTAACAATTTGTATGGAAACACAAAAGACCCCGAATAGCCAAAGCAATCTTGAGAACGAAAAATGGAGCTGGGGGAATCAGGCTCCCTGACTTCAGAGTATATTACAAAGCTACAGTAATCAAGACAGTTTGGTACTGGCACAAAAACAGAAATATAGATCAATGGAACAGGATAGAAAGCCCAGAGATAAACCCAGGCACATATGGTCACCTTATCTTTGATAAAGGATGCAAGCATGTACAGTGGAGAAAAGACAGCCTCTTCAATAAGTGGTGCTGGGAAAATTGGACAGATACATGTAAAAGTATGAAATTAGAACACTCCCTGACACCATACACAAAAATAAACTCAAAATGGATTAAAGACCTAAGTGTAAGGCCAGACACTATCAAACTCTTAGAGGAAAACATAGGCAGAACACTGTATGACATAAATCTCAGCAAGATTCTTTTTGACCCAGCTCCTAGAGAAATGGAAATAAAAACAAAAAGAAACAAATGGGACCTAATGAAACTTAAAAGCTTTTGCACAGCAAAGGAAACCATAAACAAGACCAAAAGACAACCATCAGAATGGGAGAAAATATTTGCAAATGAAGCAACTGACAAAGGATTAATCTCCAAAATTTACAAGCAGCTCATGCAGCTCAATGTCAAAAACACAAACAACCCAATCCAAAAATGGGCAGAAGACCTAAATAGACATTTCTCCAAAGAAGATATACAGATTGCCAACAGACACATGAAAGAATGCTCAACATCATTAATCATTAGAGAAATGCAAATCAAAACTGCAATGAGATATCATCTCACACTGGCCAGAATGAGCATCATCAAAAAATCTAGAAATAATAAATGCTGGAGAGGGTGTGGAGGAAAGGGAACACTCTTGCACTGTTGGTGGGAATGTAAATTGATACAGCCAATATGGAGAACATTATGGAGGTTCCTTAAAAAACTAAAAATAGAACTACCATACGAACCAGCAATCCCACTACTGGGCATATACCCTGAGAAAACCATAGTTCAAAAAGAGTCATGTACCAAAATGTTCATTGCAGCTCTATTTACAATAGCCAGGATATGGAAGCAACCTAAGTGTCCATCATCGGATGAATGAATAAAGAATATGTGGCACATATATACAATGGAATATTACTCAGCCATAAAAAGAAATGAAATGGAGGTATTTGTAATGAGGTGGATGGAGTTAGAGTCTGTCATACAGAGTGAAGTAAGTCAGAAAGAGAAAAACAAATACAGTATGCTAACACATATATATGGAATCTAAGGGGATAAAAAAAAAGGCCATGAAGAACCTAGTGGCAAGACGGGAATAAAGACACAGACCTACTAGAGAATGAACTTGAGGATATGGGGAGGGGGAGGGGTGAGATGTGACAGGGTGAGAGAGTGTCATGGACATATATACACTACCAAATGTAAAATAGATAGCTAGTGGGAAGCAGCCGCATAGCACAGGGAGATCAACTCAGTGCTTTGTGACCACCTAGAGGGGTGGGATGGGGAGGGAGGGAGGGAGGGAGATGCAAGAGGGAAGAGATATGGGAACATATGTATATGTATAACTGATTCCTTTTTTATAAAGCAGAAACTAACACACCATTGTAAAGCAATTATACTTCAATAAAGATGTTTAAGAATAAAAAAAAAGCAGCAAGGGAAAAGCAACAAATAACATACAAGGGAATCCCCATAACGTTATCAGCTGATTTTTCAGCAGAAACTCTGCAGGCCAGAAGGGAGTGTCAGGATACATGTACAGTGATGAAAAGGAAAAACTTACAACCAAGATTTCTCTACCCGGCAAGGAACTCATTCAGATTCGATGGACAAATCAAAAGCTTTACAGATAAGCAAAAGCTAAGAGAATTCAGTACCACCAAATCAGCTTTACAACAAATGCTAAAGGAACTTCTCTACACGGGAAGCACAAGAGAAGAAAAAGACTCACAAAAACAAACCCAAAACAATTAAGAAAATGGTAATAGGAACATACATATCAATAATTACCTTAAATGTAAATGGATTATATTCCAACAAAAAGACACAGACCAACTGAATAGACACATAAACAAGACCCATATATATGCTGTCTACAAGAGTCTCACTTCAGACCTATGGACACATACAGACTGAAAGTGAGGGAGTAGACAAAGATATTCCATGCAAATTGAAAGGAAAAGAAGCAGGAGTAGCAATACTCATATCAGACAAAATAGACTTTAAAAAAGACTATTACAAGAGACAGAAAAGAACATTATGTAATGATCAAGGGATCAATCTTAGAAGAAGACACAACAATTGTAAATATTTATGCACACAACATAGGAGCACTGCAATATATAAGGCAAATGCTAACAGCCATAAAATGGGAAATTGATAGTAACACAATAATAGTGGGGGACTTTAACACTCCACCTACACAAATGAATAGATCATCCAGACAGAAAATTAATAAGAAAACACAAGTCTTAAATGACACATTAGAAAATATAGACTTAATTGATGTTTATAGGACATTCCGTCCGAAAGCAGCAGAATATACTTTCTTCTCAAGTGCACACGGAACATTCTCCAGGAGAGATCACATCTTGGGTCACAAATCAAACGTCTGTAAATTTAAGAAAATTTAAATCATATTAAGCATCTTTTCTGACCACAATGTTATGAGATTAGAAATCAGTTATAGGAAAGAAACTGTAAAAAACACAAACACGTGGAGGCTGCACAATATGCTACTAAATAACCAAGAGATCACGAAAGAAATCAAAGAGGAAATCAAAAAATACCTAGAAACAAATAACAAAAACACAACACCCCAAAACCTATGGGATGCAGCAAAAGCAGTTCTAAGAGGGAAGTTTATAGCAATACAACCCTACCTCAAGAAACAAGAAAAATCTCATATAAACAGCCTAACCTTACACCTAAAGCCACTAGAGAAAGAAAAACAAGAAAAACCCAGTTACTGGAAGGAAAGAAATCATAAAGATCAGAGCAGAAATAAATGAAATAGAAATGAAGAAAACAATAGCAAAGATCAATGAAACTAAAAGCTGGTTCTTAGCAAAGATAAACAAAATTGATAAACTCTTAGCCAGACACTTCAAGAAAAAAAGGGAGAGGACTCAAATCAATAAAATTAGAAATGGAAAAGGAGAAGTTACAACTGACACTGCAGAAATACAAAGGATCATAAAAGACTACTACAAGCAACTCTATGCCAATAAAATGGACAACCTGGAAGAAATGGACAAATTCTTAGAAAAAGTACAACCTTCCAAGACTGAACCAGGAAGAAATAGAAAATGTGAACAGAGCAATCACAAGTAATGAAATTGAAACTGTGATTAAAAATCTTCCAACAAACAAAAGTTCAGGACCAGATGGCTTCACAGGGGAGTTCTACTGAACATTTAGAGAAGAGCTAACACCTATCCTTCACAAAAGCTTCCAAAAAGTTGCAGAGGGAGGAGCACTCTGAAGCTCATTCTATGAGGCCACAATCACCCTGTTACTAAAACCAGACAAAGATATCACAAAAAATAAAATTACAGGCCAATAGCACTGATGAACATACATGTAAAAATCCTCAACAAAATACTAGCAAACAGAATCCAGCAACACATTAAAGGGATCATACACCATGATCAAGTGGGATTTACCCCAGTAATGCAAGGATTCTTTAATATACACAAATCAACCAATGTGATACACCGTATTAACAAATTGAAGAATAAAAACCATATGATCATCTCAATAGATGCAGAAAAAGCCTTTGAGAAAATTCAACACTGATTTATGATAAAAACTCTCCAGAAAGTGGGCATAGAGGGAACCTACCTCAACATAATATAGGCCATATATGACAAACCCACAGCAAACATCATTCTCAATGGTGAAAAACTGAAGCATTTCCTTTAAAATCAGGAGCAAGATAAGGGTGTCCACTGTCACCACTATTATTCAACATAGTTTTGGAAGCCCTGGCCATAGCAAACAGAGAAGAAAAGGAAATAAAACGAATCCAAATTGGAAAAGACGTAAAGCTGTCACTGTTTGCAGATGACATTATACTCTATGTAGAAAATCCTAAAGATGCCACCAGAAATCTACTAGAGCTAATCAATGAATTTGGTAAAGTTGCAGGATACAAAATTAATGCACAGAAATCTCTTGCATTCCCATACACTAATGATGAAAAATCTGAAAGAGAAATTAAGGAAACACTCCCATTTACCATTGCAAAAAAAAAAAACAATAAAATACCTAGGAATAAACCTACTTACAGATGCAAAAGACCTGTATGCAGAAAACTATAAGGTAGTAATGAAAGAAATAAAAGACGACACAAATAGATGGAGAGATATACCATGTTCCTGGATAGGAAGAATCAATATTGTGAAAATGGCTATACTACCCAAAGCAATCTACATATTCAATGAAATCTCTATAAAATTTCCAATGGCATTTTTCACAGAATTAGAACAAAAAATTTTACAATTTGTGTGGAAACACAAAAGACCCTGAATAGCCAAAGTAATTTTGAGAAAGAAAAACGGAGCTGGAGGAAGCAGGCTCCCTGACTTCAGACTATACTACAAAGCTACAGTAATCAAGACAGTATGGTAATGGCACAAAAACAGAAATATAGATCAATGCAACAGGATAGAAAACCCAGAGATAAACCCATACACCTATAGTCACCTAATGCTTGACAAAGGAGGGAAGAATATACAGTGGAGAAAAGGTTGTCTTTTCAATAAGTGGTGTTGGGAAAAGTGGACAGCTACATGTAAAAGAATGAAAGTAGAACACTCCCTAATACCATACACAAAAATAAACTCAAAATGGTTTAAAGACCTAAATGTAAGGCCAGACACTATAAAACACTTAGAAGAAAACATAGGCAGAACACTCTTTGACATAAATTGCAGCAAGATCTTTTTTGATTCATCTCCTAGGGTAATGAAAATAAAGACAAAAATAAACAAATGGGATCTAATGAAATTTAAAAGTTGTTGCACAGCAAAGAAAACCATAAACAAGATGAAAAGACACCCCTCAGAATGGAAGAAAATATTTGCAAACAAAGCAACTGACAAAGGATTAATCTCCAAAATATACAAACAGCTCATGCAGCTCAATATCAAAAAAACCCCAAACAACCCAATCAAAAAATTGGTGGAAGACCTAAACAGACATTTCTCCAAAGAAGATACACAGATGGCCAACAAATACATGAAAAGATGCTCATCATCACTAATTATTAGAGAAATGCAAATCAAAACTACAATGAAGTACCACCTCACACCAGTCAGAATGGCCATCATTAAAAAATCTACAAACCATAAATTCTTGAGAGGGTGTGGAGAAAAGGGAACCCTCCTACACTGTTGGTGTGAATGTAAATTGGTAGAGCCGCTATGGAGAACAGTATGGAGGTTCCTTAAAAAACTAAAAATTGAACTACATTATGACCCATCAATCCCACTACTGGGCTTATAACCAGAGAAAACCACAATTCAAAAAGATACATGCACCCCAATTTCCATTGCAGCACTTTTTACAATATCTAGGACATGGAAGCAGCTGAAATGTCCACCAACAGAGGAATAGATAAAGAAGATATGGTACATATATATAATGGAATATTACTCAGCTATAAAAAGGAACAAAATCGGGTCATTTGTAGTGATGTGGATGAACTTAGAGTCTGTCATACAGAGTAAATTAAGCAGAAAGAGAAAAACAAATATTGTATATTAATGCATATATGTGGAATCTAGAAAAATGATGAAGATGATCTTATTTGCAAAGAAGAAATTGAGACACAGACTTAGTGAACAAATGTATAGATACCAAGGTGACAGGGTGGGATGAATTGGAGATTGAGATTGACATATACACTACTATGTATAAAATAGATAACTAATGAGAACCTACTGTATTGCAGGGGGAACTCTACTTGGTGCTTTGTGGTGACCTAAATGGGAAGGAAATCCAAAAAAGAGGGGATATATATACGTATGGCTGATTCACTCTGTTGTACAGCAGAAACTGACACAGCAGTGTAAAGCAACTATACTCCAACAAAAAATGTCAACCTAAAAAATTATTCCTATATACCTTTAGAAAGTGTAATAGAAAACAATGTCACTAACTATAACTATGAAAACTATAAAATTCCTTGGAATAAAACTAACTACAATTTTTAAACTTATATAAGGGAAAAGCTAAAAGAAAGGAAATAAAATGACATGTAATATTCCTGTCTAGGAAGATTCAATAATATAAAGATGTTAATTTTCCCCCATAGTTTATTTATCCATTTCCTTACAGAAGAAAGGTTAAGTTTTTTAAAGAAAATTTATTCACTACTTTCACTATTAAATACTGCTGAAATAAACTATACATAAATTTCTTTAGAAATGGAATCACTGAGTGTGTGTATCTCTAAATTTATTTATTTATACTCTCACCAGCTCTATATAAGATATCTCATTTCCCCACATCATTATCACTCTTGGCATGTAAGAGTTATTAATTTCTAAAAATATAATGTGTATGAACTTATAATACATTACTGCTCAATTTGTACTTACTATTATTATGAAATTTTAATTATTTTTATATGCTTTTTAGCTATTAGGATGTTTTCTTAAATTCATGGACTTGTCATACATATCCATTGCCCATTTTAGTATAAAGGAGTTTTTTTAAATGTATGCTGGATACTATTATTTATGTTTTAGTAAAGGTTGCACATTTCTTCTTCCAATTTAGGGCTTGCCTTTTGCATTTGTTATAATGTTTTCATTTAATGTTTTACTATTAAGTTTAAATTAATAGTAAATTAATTAATATTCATTCAATTAAAATAAATTCAAATTTATCCATTTCTTATAATTTGTGCTTTTTGTGTGTGTCTAGTTTAACAAATTCATATCTTCCACCACTATCATCAAAAGAGTCTCCTGAATTTGTTCTACTTAAGATTTAAGTAAAATTTTTTCCTCATTTTTCTGTCTTTAGTTCATCCAACACTAATTTTGAATTAGATGTGAGATAAAGATCTAGCTTTATTGTTTTCCAAATGTATAGCCAGTTGTCTCTAGCATCGTGTGTTAATAAGTCCAAATTTTCCTCTCTGATTTGTAATACCACTTCTCTCTGGTTCCATATTCATATATTCTTGTTCCTTCATTTTTAGTATTTCCAGCCTGGTCCATTGACTGATCTGCCTTCCCTGTACCACATTTTTATTTACCATAGTTTTGCTGTAACACCTGGTATAGGGTAGGACGGGTCCTTCCTTATTACTCTTCTTCAGTTATCTTCTCCTGGTTCTGAACTTCTCCATATAAACTTTAGTATTGCCAGGTCAAGTTTCATAAAGATCCCTGTTAAGTATCTGAATTATGTTGAACTTATACATCATTTTGAGGAGAAATGCCAGTTTCATATTGCCAACTATGAGCATATCTTCCCATTTGTTTAGGTCTTCCTTTAAGCCTTTTAGTAAAATTTTAACTTTTTCCTCAAGATTTTCATGTTTGCTTAATAAAATGTATTCCTCAGTACTTCCTCAGCACAAAACTTGGTGGGGTTTTGGTTACTATAAATTGTAGCTTTAAAAAAATTATATTTCCTAATAAACTGTTGCTACAGAATTTAAATACTCTGGAGTCAGACTCTCAAGTTTGAATCCCTGATTTGCTATTATTAACGTGTGACTTTACACGTGCACAGTGATTATGGGTGAAAAACAAGAGTTTTAATTTTTTGTCTTATATCCTGTGAGCTTTAATTTCTTTCTATTATCTTACTGTGGTGGTTAGGAATTCTAGTATTCTATTCAATACGAATGCTGATAGGAGGTATTAATTACTTAATGGGAATGTGTCTAATGCTTCATTATTAACTGCGATGTTGGTAGAAATATATGATCCATTATCAAGTTTAGGAAGCTATCAATCTCCTATTACCAGATTGCTAATTTTTAATTTAATCAGCTAGTATTAAATTTCACAATTTTTTTTATCTGTTGAGAAAAATATAAAGAAAGACTTTACTTCTTTCTTTTTTTTTTCTTTAAATTTAGAAACTCAGCATTCTTTTTTTTTTTTTTTAATATTTTTATTTATTTATTTATGGCTGTGTTGGGTCCTCGTTTCTGTGCGAGGGCTTTCTCTAGTTGTGGCAAGCGGGGGCCACTCTTCATCGCGGTGTGCGGGCCTCTCACTATCACGGCCTCTCCTGTTGTGGAGCACAGGCTCCAGACGCGCAGGCTCAGTAATTGTGGCTCACGGGCCCAGTTGCTCCGCGGCATGTGGGATCCTCCCAGACCAGGGCTCGAACCCGTGTTCCCTGCACTGGCAGGCAGATTCTCAACCACTGCGCCACCAGGGAAGCCCTACTTCTTTCTTAAAGTCAGTTTTTATTGAGGTATAATTTACACACAGCAAAATACCACATTGTGAATTTTTCATTTTTGAGTTCTAGCTTTGTTATATTCCAATAAATATTGCTGTACTTTGTTCTGGCTGGCTTCAGTGTATATATTTGATGCTTTCAAGACTTGCTTTTAAACTTTTAAATGATGGATCTAGGGTAGAATTTCTCCTAGCTTCAATTTAGCTCAATAACTAAGACATTATCTTTTTGGAGTCTACTGAATATCTTGTGTATTCAAGGAGTTTTCTCCACTCTGGATACTGGGGATTCAAATGATTCTTGACCGTGTGTGATCTCTGAGGATTGTTTGAGTAATTAATCTTTTCTGCAAGTTTTTCTTTGCCCGGACATGAGGAGTTTTACCCTATGAATATGCAGAATGGTGTTCAACCAAAGATTCAGATGTACCCCTATCCACATCTCTGAAGCTCTTTTTCTATGTACCTGCCTCTGCTCTGAGACTCTTATCTCAGTTATCACAGTTAATAGTGAAGCATTAGACACATTCCCATTAAGTAATTAATACCTCTTATCAGCATTCATATTTAATAGAATACTAGAATTCCTAACCACCACAATAAGATAATAGAAAGAAATTAAAGCTCACAGTTACAGTCACCTTAGCCTCTCAGAATTCCAATTCCTGTTCCTCAAGTCAGCAAGCCTGTCAGACTCTCTTTGGATTATCCTTTCCTACACAAAGGTCTGGAAATCACCTGCAGGCAGAAACTTGGGTGATGATAGGTGCCCCCTTGTTTGCTTCTTCTCTGAGGGATCTCACCTCTGAGCCCATTAAAGCCCTTGGGTGGAATGTACAGACAAATTGCTATTCACACAGCCCTGGCTGCCACTGTGTGGGAAGCTCTCCCTCCATTGTTCCCATACATTCCTGAGATGATACAGACCAGGTGATTAGGGGAGACTGACTATGAGACCACAAAACACCTTACATCTTTGTGACTAGTTTCCTAATGTTCTTGATATATGACCTAAACAGAACTTTTATTTTCAAACTTTTTGGTGCAAAATTTACAGTTGGACAGGTAATGGGGAAAAGCCAGGTAAGAAAATGAGGGTAATTACAAACTTTTTTGCTTAATCTGAACAACAATCACATGTAAACTTTCAAGTTAGGAATAAGCAAACATCTTAGGATAAAATACAGACCTCTAAGTTTGAGACCAGACATTCACCTGAAACTTGTCGTGTTTTTTTAAACACACAAAAGCCTGGAATGGAGCTGAGGTTATTTTCTCAATGTCCCGGCACCCTTGTTTAAGGATAACTGTAAGTGTTCTCATTCTAGGATCTTGGTGATATCAAATTATCAGGAGTAAGGTATTAATAGATAAGCACCAACAATAAAGATAAATGAGTCAGAAGCTACCTGGAGCTCTCCATTCATTTAATGAGAAAAGAGTGCACCACTGTGCTTCTCATCTTCATAGATATTTACAAGGATCCTTGGTAAATACAGGGGATCCTCACTGGATTCTGCATGTGGTCAAAAGGACTTGGTGGCTCCTTCACAGTATTAGTCCTGTTGTTACTATTGATGCCAATGTGGATCATATGAGAACTGGATAGGAGAAGCTTAAAAACAAACTTCCTTTGGAAATCTGAGATAGTAGTTATAACTACCATCAATACTTTTATTTTTCTTCCAATGTAACATTAACTGCAAAAGTCTATATCAGATTTTGACTCACCCAGTCTGAACAATGTGATCTGAAGTCATATCATACCTCATTTCTGCTCTAAGTAAAATTAGATTGAATTACATCACAGCAGATAGAAAATTCACCCTTAACGTTGTTGGGTGTTGTACAACACATACAAATACCTCTGCAGAGCCAAAGATATATTGCATGTAAAGTTTTGAAGGCAAAGAAACTCTCAGTACAAGCTCAGGATTTCTTTGGATTTGCTCACTGGAAACTATACTAATTCTCTAAATATTCCACTTCAGTTCAAAGCTGCTCATTAAGTATTCTGCTTACAGGGCTTAGTTAAGCTCCTCTGAAATTGGATTCTGTCCCGGGGGAAGCTAGGACAGAATCAATGATCGCATCCTATGGAATTTGGCACACAATGGTCTCTGCTTGTTGTCACTTTTACCCAAGGACTGACCTTGGGCTGCCCTTGCAATGGCACTCTTTTAGTTACAGTGTCTTCAGGTTTCCTGGTACCTGGTTTTCTTCTTGTCCATATTAATGGTTCCACAGGAAGTCAACAAGATGCTCCACTGCAGGAAGGGAATTATAGGGTTTCACTGACATTAAAAAAAAACTCATCTGCATTAATACATTTTATAAAGAGCTTAATGTATATATGGGCTGTACCGAATTATTTTTACTGTTAGTATGTGTGATCAGAAATGCATGGTGACAACTCCATCCTTAATCCACATTCTCTGAACTTGCCATGATAGCTGCTCATCTGGCTGCATGCTAGCCCTTAACAGTCCACAGAAACTCTGTTCTGAGTCCCTGATTGGCATCCTATTGCTGGGCATGCTCTGTGCTGCTAGCATTGTGTCAGGTGGTGAGCAGCTTTCCTGGGGAACAGGGAAGTAGCTGAGTGGCAAGAGTCAGTAACAAGTGAAGATGTACCTTGACACTTGTCACTCACTGGCAAAACTCAGCCATGATGAGGAAATGCTTCATGGAGCATAAGAACTGACACCAAAAGCAGTACCAGAAAGAGAAAGTGAACTCTCAGCAAGTTAGAGGCCAGGATCCTTCAACAACAGGGTAGTACTGTGGTCTGGAATCAAGCCTGGGAACATTAGAATTCTGCAAACATAAACAATATAGATGAGGGGAAAACCTTCCTCTTACTTAGCATTTTCCATTTTGTTTTCAAAGTAATTCTATCAATGAATCGTGTGGAAAGATGATATTGAAGAAGAAGCTTACTCTCTTTAATCTTTCATGTATAATCACTTATGAAAAATAACAAGCAAATATAGAACAAGATCATTTTAACTGGAAAGAACATACATTCAATATATCACTCAAATAAGGAAATGAGTTGCCACTAGATCCATGTTTGTTGAAAATTGTTTGACTTTTTAAAAAATACCTCAATTTAACTGGTACAAATTGAATAACAGTTATCCACCTCCCAAATCAATAAAAAGATATTTTAGTGACAAGACTCATAAATCATTCAGTAAAATACTTTTTAGCATCCAAAACATAATAGCCTAGATTTTTCACTGTCAGCTATGATTGACTAGCTTTTGGGAGACCAATCCCCCTACTTAGAACAAGCAGGAAAAAATGGATAAAAATAGAAAAAAATATATGAGGTGGTATTAAAAGGCTATTAAGGTAGCCAGAATTTGAGGGGCCAAAATCCTGGAAAGAAAACAAATTCACTGAAGTGAATGTGACCTTCTATGTCATATTTGTTCTGCTCTGTTCATCAGCCATTTCATTTTCCACAGCAGACATCCAATTGCCAGTGTGTGCATTTCCAAGTCTGAGAACCTGTTTTTTGTCTGGAAGCTCAGAATGCTGCTCCAAAAGGTGTCAGGCTATATACTGTGGGGAGGAGGTGTTACTGACTCTGCCTCCCTCCCAAAGCAGCCCTTGGAAGTTGGTATAAAAACATTTCAGAGCTCTCAACTGCTGGGTCAGTATATCTGAGATATGTGTTTTGCAAGTTTTCGAGGCTTTCCCTGAAGGATTCAGACCCAGTTGCCTAGTATGGTAACCGGCTTAATAACTTGACTTTTATTTGCTGCTTTCCTTTCTCTTTATCACTTCCCCATGGCACTAATAGTGTCCCCTGAACTCCCCAAATAACTCACTTTTACTCTAACACTTATCTCAGGGTCTGATTCTAAGGCAACCCAATTAATGATTCATAAACTGTGTGCGAGCAGAAGCTGTGAAGTTGAACAGAAATCAGCTGCTATGAGGCAGAGAAACTGAAAAGAGATTTCAGACATCTCACAAGGCTAATGAGGTAAAAATTGAGGTTCAGAGCTACCAAAGAGTCCGGACATGAAAGGTTCCTGGAAAAAAGAGAAACACAGAAAAGTGATCCCAAGAGTTTGACCTGCTATTGCCCTAAGGCATTCACCAATTCCTTAGCACAGGAGAAGCAAGAGGCAGAGGAGCTGAGCAGAAAGTAGGTCATAGCAGGTTGGAAAGAGAAGGAGAACTACCCGCACTCTCCCTGGTCTGAGGAGACAAAAATTGGAACTCAGAGCCAGTCAAGATGGAGAGGCCCAGGTAAATACACTAGACTCTCATTTGTGACACTTGAGAACTGCAAACTAAAAGGAAGGGTGAACCAGAAATAGAGCAACAACTTAGTGGCACATGGCCTTATGCCTGATTGCATTAAAGTGATCTCCTTCTACTCTAGCTACTCACAAGGAGCTGAAGAAGAAATATCAAGTGGAAGAAATATCAGATAGAGAACTTGCAACATTGAATACACAGTGCCAGGCAAGAAACGTTATCCAGAACTGTGCTGTTCAATATGTTAGTCACAAGCCACATGTGGCTATTTACATTTATTAAAAATAATTAAAGTAACATATTACTTCATCATTCACACTAGTCCTATTTCAAGTGCTCAGAAACTGCATGTGACTAGCAGCAATCATACTGCACAGTACACATATAAAATATTTCCATATTCACAGAAAGTTCTATTGAACACTGCTGATGCAGAGCTTTTACATTTTAAAACACGTCTGGCATTTAATCAAATTTGAAAGGCATATCAAGATCTAGAACCAACAAAAAACAAACAATAAAAATATAGGCATAGTGATCCAGATATTGGAGCTATCATATGCTTAAGAAATAGATGACAAGATAGAGAAATACTTCAAAGAATTGAAATCAATATAAGAGAATTAAATGGAAATTCTAGAACTGAAAAATATAATGACATATTAAGAACGAGTCAGGACTTTAGGAGAAGATGGCGGAAGAGTAAGGCGGGGAGATCACCTTCCTTCCCACAGATACATCAGAAATATATCTACACGTGGAACTGCTCCTATAGAACACCCACTGAACGCTGGCAGAAGACGTCAGACCTCCCAAAAGGCAAGAAACTCCCCATGTACCTGGGTAGGGCAAAAGAAAAAAGAAACAACAGAGACAAAAGAATAAGGACGGGACCTGCACCATTGGGAGGGAGCTGTGAAGGAGGAAAGATTTCCACACATTAGGAAGCCCCTTCGCGGGCGGAGACTGTGAGTGGCAGAGGGGGGAAACTTGGGAGCCATGGAGGAGAGCGCAGCAACAGGGGTGCGGAGGGCAAAGCGGAGAGATTCCCGCACAGAGGAGCGGTGCTGACCAGCACTCACCAGAGAGGCTTGTCTGCTCACCCGCCGGGGTGGGCGGGGGCTGGGAGCTGAGGCTCAGGCTTCAGTCAGATTGCAGGGAGAGGACTGGGGTTGGCGGCGTGAACACAGCCAGAAGGGGTTAGCGCACCACAGCTAGCCGGGAAGGAGTCCGGGAAAAGGTCTGGAGCTGCCGAGGAGGCAAGAGACATTTTCTTGCCTCTTTATTTCCTGGTGCGCGAGGAGAGGGGATTCAGAACACCGCCTAAACGAGCTCCAGAGATGGGCGCGAGCCGTGGCTATCAGCGCAGACCCCAGAGACAGGCATGAAACGCTAAGGTTGCTGCTGCCGCCACCAAGAAGCCTGTGTGCGAGCACAGGTCACTATCCACACCGCCCCTCCTGGGAGGCTGTGCAGCCCGCCACTGCCAGGGTCCCGTGATCCAGGGACAACTTCCCTGGGAGAACGCATGGCGCGCCTCAGGCTGGTGCAATGTCACGCTGGTCTCTGCCGCCACAGGCTCGCCCCACATCCGTACCCTTCCCTCCCCCCGGCCTGAGTGAGCCAGAGCCCCCAAAGCAGCTGTTCCTTTAACCCCGTCCTGTCTGAGCGAAGAACAGATGCCCTCAGGCGACCTAAACGCAGAGGCAGGTCCAAATCCAAAGCTGAAACCCGGGAGCTGTGCGAACAAAGAAGGGAAAGGGAAATTTCTCCCAGCAGCCTCAGAAGCAGCGGATTAAAGCTCCACAAACAACATGATGTACCTGTATCTGTGGAATACCTGAATAGACAATGAATCATCCCAAATTGAGGAGGTGGACTTTGGGAACAAGATATATTATTTTCTCCCCTTTTCCTCTTTTTGTGAGTGTGTATGTGTATGCTTCTGTGTGAGATTTTATCTGTATAGCTTTGCTTTCACCATTTGTCCTAGGGTTCTGTCCGTCCATTTTTTGTTTTTTGTTTTTTTTTTTTTACTTAAAATTTTTTTTCTTCTTTTCTTAATAATTGTTTTTTATTTTTTTATTTTAATTACTTTATTTTATTTTATCCTCTTTCTTTTTTTTCTTTCTATTTTGTCTCCCTTTTATTCTGAGCCTTGTGGATGAAAGGCTCTTGGTGTTCCAGCCAGGCGTCAGGGCTGTGCCTCTGGGGTGGGAGAACCAACTTCAGGACACTGTTCCACAAGACACCTCCCAGCTCCACGTAATATCAAACGATAAAAATCTTCCAGAGATCTCCATCTCAACACCAAGACCCAACTTCACTCAAAGACCAGCAAGCTACAGTGCTGGACACCCTATGCCAAACAACTAACAAGACAGGAACACAGCCCCATCCATTAGCAGAGAGGCTGCCTAAAATCATAATAAGGCCACAGACACCCCAAAACACACCACCAGATGTGGACCTGCCCACCAGAAAGACAAGATCCAGCATCACCCACCACAAACAGGCACTAGTCCCCTCCACCAGGAAACCTACACAACCCACTGAACCAACTTTAGCCACTGGCGACAGATACCAAAAACAACAGGAACTATGAACCTGCAGCCTGCAAAAAGGAGACTCCAAACATAGTAAGATAAGCAAAATGAGAAGACAGAAAAACACACAGCAGATGAAGGAGCAAGGTAAAAACCCACCAGACCTAACAAATGAAGAGGAAATAGGCAGTCTACCTGAAAAAGAATTCAGAATAATGATAGTAAAGATGATCCAAAATCTTGGAAATAGAATAGACAAAATGCAAGAAACATTTAACAAGGACCTAGAAGAACTAAAGAGGGACCAAGCAACGATGAGAAACACAATAAATGAAATTTAAAAACTCTAAAAGGGATCAATAGCAGAATAACGGAGGCAGAAGAATGGATCAGTGACCTGGAAGATAAAATGGTGGAAATAACTACTGCAGAGCAGGATAAAGAAAAAAGAATGAAAAGAACTGAGGACAGTCTCAGAGACCTCTGGGACAACATTAAACGCAACAACATTCGAATTATAGGGGTCCCAGAAGAAGAAGAGAAAAAGAAAGGGACTGAGAAAATATTTGAAGAGATTATAGTTGAAAACTTCCCTAATATGGGAAAGGAAATAGTTAATCAAGTCCTGGAAGCACAGAGAGTCCCATACAGGATAAACCCAAGGAGAAACACGCCAAGACACATATTAATCAAACTCTCAAAAATTAAATATAAAGAAAGCATATTAAAAGCAGCAAGGGAAACACAACAAATAACACACAAGGGAATCCCCATAAGGTTAACAGCTGAACTGTCAGCAGAAACTCTGCAAGCCAGAAGGGAGTGGTAGAACATACTTAAAGTGATGAAGGAGAAAAACCTACAACCAAGATTACTCTACCCAGCAAGGATCTCATTCAGATTTGATGGAGAAATTAAAAGCTTTACAGACAAGCAAAAGCTGAGAGAGTTCAGCACCACCAAACCAGCTTTACAACAAATGCTAAAGGAACTTCTCTAGGCAAGAAACACAAGAGAAGGAAAACATCTACAATAATAAACCCAAAACAATTAAGAAAATGGTAATAGGAACATACATATCAATAATTACTTTAAATGTAAATGGATTAAATGCTCCCACCAAAAGACACAGACTGGCTGAATGGATAAAAAACAAGACCCTTATATATGCTGTCTACAAGAGACCCACTTCAGACCTAGAGACACATACAGACTGAAAGTGAGGGGATGGAAAAATATATTCCATGCAAATGGAAATCAAAAGAAAGCTGGAGTAACAATTCTCATAACAGAAAAAATAGACTTTAAAATAAAGACTATTACAAGAGACAAAGAAGGGCACTATATAATGATCAAGGGATCGATCCAAGGGGAAGGTATAACAATTGTAAATATTTATGCACCCAACATAGGAGCACCTCAATACATAAGGCAAATACTAACAGCCATAAAAGGGGAAATCGACAGCAACACAATCATAGTAGGGGACTTTAACACCCCACGTTCACCAATGGACAGATCATCCAAACTGAAAATAAATAAGGAAACACAAGCTTTAAATGATACATTAAACAAGATGGACTTAATTGATATTTATAGGACATTCCACCCAAAAACAACAGAATACACATTTTTCTCAAGTGCTCATGGAACATTCTCCAGGATAGATCATATCTTGGGTCACAAATCAAGCCTTGGTAAATTTAAGAAAATTGAAGTCGTATCAAGTATCTTTTCTGAACACAATGCTATGAGACTAGATATCAATTACAGGAAAAGATCTGTAAAAAATACAAACACACGGAGGCTACACAATACATTACTTAATAACGAAGTGATCACTGAAGAAATCAAAGGGGAAATCAAAAAATACCTAGGAACAACTGACAATGGAGACACGATGACACAAAACCTATGGGATGCAGCAAAAGCAGTTCTAAGAGGGAAGTTTATAGCAATACCAGCCTACCTCAAGAAACAGGAAACATCTCGAATAAACAACCTAACCTTGCACTTAAAGCAATTAGAGAAAGAAGAACAAAACAAACCCCAAAGTTAGCAGAAGGAAAGAAATCATAAATATCAGATCAGAAATAAATGAAAAAGAAATGAAGGAAACAATAGCAAAGATCAACAAAACTAAAAGGTGGTTCTTTGAGAAGATAAACAAAATTGATAAACCATTAGCCAGACTCATCAAGAAAAAAAGGGAGAAGACTCAAGTCAATAGAATTAGAAGTGAAAAAGGAGAAGTAACCACTGGCACTGCAGAAATACAAAGGATCATGAGAGATTACTACAAGCAACTCTATGCCAATAAAATAGACAACCTGGAAGAAATGGACAAATTCTTAGAAATGCACAACCTGCCGAGACTGAACCAGGAAGAAATAGAAACTATGAACAGACCAATCACAAGCACTGAAATTGAAACTATGATTAAAAACCTTCCAACAAACAAAAGCCCAGGAGCACATGGCTTCACAGGCGAATTCTATCAAACATTTAGAGAAGAGGGAACACCTATCCTTCTCAAACTCTTCCATAATATTGCAGAAGGAGGAACACTCCCAAACTCATTCTACGAGGCCACCATCACCCTGATACCAAAACCAGACAAAGATGTCACAAAGAAAGAAAACTACAGGCCAATATCACTGATGAACATAGATGCAAAAATCCTCAATAAAATACTAGCAAACAGAATCCAACAGCAGATTAAAAGGATCAAACACCATGATCAAGTGGGGTTTATTCCAGGAATGCAAGGATTCTTCAATATATGGAAATCAATCAATGTGATACACCATATTAACAAATTGAAGGAGAAAAACCATATGATCATGTCAATAGATGCAGAGAAAGCTTTCGACAAAATTCAACACCCATTAATGATAAAAGCCCTGCAGAAAGTAGGCATAGAGGGAACTTTCCTCAACAGAATAAAGGCTATATATGAGAAACCCACAGCCAACATTGTCCTCAATGGTGAAAAACTGAAACCATTTCCACTAAGATCAGGAACAAGAGAAGGTTGCCCACTCTCACCACTATTATTCAACATAGTTTTGAAAGTGTTAGCCACAGCAATCAGAGAAGAAAAAGAAATAAAAGGAATCCAAATTGGAAAAGAAGAAATAAAGCTGTCACTGTTTGCAGATGACATGATACTATACATAGAGAATCCTAAAGATGTTACCAGAAAACTCCTAGAGCTAATCAATGGACTTGGTAAAGTAGCATGATACAAAATTAATGCACAGAAATCTCTTGCATTCCTATAAACTAATGATGAAAAATCTGAAAGTGAAATTAAGAAAATACTCCCATTTACCATTGCAACAAAAAGAATAAAATATCTAGGAATAAACTTACCTAAGGAGACAAAAGACCTGTATGCAGAAAATTATAAGACACTGATGAAAGAAATTAAAGATGATACAAATAGATGGAGAGATATACCATGTTCCTGGATTGGAAGAATCAACATTGTGAAAATGACTGTATTACCCAAAGCAATCTACAGATTCAATGCAATCCCTATCAAACTACCACTGGCATTTTTCTCAAACTAGAACAAAAAATTTCACAATTTGTATGGAAACACAAAAGACCCCGAAAAGCCAAAGCAATCTTGAGAACGAAAAATGGAGCTGGAGGAATCAGGCTCCCTGACTTCAGACTATACTACAAAGCTACAGTTATCAAGACAGTATGGTACTGGCACAAAAACAGAAACATAGATCAATGGAACAGGATAGAAAGCCCAGAGATAAACCCACGTACATATGGTAACCTTATCTTTGATAAAGGAGGCAAGCATATACAGTGGAGAAAAGGCAGCCTCTTCAATAAGTGGTGCTGGGAAAACTGGACAGGTACATGTAAAAGTATGAAATTAGAACACTCCCTGACACCATACACAAAAATAAACTCAAAATGGATTAAAGACCTAAGTGTAAGGGCAGACACTATCAAACTCTTAGAGGAAAACATAGGCAGAACACTGTATGACATAAACCACAGCAAGATCCTATTTGACCCACCTCCTAGAGAAATGGAAATAAAAACAAAAAGAAACAAATGGGACCTAATGAAACTTAAAAGCTTTTGCACAGCAAAGGAAACCATAAACAAGACCAAAAGACAACCATCAGAATGGGAGAAAATATTTGCAAATGAAGCAACTGACAAAGGATTAATCTCCAAAATTTACAAGCAGCCCATGCAGCTAAATGTCAAAAACACAAACAACCCAATCCAAAAATGGGCAGAAGACCTAAATAGACATTTCTCCAAAGAAGATATACAGATTGCTAACAAAGAGATGAAAGAATGCTCAACATCATTAATCATTAGAGAAATGCAAATCAAAACTACAATGAGATATCATCTCACACCGGTCAGAATGGCCATCATCAAAAAATCTAGAAACAATAAATGCTGTTGAGGATGTGGAGAAAAGGGCACCCTCTTGCACTGTTGGTGGGAATGTAAATTGATACAGCCACTATGGAGAACAGTATGGAGGTTCCTTAAAATACTACAAATAGAGCTACCGTACGACCCAGCAATCCCACTACTGGGCATATACCCTGAGAAAACCATAGTTCAAAAAGAGTCATGTACCAAAATGTTCATTGCAGCTCTATTTACAATTGCCAGGACATGGAATCAACCTAAGTGTCCATCAACAGATGAATGGATAAAGAAGATGTGGCACATATATACAATGGAATATTACTCAGCCATAAAAAGAAACGAAATGGAGTTATTTGTAGTGAGGTGGATGGAGTTAGAGTCTGTCATACAGAGTGAAGTAAGTCAGAAAGAGATAAACAAATACAGTATTCTAGCACATATATATGGAATCTAGGGAAAATAAAAAAGGTCATGAAGAACTTAGTGGCAAGACGGGAATAAAGACACAGACTTACTAGGGAATGGACTTGAGGATATGCAGAGGGGGAAGGGTAATATGTGACAAAGTGAGAGAGTGTCATGGACATATATACACTACCAAACGTAAAATAGATAGCTAGTGGGAAGCAACTGCATAGCACAGGGAGATCAGCTCTGTGCTTTGTGACCACCTAAAGGGATGGGATAGGGAGGGTGGGAGGGAGGGAGAGTGAAGAGGGAAGAGATATGGGAACATATGTATATGTATAACTGATTCACTTTGTTATAAAGCAGAAACTAATGCACCGGTGTAAAGCAATTATACTCCAATAAAGATGTTAAAAAAAAAAGAAAAGAAAAGAAAAAGAACGAGTCAAACAGCAGAGGAGGTACAACCAAAGAGATGAATCATTACCTGGAAGATATGTCATTTGAAAAGAACCAGACCAATGCACAAGTATGGGAAAGGCAGAAAAGAGAGTAAAAGACATCAAAGAACAGTAGAAAGGTGTAACATAATAGTAATAAAAGTTATGGAAGGAGACAATAGATATAATGGTGTGGAAGTAATATTTGTAGAGATTATGGCTGAGATGTTTCTAAAATTGGTAAAAAGAGATTAAGCCACAGATTCACAAAAACTATGAAACCAAAATGAGATAAACAAAAAGAAAACTGCACTTAAATACATCATAATAAAACTTTTAGATATTAGAATCAGAGAAAGATATCTTAAATGCTTGTCCAAAAATGTAAAAATCAACTTCAAAAACAGTAAGACTGAGAGTAGATTTCTTAATAGAAACCAGAAAACAAAGAAGACAATTAATGACATTTTAAAGTGATGAAAGAAAATAGTTGCCAACAAAGAATTCTATACTCATTGTAAACATTCTTCACTTATGAAAGAAAAATAAAGAAATATAAGACAAAAAAAACTTAGAGAAATTGGTGCCAGCACACTTGCACTGAGGGATATATACTAAAAGGAGTCCCTCCAGTAGATAGAACATAATTGCTAAAGAAACATGTAGTAAGGAACAAAGACCTACATTAGTGGTAAATATGTAAGTAAATATGAATTAATATTGAATGCATAAAACATACTGCTTATACTAATAGTAATATAATAATAACTTGTGGGGTTAAAATGTATATGATGTTTAAATTGAGGATAACAATAACTGTCTGTGATGTGGAAAATAATAATTCATGTTAGACACTAATGAAAGAATGCCTATTGCAATTTCTATGGTAACCAAAAAGAATAGCATACCTAAAAAACTATCAGGTAATTAGCATAAAAATTGAGATACTTAAGGATAAATCTAACAAAATATGTACAAGATCTGGATGAGGGAAACTACAAAACTACAACTCTGATGAAGGAAATCAAAAGATCTAAATAAATGGAAAGATAGTCCATGTGCATGCCTAGCAAAACTCAATATTGCCAAGATGTCAGTTCTTCCCAAATTGATCTATGGAGTCAATGCAATCCCAATCAAAATCTCAGAAAATTACTTTGTAGATATTGAAAAACTGATTTTAAAGCTTATATAGAAAGGTAGAAGTCCCAGAATAGCCAACACAGTATTGAAGGAGAAGAATAAAGTCAGAGAACAAACACTACCTGACTTCAAGACTAAATATAAAGCTACAGTAATGAAGACGGTGTGGAACTGGTGGAAGAATGGATGTACAGATCTATGGAACAGAATAGAGAATTCAGAAATATTCACATAAATGTAATCAACTCTCTTGGACAAAAGAGCAAAGGCAATTCAATGAAAAAAGGATGGTCTTTTCAACAAAAAATGCTGAAACAATTCGGTATCTATAATGCCAAAAAATATAAAGGTTTTACACCTTTCACAAACATTAACTTGAAATGGATCACAGAGTTAAATGTGAAATGTAAAGTTAAAAAACTGTACAAGATAGCATAGGAGGAAACCTAAG
Source organism: Balaenoptera acutorostrata (assembly GCF_949987535.1). Classification (NCBI taxonomy): domain Eukaryota; kingdom Metazoa; phylum Chordata; class Mammalia; order Artiodactyla; family Balaenopteridae; genus Balaenoptera; species Balaenoptera acutorostrata. Next base: position 54,755,210 of record NC_080066.1, on the reverse strand, counting down.
TAACCTTGAGTGTTTACTTTTTAGATACAATACAAAAAGCATAATTCATGAAAGAAAAAAATTGGACTTGATTAAAATTAATAACTTCTGCCCTACAAAAAAACACTGTTAAGAAAATGAAAAGACAAGCCACTGACTGGCAAAACACATGTTTGATAAAGTACTGGTATCCAATTACACAAAGAACACTTAAAACTCAACAATAAGAAAACAAACAACCTGATTAAAAAATAAGCAAAGATTTGAACAGACACTTAACTACAGAAGATATGCAGATGACAAATAAGCATACAGAAAGATACTCAAAATCATATGTCATCAGGGAATTGATGAAATTAATTAAAACAACAATGAGGCACCACTATTAGAACTATTGTAACTATTAGAATGTCTAAAATCCAAAACACTGACAACAGCAAATGCTAGAAAGAATGTGAAGCAACAGGAATTCTCATTCCTTGCAGGTTAGAGTGCAAAATGGTACAGCTACTTTGGAAGACAGTTTGATGGTTTCTTACGAATCTAAACATACTCTTACCAAATGATCCATAAGGTAGGGAGGAATAAATAGGTGGAAAAATGGGGGATTTTTAGGGCAGTGAAACTCCTCTGTATGATACTGTAATGGTGGATACATGTCATTATAGGTTTGTCAAAACCCATAGAATTTATAGCACCAACAGTAAACTATAATATAAACCGTGGACTTTTGTTAATAGTTTATAATAAAGTGGATCAGCATTGAGCATCTACATGTCCTTGTTTCCAGAGACACTTCCACAAGTGGGTATAGTAGGAACTTCATTAAACATAAAGCTATGGTTGCTGCCTAATCACTTTGGTATCCTCTTGCCAGTAAATTAACTGCCTAAAAAAGAAGTTGCCATATTGGCAGGGCAATTGACCCATACCATGAAGAGGAAGAATACAGAAAAGGAATTAGTTTCAAGTGTACAACCTAATGACTCTAATGTTCTAATATTCCCCAATCTGATTGGTGGTTACATGGGTGTGTTTACTTGTGAATACTTATGTTCTATGCTTACAATTTATCAAACTTCTGTACAAACTTATACAAAAATTGAAAGTTTTAAGTGTGCCTACTGTTTCATCATACGATTCTGCTTTTAAGTATTTGTCCTAAGAAAATATTTGGATGAATAAATAAAATTATATGTACACCTAGAGGAATTCTTTGCACACTTGCACAGAGACCTGCACAAGAAAATTCACAGGAGGACAAATTATAATTGCAAAAACCTGATAATAACTCAAGTGCCCATCAACAGGAGAATAAATTAATTGTATTATACTCAATCAATGGAAAATTATGACAGTAAAAATGAACCCCAACTATGTAATTCTACAAAGATAAATCTCACAAACATGTTGAACAACAAATGCAAATCGCCAGATTAACTACAGAGTGACACTATTTACATAATGTTCAAAACCAATAGTATAATATGTTATATTAAGGCATTAATGGTAGTTACTAGGTCTAGGGATACATAGCAAGCCAGATACAGGCCCTGCCATCAAGGAGCACACACCCTAGGTATAGCAATAGAAATTGATCCAATAATCATATAATTAAATAGATAATCACAAAGTATGATAACTGCTATGGAAAAATTACAGAGAGTTAGGAGACTGATGCGGGAGGACCACCTCACCTACTTTTGCATAAGTCAGAAATAAACCTTTGTTGTGTTAAAAAATTATATGTACATAATAAATAATAAATTGAAATGATGTTTAATAACAAATTATTACTTCTACCAAAAATATTGAACAACTACCATAGTTCAAATGACAGTACTTAGAATCTGGATACATGGAAGGAAGGAAAAAAAGAAGGAAGGGGGAGGGAGGGAAGGAGGAGGTAGGAAGGAAGGAAAGGAGGAAGGAAGGATTTATTAGCCCCTTACACAGCAAAGCTTTAAACATTAACAAATAGTGGGCCCAGAAGAGGATGAACTTTGCCTGGAATGCTGATTGAGTTTGGAGGTTGGGGGTGGTTGATAACCAGAGAAGTTTTAACTGTGAAGTTATGTGGTAGCTGAATTTTTAAAGATAAACAAGAATTCACCAGATGATTAGTTTCCATTAAATATCTGTCTTCAAAAGATTTGCTAAAAAATTTTGTTGTCAGAGCCCATTTCTTTCCAAGAGACTATAAGCTGGAGAACACACTTTTTTTTTTAAACATCTTTATTGGAGTATAATTGCTTCACAATGGTGTGCTAGTTTCTGCTCTATAACAAAGTGTATCAGCTATACATACACATATATCCCCATATCTCCTCCCTCTTGCATCTCCCTCCCACCCTCCCTATCCCACTTCTCTAGGTGGTCACAAAGCACCGAGCTGACCTCCCTGTGCTATGAGGCTGCTTCCGATTAGCTATCTATTTTACATTTGGTAGTGTATATATGTCCATGCCACTCTCTCGCTTCATCCCAGCTTACCCTTCCCACTCCCTGTGTCAAGTCCATTCTCTGTGTCTGCATCTTTATTCCTGTCCTGCACCTAGGTTTTTCAGAAAGATTTTTTTTTTTAGATTCCATATATATGTGTTAGCATATGGTATTTGTCTTTCTCTTTCTGACTTACTTCACTCTGTATGACAGACTCTAGGTCCATCCACCTCACTACAAATAACTCAATTTCGTTTCTTTTTATGGCTGAGTAATATTCCATTGTATATATGTGCCACATCTTCTTTATCCATTCATCTGTCGATGGACACTTAGGCTGCTTCCATGTCCTGGCTATTGTAAATAGAGCTGCAATGAACATTGTGGTACATGACTTTTTGTGAATTATGGTTTTCTCAAGGTACATGCCCAGTAGTGGGATTGCTGGGTCGTATGGTAGCTCTATTTTAAGTTTTTAAGGAACCTCCATACTGTTCTCCATAGTGGCTGTATCAATTTACATTCCCACCAACAGTGCAAGAGGGTTCCCTTTTCTCCACATCCTCTCCAGCATTTACTGTTTCTAGATTTTTTGATGATGGCCATTCTGATTGGTGTGAGATGATATCTCATTGCAGTTTTGATTTGCATTTCTCTAATGATTAATGATGTTGAGCATTCTTTCATGTGTCTGTTGGCAATCTGTATATCTTCTTTGGAGAAATGTCTATTTAGGTCTTCTGCCCATTTTTGGATTGGGTTGTTTGTGTTTTTGACATTGAGCTTCATGAGCTGCTTGTAAATTTTGGAGATTAATCCTTTGTCAGTTGCTTCATTTGCAAATATTTTCTCCCATTCTGAGGGCTGTCTTTTTGTCTTGTTTATGGTTTCCTTTGCTGTGCAAAAGCTTTTAAGTTTCATTAGGTCCCATCTGTTTCTTTTTGTTTTTATTTCCATTTCTCTAGGAGGTGGGTCAAAAAGGATCTTGCTGTGATTTATGTCATAGTGTGTTCTGCCTATGTTTTCCTCTAAGAGTTTTACAGTGTCTGGCCTTACATTTAGGTGTTTAATCCACTTTGAGTTTATTATTGTGTATGGTGTTAGGGAGTGTTCTAATTTCATTCTTTTACATGTAACTGTCCAGTTTTGTACCACTTATTGAAGAGGCTGTCTTTTCTCCACCATATATTCTTGCCTCCTTTATCAAAGATAAGGTGACCATATGTGCATGGGTTTATCTCTGGGCTTTCTATCTTGTTCCATTGATCTATATTTTTGTTTTTGTGCCAGTACCATACTTTCTGGATTACTGTAGCATTGTAGTATAGTCTGAAGTCAGGGAGCCTGATTCCTCCAACTCCATTTTTCTTTCTCAAGTTTGCTTTGGCTATTTGGCGTCTTTGTGTTTCCACACAAATTGTGAAGTTTTTTGTTCTAGTTCTGTGAAAAATGCCATTGGTAGTTTGGTAGGGATTGCACTGAATCTGTAGATTGCTTTGGGTAGTAGAGTCATTTTCACAATGTTGATTCTTCCAATCCAAGAACATGGTATATCTCTCCATCTGTTTGTATCATCTTTAATTTCTTGGAGAACACATTTTTATTCACACAAAATTGTTAGAGATTATTTTCCCCAGGCAGTGTGGAGCAATCGAAAAGCATTGTAATGAAAGTAAGCAATATATTTTATTTTCCTAATTCTGCTTCTGAATAGCTGTGTGATCTTAGGCAAGTCTGACCTATCTGGGCTACCTTTCCAAATATGTAAAATGATGATGTTTGAAGCTCCTTCCAGTGCTAAAACACTCTATTTTTAAACCTGGATGTACTTATTGCTAAAATCCCTAGGGGGCTAGGTGCCTTATTAAAATACAATGAGAATTTTATTTAAAATTATAGGAAAAGTACATAAGATAAATTAACGTGATGCTATTTTATTGTTATTATTGTTTTTATTATTATTATTTAGTTTCTTTGTATGCTTTACAATAACTCTGGTAGATGTTTCACACACAAAATACATAGAGCAAGATAAGTCATGGCTTATTGCAATGATTATTAATACTTGTATCACTGGTGAAAAGTGGAAGCCTTTAATAGATAAATGGAAGATATCATGGACTCACCTGGTTTCATAAATGCTGTAAAGTTTTCTGTGTTCTTTGACTGCATTCCTGAAAAAAAAATAGAAGAAGAATAAAATATAAGCTTCAAATTTATTGCTAAGATCTGAAATTCCTTCAATAAGCATGTTGTCAGACTGTATCTACTTGGTGATGAAATACCTTCACTAGTTTTTTGGTGAATTTCAAGAAATAATACTTAAAGAAATGTGCACACATTTTAAAAGCAATACACATTACATTAGATAAGCTTAAATGGTTACCAAACTACTGTTTAAATTTTAGTGAAGACAGAAAACAAACAATAAAAAAATAACATAATTTCAAATACTGGTGTGCGCTGTGATAAAAATTAAACAAAGTAATATAATAGAAAATGACGTGAGAGAAGCCATATTACAAAAGATGGCAAGAAAACCTTCTCTGAGGAAATGAATTTTCAGTTGAAATCTAAATCATGGAGGAAGTTAACCATGACATTTGCAGGAAAACAGAAGCAATATAAAATAATAGTTATATATTGACTGCTATGTAAAATGCACTGTATCTCACATGCTGAAAGAGTCACTGAAAACAAAAATAATTGAAGTAAACCAATGGAGGTAAAAACAAAATGCAAGGCAGCAGAATTGTAACTGACATTGAAAAAGTACATGTCAGTGAAGTGGAAGGATGAGCCTTTCCCATTGCCTCTCACCAGCCTGGTCACCTGTCAGCTCAGCAGACAAAACTACTGTACATTCAAGAAATAAATCCAGAATTAAGAAGAAAAAGCAGGACAGCAAGTTCCACATGAAGTGAAATTATTGAAAAAGATGGAAAATTGCAAAGCAAAAAAAAAAAAAAAAAGGAGCAAGAAAATAAAATAAGCAAAATAAAAATCTCAAACAGGCAAGAGAACATTAGTTTCATGGAAAAGGAACAAGATGAAAAAAAAGGATTTGGTAAGTTGTTAGTTATGAAGCATATAACTGTTTTAAGAAAGAACATGTTTAAAAGGATAAATAAAATTTAAATGGCTGAAGAAAAAAATTAGTGAGCTGGAAGATTGTATGGAAGGACTTTCAAAGGCAGGATTTAAAGATAAGGAGATAGCGATGTAAAGGAATAGCAAACATAAATAGAATACATAAGTATAGGTGCCAACCTCTGTATAACAGGAGGTACCAGAAATAGAGAAAAAATAAGACCAGGAAATAAATTATTTGATTAAATGAGAACAAATTTCCAAGAATTAAATAAGAAATATTTTAGATTAAATAAGAGAAGTTCCATTGCATTTTTAGGATGATTATAAAGCCACAGTAGTCTAATCTAGACAGTATTTTACTGGTGAAGGTATAGACACATAGATCAATTGAACAGAATAGAAAGTCGAGAAATATATATTAAACAATCTGGTCAAATTACCAAAGACAAGCTTTTCAGCAAATAGTGTTTGAATAACTGGGCATTCATACGTAAAATTAAACTTCAATCTAAACTTCATACCTTACACGAAAACAAAAACTATCTCAAAATGAATCACATATCTAAATTTTCATATATCTAAAATTGCCTCTTTTAGAAACTTAGGAAAAAAATATAGGAAATAATCTTCATGACCTGAGATTAGGCAAAGAGGTGTTAGGCATGGCACCAAAAGCACAGTCCATTATAAAATGACAAATTGTGCTTAATAAAAATTTAAGCATTAGTTTAAGAAATAAAATGTTTAAATAAGTGAAAAGACTTTACAAATTTGCAGAAAATATTTGTCAATCACATGTACACCAAAGCATTTCAATTCAGAATATACTCTCAAAATTATTACGTAAGGAATCAAACAACTCGATTTAAACTGAGCAAAAGACAGTCACTTCAGCAAATAGGATATTCAGACGGTATGTGAAGAGGTGTGCAACAAAATTAACCATTAGAGAAGTGCAAATTAAAACCATATTATGATTATATTAAACAACAATTAGAAACTCTAAAATTTTTTTAAAAATCAGTAATGGGACTTCCTTGGCGGTCTGGTGGTTAAGATTTGGCGCTTCCACTGCAGGGGGCATGGAATTTCTTATGAAGTAAAATTTTAAAAATTGAACAACATCGAATACTGGCAAGGATGCAGAGAAATTCGATCACTTACCAATTGCTGACTAAAATGTGGTCACTCTAGGAAACAGTTTCAAGAAAATCTAAGCATGCAAGTACCATACTACCTGCCAATTGTATTCCTGTCATTTATTTCAGAGAAATCAAAGTTTATGTTTACACAGGGGTCCGTGCAAAATTGTATGTAGCAGCTTTGTTCATGGGGGCCCATATGGAATGGCCCAGATGCCCTTCAATAAATGAACATTTTGTTAATCCATGTCATGGAATACTGCTCAGCCATGGAAAAGGATGAACTATTGATACATGCCATCTGATGAAACTCTGGAGAAATATACTGGGTGAAAAAAGCTCATCCCAAAAGAATACATACTGGATTATTCCATTTATATAAGGTTGTTGAAATGACACAATGATAGAAGAGAGTGGTGGTTTCCAGAGCTTAAGGAGAGGTTGGGGTGGGAGATTGGCTATGCAACACATGAGTTCAAGTGGGGAAAATGAGGGACCCTTGTGGTGAAGCAAATGTTGTGTCTTGACCATGTCAATGTCACTATCCTGGTTGTGATACTATAGTATAATTTTTCAAGGTATTACCTTTGAGGGGAATTGGGTAAAGAGTACATGGGATTTCCCTGTATTCTTACAGCCACTTGTGAATGCAAATTTATCTCAAACAAAAAGTTTATTTTAAAAAGTTAAACCATAAACATTTTAGAAGAAAATTTGTTAACTATTATTTGAGTTTTGAAGTGGAAAAATATCTTTTGAGAAAAAAATGCAATAGAAATTACAAAATAAATGAGTAATAAATGTTCCACAAAGTTTTAAAAGCTGAATATGACAAAGAATGTTATAAGTACATTTTGATGCAAATATGAATTAAAACAATGAGATAACATTTTTGAACTAATTTGAAAAAGAAAATTAATGTTGTCAAGCGTTCTGTAAAACAAGCATTCTAATGCATTCTGGCGATAAATGCTATTAATTTTCATATGTCTACTTGAGGCTCAAGAAATTTCATGCACTCTGAACCAGTAATTACAAATGTGGGAATCTGTCCTTAGGAAATAGCCTCAGCTAATTTCTGGTTACACAAAAGGCTAGTTTGCCAATTGTATTAATCTAAATACTTTTACTAGTAAAATATTGGAAATAGTCTGTGTCCAACAGTACAGAAATTATTAAATAAAATATGGTAACAGCATTAAAAAAAGAATAGAAAGCAGGCATAATATCTACTTGAATAATCTTTAATGACATAAGAAAATTCTTATGATGTGACAGTAAGGGACAGCATAATACAAAATCTTACATGTGTTTGCTTAGTAAATAGATCAAAACTTAAACAATGAACAACACTGACTGTTGGAATAATGAGTTAATTTTTTAGTTCTCTGTAGTTTCCAAATGCATATACCATTTCATAATAAAGAAGTAACTATAAATTACAGATAAATGAAAAAAATTGAAGCTATTACAAGAAAACGTCTTTCAGAAAATTTGAAAAATCTCCTGCCTTTTTAACAAAATTCAGAAAATTAAAACAATTAGGAGGACATAAGTTATATAACAATTGTATAAAAAAATGATTGTAGCCTAACCAAGTATGTTAGCAGTCATTCTGCTGTTTATTTTTCTCAATGCCAGTGGAGTCCTTAGCAATGTCAACCAATAGTGATTAGGGAAAAATAAGGCCTCAGAGACTGGTTCAGAACTGCTCTTCAATAATGAAGTTTCTGATTCTTTGTCCTGCTTCACTTGACATTTTCTCCTGAGGGCCTGAAAATTTCTTAATCTTCTCAGGGATGAAAAACTTTATTTATGTATTATTTATTTATTTATTTAGCTAAGAAAAATATCTTTGGAGTAAATGGCTAGCAAATTGTTTCTCTGCAAAATGAAGCGCTTTTAATGCCATCAATTCCAATGTGAGTGGAGGCTGCCATTTGGAAAAGTCTAGCACAGCGAGTAATACACCACCAAAGAAGCTACAAAATCAATTTTGGTATGGAAATATGTGCTATAAAATCTAACTACAACTTACTGCGAAGGAAATTTCCATGACTGATCAAGTGCACGTAGCCCTTCTCACAACACATTTGACAGAAGCACGTGATCGCTGCCTTCATCTGTGAAAAGTAGTTACCCTCATTTCCAGCTCTACCTCTTATGCACCCCCCCTCTTTTAATGGTCTTTATTGCTTTTCTTATTACAAAATTAGTTTGCGTCTATTACAGGTGTAGTCCATATGAATTTTACAGTCACAGAAAATTCTGGGGTGCAAACATGTAGTTTTATCTATGTAATACAAATTAATTTCCCATCCCAAGTCCCAGTCTGCCTAATGCAGACAATCCATAGTATCCATGTAATCCCCTCAGCCATTTCACAACTTCCAGTTCAGGATGTGAACACACTTGGTTATGAGTGGGCTGCTTCCTCTATCTCCTGGGTCCTGAAGCAACTTGATATCTGGGGGTGTAGGGTCCTGGGCCCAAGGTGACAGTCCTTTCTCATAGGCTGCAGCAGAATGTTGACTGATGACAAAACAGTGCTCCCTCCACTTGATGACAGAAGCTAGATGTTTCAGGGTCTTCAAATGCCCATAAATTCAAAGGAGGTAGTCTCCTCTTTAGGAATTGAATCCCCTTGCCTGGGGCTGGTTTCGGTGAAGGCCTTTGCCAGTGCAACCTCATGAGAAGGTTTTTAGGCATCTTCTGCAAAATGTTCGTCTCCTAGTAAATATAATCTTGTCCTTATTCTGCATATTTTTAACCATTCTGAAATCCTGAGGTGTATCTAATCCATAACATCCCACCTTGCCCTGATGGCTCCCGCTTGCTCCAGCCTGGACTGGCTGCATTCCATGCCTGCTACAAAGCTGTGATCACAGGATTTTCTGTCATGAATTCTTGGGTTACACACACTTTTCTGAACCTCAGGCTTCTTTTTTTCTTGCTTTACTCACCAATTTTACAGAAGCACACGCTCGAGTAAATTCCTCAAAATGGCATATGAGAGGTGTTTCTGATAGGATGGTTTGGATTACTATTAGCAAAATATGTTTGAGGAAAAAAGGAGACTTTAATAATTATTTACCTAAAAAGTATGTAAGTAGGGTGGGTGGAAGACACATTTGATCAGGACCCTGGTGCAGGCACTCTGGGACCCTATATTCCATCCTCATTCAGATGTTTCTCTTTTCAAGCTAACTGTCCTCCTGGGAGCAAAGTGAATGAAGTACCTCAGGCTTCACATACATACATCTTCCCATCCTGAAGGAGACTAAGAAAGCCTCATGCATTCAGAGAGTCCTCACACCTGAGTCAATCAATGCAGCCAGTGAGGGAATATGTTCCTTTCTTTCCCACCACTTTCAGTGTGATTATGTCATTTATTTATAATGGAGGTAGATTCATTTGCTATGGTGTACATTCAGTCTTGGCTTTCGTCAACATCCTGGCTGATTTTTAAATTTTGGAATAAAATAAAAATCCACTCTTTATGGTGTATAATTCTATGGTTTTTTGCAGATGCATAATATCCACTAACAAAATACCATATAGAACAGTTAAATTGCCCCCCAAAATTTGTTGTTGTCAACCCTTCCCCCACCTCCAACCCCAGGCAACCACAGATATGTTCCCTGATGCTACAGTACTGCCTCTTCCAAAACATCATTTAAATTAAAAGAAACAATATATATAGTCTTTTAGGTTTGGTTTCTTTCACTTCGCAAAATTCACTAAGGATTCATCCATGTTGTATGAATCAAAACATCATTGCTCTTTTTTTTTTTTAAAGATTTTTTTGATGTGGACTATTTTTGTTTTAAGTCTTTATTGAATTTGTTACAATATTGCTTCTGTTTTATGTTTTGGTTTTTGGCCAGGAGGCATGTGGGATCTTAGCTCCCTGACCAGGGATTGAACCCTCACTCCCTGCATTGGAAGGTGAAGTCTTAACCCCTGGGCCACCAGGGAAGTCCCCAGAGCTCTTTATAATGGATTAATGTTACATTTTGTGGATGTACCACAGGCTGTTTATCCATTCACCTGCTGAAAGATTGAAAAATGTGTGCACTCCAATATTCATTGCACCATTATTTACAATAGCCAAGATATGGAAGCAACCTAAGTGTCCATGGAGACACAAATGGATAAAGAAGAATATATATATATATGTATAGTGTGATACATACATATATATAAATATCATACAATGGAATATTGAAGCCAAATCCAGCCTCTGTATCCCAACACCAAATTAAATCTCGGAAACAGAGTTTGGGTGAAGTAAAAGGGTTGTTTCCATCTTTGGCAAGCAAGGATAAAGCTGCTATAAACATTCATGTACAAGGTTTTGTGTGAATATAAGTTTTCCTTCCACTTGCATAAATATCTAGAAGTGGTATTCTAAGATATGCAAAGTATGTATCTGTTGCTAGGTCATATGGTCACTCTATTTTTAACTTTTTGAGGAACTGCCAAACGTTTTCCACAGTGGCTATACCATTTTACGTTGTTGTAAGGGTTCCAGTTTCTCTATATCCTAACCAGGACTTGTTATTTGTCTTTTTTATGTTACTATAGATACCTCAGTGGCTGTGAAGTGGTACATTATTGTAGTTTTGATTTCATTTCCCTAAAGACTAATAATGTTGAGCAGCCTTTCATGTGTTTGTTGGCATTTGTATAAATTCTTTGGGGAAATACCTATTCAAATCCTTAGCCCATTTAAAAAACTGGGTTATTCATCTTTTTATTGTTGAGTTTTAAATGTTCTTTATATATTCTGGATGCTAGACCCTTATCAGGTATCTGATATGCAGATATTTTCTCCCTTTCAATGGGTTGCCTTTTCACTTTCTTGGTAGTGTACTTTGATGCACAAAAGTTTTTCATTTTGATGAAGTCTAATGTATTTTGCCCATCCCCCACCCCACTCCTTTCTAGCAAACACCCTTTTGTTCTCTATATCATGAGACTGTTTTTGTTTGGTTTGGTTTGTTTGTTTGGTTTGTTTTGGTACTTAGATTCCACATGTAAAGGAGATTGTGCGGTATTTGTCTTTCTCTGCCTGACATATTTCACTTAGCATAATACCCTCTAGATCCATTCACATTGTTGCAAATGGGAGGATTTCACCTCTTTAAAGGCTGAGTAATATTGAAACTGAGCAGGACCCTATGGGGCTCTTGGGCACAGAAGTCTTTCTATGTCCCCTTCTCTGAGTTCCAAAGGTCAGGTTCAAACAGTTACTAATCAGGGAAGGGAGGGGATGTGGAGACAAGGGAGGAGCAGTCAAGAAACAATAGTGCAGCCCTGGGGCAGGTCCTGGTTCCCCCTCAAGGTATATTCATAACAATATCTTTGAGCTCTTCTGCAGAACTAAAACCCCCACCAAATAGAAGATGTTAACTACTTGATGAAGCAACTACTTGATGAAGCACTCTTCATTCCTGAGGTCACAGTTTGCCCATCACCACCTGACACCAGATGATCTCTAGATTGAAGGAATGCAGGCCATGGAAGCACCCTGATCCTTATCAGCAACCCTGTTCCTGGACTACAAGACTCCTCACAACTCCCCCTGCTCCCCTGGTTGGGACAAACTTTTGACAGCATTAGCCTACCGTGGCCCCCTTTGCCTGGCAAAGCAATAAAGCTGTTCTTTCCTACTTCACCCAACCTCTGTTTCGGAGATTTAATTTGGTGTTGGGGTACAGAGGCTGGATTTGTCTTCAATATTCCATCATGTGATATATATATATATATATTCTTCTTTATCCATTTGTCTCTCCATGGACACTTAGGTTGCTTCCATATCTTGGCTATTGTAAATAATGGTGCAATGAATATTGGAGTGAACACATTTTTCAAATTAGTGTTTTTGTTTTCTTCTGGAAAATACCCAAATGTGAAATTTCTGGATTTTATGACAGTTTAATTTTTGAGGAACCTCCATATTGTTTTACATAGTGGCTGCACCAATTTACAATTGCACCAACAGTGCACAAGGATTTCTTTTTCTATGCAACTCACAAACACTTGTTATTTGTTGTCTTTATTATGATAGTGAGAAATAAAATATTGCCTGCCATATCAGTAAACAAAGGATGTCACAGTCATCAGCGATTGCAGCCCTCCAACAGTGAGCCAGTGAGCCCTGAGGGAACTCAGGAAGGAAACAAAGAACACCTGCCATCTAGCAGCCACCAGACTTCAGCCACTCCTAATGGTGAGCCCTGAAGAAACTCAGGATGTGAAAACACAGGATACTGGCCCCAGATAGCTAAGGTGCATATAAAATGAAAGATTTCAGTGAGCCCAGACTCTTGCCTCTTCCCATACACAGAAAAGCGCTAAATTCCTTAACTTGAGATATCTAGTTTTTTTAAAATTTACAGTAGCCTTTTATTCCTACCACCTGCCATTGGTTGCCAAACTCCTATATATGCTAGCTTCCCCCCCTCACCTCCTCAGAGCAGTTTTCTCAGGGCTACTTGAGATATGGCCTCCCGGGCTTGAAGTCCTAAACATTTCTGCCAAATAAAACATAACTCTCTACTTTTAGGTTGCATTTTTTTTTTCAGTCAACAATAAGCATGAGGTGGTATCTCATTGTGGTGTTGATTTGAATTTCCCTGATGATTAGTGATGTTGAGCATCTTTTTTCTTGTCTATTGGCCATCTGTCTGTCTTTGGAAAAAATGTCTATTCAGGTCCTCTGCTTATTTTTTCATTGTGTTGTTTGTTTCTTTGATGCTGAGTTGTACAAGTTCTTTGTATATTTTAGATATTAACCACTTGTCAGAGATACTGTTTGCAAATATCTTCTCCCATTTGTTGGCTGCCTTTTGGTTTTGCTAATAATTTCCCTCACTGTGCATAAGCTTTTTAGTTTGATATTGCCCTCTTTGTTTGTTTTTGCTTTTGTTTCCCTTGTCTGAGAATACATAACAAAAAAAAATATTGTTAAGACCAATGCCAAAGAGCATATTGCTTATGTTTTCTTCTGGGAGTTTTATGGTTTCAGGTCTTACATTTAAGTCATTAGTTCATTTTGAGTATATTTTTTATATGTGGTATAAGAAAGCAGTTCAGTTTGATTCTTTTGCATGTAGCTGACCAGTTTTCCCAACACCATTTATTGAAAAGGCTGTCTTTTCTCCATTGTATATTCTTGCTTCCTTTGTCATAGATTAATTGACCAATAAGTGTCGATTCATTTCTGGGCTCTTTATTCTGCTCCATTGATAAATGTGTCTTTTTTGTGCCAGTATCATACTGTTTTAATTACTGTAGCTTTGCAGTATAGTTTAAAATCAGGGAGAATGATACCTCCAGCTTTGTGCTTCTTCTCAAGATTGTTTTGGCTATTTGTGGTCTTTTGTTTTTTCATACAAATTTTAGAATTATTTGTTCCTATTCTGTGAAAAATGCCACTGAGTGTTTGATAGAGATTGCATTGAATCTGTAGATTGTCTAGAGTAATAAGGTCATTTTAACAAGGTTAATTTTTCTAATCCATGAGCATGGTATATCTTTCCTTTTGCTTGTGTTATCTTCAGGTTTTTTCATCAAGGTCTTATAGTTTTCTGAGTGCAAGTCTTTTATCTCCTTGTTAGATTTATTCCCAGGAATTTTATTCTTTTTGATACAATTGGAAATGGGACTGTTTCTTTAATTTCTCTTTCTGATAGCTCAATGTTAGTGTGTAGAAATGCAACAGATTTCTGTGTATTAATTTTGTATCCTGAACTTTACCAAATTCATTGATGAGCTCTAGTAGTTTTCTTTAGGATTTTCTATGCATAATATCTTGTCATCTGCAAACAGCGACAGTTCTACTTCATCCTTTTTGAACTGGATTCTTTTTATTTATTTTTCTAGTCTGATTTCTGTGGCCAGGACTTCCAATACCATGTTGAATAAAAAAGTGGTGGGAGTGAGCATCATTGTCTTGTTCCTAATCTTAAAGCAAATGCTTTCAGCTTTTCTCCATTTTGTATGATGTTAGCTGTGAGTTTGCCATATACGACCTTTATTATGTTGGGGTATGCTCCCTTTATGCTCACTTTGTAGAGGCTTTTTTTATCATAAATTGTTGTTGAATTTTGTTGAAAGCTTTTTCTCCATCTATTTAGATAAAGGTATGGTTTTTATTCTACAACTTGTTAATGTGGTGTGTCACATTGATTGATTTGTGGATATTGAAAAGTCCTTGCATCCCTGGGATAAATCCCACTTGATCATAGTGTATGATCCTTTTAATGTGTTGTTGGATTTGGATTGCTAATATTTTGTTAAGGATTATTGCATCTATGTATAGCTGTGTTATTGGCCTATAACTTTCCATTTTTGTAATATATTTGTCTGGTTTTGGTATCATGGTGATACTGACCTTGTAGAATGTGTTCGGAAGCATTCCTTCCTCTGCAATTTTTTGGAATACTTTGAGAAGGATAGATGTTAACTCTTTTCTAAACATTTGGTAGAATTCACCTGTGAAGCCATCTAGTCCTAGACTTTTGTTTCTTGGGAGTTTTTAACTTACTGATTCAATTTCATTACTGGCAACTAGACTGTTCATATTTTCTATTTTTTTCTGGTTCAGTCTTGGGAATTTGTACATTTCTAAGATTTTGTCCATTTTTTTGGCATGTAGTTGTTCATAGTAGTCTCATGATCCTTTGTATTTCTGTGGTGTCAGTTGTAACTTTGCCTTTTTTATTTCTGATTTTATTGATTTGAGCCATCTCCTTTTTTTTTTCTTGATGAGTCTACCTAAAGGTTTATCCATTTTGCTTACCTTTTGAAAGAACCAGCTGGTAGTTTCATTGATCTTTTCTGTTTTCTTTGTTGTTGTTTTTAGTCTTTATTTGATTTATTTCTGCTCTGATCCTTATGATTTCTTGCCTTCTACTAACTTTGGGTTTCGTTTGTTCTTCTTTTTCTAGTTTCTTTAGATGTAAGGTTAGGTTGTTTATTTGAAGTTTTTCTTGTTTCTTGATGTAGCTTGTATCATTATAAATGTCCCTCTTAGAACTGCTTTTGCTGCATCCCATAAATTTTGGATCATTGTGTTTTCATTTTCATTTGTTTCCAGGTATTTTTTATTTCTTCCTTGATTTCTTCAGTGATTCATTGGTTGTTTAGTAGCATATTGTTTAGCCTCCAGGTGTTTGTGTTTTTTGTCTTTTTTTTTCATGAAGTTGATTTCTAGTGTCATAGCATGGTTGGAAAAGATACTTGATATGATTTCAATTTTCTTAAATTTACCGAGGCTTGTTTTGTGGCTTAGCATGTGATCTATCCTGGGAAATGTTCCATGTGCATTTGAAAAGAATGTGTATTCTGCTGCTTTAGGATGGAATGTGATAGATATATAGACATAGATATAGATATAGTTATAGATATAGATGATATAGATATAGATATCCCTCTGGCTTAATGAGTCTTTAAGGCCAGTGTTTCCTTATTGATTTTCTGTCTGAATGATGTGCCCATTGATGTGAGTGGAGCTGTAAAGTCCCCTACTATTATTGTGCTATTGTTGATTTCTCCATTTATGTCCATTAATATTTGCTTTATATATTTAGGTGCTACTGTGTTGGGTGCATATATATTTACAATTGCTATATCTTCTACTTGGATTGATCTGTAGTGTCCTTCTTTGTCTCTTGTAACAGTCCTTATTTTAAAGTCTATTTTGTCTGATATAAGTATTGCTACTCCAGCTTTCTTTTGATTTCCATTTGCATGGAATACCTTTTTCCATCCCCTTACTTTCAGTCTGTGTGTGTCTTTAGACCTGAAGTGAGTCTCTTGTAGGCAGCATATATATGGGTCTTGTTTTTGTATCCATTCATTCATTCTATATCTTTTGATTGGAGCATTTAGTCCATTTACATTTAAGGTAATTATTGATAGTTAAGTTATTAAATATATGTTATTATTATAATCTCCAATTGATGTTGGCAAAATTCACAGCATACCTCCCATCAAAATTCAAATAGGCCTCTCAAAATCTCTTCCCAGAATTAATCAATACCTTATAAGTAAAGAAGACCTTCAAGGTGTGAAGCCCATAATAGAAGATCACAAGGTGTTAGGATCTGGGCCTCATTATCTCTTGTACCAATCCCTGTAACACTTCCATATTACCAGTGAGAAAACCTAAGGGCCTAGGGTGGAGGTTTGTTCAGGACCTCCAGGCAATAAACAACATTGCTATCCCTCAACACCCTCTTGTTTCTAACCTTCACATATTACTAACATCCATTCCCACTGCAAGTAAATTCTTTACTGTAATTGATTTATGCAGTGCATTCTTTAATATTCCAGTTAATTAAGCTAGCCAATACCTTTTTGCATTCACTTGGGAAGAAGTACAACTTACTTGGATAGTAATGTCTCAGTGTTATATTGAAAGTCCTTATTTTTCACAAATCCTGAAGGCTGATCTGGATGACATAAAGTTTCCTAGAGGTTTTACATTGTTGCAATATATGGATTATTTGCTTCTTTGTTCTCCTTCTGAAGCTGCCTCACAGAAGCATCCACTTGCTAAAGCTTTTACCCTTAAAAAGGCATAAGCTCACCAAGAAAAATTGTGATTTGCCAAAACCCAGGATTGATATTTAGGGCATCTGATATTAGAACAAGTGCTGTATCTAGATCCAGATAGACATCATGGTGTCCTAAGTTTCCCAAAACTCAAAACTAAGTGCCAATTGTGAGGTTTTCTCAGGTTAGTTGGTTATTGCCAAAACTGGATTACAAATTTCTCTCTTATGGTCAAACCTATATGTCTTACTCAGCAATAAAAACCCCAACCCAATTTTATGGGAAAAATCAGATAACATAGACTTCAAGCTTTAAAGAAGAGTTTGATGAACCCACCTGCCCTTAGGCATCCCATTTATCATATTCCCTTTTTCCTTTTTGTATATGAAATGGAAGGGAATGCCATTGGAGTACTTACCCAAAAGCACAAGGACCACCATCAACCCATAGGTTATTATAGCTGGCAACTGGACTCTCTTGCACCATGTGGCATGGGGATTACCCTCCTTGCCTCAGAGTCATTACAACCACTGCCCTTTTGGTTAAGGTCACCAGAAAATCCTAAATTCTTATGACAGAATGTTTTTCAGCCAGCCATCTCACCTCCTATGAAGACTTTTTGTTAACTGCTCCTCACATAGCTCTTTTTACATTGTAATAATCTTAACCTTAACCCAGCTACACTTCTCCCCTCCATCATCACCAGTGAAGCACTTCTCAACTGCTAAATGCTGATGGGCCACCTCCTGACTCCTTGTGATGATCTACAGGAAATTCCATTGGTAATGCTGGTTTCTCATTGTTCACTGTTGGTTTTTACTTAAAAGGTTTCAATGGCAAATACTGTGTTGGGTATGTTATTACAACTCCTTTTGATGTTGTTGAGGCAGCATATTTACCTCTTGCTACTTCTGTTCAACAGGCTGAATTATACACTTTTACATGGCATTGTACCTTAGCCAAGGACAAAACTGCCAATATTTATACTGATAGTAGATGATATGCGTTCAGAGTAGCTCATGATTTTGGAATGTGGAAGCAATGTGACTTCCTTACAACCAGTGGACGTAAAATTTTAAATGGTCCCTATGTTCAGGAATTATTAAATGCAGTACTTTTACTTGCCATTATTATCAAGATTCTGGGGCATTCTAAACTTGGCTCTCTGGAAGCTAAGGGAAATTACCTTGCTTATATTTTTTTTGCAAGGAATGCTACCCTTAAGGGGACCAACAGCAAACAAACCTGTTATGCTCCAAAGGGATATTCCTCTAAATGATAATTTAGAAAAACTAGCTAGAGAGGCCCAACAATTGGCCTCAGAAAAGGAAAAACAAGATTAGAAGTTCAACAATTGTTGATTTGATTAAAAAAAAAAAAAGAAAGAGAAGAAAGAGAGAGAGCTCTGATTTGGACCAAATAACACCCAGTCCTATCAGAGACTATGATTTTCATTCCTCACCACTGTACATGCATTAAACCATTGATCTACTAACAAAATGATAGCTTTCATGAATTAATATTGGTGGGGAACCATTAACAAGGCTGCAAAAAGTGCCTACCTCACTTGTCCCACTTGTCCAAAGTACAACCCAGGGAAGGCTGTTCTTACTGCTCTTGGACATTTTAAACTGCCTAATAGACCATTAGTGGTCTGGCAAGTATATTTCATACAACTTCCTCCTCTAATGGATATAAATATGTTTTAGTTATGGTCTGTATGTTTTCATGCTGGACTAAAACCTTCACTTGCAGACAGGCTACTTTCATCTTCTTTGGCAAAAGTTCTTTTGGAAAAGATTATCCTTTCTTGCAGGACTCCTCTTGAACTTTATAGTGATTGAGTAACCCATTTTACTGGCCAGGTGATTTGACAAGTCTGCAGTGTTGCCTGGTTTTACAACATTTTCACTGTGTTTATTACCCTCAATTCTCT
Source organism: Balaenoptera acutorostrata (assembly GCF_949987535.1). Classification (NCBI taxonomy): domain Eukaryota; kingdom Metazoa; phylum Chordata; class Mammalia; order Artiodactyla; family Balaenopteridae; genus Balaenoptera; species Balaenoptera acutorostrata. The sequence continues at coordinate 54,736,052 of NC_080066.1, read as the reverse complement.
GGTCAAATGCAATAACTGCATTATTAAGACTCGATTGGCAAAATTTGTAGAAGCCCACCAAAAACATTGTTGTTGGTCCTTCTAAATCTCAGATCCACCCCCTTTTGGGACTCATAAACTCTCACTCTTTGAGATAGTCACAGGATACCCAATGCACTTGGCTCCTGCCTCTTTTGACCCACAACTGATAAGGAGAGATACTCCAATGTTGTGGAGGTCTGATTGCTTCTATTAAAAATATCCATGTTTTGTTAGAACAATCTTTTCATGGTGTTCCCTCAGGAGACAAAGACCTTAAACATCACAGTTTGCAACCTTTAGATTTCCTCTTTTAGAAAAAGATACCTCCAGAAGAACTCTCTTCAACTTCACTGGAAAAACCCCTATCAAGTACTACTAATCAAACCTTGTGCCACCAGACTCCAAGGAATAGACTCGTAGATTCAGGTGACACACCTAAAGAAAGTACCAAACCCTGACTGGACCTGCACATCATCTGGTGACCTGAAAGTAAAAATTTCGTGGAATTGAAGTGGATGACATCTGATGAGACAGCTTTCCCAAGACATTCAGACCAGGCCAGTTGGAAGTTTGTGGCCAAACCTTTGTTGATGACCTAAAGCTTCAGATTATCTCCAATGTCTATCTTCACAATATATGGACTTCAGATAAAAAGCGCCTGAGAGTTCACCCTCCTACCCCTCTTTCTTACTCAAATGTGACCTCAATAGGTTTCCATTCTGTGCACTTTCCCTCTGATGTGAGACACTACACCCAGGAAAGTTCCTTCCTGACTTTGAGGGAAAACAAGCTGTTGAAACTAGAAAGCATGACTCTTGATCAGTGGTGCTTTCAGAGAAAGATCTCAACCAAAAGGAGGAAATGTAAAAAATTAATAAACAGAAACTTGAAATAGAGCCGGGAGACCAGAGGGAGATGCCCTCATGCCATGTGATGATAGCAGAGACCAACAGAAAAAAGAAAGACTCCTCTTCTTTCCTTACAATGACTCAGCCAATGAAAAACCATGGACTCTTTGTTTACTATAGCCCTCCCTCCTAACTTCCTTTTTCCCTCTATAAAGGTGTTTTCCTTGCCTTGCTGTGTGGGGATTTACATAAGGCTCTCCATAGTTGCAGACCCCAAGTCGCAATTGTCTGCTGATCCCAAATAAACTCATCTTTGCTGGAGAAATATCTGGTAGTCTGTTTGTTTCAGGTCAACAATGTGATTTCTTTTTGTTTTGCTTTATTTTTAAAAGATCACACTGGATTCTTCCTGGAGAAGAGATAGGTTATGGGGTGAGATAAAGGAAAGATAAGAAAGAAACTAGTTAGGAGCAGTAATTTAGGAGTGCTAAACCTAGGATTAAATAGTATATTCATATTCTCTGAATAAAAGTTAATTACAACCAACAGAAGATGAAATTTTGCAACTTTAATTCATTCTCTAAAAGAGACAATTTTTTGTACATCTGTGAGCACATTCTCCTTCACCTTCCTTTTTATTTTTTTTATAACAAATGTCAAAAATCATAGCAAAGCATACAAACATACACATATATGAAAACTTCAGTGTTAATGCTTCAGTAAGGGTTTGCAGGACACAAAATTAAAGCAGAACTTTCTCCCTTTTAAGTGAATGTACTGTCTAATATATGCTGCAACTTATTGCAGGGTATGTCAATACCTTGTAGATGAAAGCAAAACATGTTTTCAAGTGTTTTCCCATTCAGATATATGTACTCTCTCTCCTTTTATTCAAGTCTTCTATTTTACATCATTCAATGTCATTTCGTGATTATATTTATTAAGATCCTACAGATTGGGGGAGAGATTTGAGAAGATGGTGGAAGAGTAAGACGTGGAGATCACCTTCCTCCCCACAGATACATCAGAAATACATCTACAGGTGGAACTGCTCCTATAGAACACCCACTGAATGCTGGCAGAAGACCTCAGACCTCCCAAAAGGCAAGAAACTCCCCACGTACCTGGGTAGGGTAAAAGAAAAAAGGAAAAACAGAAACAAAAGAATAGGGACGAGACCTGCACCAGTGGGAGGGAGCTGTGAAGGAGGAAAGGTTTCCACACACTAGAAAGCCCCTTCGCAGGCAGAGACTGCGGGTGGCGGAGGAGGGAAGCTTCAGAGCCATGGAGGAGAGCGCAACAACAGGGGTGTGGAGGGCAAAGCGGAGAGATTCCTGCACAGAGGATCGGTGCCGACCAGCACTCACCAGAGAGGCTTGTCTGCTCACCCGCTGGGGCGGGTGGGGGCTGGGAGCTGAGCCTCGGGCTTCGGTTGGATCGCAGGGAGAGGACTGGGGTTGGGGGCGTGAACACAACCTGAAGGGGGCTAGTGCACCATGGCTAGCCGGGAGGGATTACGGGAAAATGGCTGGAGCTACCGAAGAGGCAAGAGATTTTTCTTCCCTCTTTGTTTCCTGGTGCGCCAGGAGAGGGCATTAAGAGGGCTGGTTAAAGGAGCTCCAGAGACGGGCGCGAGCCGCGGCTATCAGCGCGGACCCCAGAAACGGACATGAGATGCTAAGGCTGCTGCTGCGGCCACCAGGAAGCCTGTGTGCAAGCACAGGTCACTATCCACACCTCCCCTCCCGGGAGCCTGTGCAGCCCGCCACTGCCAGGGTCCCGTGATCCAGGGACAACTTCCCCCAGAGAACACACAGTGCACCTCAGGCTGGTGCAATGTCACGCTGGCCTCTGCCACCGCAGGCTCGCCCCGCATCCATACCCCTCCCTACCCCCGTCCTGAGAGAGCCAGAGCCGCCAAATCAGCTGCTCCTTTAACCCTGTCCTGTCTGAGCGAAGAACAGACGCCGTCAGGTGACCTACATGCAGAGGCAGGGCCAAATCCAAAGCTGCACCCCGAGAGCTGTGCGAACAAAGAAGAGAAAAGGAAATTTCTCCCAGCAGCCTCAGAAGCAGCGGATTAAAGCTCCACAATCAACGTGATGTACCCTGCATCTGTGGAATGCCTGAATACACAATGAATCATCCCAAATTGAGGAGGTGGACTTTGGGAGCAAGATATATTATTTTTTCCCCTTTTCCTCTTTTTGTGAGTGTGTATGTGTATGCTTCTGTGTGAGATTTTGTCGGTATAGCTTTGCTTCACCATTTGTCCTAGGGTTCTGTCTGTCCGTTTTTTTTTTCTTTTTTTTTGTAATACTTTTTTTTTTTACTTAAAAAATTTTTTTGTAATAATTATTTTTTATTTTAATAACTTTATTTTATTTTATCTTACTTTATTTTATTTTAACCTCTTTCTTTCTTTCTTTCTTTCTATTGTTTCTACCTTTTATTCTGAGCCATGTGGTTGAAAGGCTCTTGGTGCTCCAGCCAGGAGTCAGTGCTGTGCCTGTGAGGTGGGAGAGCCAACTTCAGGACACTGGTCCACAAGAGACCTCCCAACTCCATGTAATATCAAATGGCGAAAATCTCCCAGAAAATCTCTCAACACCAAGACCCAGCTTCACTCAAAGACCAGCAAGCTACAGTGCTGGACACCCTATGCCAAACAACTAACAAGACAGGAACACAGCCCCATCCATTAGCGGAGAGGCTGCCTAAAATCATAATAAGGCCACAGACACCCCAAAACACACCACCAGACGTGGACCTGCCCACCAGAAAGACAAGATCCAGCCTCATCCACCAGAACACAGGGACTAGTCCCCTCCACCAGGAAGCCTACACAACCCACTGAACCAACCTTAGCCACTGGGGACAGATACCAAAAACAACGGGAACTATGAACCTGCAGCCTGCGAAAAGGAGACCCCAAACACAGTAAGATAAGCAAAATTAGAAGACAGAAGAACACACAGCAGATGAAGGAGCAAGGTAAAAACCCACCAGACCTAACAAATGAAGAGGAAATAGGCAGGCTACCTGAAAAAGAATTCAGAATAATGATAGTAAAGATGATCCAAAATCTTGGAAATGGAATAGACAAAATGCAAGAAACATTTAACAAGGACCTAGAAGAACTAAAGAGGAACCAAGCAATGATAAACAAAATAATAAATGAAATTAAAAATACTCTAGAAGGAATCAATAGCAGAATAACTGAGGCAGAAGAACAGATAAGTGACCTGGAAGATAAAATAGTGGAAATAACTACTGCAGAGAAGAATAAAGAAAAAAGAATGAAAAGAACTGAGGACAGTCTCAGAGACCTCTGGGACAACATTAAATGCACCAATATTTGAATTATAGGGGTCCCAGAAGAAGAAGAGAAAAAGAAAGGGACTGAGAAAATATTTGAAGACATTATAGTTGAAAACTTCCCTAATATGGGAAAGGAAATAGATAATCAAGTCCTGGAAGCACAGAGAGTCCCATACAGGATAAATCCAAGGAGAAACATGCCAAGACACGTATTAATCAAACTCTCAAAAATTAAATATAAAGAAAACATATTAAAAGCAGCAAGGGAAAAACAACAAATAACACACAAGGGAATCCTCATAAGGTTAACAGCTGATCTTTCAGCAGAAACTCCGCAAGCCAGAAGGGAGTGGTAGAACATATGTGAAGTGATGAAGGAGAAAAACCTACAACCAAGATTACTCTATCCAACAAGGATCTCTTTCAGATTTGATGGAGAAATTAAAACCTTTACAGACAAGCAAAAGCTGAGAGAGTTCAGCACCACAAAACCAGCTTTACAACAAATGCTAAAGGAACTTCTCTAGGCAAGAAACACAAGAGAAGGAAAACACCTACAATAATAAACCCAAAACAATTAAGAATATGGTAATAGGAACATACATATCAATAATTACTTTAAATGTAAATGGATTAAATGCTCCCACCAAAAGACACCGACTGGCTGAATGGATACAAAAATGAGAGCCGTACATATGCTGTCTAGAAGAGACCCATTTCAGACCTAGGAACACATACAGACTGAAAGTGAGGGGATGGAAAAAGATATTCCTTGCAATTGGAAATCAAAAGAAAGCTGGAGTAGCAATTCTCATATCAGAAAAAATAGACTTTAAAATAAAGACTATTACAAGAGACAAAGAAGGACACTACATAATGATCAAGGGATCGATCCAAGAAGAAGATATAACAATTGTAAATATTTATGCATCCAACATAGGAGCACCTCAATACATAAGGCAAGTACTAACAGCCATAAAAGACGAAATTGACAGTAACACAATCATAGTAGGGGACTTTAACACCCCACGTTCACCAATGGACAGAACATCCAAAATGAGAATAAATAAAGAAACACAAGCTTTAAATGATACATTAAACAAGTTGGACTTAATTGATATTTATAGGACATTCCACCCAAAAAGAAAAGAATAAACATTTTTCTCAAGTGCTCATGGAACATTCTCCAGGATAGATCATATCTTGGGTCACAAATCAAGCCTTGGTAAATTTAAGAAAATTGAAATCGTATCAAGTATCTTTTCTGACCAGAACGCTTTGAGACTAGATATCAATTACAGGAAAAGATCTGTAAAAAATACAAACACATGGAGGCTACACAATACACTATTTAATAACGAAGTGATCACTGAAGAAATCAAAGGGGGAATCAAAAAATACCTAGATACAAATGACAATGGAGACCTGATGACACAAAACCTATGGGATGCAGCAAAAGCAGTTCTAAGAGGGAAGTTTATAGCAATACAAACCTACCTCAAGAAACAGGAAACATCTCGAATAAACAACCTAACCTTGCACCTGAAGCAATTAGAGAAAGAAGAACAAAAAAACCCCAAAGCTAGCAGAAGGAAAGAAATCATAAAGATCAGATCAGAAATAAATGAAAAAGAAATGAAGGAGACAATAGCAAATATCAATAAAACTAAAAGATGGTTCTTTGAGAAGATAAACAAAATTGATAAACCATTAGCCAGACTCATCAAGAAAAAAAGGGAGAAGACTCAAATCAATAGAATTAGAAATGAAAAAGGAGACGTAACCACTGACACTGCAGAAATACAAAAGGATCATGAGAGATTACTACAAGCAACTCTATGCCAATAAAATGGACAACCTGGAAGAAATGGACAGATCCTTAGAAATGCACAACCTGCCGAAGCTGAACCAGGAAGAAATAGAAAATATGAACAGCCAGTCACAAGCACTGAAATTGAAACTGTGATTTAAAATCTTCCAACAAACAAAAGCCCCGGACCAGATGGCTTCACAGGCAAATTCTATCAAACATTTAGAGAAGAGCTAACACCTATCCTTTTCAAACTATTCCAAAATATAGAAGAGGAAGGAACCCAAACTCATTCTATGAGGCCACCGTCATCCTGATACCAAAACCAGACAAAGATGTCACAAAGAAAGAAAACTACAGGCCAATATCACTGATGAACATAGATGCAAAAATCCTCAACAAAATACTAGCAAACAGAATCCAACAGCACATTAAAAGGATCATACACCATGATCAAGTGGGGTTTATTCTAGGAATGCAAGGATTCTTCAATATACGCAAATCACTCAACGTGATACACCATATTAACAAATTGAAGGAGGAAAAAAATATGATCATGTCAATAGATGCAGAGAAAGCTTTCGACAAAATTCAACACCCATTTATGATAAAAGCCCAGCAGAAAGTAGGCATAGAGGGAACTTTCCTCAACATAATAAAAGCCATATATGACAAACCCACAGCCAACATTTTCCTCAATGGTGAAAAACTGAAACCATTTCCACTAAGATCAGGAACAAGACAAGGTTGCCCACTCTCACCACTATTATTCAACATAGTTTTGGAAGTGTTAGCCACAGCAATCAGAGAAGAAAAAGAAATAAAAGGAATCCAAATCGGAAAAAAAGAAATAAAGCTGTCACTGTTTGCAGATGACATGATACTATACATAGAGAATCCTAAAACTGCTACCAGAAAACTACTAGAGCTAATCAATGGACTTGGTAAAGTAGCAGGATACAAAATTAATGCACAGAAATCTCTTGCATTCCTATACACTAATGATGAAAAATCTGAAAGTGAAAGTAAGAAAACACTCCCGTTTACCATTGCAAAAAAAAGAATAAAATATCTAGGAATAAACCTTCCTAAGGAGACAAAAGACCTGTATGCAGAAAATTATAAGACACTGATGAAAGAAATCAAAGATGATACAAATAGATGGAGAGATATACCATGTTCCTGGATTGGAAGAATCAACATTGTGAAAATGACTGTATTACCCAAAGCAATCTACAGATTCAATGCAATCCCTATCAAACTACCACTGGCATTTTTCTCAGAACTAGAACAAAAACTTCACAATTTGTATGGAAACACAAAAGACCCCGAATAGCCAAAGCAATCTTGAGAACGAAAAATGGAGCTGGAGGAATCAGGCTCCCTGACTTCAGACTATATTACAAAGCTACAGTAATCAAGACAGTTTGGTACTGGCACAAAAACAGAAATATAGATCAATGGAACAGGATAGAAAGCCCAGAGATAAACCCATGCACATATGGTCGCCTTATTTTTCATAAGGGAGGCAAGCATATACAGTGGAGAAAAGACAGCCTCTTCAATAAGTGGTGCTGGGAAAACTGGACAGGTACATGTAAAAGTATGAAATTAGAACACTCCCTGACACCATACACAAAAATAAACTCAGAATGGATTAAAGACCTAAGTGTAAGGCCAGACACTATCAAACTCTTAGAGGAAAACATAGGAAGAACACTGTATGACATAAATCACAGCAAGATCCTTTTTGACCCAACTCCTAGAGAAATGGAAGTAAAAACAAAAAGAAAAATATGGGACCTAATGAAACTTAAAAGCTTTTGCACAGCAAAGGAAACCATAAACAAGACCAAAAGACAACCCTCAGAATGGGAGAAAATATTTGCAAATGAAGTAACTGACAAAGGATTAGTCTCCAAGATTTACAAGCAGCTCATGCAGCTCAATAACAAAAAAAAAAAAACAACCCAATCCAAAAATGGGCAGAAGACCTAAATAGACATTTCTCCAAAGAAGATATACAGATTGCCAACAAACATATGAAAGAATGCTCAACATCATTAATCATTAGAGAAATGCAAATCAAAACTACAATGAGATCTCATCTCACACCAGTCAGAATGGCCATCATCAAAAAATCTAGAAACAATAAATGCTGGAGAGGGTGTGGAGAAAAGGGAACACTCTTGCACTGTTGGTGGGAATGTAAATTGATACAGCCACTATGGAGAACAGTATGGAGGTTACTTCAAAAACTAAAAATATAACTACCATACAATCCAGCAATCCCACTGCTGGGCATATACCCTGAGAAAACCATAGTTCAAAAAGAGTCATGTACCAAAATGTTCATTGCAGCTCTATTTACAATTGCCAGGACATGGAAGCAACCTAAGAGTCCATCAACAGATGAATGGATAAAGAAGATGTGGCACATATATACAATGGAGTATTACTCAGCCATAAAAGGAAATGAAATTGAGTTATTTGTAGTGAAGTGGATGGACCTAGAGTCTGTCATACAGAGTGAAGTAAGTCAGAAAGAGAAAAAGAAATACCGTATGCTAACACATATATAGGAAATCTAAGAAAAAAAAAAAGTCATGAAGAACCTAGTGGCAAGACGGGAATAAAGACACAGACCTACTAGAGAATGGACTTGAGCATATGCAGAAGGGGAAGGGTAAGCTGTGACAAAGTGAGAGAGTGGCATGGACATATATACACTACCAAACCTAAAATAGATAGCTAGTGGGAAGCAGCTGCATAGCACAGGGAGATCAGCTCTGTGGTTTGTGACCAAGTAGAGGGGTGGGATAGGGAGGGAGACACAAGAGGGAAGAGATATGGGAGCATATGTATATGTATAACTGATTCACTTTGTTATAAAGCAGAAACTAACACACCATTGTAAAGCAATTATACTCCAATAAAGATGTTAAAAAAAAATGATCCTACAGATTACTTACACTTACTTTAAGGTGTTTTGTTAATTGTATGTCTAATGTAAAGGATAATATAATATTATTCTCTTTGTATTTTTACAGGCTTCTTGATGATTTAAAGGGCTTCCATTAGAACACATATTTAGTAGGTAGCTAACCATGTTTGTAAACTGTTAACTTCTAATATTTGTTGCAGTTTACTCTTGGTTTTTCTATGTACATAATTATAGTCTTGAAAATAATGACACATGTGTTCTTTCTTTCTTTTTTTGTCTTATTTCTTTGGCAAATGCCAGCAAAATAATATTAAAAGAGAGTGGAGATATCTTTAAAGGGACTATATAAAAGTGATAATTTCATATGGTTAAATTTTAAATATTAAAATTTTTTATTAAATATGAGTAGGATAAACAATCCATTTAAAAGACAGCGATTGTCAGTTACTAGACTTTTTTACAATATTGAACATTTTTACTCACAAAAAAAGATAATGTCAAATACGATTCACCTCAATAGAAAGGTTAAAGTAAAGAATGAAGAAGGATACATCTGTAATGATAATCCAAAAGGAAATTGATGTAGCTATATTTTAATCTAACAAAATACACTAGACTTTAATAGACTTTAAGGCAATATCATTACTTGGGATCAAATGGATATTTTCAAAATTATAGCAGAGATTAAAGAAATAGAAAACAAACATACAACAAAGATAATTAACAAGGCCAAAAGTTGTTCTTTGAAAAGACAAATAAAATATGATAACATCCCTGGCGAGATTCCAATAGGAATAAGAAGACACCACACATAACCAATATTAGAAATAAAACATGAAACATTACTACAGATATTGCAGAAATTTTAAAAATAATAAGAGGATACTATGAAAAACTTTGTTTTAATTCTCTAAAATGTAGATGAAATTACTGCTTTCTTGAAAAAATTAATCTTACCAAAACTGACCCTAAAAGAAATAGAGAACTTCTGGCAGCAGGAATATGGTTACATCATATTCTTTTTGTTTATTTGTTTGTGCTCTTGATATCCACAAAAACATTTATGAAAACCAAACAAAGGAGGTAGGATTGCAAAGATGAGGGGTGGGAGAGTGGAAATTCTGCAACATTTTCAACTGAAAAGTGACAAGGAATCGCTATGAATCCCAGAACGGAGGAAGGCTTGGCCAAAGACAAAAGAGACACAGGCCCCATGTGGGGCCAGTGGCTGCTGAATAATGGCAAAGACAAAAGTATAGAATAACCCCAGAAGTCATGGAATGCAAAATCACGAAAACTTACCACCTCCACCCCCACCATAAGGAAGGTTCAAACTAAGCAATAATCTAATGACTGAATCTGAGAAAAAAAGTAATGTTACACAGAAAAGTTCTCACAGGCTTCTAGTCACAATTAAGTATGATTTATGGGGAAACATTAAACAGGAAGCAGTACAGAAGCAACCCAAATCACTTAGGATCCCAGAAAGATCAAACAAAAGGTTTCCTTTGCAAAGAACAAAGATCTACCCTAAAGAAAAACTAATGATAAGAAAACTTAAATTGAGCATGTGGGATCACAGGACAAAGAAGGTTCAGAGATTGGAAGCATGTGAGGAGAGGAAGGCAGACCCTAAAGAGTACTGTAAAAGGAACCTTTAGTGATGTAGAGCTCTGACCCATACAGAGACCAAGACTAGAAGCCTTCTCCAATCAGACTTAATCCTGAGGAACAGAGGATTAAGAGAGAAGAGAAGTAAGAGAAGTGGATACACAAAGAGTATTTTTGATACTTTTAAGATAAAGACACTTTTATTTTCAAGAGGGTACCCTTGAGCCGTGAAGTTGAGGCAGCTACCCTGGGCCATTTGCTGCAACCACACAGGGTTCTCCTAATAAAACAAAAAGACTTGAGGAAATGTTTATATTAAGTGAATAATATTCCAACAAATAATGAAAACAACCAGGAAAAAAGCAACAAAAAGAAATATAAAGATGAAAACTGTGGCACTAGGTGTCACCTCCCCCATATTTGACGCTTGCCTGCCCCACTTTCAGCATCTTCACGTCATTGCTAAGAGCATTTTATGGCTGCTAGAGCCCTGCTGTTCTACTTCCAGAGCTGGTGGAAGTTCCACAGAATGAAGGCCCTCAACTAGTAAGGGGAGCTGATAAATGTTTAGCTCAAACACCGTGTGGTAGGATCATTCTGGAGAGTATCTTTGTCTTAGCTTTCAGAGTTCCCCAGAGGGACTGTGCTCCAGTTACCCAGAAAGGAAACTTTCTTGATAACGCCTCTTAGTTGTCTATCCTCACTTCCTCGCCTCACTGTTTCCATCATCACTATTTGTGTTTCCTCCACCTTCCAAATAAACTACTTTACCTGAATTTTCTTCTTAGGGTTTGCTTCTAGAAAAACTGAAACTAAAGAGAAAAATTCTAACCTAATATTTCAAAAGCATTTTAAATGAAAAAACCCCTAAGAGTCATGAGTACCATAAAGAGGAATAGAAAATAGAAAGGAGAAGAGTGAAATTTTCAAACAAATATAGAAAAGATAAAAAAGGCATGAGAGAAAGGAATACAGGTAGACTTGTAAGAGAGCTCAACATATTTAACACTGAAATTCTCCAGCAAGAATGCTAAAGCAATGAAACTGACACATATTTAAAACTAAAATTCAAAGAAGCTTTTAAAATATTTAAGTTTATATATTGAAAGCACCCTACATAAGTGAAAGAAGTCAGTCTCAAAAGGTTATACATTGTATGATTCCAACTGTATGACATTCTGGAAAAGGCAAAACTATGCACACAGTGAAAAGAGTAGTAGTTGCCAGAGGCCCAGGGAGAGGAAGGGATGAATAGGCAGAGCACAGGAGATTTTTAGGGCATTGGAACTATTATGTTACTGAAATGTTGTGTATGTGACATTATACATTTATCATAACTCAGAGAGTGAACCCTGATGTAAACTATGGACTTTAGTTAATAATGCATCAATATTGGTTCATCAATGATAACAAATGTACCATACTAATGCAATAAGTTAATAATATAGGAAACTGTGTTGAGAGAGAGAAGTAGTATATGAGGATGCTCTGTACTTTCTGCACAATTGTTGTGTAAACCTAAAACTGCTATAAAAAATAAAGTCTATGAATTTAAAGTAATGTTAAAACTGTTATCTTGATTTCAGGAAAGATATGCAATCTAATGGAAAAGTATTAAATGAGAAAAATCACATAAGGCAGTGTTTCTACAGGGGATGTTTTGGTCACTTGGCCTGTGAAATGCTCAGGCCAGGTGGTCAAAGGTGATTTCAGTGCTAAGTTACTTTGGGAATCCTTGCACAGTTTATTTCTTTTAGATATTTATAACACTCATTAGCATATTTAAAGCTCTGAAAAGTCTCAAAATAATGCATCTCTTTAAACCAGGATTTTGGACTTAGTAGAACCCCGAATCCATTGATTTTGCTTTGGATATTGTTGTTGTCATCCTAAATAATACTCTTACCAATATGTCAGGCAAGAGGGTGACACAGTGACCTAATTGCATCATAATACCTTTCACTTTATCACATTTACATATTTCCAAACAACTCACTGTGTGTTTTTTCATGTTTCCAAAATAGGTGTTTTCCTTCCCCTAGAAGAAGATGTGGCCCAGAGAGCTCAGGTAACATTGCAAGTTCACTAAGTGCAGATTTCCTCTTGGAATCTGCTTTGCATCACTTTCCATTGAGCTCACACCCATGGGAGCATTGCTCAGCTGAGTCCATCAAAGTTCAGTTTGTCTTGTATACTGGAAATATGTTGGATGGAAGGGCCCTACAGAGGGGAGGTACCATCTCTTAGGGTCCATGAGTGCTGAAGCATATTAAACAAATGCAGAGAATCATAGAAATAAAATAGTTCAATGTTATCTTTTCATAAATGGGAAATTTGAGGCCTGGCAACCTTAAATGATCTGTCAATTTGCAGAGTGAAGAGGCTGGTCTGAGTCTGGAGTGCATGACTGGTTCTTCAAGCCCCATCTCCTCTTTAACCCACTGTTTCTCCTTCCCATCTCTGGCCTTTGTAGTCTCCCTTGTTAGTCTTCTTTTTGCCTCTTCTTCTGATTGTTGGAAGGCCCAGGACTCAATCACTGGACTTCTCGTTTCTATCTACATATGTTCCCTACACAATCCCATGGTTTCTAGCGGCTTCAGCTTTCCCTTCCCTATTCCCTCCCAGCCTTTCCCACTGCTCCCCATGCCCTGAAGGGCTAACCTCCATGGGCTGCACTGCCTGGACTTCCTTGCCTCTGACTTCTGGTTGGGTCCAGTCAATGAGAAGCACCTGTAGGAGGTCAGCGAGAAGGTGGAGAGAAATGTTGGGAGTATTAACTCCTTGGCTCCCAAACTGCCAGAATGTGGCCTTTACCTAAGGCAACTGCTCCTTTTGGACAATGCTGCTTCCATGGCTTCAGCTGCTCCTGGATTCTTACAACAGTTTCCCACTATTTTTATTCCCTGAATGCTGATAGAGATCCCTGTTGGTGTCCTCTATGAAACTCTCTTCAATTACCTTTGTCCTACCTTTTTTTTTTGCCAGAAATTCTAAACCTATAGACAATATTTATTAGGTTGAAGACCCCCAAATGTGCATCTCCACCTCAGATATTACTCAAGAACTCAACATTCACATCTAATAGGCATTTCAAATTTAAAATACCTATTACCCAGCTCCTGATACTTTTTTCTCCAATTTGATCTTTCCACAGACACATATTTCAGGTGGTGGGCCATCCTTTCAATTGTTCAGAACTTAGCTCCACTGTCACTCTCACACCCACGTCTAAACTGCAGCATAGTCTGTGGCTCTACCTTTGACCATTTTCAACACCTCCACTGCCACCATTTTGGCCCACACTGTCATCATCGCTTGTTTGGATTATTGCAACAGACCCCAGGCTTCTCTTGTTCCATGCATTCTCTTCTCAGCACAGGTCCTACTGAAAGGGAGTCATATGTCGCTACTCTGCCCAAAACCTTCCAGTGGCTTCACCTGTCACTCAGAACCAATAACCAAATGTCTCTGTTACCTCCAGGGTCATGCGACTAGCCCTAAAATTCTGTGCCTCATTGCCTCAAGCCTCCATCACCCACTCCTCCAGCCACACTTGGCTCCTCCCTGACCCTTGAATATACTCAGTGCACCACTGCCCTTTGCCTCAGTGATCTTCCCCAGATTTCTGCAGGATTCACTCTCTCACTTTCTTCAAGTCCTGACTCCAGGGTCATTTTCCCTGGACATCTTTTTTTTTTTACATCTTCATTGGAGTATAATTGCTTTACAATATTGTGTTAGTTTCTGCTATACAACAAAGTGAATCAGCTGTATGTATACATATATCCCCATATCCCCTCCCTCTTGAGCCTCCCTCCCACTCTCCCTATCCCACCCCTCTAGGTCGTCACAAAGCATCGAGCTGATCTCCCTGTGCTATGCAGCAGCTTCCCATTAGCCATCCATTTTACATTTGGTGGTGTATATATGTCAATGCTACTCTCTCACTTCATCCCAGAATCCCCTTCCACCCCCGTGTCCTCAAGTCTGTTCTCTACATCTGTGTCTTTATTCCTGCCCTGCCACTAGGTTCATTGGTACCATTTTTTTAGATTCCATATATATGTCTTAGCATATGGTATTTGTTTTTGTCTTTCTGACTTACTTCACTCTGTGTGACAAACTCTATGTCCATCCACCTCATTACAAATAACTCAATTTCATTCTTTTTTATGGCTGAGTAATATTCCATTGTATATATGTGCCACATCTTCTTTATCCATTCATCTGTTGATGGACACTTAGGTTGCTTCCATGTCCTGGTTATTGTAAATAGTGCTGTAATGAACATTGTGGTACATGTATTTTTTTGAATTATGGTTTTCTCAGGGTATATGCCCAGTAGTTTCCCTGAACATCTTATCTGAAATTTCAAACTGCTCCACCATCAATACTTCCTCTCTACCTGCTTTGTCTTATTTTTCTCCTTCGCCTTATCACTAACTAATATACTATATAAACAACTTGGTTTTCTTTTTCTTTTTAAAAAATGTCTTCCCACTAGAATGCAAGCTCCATGAAGCAGCATAGTTTTCTATTTTACAAATGAAAAAGCTGAGATGTAGGGAAGTAAAAGGATTTGAACAGTATTCCAGGGCTAGTGAGTGAAGTCTCCTGGGTCCAAATGATGAACTTGCTTGAATTTCCTCCAAAAGAGATTCTTTAGGTAAGAGGTGGAAAACTGAATAGAACTTGTAGACCTGGAAACATGGGAAATAAGAGGCAGTTTTTAGGGGTGTTACAAAAATGCTACTTCATAACAGTAATTTATATACTTTTGGGGTGAAAGGAGGGCTGTTTGTTTTAATTACATGCCTGAACCTCCCCCTCTTTGTATTAAAGTGTGTCCTTCCATAGGCCTGTGACCCAGATGAACATGGAGTGAGAAGTAAGCAAAAGAGTGGAGAATGGATAGTTACAGAGCACTTGGGCTCTGCAGGCATACCATCTTCACATGCATTATCTAATTTCCTCTTCACTTCCTTCCTATGGGAAATTACTGTTTAGGGATGAAGGATCAAAGGGCCTAAATCGCTTGTCCAGGGTCACCTGATTAGGAAGCTGTAATGTCAGTGCTTGAACCTCAAATTTGTCAGTCCCAATACTTGTACTCCTAACTACAGGTATTGGGGCTGACTCCTAACTACTCCTACCTAAAAACTTTAGGTTTCTGTAGAACAGTGCAGGGAATCCCAGTTTCCAGAGTCATTTTATTACAGTCACATTGCAATAACTCCATATTGACTGAGTGTGTACTGGAAAGTTTCTTTGCTTACTTTAGAAAATCCATTATGTTTCATTTTAACCGTGGGGCTTTTTGATGTTCATGTCTTCTGAGCACTTGAGAAGTATTTTAATTTATGCTGGCACTTGAATTAGTATGGTATTATTTCAAAAGATGATGATAATTCAAAATTTTGAAGCATGGAAATCATCTGGTCAAAACAAAACCAGAAACTAACACAGGTAACATTGCAGTAGGTAGTATCTTTCCCTTGAGAAAGTTGCAAGAGATAACAAGTGTTGGGTATTCAGCCATGAGAAAGGAAGATATACTGCCCTTTGCAACAACATGGATAGACCTCGAGGGCGTTATGCTAAGTGAGATAAGTCAGAGAAGGACAAATACTATATGATCTCACTTATATGTGGAATCTAAAAGAACCAGACTCATAGAAATAGAGAGTAGAGTGGTGATTACAAGAGGCTGCGGGTAGGGGAAATGGAGAGAAGTTGGTCAAAGAATACAAACTTCCAGTTATAAAATGAATAACCTCTGGGGATCTAATATATAGCATGGTGATTACAGTTAATAATGCTATATTCCTATATATTTGAAAGAAGTTGCTAGGTGAGTAGATCTTAAATGTTTCTACCACGAAGAGGAAATGGTAATTATGTGACATGATACAGGTGCTAGCTAATTCTGAGGTGGTGATCATTTTCCTATATATAAGTGTATCAAATCAACATGTTACACACAAACTCACACAATTATATATGTTGATTACATATCAATAAAGCTAGAAAAGAGAAGGAATATGTATCAGGTATTTCTTTGATCAATAAAATAATTTTATTGTGTTTAAAAAAAATCACAAACAGTTCTTAGGTAAATCCAGTATCTTGTTCGTATAGCTGAACAACTCCTGTATCTTATCCATCAGCATGCTTTCTTACAGAAATAGGTACCATTCCAAAATTTCTGATATTCTTTATTTTTAACTTTCATGGTTTGATAAATCAATGCAGCTGAATTTGATACACATTCAATATCCTTTCTTTAGAAAGTTAATTCATTTTTCTGGGCTTGAAACATCAAGCAAGCAACACCTGACTTCATTCAAACCCTGCAGATATATTTTCACCCAAGAAATTGTGGATGTCAACGAGACATCTTCTCTCCTAATAACAACATTGTTGGGAAAGTGAGTGCAGGCAGACCTCATCCTGTAATGGAGGCCCCATCACAACAGATAGTGCAAACAGTAGCCATTTTCTTTCCTTTTCCCTACCATTCATCAACCCAGAACTGCTTGTTTTTCTTCCCAAGGAAGCTGAGCTTCACATTGATGTGATTGGAGCTCCTCTGCAGGTTTCCTCTGGGATTCTTCATAAAAGCTGGGTTTTCCTTCAGAGCAATGTTGACATTTTGTGAGATACCAACTGTCTGGTTGCTGAGAATGGTCGTCATTCTTGCAGCAGCTGCTGCTGCAAAGAGAGGACCATGGTTTTTATTTCCACACCTTCCTTAGTTACTTTTTCTGAGCCCTACCCATGGTATGTGCTTCAGACATGTTGAACTTTTACATTGGACATGTCGTCTGTGTTCTTTTTAGACCTTTTACTCATTTATGTGTTTACTCATCTACAATAAACTATTTCTGGTGTGTGTGTGTGTGTGTGTGTGTGTATGTTTAAGCAGACATGGATATCTCCTTTCCTTGTTGCCAAAATATCTGGTTATCTGTAGTTGGATTTGCATTCCTGTTTTTTAGTATAGGCTGAGATGGCTATCAAGAGGCACAATGTGTGTGTCTGGGGGCAGCAAACAGAGTGTGAAGAAAGAAACTTGGTTTCTTTCTTTCTTTTAAATTATTGAAACTTGTTTAACCATCTAGGATATGCTCTATGTTTTCTTTCCTGCAAGAAAACCACTCTCTACTTGCCTTTTGAGAGGCAAAACATGCTTATATCCTGACTTGTTTAAGTTTCCAGGACTCTTTCTATGTGCAGCCAACAAATTGAAATCAGTATGTAAACACATATACCTTTAAAAATAGCATCACAGTATAAGCATTGTTGTAAAACTTGCTTATTTTCATTTGGCAATATATGTATTGAAAACTAATGGAATTATTTATCAATAAAAGAGTATCATATCTGCTTAAAAGTAATTCTGGGTGGGAGGAGGAGGGAATTAAGTGAGTGAGGGCAGAGATGTAACAAGAATGGCCATGAGCTGACAGCAGTTGAAGCTGGGCAATGTGTAAAAGATTTCCCACATTTTGTACTTTTAGCAAGATCACCATGTACATCCTCATGTGAGTATATGAGGATATATACATATGTGGATATATATGTGTATATGTATAATTATTTATTTTTTATATTTTTAAAATATTTTATTGTGAAATATAAACATATACAGAAAATGTACAAAACAGAAATATTTAATTCAACAATTTATCATAAAGAACACATCTGTCAAGACATAGTGGTAACTTATTTTCTTGATTCCTTGTTCAACTATGGCTTCAGCAATCAATATTGATCTTTGGGAAGAAACAAGTTTTGATTTAATTTTTCTATTTTATTCATTTTCTACTTCATTTATTTCTGCTCTTATATTTATTGCTGTCTTTTTGCTTCCTTCGCACTTACTGTGTTTTGTTTTGCTTTATTCTGTTTTAGCTAGCTCCTTAAGGTAAAATCTTGGGACATAAATTTAGACCCTCTTTCTTATCTAATAGAAGCATTTAAAGTTATACATTTTCCTCGAAGCACTGCTTTAACTTTACCCCACAATTTTTGATATATTGTATTTTCATTATCATTCAGTTTAAAATATTTTCTAATTTTCCTTGTGGTTTCTTTTTTGACCTGTGAATTATACAGAAGTATGTTGTTAATTTCCAAATGCTTGGGAGATTTTTCAGAAAGCTTTTAGTCATTAATTTATAATTTAATTTAATGTGATCAGTATGATTCAATACTTTTAAATTATTGAGACTTGTTTAATGATATAGGATATGCTCTATTTTTGTGCAACTTCTTCTTTAATTTTATCCATTATGACATTTTATGTCTTTTTCTTGGAGTGTTTATTCTATTAAAATTCCATCAATTATTTATGTAATGGATTTAGACCTGCCATTTTACTTTTTGTCCCCTCTTTTGCTTGTTGCTGTTGTTGTTTTGCTTCTTTGTCCTCCCTTTTCTGCTCTCTTTTGGATTAAATATATTTTAATTCCACTTTTGTATATCTGTTGGTTTTTCAGCATAACTTTTCTGCATTTTTAATGACCCATGGAATATTAAAATATTCTTAATTTCTCACCATCCTCATAAGTTTAATATTGTATGATTTCACATAAGATGAAGAATCCCTGTAACTGCATATGCCCATTTGTCAACCCCCATTGTTTATGCTACAGTCATTGTACATACTACATTTATAGATATCACATAACTCACAAAAAATAATATAATGTTGCTTTTAAGTGGTGATATGCACTTCAAAAAATTAAGAAATAAACAATAGTCTTTGGTATTTGTTCATATATTTATAATTTCTGATACTTTTTCTTTCTTCCTGAAGATCTGAGTTCTAAGTTAGAATCATTTCTCTTACTGAAGAATTTCCTTTAACATTTCTTGTAGTGCAGAATTTATTGATGCAATTATCTCTATTTTTTTAAATCTGAAAATAACTTCACTTCATTTATGAAATATACTTTTGTTGAATATAAGAATCTGGGTTCACAGGAGTTTTTTTTTTCCTTTCAATTCTTTAAAGATTGTTTTTCTTCTTCCAACTCTTGAAAGAAGTCCTACTATCTTCTGGCTTCTGTTATTCCTATTGTGAAGTCACTGTTAATTTGGATCATTGTTCTCCTATATGCTTTATGTCATTTCTCTCTGGCGGCTTTTTAAATTTTCTTTTCATGTTTGGTTTTCAATAGTTTGACTATAATGTGCCTAGGTTTGATGTTTTTTGTACTCTTACTGTTTGAGATTTTTCTGAGATTCTTGAATATGTAAATTTATGTTTTCTACTAAATTTGGAAATTTTTGGCCATGCAAAATTTTTTCAAACTTATTCTTCCCTCTACTGTGGAACTTCATTTACATATATACTAAATGTTTTGTTATTGTGTCCCAGGTTCCAAGGGCTTGTTTATTTTATTTTATTTTTCTGTATATTCTTCAGATCGAATAATTTCTACCGACCTGCCTTCCTTCTCCATCTTTCATCTACATTCTTCTGTTTAGTAAATTTTAATTAAAAAATTTTTGATACTATATTTTTCAGTTATACAATTTCATTTGATTCTTTTATCAGATTTTCTATTTCTCTGGTATTTTCCTAAATTTTCACTCATTGTATGCTTTCCTTCATGCCCTTGAACTTAGTTATTACAGCTGCTTTAAAATCCTTGTTTGATAATTTCAACATCTGAATCATTTTGTCATTTGTCACCATTAATTGTTTCTTTTGATTTGAGAATTGGGCACATTTTTCTGTTTCTTTGATTGTTATGGATTATAACCTGGACTTTGTGAATGATATCATGTTAGAGACACTGAACTCTTTTATAT
This sequence comes from Balaenoptera acutorostrata, assembly GCF_949987535.1. NCBI lineage: Eukaryota > Metazoa > Chordata > Mammalia > Artiodactyla > Balaenopteridae > Balaenoptera > Balaenoptera acutorostrata. The sequence continues at coordinate 54,715,675 of NC_080066.1, read as the reverse complement.
TTCTCCAAAGACTGTTTTTTGTTTGTTTGTTTGTTTGAGTCTGAAATTAACCTTATGAGATGCAAACTACAAAACTCTATTTTCCCTTAGTGAGTGAGAATTTAAATTACAGTCAAGTCCTTTCATTCTTAGTGGGGTTACTTGGAATCTGCCCATACATGTTTGGTTCCAGGATCAGCAAGAAATATGGGCAAGGATTATACACAGAATTTGGGATTTTTTTCTCTTTGATTCTCTCATTTCTGGGC